>NC_047047.1:6535460-7160460 GCF_011762595.2 Tursiops truncatus
CTGAAAAGAAAGCTAGACTGTACCAGGGAACAGACAGGCCCAGCCATGGTTAACAAAATGGTTTACTTGGATTTAAAAAAAAAAAAATTGAGGGGGAGGGCCAAAGCTGGTTCACTCTATGATGTCTGTCCAGATGGTGACAGTGGCGTTTCTCTTCTTCATGGTTCACAGAACGGTCTGTGTAAGTCTCAGGGTGATGAGAATTAGGTGACCATGTCCTTTTTCTTGCCCATGATGGCGCATCACTCCCTCCTGCCCTCCCCCCCAAATCCACACCTTCCCTCTGTGCTGCTCTAGGGTGAGAGGTCGTAGTGTTGAATGCTGAGCCCCACAGCATTGGAGGTAACCCGACAGTTATTCGCCATGTTATTGATGTCACAGATTCTCTTCCGTGCTCAGTTTGTTGATGTGGATGTGTTACCGGCCAGGGTTCTTGGACTCCTTAATTAATAGTAATTGATAAGAGGCCAGATAAGAAAATCAGGCAAGGCTTTATTGGAACTCATGCTGCAGCACCAGGGAATGAAAACGAGTAACAGATTCCCTTGCTCTCTCCCTGAGGAGGGGAGGGAATGCTGGTCCCTTATATGGGGTGAGGGTTAGGGTGGGTCCAGGGGTCAGGCCGGAGGGGTGGCTTAGGTGGTCTGCCCACCCGCTTGGTGGTGTCAGGTACAGGGATCATGTGCAGGACCCTGCTTTTGCTCCAACAACTCAGAAGCGGCAGTTGGGTTTTTGGTCTTTTTGTATCTTGTTCATAATTTGCCCCAACTGCACAGGCCTGTAGTTATTTTTAGTCCCTTATAGTTTCTTTGTGTTTTGTTCCTCAAGGAGATGTTTGTCCAGGTGCAAGCACTGCAGCAAAGGGTCCTGGGTCCCAGGTCCCAGCCTGTCTCAGATGGAAGGAACACACAGGCCTTGGGAAGAATTGGGTGGGAAAAGAGGATGACAAATGATGACTAAACTAACGGGGGACAGATCATGGCACTTAGGCTCTGTTGTCTCCTTATTTGACATCCGAATAATGTTTTATTAGGACCTGTGAGTCTAGGAGTCCCTCCAAGGAGACTTACATGAATAACATAAAATAATATAGAATTTCCTTTTCCACATTCTAAAACAATTTATATTTGAGAGTTTGTCTACTTTGGTAATAGTATCCTAGTTTTAAGTTGTCTAGACTAATGGATTGTACCCGAAATTTGTGTTAAATTGCCCAGGTAGCCCTAAAAGGAGAACTTGTTCTGAGTCTCAGGAGAATTGACTTCCAGACCCTGTTGGTGCTCTTGACAGATATTCCTGAAACTCCATATGAAATCTGCCCTGTATTTGAATATTCTCACCTTCTTTATAACCATGGGATCATCCACTGCAACATTATAGGTATCAAGTGCTGCAGTGAACATCTGAGCTGTGATAAAACATTGGTAGTTACACCAGATCCTTAGAGAAATAAGAAATAGGCAAGTAATTTAAAATGTTTTCGAGTTACCAAGACATGGCTTTAGAGAAGCCTTCTCAGGGAGAAGGCAGGAACCATTTTCTGCAGGCAGACAATATTGAAAGAATATTCCAGAGAGGAGAGTGGCTTAAGGAAAGTGATCCCAGAGAACCTAGATCATCGAATTAAGATAACTACTGTATGGAAATCAGTAAGTGTGAGTGTCAACCTCTAATGTTCTTCAGGTAATTCTATAAATAAAAGGGGAGCAGAACAGAACAGGAGTTGGCAAACTTTTTTCTGTGAAGGACCAGATAATAAATATTTAAGGCTTTGTGGATCATCTGGTCTTTGCTGCAGACACTCAACTCTGCCATGGTAGAGGAGCATGAAAGCGGTCATGGACAGTACATAAATGAATGAGTATGCTTGTGTTCCAGTAAAACTTTATTTGTACAAACAGGTGGTGGGCCGGATTTGACCCGTGAATCATAGTTTGTGATACAGAAGACCAGTTAAAAGAGTGAAGTTACATTGTGTTTTCAATCTCTTAGTCTCATAACTATTTAAAATCACGCTAGACATCCTAATGTGTGCTGTACAGTGAGATTTGCCCCATAACTGTACATTTACTTTCCTGTCTCCCAGGAGGTGATATTCTGTAACTTATGAGAATATGATTGCATTTTGGAGGCACTGATTTCGTGCTGAACCTGACCACGGAGTTTTTAATTTATAGTTTTTGAAATCTAGCAACCAGTACACATACAAAACTTGCAGATTCCAAGGGTCTTTGTGTTTCAACTTTATACTGTATCTTGTTTTCAGTGACTTTTACAGGTACAGCCCTTCTTGCTAGGGAACTGAAGTTCTGATAGTTAAAAACAGATTTTAAAAGTTAAAAACAATATCAACAATTACTGAGCGTTTACTGTGTGCCAGGCATTATCGTAAGTGTTTAAATTTAGTTAGAGCAGCAACCCTATATGTTAGGAGAGGTAATCCTCATTTTACATATGGGAAAACTGAGGTTAAGTAAATCACCCGATGTCTCTGTTACCAAGATTCAAACCTGGCAGCCTGGCCCCAGAGCCTGTCTGTCTCAATGGCTGCCCTGATCCCCTCCGTTTAAATTGAGCCTATAAATACTATTATGAGCAGCTTATTAAAGTAGACCCTTCCATTCTGAGAATCACACCCTTCCATTCTGAGAATCACGCCCTTCCATTCTGAGAATCACGCCCTTTCACAAAGAGATGTGTATGTTTTTAGTATAGAATAAAAGACTTGAAAGGTCAGAGACCTTTCCGTCTGCTCTAATTCAAGTCACAGAATTCAGAAGTAAGGAGAATAAGGGCCAGCCCAGGACAGGAACCTGCCCAGGTAGTCAGGGAATGATGGCACTAAAAGGAGAACTTGGTCTCCTGACTCCTAGATCTTGTCGGTGCTCTCGACAGACATTCCAGAAACTGCATTTGGCACCTCCCTGCATTTGAATACTCTCTCCTCCTGTGTAATAGTTGGCAGCATCTCCTACAGCATTGAAGGTATCAAATCCTGCACAGGCAGTGAGCAGAGCCCTTGGCCCGTTCCTTCAAGGACCTCTGAAGCCACCCTCCAAGCTGGTGTGATGGACATGGGAATATGGGATGAAGGAGCCCAGATTTGGGAGCAGGCCGACTCAGGCAGGGCCTTTTAGAACTCCAAGCCCTCAGGCCTGCTTCTTTTAGAGGTCCCCCCACCCTGTCCTATCGAACCTATTAAAATAGACCCACATCCTACATTGAATATGACATTTTGTTTTTTTATTTTAATATTTAAAAAATTTTGAAAGAGCCTTTGTAATTTTGCTTTTGAAGTTTGAATATAATTCATTTAATTTACAATTGCTTTCTGTGTAGTTATCAGGCAAACTCAGGAATTCATGGGAAGTGAAAAAACACTAAGCTATACAATTATTTTCAAGTGTAATGGATTTTTAAAATGAATACTAAATACGTATAACAATAAAAATGACCTCATGTTTTTGGACATTTAATTAAACATTTATTAACTTTGACAGCTTTCTCTTTTTATTTTGGAGCCCATATATTTTCCTTCTTCAGCTCCCAAATATTTGTGTGGGACCTTAAAATCTGGTTGACTTTAAGCCCAGTGCCTGAGAGATGGAATGGTCCCAGACCTGGATAGGAATCCTGGCTCCATCACCTGCAAGCTGTGTGACATTGGGAATGGTACTTTCAAACTCTGAACCTCAGTGTCTTTGTCTGTAAAATGGGGCTAATATGCCTCCCCCAATGAGATCACATATGCTTTCTTGGTGTTGGGTGAGACATTCACTTCCGACTGTCCTCCTTTTGTCCCAGGGATCAGGGTGGGAGGTTCAGTAGCCCTCCCAGCCCACACCTGAAGCAGGAGTGAGAGAGGTCTTTCTTCCCCAGCCTCAGCATCCCAACAGCTGGGTAGGACTTTGGGTGGGCCTTTGGCTGCCTTTGCTGCAGGCTGTGACATTCTTGTATTAGTTACAATCTAATTGTAACTAATTGTAACCTCCTGTATTAGTTACATCTTTTTATTCTCTGTTTCTGATGCTTTGACATCTTGGGGCCTGGCTGACCCTGGAGGGACTGCCCCCTCCCAGGGCTGGCTGATTGCTGGGAATGCACCTTTCATATACAAACTAACTAAATCCAGGGTCCACACCCTCAGCTACCTCCTTTTTCAGGCTACTGTCCACCTGCCCTAATCACCCCAGGTACCAGACAATTAGGGACAGCCCCTGTGCCCCAGAGCCCACTGAAATTACTCAAATTACCTAATCCTAAACCTGCCTATCCTGCTCTCGCCCATTCCTTGCCTTGGAAACCACACTAAAGCCTCTTGCCCACATTTCCCCCTCACTCTCTCTGTCTCCTGACCAGCCCTGGTGAGTCCCTGTGTGGCCCCCATGGTGTGCTGTGTCCCCTCCTCTTGGGATCTGTGAGTAACAAACTATATTTTCAATGGCAGTTGTCTTCTGATCTGTTGTCTCCTGTCACCTTACCTGAATAATAATAAAACCCACATTGAAAAGACACCAGCCCTGGGGGGAAGGCAGGCCCCAGTGAGCAAGGAAATGTCCTGCCGGTCTGCATGGGTCCCATGATGGAGGTGGGGAAGATGCAGCCAGCAGGCCCTCGATCCTGCACCTGGTAGGCCCAGGGCATGCAGAGGTCCCTTCTACCCAGCCAGAATCGGAACACACCAAAGCCCGTCTCGGACACCCCTGCTGCTTGAAGGGCGTGCGAGGGAGGGGCAGCAGGCGTCAGCTTGTGAGGACGTGGTGGTTGTGAGAAAACGCCACATTCACAGCAGTCACACGTGCCTTCCTGCTCCAGCCCTGCCGCCGCCCTGACTGACCGTGAACATTCATCTTCCTGGCCAGGCATGGTGACAGCCCGAAGACAGGGCTTGCTTTGTCTGTGTCGCAACTGAAAATGAGGCGCCAATGCAAGTAACTTAATCAAGTGTTAAAAGTTTATCTCTTCTGCTTCCTCTCCATTCTTTTTTTTTGCATTTCTGATTAATTTTCCATTGAAAATCAATACTAAAAATAAATGATTAGAAGCAAAACATGTAAATGTATAAAGCTAGTTAGGAAAACCGTGAGCCTATACCTAACGGCAAACCTATCAGTCCCCTAAATCGTGTAGAACTCGGAAAGTACTGCCTGGTTGCTGCCTTTCTGGGTGCGAGTGGCCCCAGCAGTTTTCTAGGATGTTCACAGGACACTGTGGACTGAGCCCGTGTTGCCATGCCTTCTCTCCTCACACTAACACAGAATATCTAGCAGGGGTCCAGGGAGGCCGCTCTGAGAATAAGTCCAAACTAGAAGCCCAGCTCATTCAGAACTTGCCAGTGGACCAGCAGAAGGATCCTTGCGTTTTTCAGTGGATGAGGCAGGGGTGAATTCACCATTAAATTAATCAAGCTTAAATTTCAGGGCTTCTGATTGCATTGTCCTCTTACAAGGCCCTGTACCTAATTTTGTATTCTTAACTTTGCATTTTTTTTCTTAAGAGATAGCTTCTGGGGCCCACAAAACCCACGTCTGCCCCTGAGAAAGGGGTATGTGGGTGTTATGTGCTGTTTTCACTCCTTTCATATAAATCTGTCATGATTAGAGCACATGTTAAGACAGGTGTCAACATCATTCATAAATAATGGCACCGGTACCGCTGCTAATAAATGTACCTCAGATATGTTATTCATAACATCTTAAAGGACTTGTATTGAAAGCTTTTGCTTTTCTTTGCAAGATTCAGATCTGTTTGAAATCTTTGTAGACTATGAGAAAAAGAAAGAATTGATAAATCAGTGTTTTTCATTCTAGGCAATACATCTGTCCTTCTTCTAGGTTTTAAACCTAAACATGAATTTTTAAAGGCGTGAGGCACACAGTTGCATTATAATTTTTATGACAGTCAAATTAATTCTTTCATCTAGCACTTGAAACCAATAGAGATTGACAGTCCTATTTTCTTGCTTTAATGATGTGAACCTCATTGAAAATGAAGATTCTGGATGGTTAACTGGTGCAGAGACTGCTATTGATTTAACTGTCTTGTTGGCTTCGTTGTTCGGCCCTCATTGGCCTCTTGGGCAGGGGGAGGCCCAACAATAGCATTGCTGACATTTCCTTGAAAAGATGCAATGCTTTGACAAAGACAGCTGCACACTTCAAAAAAGATACAGTTTGGATGTACACGCTTTAGTCTTTTCAGAAGTTACAAGTGATGGATTACAACACACAGAAGAGGTGTCCTGAAGTTACATCGAGTTAAATGTCCATCTGAAATACTTAAGAATAAAAGTCATTGCAGGATGGCGATTTTCAAAATTCACACCACTTATACAGTTTTTAAAAAGAAATTGGCAAAGTAGGAAGCAATAACGGAAAAGCTAATAAATTTATCTACAAGCACTAGAGTAATTATAACATTTAATTTAAATAAACATTCCTAGTCTTGTAACTGTGAAATCCTGAATGTCATTTTGAATATGATGCAGAAAATGAAACGCTATTTTAAAGTGGCAAAGTTCAAACGTTATACATAAGCTAAAGCTTCTATTTAATTGACAGTTTTTATTCACTTGGAATTTTGTATAATGTCCTCAGTGTCTGTGCTTAGTAGACAAGATCTCTTTAATTTATCCCAATACTTCCATTATCTACTCTCTTATTCGTTCTCAAAACATCAGTGGTGTTTTACTGTATTTAATTTTTGAGTTCCCATCCCAGTACGTTATTGGGGATATACTTTTTCATCCCTTACTTTGGAATTATCTAAAGTATTCATATCAGGTTCATTACTCAAACATTCCGTGCAGAGTTTTGGCTGTGTGTCACAGTGTGTGTGAAGTTATTAATACAACAATTGCTGAATTTGGTTACAAACAGTAAGTGCAGAGAGGTAGCTCTTAGAATCAGGGGTGCTCATGGATACTTAGTAACTTGCCCGTTTGGAGTTGTTCAGACCCAGGCTGAAGCCTGTCTCCTTCCCTCGTGGTGGGGTGATCCGGACCAAGTTACCTGCCCTGTCAGGCCTCATTAACTCACCTGTGAATGGGGGGAAATAATACCTATCTCATAGGGATGTGATGAACGATTAATCCCCTGATGTATGGAAAGAGCTCAGCACGGTGTCTTTTACTACTACTCAATACTTGACAGCTGTATCATAGCTTTAATAATAAGGACAACAGTAGTAAAAATTGTATATTTAGCGAATGCTAACCATGTTCCAGATACTGTATTATGAACTGGGACTTAAAAAGAAATGATAGAATAATTCCTAACATTGAAGCGATTATATTTTGGGGGAAAGCACATCTATTTAATGCTTTATTATTAGTTGTAATATAATAATCGAGTTGTTGTTAATACACACTATGATAATTTGTGAGCAGGGATAACGTGTTGCTTAAAATAAATCAACTTCATCAAGGAAGCAGATGCTTAATTAACAAGCTCAGCGTTACCTTACCCTGAATAATCGGTTATAAAAAGGCTCAGAGTCCTGGATGAATTTATTGTCTTTCGTACCCAAAGGGGAGCCTAATAACAAAGGTTTTCTTCACTCTAATTTTGCGTTTCCAGGACGTTTTGTCAGGAAACTGTGTGTTTTTACCCCTTCTGGACTCAGACAGGTTCTCTGACTTGGGTCTGCGTTTGCTAGTGGCTTAGACCTCTTACCTTGTGTTTCTATAGCTGGAGGCTAAATTGGACATGGCCGGGGCGGGGGTGGGGAGGGCAGGTGACCACATTAGCTCAGCTGTCTTCCATCTGCACACCTGCTGCTCTTAGGCGCTCCGCCCCACCGAAGCCAGGAGGTGGCTGCCACCTGTGGGGAGAAACCAATGGTTCCACCCTTTCAAACACCAACAGGTGATAGGGGTTTTGGTAGATGAGCTAGTTCAACCATCCCATTAAAGGAAGTTGAGAGACAATGAGTGACAACATTTTACAAATTAGGACTTGAAATTGAGAGAAATTTACTATTTCCTAAAGTTGAAGTCACTATATTTTAAAGATTATTTTTCTAAATGAAAGTCCCTTTAAAGAGAAAATCTTTAAGAAAACAGCCCAAATTCATATAGTAAAATTTCTTCATGAATACTGTTGTTCTTTTTCCTGTCAAGAAATCGACAAATCACATGTTATAATATAATGGAATCATTATATTATATTATATTGCAGCATCATTTTGATGTAATATACGTCTGCCTTATTGTCACTGAGTTTTTTTCAATTTGGCTAATAAAATTTCTTCCATGGAGCATGGTATACAGACCGTTTTTTAAAGGACCTTAATCCAATGGACTTGAAGTTAAAATAGTCCAAAAGCAATTAGAAACTCTCCTGATGGCAAACTTGCATGCTTTGTGTTTGCCTGTCAGGGAGGGGACCGCAGGCCTGACATCATAGGAACATGTCCATCCTGTGTGAAGGAGGCTGTCTGACCTTGCCTGTCCCTCCTTTGTTCCGGAAAAAACATTTTTCTTTAATGACTCCAGTGTATTCATTTTCATTTAGCCGTGGGGATCTTGGAGCGTCCATGGGTCAGGGTGGGATGAGACCCATCTGAAGAAAGGGTACCCTAGCAAGACCTGGCCCGGGGTCAGATGAGCATTCTCCCAATTCGGGAATGTGTGGGTGGAAAGTTAATGATAAGACCCAGCTAGCATGAGGCTGGGCACCCACCTTAGCATCATGTAAACCTTTCTGAAGTGGGAAAGAGATGATAAATCTGAAAGGCACAATAGAACTGAACGAAACGTGAACAGGGTTGGACATCAGGCAGAGAGGCGTGTTTAAAGGAGATTTGTTAATGTATTTGGAGGATTTAAAAAAGAACTGCCCACCTGGTTCAGGCCTTGTTCTGCCTCACCCGGATTCATCACCAAGAGTAAACTGGATCAATACACTTTCGCTGTCTGCATGTCCCCTGTTCCAGTATCTCCTGGCACATCTCCAGACAGTAGGGCATGAAGTAAAACTAGTTAATAACAGGTGAGCCTCCCTTGCTTATACTGTAGCAACAGAAGGGATACAGAGAAACCCAGATTCCAAGGCTGAGATCTGCCCTCCAAATGACCTTGCTACATGGCCCCAGTGAGTAGGTGAATTTCTCTCCCAGCCGGGAAGGGCATATCCACCACCACCAAGTCAGTGATCACTGAAAAAGGACCCCAAAGTGTTCCGTACCTTTTACTGCCTCTGAAAATTACAAGGAGCCAAGGATGAAATTTTCAGGGCTTAAAAGGCCCCTGTACCCTCATCCAGAAAGCCAGCAACGACTAGGCACGAACACAAATTTAGAACACAGAGTATCTCTCTGAGACTTATTTTTCCTCAAATTGAAGGTGGGAACAGGAAAATGGTTTGGAGATGATTACATTTTCATTTAGTCCTTACTCTGGCTAAGGCACTAGGTTATAGGCAGGCTATATGCCTTTCAGTATCAGTCACAACTCCTGCCATTAGAGAGATTGTTCAGAAGGAAATGCCCAAATGAGCCAGACAGGAACGCTTAGTGTGGGGCTGCCGTGGGCTCTGTGGGCTCTAGATTTATCCTCTGGGTGTCAGGGAGCCGTTCAAAGTTGGTAAGCATGAAGAGCTAAGTGGTGAGTGCTGTGTTTTCAGATTAACCTAATAGTAGAGAATAGAGTTGTTTGGAAGGGGTGGGTGACAGACAAGCTTGTAGGGCATCATTTCTGGCTAAAGAATCCCCAGATGTGGGAAGACACATGGATTGTTCCAGGGAATACCCTTGGCAGAGGGAAGAACTGGGGTTAGAGGGATGGTAAGAGAAGCAGACACGGTGAACCCAGCAATCCTTACACCAGAATGGCTCGCCTCTGGGCCCTGGCCTGTTGGCAGACAGTATAGCATACTTTGCTTTCAGTAAACATCTAACTTTGAAAACCTAGATTAGTGAACAAGCAAATAAAGGACCAATTATTTGCTTTGTCAAAATGGTTCCCTGCTTCAGGAGGAATCGTAGTAAGAATTACTTTGTAGACCAAGCCCTCCACGTGTATTTAAAACTCGACGTCTGTTCCTCCGATATCCCACACATTGGGTTAAAAAAGGGAACATTTATCCTGACTGCACACAGACCTCATCTCTTCATTGGACTTGTTAAATAAATCAGTATAATCCCTGTTTGGTGATTACCTCGTGGAATAATCAAGCTTAGTTGTGTCTTCTTGATAAACCAGACCCCTTCAATGAAGAGTAAAATGCCAACCATTGTGAATGTAGCAAGCTTTTATTAAGTGCAGTGCTTCTTTCTTCCTGAAATGTATAATCATTCCCTCTAGCCTGTTTTTATTTTTCCATATACCTAAAACTAAATTTTAGTCCCTTCCTGACTCAGTCGATGGCTGTCTTTTGATTTTAGATTTAGGATGTTTCGGTTGAGAAGGAAAAAGCAGCCACCTTGAGGGTGAGAATGGGCACGTGATAAAAGAACGGGCACGTTATTTTCCTTCTCTCCATGAAATCATGGTTTGCCAAAAGAAAAAAGACCTTTTGTGACATGCGGTAGTTCTCTTCCAAGTGAAATTGAAGGGTCACTCCAAAGATGAATGATTCTGAGATGTTAATTCGGAGGAGAATTTATTTTTAAAAGCTGAGATTTATTCTGAGCCAGAGGGTTCTGAGTTCAGCTGGGGGACTAATGAAGCATGTATTTTATTTTGTGGAGTTCCTAGTGGGACTGTCAGTCATTTATAAAGGGGCCTGTTTGCAGGAATTTGAGGCCTGGTTAAAACTCTGGGCATTCAGACTGTGAGATCCTTCTTCACCGGGAATTTTCTCAGAAGACATTTATGGACGAGCTTCTTTCTTTTACACCTGAAAGGTTTTGTGTGTGCGCGCTCTGTGTTTTTAAGAAGGTAGCATATTGGTGTGAATTCATGTTATTGAAAGGTTGCAAAGGTTAAAAGGCACATTCTCCACAGTGGGGAACCTTCCCGTTCCTGGATTGGACATTGTTTTTCCTGCCTGGGGTCAAAAATAAACTAATTTATTGACATCCTAACCAATTATCTTCCCAGACTGTAGATAAGGCTTAAATCCCACTTTAAAATACACCTATCGATGTGTACTTTCTTAGACTTAGATGTCTGTGTAGAATCATGCCTTGTTTTTCTTTGTCGGGAGTAGTGTTCACTTTATTGCTCAAACTGTATCCCTTCCCCATCTTGTCCCTTTTCCACCAGGACTTGTTAAGGCCCCATGGACACACGGCATTAACTTCCCCCTCACTGATTAGTGCGGTTCTTAGATCATAAACCAATCCATGGGCCCGTCAAAACGTGCATTATTAGGACATTGATGGGCAAAAGTGAAATGGCCATGGCTTGAGCTCAGACGACAGAGTCTCTTTATGTGGCCAAGTGTCGTGTTGACAGTCTTGAGCCTTGCGTTGAATTCAGTGAATTTATAACGTGAATCCATCACGTTATAAAGAAAATTCTCTGGGACTTCCCTGGTGGCACAGTAGTTGGGAGTCCACCTGCCAATGCAGGGGACACGGGTTTGATCCCTGGTCTGGGAGGATCCAACGTGCCGCGGAGCAACTAAGCCCGGGCGCCACAACTACTGAGCCCACGCTCTAGAGCCTGTGAGCCACAGCTACTGAGTCCACGTGCCACAACTACGGAGCCCACACACCTCGAGCCCATGCTCCGCAACAAGAGAAGCCACTGCAACGAGAAGCATGTGCACCGCAATGAAGAGTAGCCCCCGCTCGCCGCAGCTGGAGAAAGCCCACACACAGCCATGAAGACCCAATGCGGCAAAAAGAAAAAAAAGAAAGAAAGAAGGAAAGAAAAGAAAAGAAAGGAAAGGAAGGAAGGAAAGAAAGAAAGAAAAGAAAGAAAGGAAAGAAAGAAAGGAAAGGAAGGAAGGAAGGAAAGAAAGAAAAGAAAGAAAGAAAGAAAATTCTCCATTGAAAATAACCCACAGATTGTTCAGTGGAATATGCAGCCCTTACCGTGAGCCCCTACTTGTCATGATGCGCTCTTTCATCAGCCAAACCTTCAGAAGGGGATGGCGCTCAGCCAGAGGGGGGCCATCACTGGGCCTGGCCACTAGGTATGGAAGCTTCTCAGATGCAGCAGTCCCCATGAACCAGACAGGCTTTGGGGGTGTCCCTCAAGCCAGGCAAGCGGTTGGTTCCTAGCCACTGCAAGAGCCCAGGCTTTCCTACGATGCTGCTTACGAGCTTTCTTCTTTCCCAGCTGGATGGCTTCAAGCCGTCCCCCTGGGCTATCTCTTCAGCATTCTGACCTCATAAAATAGAAAGTCTCTAGAATACCTAGCTTGGTTAATGATAATTTATTCTGCAGATCGGGGCTGTAGAAACCCCCTTGCACAGATTAATGGCTGTTCCCTGGACATCAGGTAAACCTCAGCAGGGCAATTATTTGTATCTTCGTTTTAGATACATTCACTCGCGCACACAGAGCTGAGAGCTGGATAGACCGAGCTGAGCTCTCCCATAAGCAGAGACAGCCAAAGAATGATTTATAAGTTGCGGAAAGAGAGGATAGGCTGGGGGGAGGGGAGGGGTAGCCAGGGAGAGAGAGACAGACAGACAGGGAGAGACAGAGGGAGGCAAATGAGGACCAATCATGCCAAAATGAGACATGATTCGCTGCTGTTTTCCTTTCCCAGTGTGTTTTTTCCTGGATGCCTCCCGAGCCGTCACTCCTGTTGTGTGTGTGCTCGTGCATAAATTCAGGTCAAGTACAAAAAACCCTGATTTCTCTATTCATCATAGGAACGGGTAACGTTCTCATCAGTACGTAACAAGAAATTGCAACTAATTTGGCTTATGACCTTATGCTTTTATCAGTAATGGTTGAAATGGTGTTTGCCTAGCCATTAATGCATTCGGTTCAGTAAACTCAAGCTGTTTGAAATTTTCACTAATCCTTGCCCACTGAGTGCTTCCCTAGACCAAATCACTTATGAATAAAACAATAAAGCAAATGCTTGCACAGGTTTCTAAGATTTTTCCGGATCAGACATAATTTACAGGGCACAGCATTTTAAAATGAGATTTGGGATTTTTGTGGTTTTTTTTTGAAATCGCAGATTCCACAGTACTGGAGAATGAATGAACTGTTTACTGAAAATACGAATTACATGAACTTACCCCGTAAAGTGTTCAAGTATTGAGGGTTTTTTTTTTTTTCCTCAATGAAAAAATGAACCGATATGTAAGAATAAAAGTAGAAAAATGGTTCAACACCGAGCACAGAGATGCTTTTCAAATGAATCCGTCTTTGCTATTTAATTTACATTTTGAGGGGTCATTAGGATGATGAATGACACGGCTGGAGAATAAAACACACTTCCTGAACAAAAGACAATCTCTGTAGCCTAATAACATTTTATGCCAGCACTTACATTTGTCAGAACTGGGTGCTATTTATCCCTATGATTATTTAAAAATCATTTTTATTGTCCTTTGTTCTGTGTCCTCTTCGGGGAATTTTAATTCAGAGTTTGACACCTACTTATTAACTTCAGTGAAGTATGGAGTACAAAGGCCTCTACTCTATAAAGACTTCTACACAGCCATGTTTCTGTTGCCTGCAGCTGTACACAAATTAGCTCAGTTTGGATTTGTTTCGATCAGAAATAGAAAGCCTGTTGGGATAGTGTGTAACCTTTGCTTCCTTGAGGAGGCAGGTCTCCCTCCGTCTGAACCAAGCAGGGCTGGCGGAGTCGACAGAAGGGGAATTTTCCTAATTATGCTGCAGCCCTTCTGCATAAATGCGTTACTTCCATTTCCCCTGCCTCCTCCAACTGCTTCCCCCCACCAACGACACTCTTGTCATCTGTTGCCACATACTGATGCCTGTTCTCTCCTCTCCCAGCCTCCACGTCGACTCCCACACCCTCACTCTTCTTCCAGATTGCTTCTTCCCAAGCCATCTGTTTCCCGGGCTGTGTATCTTCCCATCTCCTCCATGGGCTAGGTTTGTTTCCAGGGTGGGTAGCACCCTTTGGAGATTGAGTGGGAGTCCTAGATGCATGATGAGATCCCCGCCAGGAACCCTGGAGCGAGGGATTCTCCATGCGGCGTGGCCACGAACCCTCCCCCACTGCCTGGGACGCGGCCGCAGCATCCTTCCACCCGCGCACAGCCTCGCTTCAAGCCTTGATTGCCACACACCACCCCGGAATGCCAACTCATTTTCCTTGTGACTCATCTTGGAGGTTTTTATAAAGGGCAAGTGTCTGGTCTTTCCCAAGAGGAAAAACAGCCCTGACGCAGTGAGTCAGAGCCTCGGAGGGAGCTGTGTCCTGGGAGGTGGCTCAGCAGCCCCCGTGGGGCCCTCCCAGGGCGTGTGACACGGAACCAGGCAGTGTGCAGGGCGCTCCCATCCACTGTCATAGGATGTGCAAGGGCTTCATCGTAATCTCATTCCTCCATCTAGACTCATGCCTGCCTGCTTCAGGTGACCTTACGTTTTCCAGTCGACTGGAGATAAAACAACCAGCAACAAAAGCTCAAAGATGAATTCTTGGAAAGTAAAAAATCCTGATACTAATTTTAAATCTCTCTTATCAAATTATCTTGGCTGTTGATACTTCAAGTCGATGTTCTGCAGGGAATCCAGCTTTGAGTTATGGAACTGGCTTCATTAGCAATTGAATGAACATACAACCATCTTACCACTGTCATTATTTTTAAATGATATTAATAAGGGAAACTATTTCTCTTTGGTCCTTAACTACTTTAATTTTTTTAATGAAAGTTAAAATGATAATTGATGATAGCTAATACCTAAAAGGGTAGCTATTTTATCTATTCCCATTGACACTAGTAATAATCAAAAAGGGCACTAAAAACTCAAGAAAACTTAAGATCAGCATTTTCATATTTGGGACAAGAACACACAGATGTGGCCATGGGCACGTTGGCAAGACCAGATTGCTTGTGAACCTGGCCACATATGAAATAATGACCAATTTCTTTTGCTTCTTTTTGCAAAATAAACATCAGTTGTTTATTCTCAGTTGACTCTGAGCAAACTTTCCAGAAGCTAGAATTGCCTTCACAGAGAACCTCTGACTGTTTTCCTAACATGGGGTAATAATAATAGAGAAATTTTACAGAGGGGGCTCTGTGCACCTCTAGGAAATGGAAGAAAAACTGATACGCACTCTGTAGTTTCTATGTCATGCTTCATTGGTATTGTTAATATTGTTATCTAGACATTTATGGAGTTACTAGGAGGTTGGCGAGCATTGGCTCAGAAGATATAAACATGGTCCCTGTGCACAAAGCTGAATTTAAATAGCTTGGAGATGGATGGTATAAACATAAAAATTCAGGTAAAGGAAACAATTTCAAGAAAGGAATTCCATGAATCTGCAGAACTCATTACCGACTGCATAGGGAAGTCACTGACTTTTTTTCAAAAGCATAAATAGTAGGTATCTTTGTTAAAGGACACAGTTTGGAAAACAGTTTTAGGCCTGCATGCTCTGTGTTTCCCTCACCATGACCAGCTCTGGGATTATTTTTTTCAGCCCTATGAGTTATTATTTCATTGCTTCTACCCAGCAGATTCCTGGGCTGCCCTGAGTGCAGACTTCATGCAAACAAAGAAAACCTGATATCTTCTCCAAAGTGAGCTGATTTTTTGGACTTCAAGTTGTCTAGTTTTTTTTCTTCCTCTGCCCATGTTTAATTCAGATATTTGCAAGATATTCCATAGACTTAAAGAATCAAGATGTGTAAAAAGGATTACTGCTTAAAACTGGCATATTGACAGGATGCTATTAAAAAAGGAGTGCAAAAACAAAACCTGTTAGCAGGCATCAGGAGACTTGCGAGACTTCACATTACCAAATCAAGAGTTTAGTGATAGCTTTCGTAAGTAATTGATTGAAATGTCTTACATGCTGTTAAATTTACACTTATTATCGACTATTTTTAGATTGTATCAATTTTCATTGACCCCAGAGAACATGAGAATCGGAAGAAACAGTCAGTGTTTACTGACAGAACAAATTTGTTTCCTTTGTTTCTACTAAAATCTACTTATTATAAAGTTGTTACCAAGTCCAAGCTCGTACTGCTCGCGGCACCATAGTAAATCGAGAGATGAGGTGTTGGGGCAAAGCATAGTGACTTTATTCATAAAGCCAGCAGACTGTGAAGATGGTGGACTAGTGTCCCAAAGAACCATCTTACCCGAGTTAGAATTCAGGCTTCTTTCATACTAAAAGGGCAGCGGGGGTGTAGCTGGTTGTTGCATACTTCTCCGTGCGGGAATCCTTTGTTCTTGCAGCTGTCCACAGCCCATCTGATCACAGTGTTCCTGTAAAACTCCAATAAGTCAGTTGTTGTTCTCTGTTCTGTAACTTTTTAATCTCTATATGAATGCAAAAGTGTTACACCTCTAAAGGTCAGAGCATTGAGAATGGATTATCCTGTATATTTCAGGATATAGACAACATTATTCTGCAAAAGGTGCAGAGCCAGCATGACTAAGCATAGGCAACAGAGATTTAATGGAAGAGGTTCAATTTGGAGTCAGGTTTGTTCTTTTCTGTTGCAAAGTAACCTTTTTTTTTTTTTTGCGCGGTACGCGGACCTCTCACTGCTGTGGCCTCTCCCGCCGCGGAGCACAGGCTCCGGTCGCGCAGGCTCAGCGGCCATGGCTCACGGGCCCAGCCGCTCTGCGGCATGTGGGATCTTCCCGGACCGGGGCACGAACCCGTGTCCCCTGCATCAGCAGGCGGACCCCCAACCACTGTGCCACCAGGGAAGCCCAGCAAAGTAGCATATTAAAGGAAGAAATCATGAGACTTTGAATTGATTTGGAAGGCTCTGAGTGTTTAAAAATCCATCATGAATGGGTAAAGCACTCTTAGTGTCCCAATAAATAGATGATTACAGGATGGGATTTTCCCTGACTCTGAAGTACAAAAAGGTAAATAAATAACAATTGAGATTTTTATAGATTATATTCCATATAAAGTTATTATAAAAAATTGGCTATATTCCCAGTGCTGTACTTATAATTTATTTATTGTATACCTAGTACTTTGTATATCTTAATCCCTTTCACCTGTCTTGCCCCTTCTGTTGTATACATGAAACTAATATAATATTGTAAGTCAACAATACTTCCGTTAAAAAATAAGAATATATTTGCATAAAAATATTGAGATTGTCTAATCACAAAGGGAAGAACATTCCATGGCAAGAACTCTTCCTCCTAGAAGTTATCATTTAGCCACTTAAAATTCAACCGAAAGAATTTTGTTCCAAGGTCAAATTGCCCTGCCTTGCTTTTTCTTCTCAGCTTAAGCTAAGCTCCTGTTGACCTGGAGAATGTTGCCATAGAGGTTACACAGACTTCCTCTTCCTGCTTTCTGTTTTCTCCTACATATTACTAGAAAATGGCATTCTGTTGGATGTCTGTTTCAACATAGAGCTTAACTATTAGGTACTTTCGCAACGCTTACTGCTAAATAATCCAGGTAAGCTGACTAACAGCATCGTGTCTGTGGAGCTGAGCAGTGTCGAGGCTGATAGAGTGATAGTGTGGTTTGATGTGACTCATCCATTCATTCAGCACACATCTTGTAAGCGCCTTCTTTATGTCTTTCTTACCACTTTATCTCCAGCATCTAGGTAGTGTCTGGCACACAGTAAGACTCTGAATATTTGTTGAATGAATGAAGAGCACACTCTCTTGTGAATTACACTGTTTTTGCGTAGAAGGAAATTAATACCTAGTATCTGGATGATGGTGTCTAGTGTCTGTGTTAGCAATATTTATGCTAGTGGCAAACAAAAGTTACAGTTGGCTTCTAAACAAAGTAGTATATTGTGCTTGTAAAAAAAAGTTTTCTATGTCACTTAATATTTTCATTGCGTTCCAAATAGAGTCATGTGGGCTTCATGTGTTATATGAACAGGCCATGAACATATGGCTACAGAATATTGGTCTTTTTTTTTTTTTTTTTTTTTGCGGTACGCGGGCCTCTCACTGTTGTGGCCTCTCCCATTGTGGAGCACAGGCTCCGGACGTGCAGGCTCAGCGGCCATGGCTCCCGGGCCCAGCCACTCTGTGGCATGTGGGATCTTCCCGGACCGGGGCACGAACCCATGTCCCCTGCATCGGCAGGCGGACTCTCAACCACTGCACCACCAGAGAAGGCGGCAGAATATTGGTCTTTAATAAAGTGGCTAGGACAGTCTCATCATAAAAGAGGTCCCCTGTCTGTAGTGCCAACAGTTGTAATGGCTTCCACAACCCATGGGCTCTCAGTGTCTTTCTTCACATTTCCAGTAGTTCCCTTTCTCATTTCTCATAGCGGTAGTTCCCACCTGGTAGGACTGCCCAATGCCCGCATCACAGCAGGTGACGGACGTTTCCACCCGATGTTCACTGACATCCCAAACAGAGCTCATTGTCCTGTTTCCACCCTGGTTACCAATTTCATCTCCTCCTAAACATCGCCATCTCAGTGCTGTCACTCTTCTATCCTGACCACTCCAATTCATCTTTCATTCTTTTGCCGCTATAAAATCTGAATTGGATTTTATTTCCTGAAAAATTTTCAATAAATGCCCATAATAACTGAGGTTCCCATTGTAACTGATTCAGATGGCAGAAAAGTTGGAGGAAAAGAGTACCAGGCTGAGAGGCCACCGCAATGAGAAGCCCGCTCACTGCAACAAAGAGTAGCCCCTGCTCGCCGCAACTAGAGAAAGCCTGCGCACGGCAACAAAGACCCAATGCAGCCAAAAATAAATAAATAAATTAAAAGAAAAAAGAAAATACCTCCTGGAGATGGAATAGACTTGACATTGGTGAAGTAGATGTGACAGTAAGACAGCAAGTGGCTTTGTAGGATGGACATAGGAGGTGAGGCGGATGGAAGAAGTTTAGGAACAAAGATCGAGAGTTCAGTTTTAGACACTTTGAGATTTCCATGAGATAGTCCAGGGGATGTGCCAGGTACAGTTGGATAAGTGAGCCTGGAATTCAACAGTAGATCCAGGCTGGAGATACACGTTTGGGAATTAACTTACAAATGATGTTTGAAGCCACAGGGGTGCAGGGCATGACCAAGGGCATGGGTGTGGTAGGGAGGTGAAGAAGGTGCTGGTGAACCCTTTGTAACCATCAGGAAAATTAGGTGATTGGGGAGGAGCTGGCAAAGCAAAGTGAGAGTCGGGGAGAAACCAGAAGTCACCAAAGCCGTGGAAGCCCGGGGACTAGAGTCAGTGAAGGAGGCGGGGCCTGCCCTGCTTAGAATGACAAGAAAGATAAAGACTGAAAAAGCCTATTGGATTTGGCAATGTAGAGATCATGAGTGGCTTTAGCATGAGCCATTTTTGTGCGGTGATGGGGCAGGAGCGGGACTGAAGTCATTTGATAAGAGTTAATGTCACAGAGACTGTATCCACCAAGTATCCCACCAGGCTGCAGAGAGTATCTGGGTGTGATCAGGGAGGTCCTCAGCCTTCCAGATTCTAGACCTCTTTAGATTCAGAAACTCTCCCATTCATTCATTCATACATATAGTATCATTCAGTCAATAATAGTAATAATAATTGTACTTAAAAAATAAAACAGGGGAATGGGTTTAGGGAGTGAGTTGCGTTGGGAGAGAGGGAGCTCATTTAAATCAGGTGGTCAGACAAGGCCCCTGGGGCTGAGATGACTGAGCCGAGACCTGCCTCTCAGAGGACCAGCCCTGGGGGAGCACGGCCTGGGGAGCACAGCCCGGGGAGCACAGCCCAGGGGAGCACCATTTAAGACCTGGAGAACGTCCGGGCAAAAGGCCTCAGACAGGACAGATCTGGGCCTGTTTGAGGGTCAGGGAAGAGGTGCTCTGGCCGCAGTGCTCTGAGCAGGACAGGAGGGTGGTGGTTCAGGATGAGGCCGGAGAGGCACACATGGAGCAGACAGCCTGGGAGCAAGGTCATTTGGAAGCTCTCACAACGGAAGCACAAATGTATTGTCTTAAAAATTCATACGGGTTTGGGCTCCCCTGGTGGCGCGGTGGTTGAGAGTCCGCCTGCCGATGCAGGGGACACAGGTTTGAGCCCTGGTCTGGGAAGATCCCACGTGCCGTGGAGCAACTAAGCCCACGCACCACAACTACTGAGCCTGCGCTCTAGAGCCCATGAGCCACAACTACTGAGCCCACGGGCCGCAACTACTGAAGCCCACACGCCTAGAGCCTGTGCTCCGCAACAAGAGAAGCCACGGCATTGAGAAGCCCACGCACTGCAACAAAGAGTAGCCCCCACTCGCCACAACTAGAGAAAGCCCACGCACAGAAACGAAGACCCAACACAGCCATAAATTTAAAAAAAAAAAAATTAAAAAGCAAGAAAAGGGCTTCCCTGGTGGCGCAGTGGTTGAGAGTCCACCTGCCGATGCAGGGAACGCGGGTTCGTGCCCTGGTCAGGGAAGATCCCACATGCCACGGAGCGGCTGGGCCTGTGAGCCATGGCCGCTAAGCCTGCGTGTCTGGAGCCTGTGCTCCGCAACGCGAGAGGCCACAACAGTGAGAGGCCCGCGTACTGCAAAAAAAATAAAAAATTCATACAGGTTTGTATTTTACTCCATAATGTGTCTGTGTCTGCCTTAATTTAAAGAAAATCACATTAGTACCATGAAGAAAAAAAAACCCCAAGTCATTTTCCTATCTTGTTTGCTGCAGGGACAGATGTGTTTGTCCCGTGTGTGTCACATTTTGAAAGCTGAGCTGAGCTGCAGAGCTGACATGGCCCGTCAGGTCCAGGTTCCAGGCAATCCCTCATCTCTTTTGCTGTCACAATATTTTGAGAACCCGGATACACGCAAAGACATGAATGTAAACGTCAGCTATTTTTCCCCGGTGCTCTGAGGGATTCACAGGCAGCCCCTGAGCAAGGTGCCCGGGACACGCAGAGGCGGGGCCGTGGATGTGCTCAGGCCGCACAGGGGAAAGGCAGCAATTAGAGCTTTTTAAGCAGAGATTTCATAGTTGGGGCGTTTGAAGGAGTCCCTGACCCGCTGATCTTTTTAAAATGATCTCAGGGAAATGCTCAACCGAGGACTTTTTCAGTGCAAATGACTGATGAATGTTCTCCTCTTTATTAAATCACTGAGATGGTTGTTTTGATCGTACCTGCACGAGTCAGGGCTCTCACGTGATCCCTACTGCCCTTTTAGCCAGTCCTTACATGGCACCTACCATCGGCCAGCTTTGTTCTTTAGGTGGTTTATTCCATGTAGTTGTCACAACAGCCCTGTGGATAGGTCCTATGAATTATGTCCATTCTATCGATAGGAAAACTGAGTCAGAGAGAGGTGAAGTTCTTACCATGTGGTCTCTGAAGGTGCCAAGACCCTTACAGTGGGTCCTCAAGGTCAAAACTCTCTTCATACTAATACAGAACTGTTATTTGGGGGGTTTTTTCACTGTGTTGACTTTTCACTTGGTGTAAAAACAACGGAGAGTAAAATTGCGCGTCCTTAGCATGAATCAAAGCAGTGCCGCTGCATCCTTCACAGCCACGTACTCACAGTTAAAAAACAAACAACAGGGCTTCCCTGGTGGCGCAGTGGTTGAGAGTCCGCCTGCCGATGCAGGGGACATGGGTTCGAGCCCTGGTCTGGGAAGATCCCACATGCCGCGGAGCAACTAGGCCCGTGAGCCACAGCTACTGAGCCTGCGCGTCTGGAGCCTGTGCTCCGCAACATGAGAGGCCGCGATAGTGAGAGGCCCGCGCACCGTGATGAAGAGTGGCCCCCGCTTGCCACAACTAGAGAAAGCCCTTGCACAGAAACGAAGACCCAACACAGCAAAAATAAATAAATTAATTAAAAAAAAAAAAACAAAAAAAAAACAAACAACAAACCCTGCCAGTTTCACTTAAGAATGTCCTTGATGAAAAAGCACAAGTTATTAGTTTTGTTAGATTTCAACAGTGAGGGCATTCTTTCTAATACTCTATAAGTGGGACATATGTGTAAGACACTTGTGCCTCCCCGGGTAGGATGGTTGGCGAGAAAAACCACTTAGAGGCACAACAGTAAGATGGGACACGATTTTACTTTAGAGAATGGCCGAGAGACACGCGATGATTCTCAGACTTGGGCATTTGGCAGACACCTTCTTGAAAGTGAATGAAGTGAAACTGTCACTTCAGGGAAAACAATTGACAGTGTTTGGTTGCTAATGATAAAATTTGAGCTTGTGAGTAAAAATTAGAATTTTAGAAAACTTGTATCTCCCACTTAGGAGCTTGACAACTGCATTAACTTAAACACTTAAAAGACTTTTTTGATGAGACTGCTGGTGATGTAAACAAATATGTTTTTTTTTTTTTTTTTTTTTTTTTTTTTGCGGTACGCGGGCCTCTCCCTGCTGTGGCCTCTCCCATTGCAGAGCACAGGCTCCGGACGCGCAGGCTCAGCGGCCATGGCTCACGGGCCCAGCCCCTCCGCGGCATGTGGGATCTTCCCGGACGATGTCTCAAACCCGTGTTCCCTGCATCGGCAGGCGGATTCTTCACCACTGAGCCACCAGGGAAGTCCCTGTAGATTTTTCTTCAGGGTTGACTCTCACTCAACAATTAATTGAAGGCAATGTTGTGCATATTTTTATTACACATGGCAACAATGTTTTGAGAAATGATAAAGGTTAGTTGTTAGGTGAACTCTGAAATCATAGCAATGAAGTTTTCATTGCAACACCACCGTGTCAAAATCCATTGGTCTGTCTGGCACTTTGAACAATCTCCTACACATGCATTATTATGGAATATGATGCACTGGTAATTTGGAAAATATTGGTTGGTTGAGTTACACAGATCTTCCATATGCTAACACATTTCATTATAGTACATCAAAAAATCATATTTGTTGGGGCTCCCCTGGTGGCGCAGTGGTTGAGAGTCCGTCTGCCGATGCAGGGGACACGGGTTCGTGCCCTGGTCCGGGAAGATCCCACGTGCCGCGAGGCGGCTGGGCCCGTGAGCCATGGCCGCTGGGCCTGCGCGTCCGGAGCCTGTGCTCTGCAACGGGAGAGGCCACAACAGTGAGAGGCCCGCGTACCACAAAAAAAAAAAAAAAAAAAAAAAGCTCCCTCAAAGGCCCAGGAGGCTCCTAGTCATGGAGGGCCTGACTTTCTCAGGGGTCCTAGCCCGGCCCACCTGGGGGCCTGCCAGCTGCGGAGGATAGTCAGGTGGTCACCGTCTCCTCGTCTAGGAAGTGGCTCTCCCGGAAGTCACAGGGATGGGCTCTGTGTGGGCAGATCCAGCAGGGCTGGTGCAGGTTCTTGGAAGGGCCAGGATGCCAGGGTGCCGCCCCCCTCATCATGGCCAGCTCCGTGTGTGCGGGGAGAGCAGGCACATCCTTCCACTCCCCTCTGGCAGCTGGGGAAGTTCCCATGCCCCTCGGGCCACGCCATCAGGGTGGAGGTCTAGGTTCAGAGGGAGGAGATACAATAAAGGAGATGAACGCAGATCGACCAGGTGACTTGTCATGACCTCACCCTGGGAGGAGTAATTCTGTTGGATCTGGGAGCTCATGGCTGGTCAATGACAAGATGCCAACCGGAAGCAGAGGATGCCCAAGAAGGTGGTCCAGAGGCTGAGACTGGGGAGGAGCTTGGAGGGGTTTTGGAGGCCGGTTCGCTCTGTTAGGTACAAACAGTGGTATTGAAGTGAGAGACACCTGCAGGGCCACTGGGCTCACAGTCTAATTCATTTTCTAAAAGCTTTCTAACGGGGTCCCTGTGGATATGCTGAGACATCACCAGTGCACGGTCCTGGCTGATGTCACCTACACTAGCTCCTCTGTGCCTGGCTCACTTGCACGCAGTGAATTCCCTAGTGGAGGTTCCCCGTTATCCAGCCAATCTCTCACTGAATGTACACATTCCTGCTCTTTCTGAGTTTTCAGGAACAGCATGAAAGTAACTCACAGATAAGAGCAGAATTTTGAATTCATCCACTAGTGACAAAATTTTTAAGAACGTAGAACTCTCCCTTCTAAATCCTCCCACAGAAGTGACTCTTTGTGACAGGGTTCTATCGTTATGCATTGGCTTCAACTGCTGTCTGGCACGTCACTGTCTGCACTGTGGTGCCCCCCTGGGTAACACAGGGTAAACTGTGTTACTCTGATATCCCTTGAAAGGACACACGGTGGTGGACCTGCTGGGCTGGGGACTACGGACACATTTGAATACTCCTTGTTCAGCATTTCTTATGATTCAGGAAAGTCAGTCCCAACACTTCCTGGGGACAGATGTCATCATTTCCAAGATTGTATTAGTGATATTTTAAACTGTGGGTTCTCTGCAGTAGAAAGCCTGTCCCAGTTGTATTTAATTCCCCCCCGTCTGCCCACACCCATGCTCTAGCCCTGCACCTGATACATGGGCATAGTAGGTGCTCAGTAAATGTTTATTGAGCCAGTGCCTGCTTTCTATGGAATGGCTTTGCTGAGACTGAAGAAGTCCTATAATTTTATTAGCCAAATAAATTGTTGGGTATTTTCTGGAAAGATTGCTGATCTCATCCATTCCAAATCCTGGGCATTTGTTAAATGTATTGACTGCAGCCCTCTCTGTACTGGCTCCCACAGGGAAGGGGGGCACTTTGCTGGGGATAAGTTTGGTGAGACTCCTGAGCTGGTTGGGGCCAGGGGTGGGTAGCTGGGGCCACCTCTGAGTCCAGAATGAGGAATCTGTATTCAGGATCAGACTGTTGGATCTTGGCATAGCTCCCTTTCTTCTTCCTACAAAGAGAACACAGCGTCCACCCAGAGAAGAGTAACTTTATCCTCTTTGCCTCTTTGATGTTCAGAGGATCAGAGGTGCTACTGATTAAAATGCTCAAGTCACAGGGTCATCCCAGACAGAGTCGTCCTCAGAACTCTTCCTCTGTCGCTCATTGCATTCCTGCTTCTGTACTAAAACTCCCAGCCCCTCTCCAGAACTTTCCTAACAAGATAAAAGACCCCTCCTCCAAGAGCCTCCTGCTTCAGGACGCACACGCCCTCAGGGTACCACCTGTCAGACACCCCCACCCCCCCACCCCCTTGCCTGCCCTGCTGTCTCCCCTTCTGGCCTGACATTGAATTTCGGTAGGTTCCAGCTAATGTCAAGTCTATTTCCGATGCTGTGCCCTCTCTGTGAACTATGAAGACAAGATTAGCAGATACAATCAGCTGCTTTAAGAGCAAAAGAAAAAAAAAATTCACAAGGACTCGATTTTAATTATTGCCCTGTTGGTTATTACTACTTGGAGGAACACTGGCTTTTGTGATAGTCTATCTCTGAAGCAGGAAGAGAGTGGGAAATGTGTAGACATCAGAATACAGGATTTTTTTTTCTTCCTAAGGAAAGAAACCCAGCATTCTTTCAGAAGCCGCGAAAGCCTTCTCATGATCTGGTAGATCCCATCTGTGCGTTTTTTGGTGACATGCTTCAAGTATACAAGCTGCAGTCAAAAGACCTAAAAAAAATAAAAAAGAAAGAGAAACGTGGGTGTTAATGAGCGAGCCCCAGCTTGACAGCTGTTGGGATAGCGAATCTCTCTCTCCACGTGCCCACCTGTCCTGGGGGCATGATTAGCAAACTCACACTTCCTGGGGGGGAGTCTAGCGTTCGGAGGTGTCACCCTAGCGGGTGCGTCCCAGGGTTGCGTGTGAGGTTGCCCTGCCCTGCCCCCAGCACTGTCCTCTTGGAAACCACAGTGAAATGGCTGGAAGAGATGGTGAGCCCCTCGTCTCTGTTTTCACTCCTGGGGGTTGGAGCAGGGCGGGCACTTGGATGGAAAGAGCAAGGCATTATCAGAGGACATTCTGAGCATGAGATATAAGTCATCTGCAATTCGGCCTCATCTAGGGAGGTGATCAAATGACCTTCTCTAGAGGCCCTTTGAAGAAGGGGGCTGCCAGCCATCTCTTTGGAAATGCAGGCCCCGGGGACACTGTGTGATAGATTCTTTAGCTGCTGGAGGCTTCTCCCCGTTCTGTGATACTAGTAAGTTACTCTAGTCTTGCTGTGGTGATGACTTTTCCTATAGGGTGACTCCAGCCTCATCTGCTGTGACATAGCCTGGAACTCCCTACTTTCTCTTTGGTTTTTCTCCTGTTATCAGTTCCTTTCAGACCTACCATGACAATTTCTAATCAATGTGACCCACTTTTGGGAGTGACCATGACTGTCAGAATTCTTCCTAAAAAGGGATTCAGAGAAGCAAATACTCCCTCTAGTATTAGGGAAGCTACTTTGTCAACTTCCATTTTCTCACTTTTCGGCCTTCTGTTTTAGTTATCGGGCTTGGTTAAAGTATTATTAGGAGAAGAATTGCTGTCATTTCCATGAAGTGTTTTTACATCTGTGTTAGTCTTGGGGGACTCTCAGCATCTGAACATCCTGATAGAGGCAGAGCCCATGTATAGAAGCTGAGAATGCCAGATACTCCAGCCTCCCTTGAAGCTGGCGCTTAAGCTCGTGATCCAGGCTCTGCCAGCTTGATTCAAAATTGGAATTGTGGTCCAAGGATGTAGGGAATGTATGGAATCCATACCAGTGAGGTTGAGGGCAATGGTGACAGTTTCCCCTGGTTTCCAGGCTGCTGTTTTTTTGCTGCACCATCCAGTGCCCACCATCCAGTGCCCCCTGATAGGGATGGCGTCCATCACTCACAGAGAGGCGTCTTCCCCCGACCAGCCCCATCATGCACGCTGGGCAGCTTCTCTGACTGTAAGATCTTCAAGCCTAGCTTTGCAGGGTTCCTGAAGTGTCTATGAGAAACCCAATATTCTCTTTAATAAATGCCATTTCGAATTAAGTTTGCCAGTGTTGGTTTCTGTGGCTTTCTACTGAGAACTATGTTGAATTAGTGAACCTGTCTCTTAGAATGTGGAAGAACTGAAAAAGAGAAATATGTAGTGTGACTCGTAGTTGATTATAAAACACTGAATTAGGGAGCTTACAATTCATCTATCCTATGTCCAGACAGTCTAAGGCTGAAATGTAGCCTCCAGGTTTGGCCTTAAGATCTTCAGGGACTCCGCACTCACTGTAGAGCCTAGGTTATTTCTATAAGGATCCAAGTATTGGGGAAATTTCCATTATCTTGCAATTCTGCTACCTAGCACAATGCCTGACACATAGCAGAAGCTCAGCAAATATTTGTTGAGTGAATGATTAAACTGTAATGCCCATCATTGGCTCTAATTTCACCCATAATAGCCCCATAGAATAACTCCAGTCTCTTATTTATGTCATAACCCTTCAAAAATGTGAGGGCTTTATACTATCCTTGACTTTTCACGTCCCCTGAGTGAGCATTTTCCATGACTTCATGTGTTCCTCTTCTCTGGGCACGTTCCTCATGGACGGCATCCAGAACACAGCACAGTGCATTATATTTGGTCCATAATAGGGTTGTCCTTTTTTCCTGCATAATTAATGAAATTATTCTTTGGTCAACTTTGCTTCGTTGTGGATTCCCACCTGTCACTCCTAAGTCGTATACACATGAGGCTGCTTCAGCTCCAGCTCATATGTTCTTGGAGTTGCATCTTTGGGCCTAAATATAATATTCATTTATCTCTACTAAATTCCATTCTGTTGGAATGGCCCATCCAGCTTAATGAGATCTTTCTGAATCTAATTCTGTCATCAAACATATGGAGTATGTGTGGCTAAAATAAGCAGTGTGACAGCCAGGACCTTCTGTGCTCATGTAAATAATTCTTTGGTTTACTCTTTAGTCACTCTTTGTTTCCAGAGTTCATTGCTCATGGGCCAAAGCTGCCCACTTTTTTTCCTTGAAGGCTTCTGAAGAATCTACCCAGAGAAGCTGTCCCTTTTCACTGGTTAGGATGGTCCCTGTTGCTGTCTCTCTCGGCACCTGGTGGCTAGGCGACAGCAATCGGAGCTCTGACACTGTGTCCTTAGAGCATTTTATCTACCCATAGCTCATATTCACTGTTGTTCAGCATGTCACATAGCTGTTGCTTGAGGTCTGGTTCCGCTTCAGCCCCCATGTGTTCTCAGCAGTGTTGTCACATTGACTCTCGGAATCTCTTCTTTCTATTTACTGCTAAGAAGTTTCCTAGAGGACACTAGTTAAAATGCTTAAGAAGCAACATGTGACCTTCATGTCACCTCCATGTCTCCAGCTGCAAAGAAGGCATAACTCTTTGCCCTTTTGTTTGATTTGGGGTTTTGTGGGGTGTTGATGGTGCTGAACTCTGTCCATCACGCTCCCAGAGAACATGTCAGCACTGACTCAAGTTCAGGTTCATGTTCCGTGAACACGTTGGGTCATGAAGCAGAATTCAAGCAAACTTCCTAGTTGCCTTTCTTTGAGGAGGCTCTGGTTGCTTGCAGGTCTCCCTGGCATTGCCCAGCGTGGGGACTCAGGCTTCTCCTTGCCCCTTGGAGGTCCGTTACCAGCAGAGCAGTCGTGGTGTCTGGAAAGTGGGCAGCCTTTGGGTAGCTAGTCACATAGCTAATCGAATGGCTGATCCCAAGGAGTTTTCATGACATTCGTAGCCTATTCACTTGAGAGGCTCTTTCAAAGGACTGGATTCATAGTTACACCAGTCCACAGATCTGTGTTTGTGCTTTTAAAAATGTGTAAAATAGATTGATCAAAACAGAAGCTAATGTGGAACTCTGCTTTACTCCAGCCACAACGGAGACAATATTTTTCAGACAGTTTTGCCCGTCCTGGCCTCATCATCATGGAAAAGGCCAAGGGGACTTTTAAAGACATGTGCGGATTTCTGTCGGCAGACAAACTTGTCAAGACCCCAGAATCCAACTCCAAGTGATATCACACGTCTTGGGTAAAAGTGACAGACCCAGAGTAGAGACCTTGATCTTATCCTCTGTTTTCTGTCTGGGCTATGCAACCATCATCAGATTCTTTGTATCATCAATCAAGGAAAAGGGAGTGGGTGAGATGAGGAAGTAGCTAGACTAGTCAGATGTTATAATAGTAGTGAACTGTCTGTCGGGACCGTGGCAACAACCGCCTTCCTCAGCTTGCCTTAGGAAGGTGATTCAGAGGAATTGAAGTACCAGGTAGATAGGTGATGTTTACTGCATCTTCCTGGTACCCTCATGGTTTGGAAGTTCTTCATGATGTCTCTTTTATCTCCTTCTCTGTCATTTCCAATGCAGAGAGTTTGCTCCACCCTTTTGAAAGAAGCAACATCTTTGTGGCATGTGGATTTCAGGTGGAAATTGATCATGAACCTGTCATGTTTGTTTCATACAGCACTTCCATGCTCATCTGGCTTGGAGCTGCTTGGTTAGGATGCTGTCAGCTGACTCATACACTCTGGCCACACTCGTCCCAATAACTTCGGGATCAGCTTGTTAAGAAAGGGTCTGCTGTGTGGATAAATTAGTCTCCACTAAATAATATTTTTGTATCCTGGGATCAAAGCATAATAACATACATTAATAGCTGAGTTTTAGAAGTGATCTCTATAACATTGCATGTAAGAAACATAAATCAGTGGAGGAATTCAGATATTTTCCAGTGTCTCTAAATCATACTTATATTTATTTAAGATACTTTATTTGGTAGCTAACGGATTAGGGTTGGGGCGATGTGAATTCTTTTCTGAAATTTTTTTAAAGTGGAGACAAAATAAATAGAACAGTCTGACTCTGATGTTTATATAGTTTAAATCAGTCATCAGCTGACTTCATAGCCCATGAGAAAGTAGTATATTAACGCTGAAATAGTCATCTTCATAGCACAAAAGTGTCACTTTTACTCTGAAATAGTTATCCTTTTAACACAAGATAAATTTTTACCTTTTTTTGGTCTAAAATAGGCAATTTTACCTTTTTGTCTGAAAAAGGAGCAGACTTTTTCAAAGTCTCCTCCACAAAGCTCCTTTGTGAATGACAAAAACATCCCCCTTTTAAACACCTTACTTCTTCTCAACCTCCGTTATTACCTCCAAAAATCAATGACCACAGCAAGTGAACAGCAGAGTCTTTATTGAGCAAGGTGGATGGATTCGTTTTGAATTTCTGTGGTTCCATTTTCTTTGTAGGAAAAACATCTGTTGAGATATTTTATTGAGTGTTTCCATTTAAAACTATATTTTAATTTTAAAAATCCTTGTAATATTCATTGGCCAAAATAGCATCGTTAGATGATAGAAGTGGTTAGAATAGAGCACAGTGTAATGACCACAGGGCCCTTTTTAACTGCCATCAGAACTACTTAAAAGAAGGACGGAGAGAGGAAACCTTTGGTATCTGGCACAGAAATTTAATTTAGAACAGAAAACTGAGTAAGTTTCATCACAATCTCATTTAGTTCCTTTTGTGATGCCTTAGCCTTTTGCACACTGACACACCAGATAGGTTTCAAAGATCCCTTTTATGCTTGCAAAATACAGTTTTTTACTCGGCTCTTACACCAGGCAAAGAGCATAAAGAATGATTTGAGACTGTGGACATTCCCTGCCTAAGTACTTCAGGGCAGTGTCAGGACCACACCATGGTCCCCTGGTCCAGACTCATGATGCTGGGTGTTAACCATAAACACGACTGGCGATGCCGAAACGTTAGCTGAGGGAGTCCTGGGAAGGATAGAGGAAGCCTTCAGAAACTAGGCAGTGAAGAAAAAAATGGACCATTGTGAGGAACAAAACATCTTTCAGAATCTGTGACAGTCCCTCACTTTAAGAGAACAGGGGAGCTTAAAAAAAAAAAAGGCGGCAGATGGGAAGTGTGGACAAGAAAATAGGTCATAGAAGAATTTATGAGCAACTTGCAAAGTTTCCTTGAAAATTGTAATAAGCAGGTAGTAAAACTCTAAGGAAAAGCAAGGGAATGAGAAGCACACCATTTGGGGTGGTGAGGGAGGGTTATGAGGTAAGTGAGGGGCACAGTGGACCCGAAAATGTATTATAATTCTGTATCTGGAGCTGTTTGGGTACACAAATGTGTATTTTACTATTATTCTTTAAAACGTGCATATGCATTACGGACACACTTTTGTACGTATGATACATTTTGAAGTAAAACATTTAAGAAAACAGAACAAGGAGTGGTTAAGTACAAAGGAGCCCAACTAAAGATTTCTAACAGTGCCAAGAATACACGTGAGGATTTGGAAGTAATAATAACGACTTCACATCTTGACTTTGGACGAACCAGGCTCTGTTCAAGCACTTTTAAATGTAATAATTCATGTTGTTCACAGGGCTCTGTAATATGTTATTACCATGGCCATTTATACAGTGAGGGAAACTGAGACCACACAGTGTGACAGGGTGCAAATCCAGGCACGTTGGCTCCCAAGCCCAGGCTCTTGGCCTCTTTTCTGTAACACCTACATAGTAATAAAGAGCCTAAATAAAATTTGCATTGGCTGTTAGATAGCAAAGATCAAATTGTCTTTTTTAAAAATTTTATTGACATGTAGTTGATTTACAATGTTGTGATTAATTTCTGCTGTACAGCAAAGTGACTCAGTTAACAACCATATATTCTTTTCATATTCTCTTCCATTATGGTTTATCACAGGATGTTGAATATAGTTCCCTGTGCTCTACAGTAGGACCTTGTCGCTTACCCATTCTATATGTAATAGTTGGCATCTGCTAATCCCAAACTCCCAATCCATCCCTCCCCCCACCCACCCTCCCGCTTGACAACCACAAGTCTGTTCTCTGCGTCTGTGAGTCTGTTTCTGTTTCGTAGGTATGGTTATTTGTGACATATTTTAGACTCCACATATAAGTGATATATGGTATTTATCTTTCTGTTTCTGACTTCACTTAGTAAGATAATCTCTAGGTCCATCCATGTTGCTGCAAATGGCATTGTTTCATTCTTTTTATGGCTGAGTAATATTCTGTTGTATGTACTACATCTTCTTTATTCATCCATTGATGGACATTTAGGTTGTTTGCATGTCTTGGCTATTGTAAATAGTGCTGCTATGAACATTAGGGTGCATGTATCTTTTCGAATTAGTTTTGTCTGAGTATATGCCCAGGAGAGGGATTGCTGGATCATATGGTAGTTCTAGTTTTAGTTTTTTGAGGAACCTTCATACTGTTCTCCATAGTGGCTGTATCAATTTACATACCCACCAACAATATGAGGGTTCTCTTTTCTCCACACCCTCTCCAACATTTATAATTTGTAAACTTTTAAACAATGGTTATTCTATAGCTGATTCACTTTGCTGTACAGCAGAAACTAATACATCATTATAAAGCAACTATACTCCAATAAAAATTAATTAAAAAAATTTTTAAATGATGGTCATTCTGACCGAAGTGAGGTGGTACCTCATTGTAGTTTTGGTTTGCATTTCTCTAATAATTAGTGACGGTGAGCAACTTTTTATCTGTATGTCTCAAATTGTCTTTTGGTTCGAAGCTACAGATGAAACAAATCAGCGGCAACATTGATTTGGGAGCAGTTGACCATATCCATCATTTAACTGGCAAATTGCTGAAAACCTGGTTGGCTACCAGTTGAGTTCTTTCCATCAGAAACTCAATGAATTAACATTTGTGCGTCATTTCCATACGAGGCCAGCCAGTGAACTCACTCCATTAAAGGAGAGAGTCACTGAGTGCAAAATACACTTTGAGGGATGGGGAGTGTGTTTTCTGTAGGGAAAGTATCTGACTAACCCAAAAACCACAGTTTTGAGAGAAGGTATAAATTTTTTAATAGAGAGAAGCCATTGAAAAATTAATTTAGGACTTCCCTGGTGGCACAGTGGTTAAGGATCTGCCTGCCAGTGCAGGGGACCACGGGTTCGAGCCCTGGTCCGGGAAGATCCCACATGCTGCGGAGCAACTAAGCCTGCGAGCCACAACTACTGAGCCTGCACTCTAGAGCCTGCGAGCCACAACTACTGAGCCCGCACACCTAGAGCCTCTGCTCCACAAAAAGAGAAGCCACCGCAATGAGAAACCCGCACACCTCAATGAATAGTAGCCCCTGCTCACCACAACTAGAGAAAAGCCCGTGCACAGCAATGAACACCCAATGCAGCCAAAAATAAATAAATTAATAAATAAATTTTAAGAAAAAGAAAAAAATTAATTTAGATAATCAAAAGGCCTTTAAAAATACTCTCTACCAAGGTTACTAAAAAAAAAAGCAAACTGAGCTTTCATGGGATTAAAAGTGGAGGGAAGAAAAAGCAATGTTTTGAAGTAGGTAGAAAATGAACATATAGGAAACAAAAATAAAGGGTAAGCAGATATATTTCTGGATGATGATAGATAATCATTTAAATCCTCTAGGACTAGCCTAAGTATTAGCTGGGGGTCTGGTTAGTTACCATATTCATAGTATTCAAGTGTTTCACAAACTTGGCTGTAATATAAGAATTTCCCAGGGAGCTTGTTCAAAATGTAAATTCCTGGATCCTACCCTAGAAATTCTGAGTCAGTAAGTCTGGAGCTGGCCCAGTAATTGGTAATTTCAACAAAAGTTCTAGATGATCGTGCTGTGGATGGTTCCTGACCAGGCTCAAAAAAAAAAAAAAAGCCCGTACTAAAAATGATGTGATTCTAGAAGACAAGGTGCAGAGTGGCATGTTTGCAGATAATTCCCAACTCTTCTGAAGAACAGCGTGGTAAGGAAAAATCACAGGAAAATCTTCAAAGACTGAGTGGGCAGAAAAGAGAAACATTAGCATTACTGTAGGCAAGTGTAAGGTAATGCCAGTAGAGGAAAGCAACCCAATCTTGATTTAACACTGTACTTAGAACGTGGGAAACTCAGAGCTGTTTTATTCTGGAGATTATTCCAGAATGTAATTTAACATAGACATATTTGTAAAGGATGAAACCTCACATTTTTTAAATTTTAAAACATTTTTATTGACTTTATTTTGTCAAAGGTGTTTAAAGTTCACAGGAAAATTGAGGGGAAAGCACAGAGATTTACCATATAATCCCAGCACCTACACATTCAAAATGTACCCAGTTATCAACATCCCCCACCAGAGTGGAACATTTGTTACAGTTGGTAACCCTACATGAACACATCGTAATCCCATAAACCCAAAGTCCATAGTTTACATTACGGTTCCCTGTTGGTGTTATGACACCTCACATTAACAAGTGTATCAGTCAGATCCTACTGAGGAACAAACCACCCCAAAATTCAGTGACTTAAAACAATAATCATTTATTCTTGCTCCTATATCCAGCCTAGGCTACAACTGGCTGCACTGATCTTTATGTTGAAAGTTGGGTTCAGATCTGTTCAACAAATTAATCTTCCTTCAGCCACATGCTACCTTGGATGTGTCTTTTCGTGGGGAAGGGCAAGGCACACTGACCGAGTATATTTTTAGCCTCGGTTTGCCTCACGTCCACTGGCCAAAGCAAGTCACTTGGCCACCCAAAATCAAGGGGTAGGGAAGAATATTCCACCCACAGTGGGAGGGGAAGGGAAATGAATATTTTCTGAACAATAATCCAAAATCGCGCAGTGGAGGTATTATTCTTTAGTTTAAAATCAGGGGGAAAAATGCTATTATTGAGATCCTCACCGGTTCAAGGTCGAGTTACGAGGAAAACTCACCCAAATTAAAGATGTGCTGGCAGAAATGTGACAATAGGTGCAAGGGCTTTGAGAGGAACATAAGAAAGAATGATTAATTATTTTTAGGATCATCCAGGAAGGTTGTATTGAATAGGGTTTGTAGGATGGATGGGATCTTACACCATCAGAAACAAAGTCAATATGATCCAGGCTGGGATCCATGTATGTATATGTTCTAATGTTACATTTCTATATCTTAATGTTTATCGTACTTAAAAATCGCAACATATAAATATCACCCTAGTTTACTTTGCTAATGAGCGGTTGATAGAATGACTTGGAAAACCCTCTAAATTCTTGGAAATAAAGCAAGCACAGTAAAATTAAAAAGCTCCGTAGTTCAAAATCCAAGAATGCAATGATTATATTAAACATTTTCCAAATGTTAAAATAAACTAAATAATACAGAATCATTTGATAATCAGCATAGTTATTTTGGATTAAAAATTATTCAGTCTTATAAACAAACTGTGACAATTGATCACAATTAATGCAAATAAGTAAGATGCAGTATTATGTACTGATTCGCTCAGTCGTGCCTGTAAATGAGTGACACAATTACAGGAACAGTTTGCAAATGAGCTCCCAAACATAGATACCAATTACGATTATTCATTTATTTAGAATCAAAGAAGATGAGTTTCACAGATTTTTCCCTTTGAGAAAATAAATATTCATTTGGGCAATCTTCTTGAAATCTATGTATATACGTCCCTCTCCAAATACTTTAAAAACAAGTAAAGATAAAAATTAGAGTCCTATTAGTCTCTGTGGTTCTTTCTAGGAAAAGGCTGAAGAATTTAAAGAGAGGGACTCTACAAAAGCAGAACTCATTAATTTCTAGCAGAATTTCAATACGAGAGGAAGAAAGAGTTTAATAGTTCTGTCGTTCATATTCATGTCAGCACAACAGCTGAGTCATCATTTGAGGCTTGCCTAAAAGCCTACCCTTCCTCTAGTGTACTATCTCCAAAATCCTTTGAAAAATATTAATCGCATTAAGGCATGCTTATGTATAATTTAATACCCAATTAATCAAAAGTCTCATGTTCCTGGGCTTAAGATGAGATCTGTATGGTACCACATTTTCTAAAGTGTTTGGTCACTAACTTAAGAAAGGACTGGGTGCCAGAAAACTTTTTGATGTTTGAAACTTAAAACGTAATTTCTCAAAGAAATAACGTTGTGAGTAGCGGTTTAGTTTCAGAATAGTCCACAAGAATCAATTTATTGTGCACTATTGCCAAAATAATACTAATGTAATATTTCTATCCTCCTGTTAAAACTTATATGCCGTTAAGACCCCTATTCTCGTTTAAATTGTGTGGAGAATGTTGATATTTTGTTTTAGTGGGCAGTCCCCCTGGGAAGATTCAGGCTTTAAGCTCTGATGCACCTTCTGTGAGTTTTAGTTTCAACATCAGTTCTGTTTTCAGATCATTTGTGTGCTGGTTAGACCACTCCTGTGGTCTAAATTTATCGCACCCTACTGCCAAGATAATACTAATGTAATATTCCACTTGGAGGTGAGCCCAGGGGATCATAAAAAAACTTTATGAGGTTGATTTTTCAACCTTTTCCCTCTCTGTGCTCTCCCTAGAACTTTCTAGTTCCCTGGGTCTCCTCTTTTTACACATCCTGCCAGAAATCTGGGATTTTATCTCGCTCTGTTACATGTTCCTGCAACTCTACCTGGCACGCATGGAATCCATTCCAGTGAGGTAAGGGACAGTGGTGGCTCTTGCTGGTTCAGTCATTTGTTTATACCAGTATGGAATCATGGATATTCATTTTATACTTTGAGTTATAAGCCAATACTACTGTATTTTATCGTTTCAGCTTTGGTCATTAGTAACTCTTTCGTGTGGCTCCTGTGTCCCTTTGACATACTCCATCATTGTGTTTTTGCCTGTGTTTTATTGAGTTGTGTGTCTTCTTATTATTGAGTTGTAGGAGTTCTTTATTCTGGTTATGAGTATATCGTATATATGTTTTGCAAATATTGTTTTCCCAGACTGTGGATTCTCTTTTTTTTTCCCTTGCTAACAGCTTTATGGAGATATAACTCAGACACCATACAATTCACTCATTAAAAGCCTTCAGTAATTTTTAGTATATTCACAGAGTTATACAACCATTATCACAGTCAATTTTTTTAACATTTCATCACCCCCAAAAGAAACCCTCTACCCTTTATCCCTTCATTTTTTACAATGTCTTGAAGAAGAAAGACTTTTCATTTTAACAGAGTCACATTTATTTTTCTCTCTTGTGGTTTGTGATTTTTGTGTATTATTTAAGAAATATTTGCCTAACCCAAGGTCATTAAGATTTTCACCTGTGTTCTCTTCTCGAAATTTTGTATTTTAGTGCTTATATTTAGGTCTAAGATCCATCTTGAGACAACTTAATTATGTGGTATGTGGCAAGGTTCAAGGTTCACCTACTTTCATACAGATATTCAATTGTTCTAGCACCATTTTTGAAAAGATTATCTTTTCCTTATTGAATTATGTTTTGACAAAATACCTTCATCAAAAGCAAATTAACAAAAAAAAACAAATTAACCATTTATATTCAAGTCTGTTTCTTAAACTTCATTAAAAATTTTTGTTAAAATTATTAAAATGCCTAGAAACATACAACCTACTAAGACTGAATCATGAAGAAATAAGTCTGAACAGACCAATTACTAGTAGGGAGATTGACTCTGTAATCAAAAATCTCCCAACAAAGAAAAGATGGCTTGACTTCTACCAAATATTAAAGAGGAATTAATACCAATCCTTCTCCAATTCTGAAAATTGAAGAGGGAGGCACACTTTCAAACTCATTTTATAAGGCAGCATTTCCCTAATACCAAAGCCAGACAAAGATACTACAAGAAAAGGACATTACCAACCAGTACCCATGATAAGCAAGTCCTTGACAAAATATTAGCAAACCAAATTCAACAGTACATTAAAAGGATCAAATACTATGATCAACTGGGATTTATCCCTGGTTCAGCGTACACAGATCAATATATACAATATACCACATTGACAAATGAAGGATAAAAATAATATCATCTCAATAGATGTAGAAAAAAGCATTTGACAAAATTCAACATCCTTTTATGATAAAAAAGCTTTTAACAAATTGGGTATATAAGGACTGTACCTCAAGGTAATGAAGGCCATGTAGGACTAGCCCACTGCTAATATCATACTCCGTGGTAGAAAGCTGACCTTTTTTCCTCTAAGATCGGGAACAAGGTCACTTCTATTCAGTGTAGTACAGGAAGTCTTAGCCAAAGCAGTTAGGCAAGAAAAAGAAATATATTTCCAATTCTGGCATGCAAAACCTTGCCATCCTTATTGTAAGGATTCCCTGCTGAGTAGAGAGGAAAGAGGACAAGTTCTATCTACAAGCAGCTATATTCTACTCATAAATCTTTAACTGTTGCAAAAATAAAATACCACTCTAGGCCAGAGGTTTACCAAGTGTCCTGAATTAGGGAACAAAAGGCGAAAGTGGTAGGAGGTTGTGAGCTGTAACTAATGTATACGTGTTTATGTGAATTTGGTGTATGGATTTTTTCTGTGATAAGTTTGTAACTACAACTGCTTATCATTGACTTGTTTTGCCCAAGTTGTTGTTGTGGTTATTTATTCTCTTTATTTTATTATGCTTTGGCTACATGAGATTTAAAGAGTTGCTGAAGACAGTCAAGACTGCTAATAAGTCAGGAAATAAAATCATTAGACAAAAGCAAAAGACAGATGAATGTGAAATAAAAGTTTTGGGAAAGAGTTTTATGAGACCACATGGTTTTCTGTACTAACATTAATGCCTGTGGCCATATGTATCAATAACTCCTTTGCTGGCTGATTTGTAGACATAACTAAAGAGCAATGTACCTTTGCAGATTTTTGGAAATCACTGACTACATGCACATCTATTTCTTGTACAGTTTTTGCATTTGGTGAGGTTACAGTTACAACTTCATTTCTATCACTACATTTAGAGAACTTAAGTGACAGATGTTCCTACTGTCTGACTTCCTTTGAGTTCTTCCTAAATTATTCATCAACTTGTTTAAATATGCTTTGTGATTTTTTTTTAGAAGTCTTATAGATACAAAAACAACTTTAGCATTTAAAGTGTATGCACCACCCAGCAATTCCACTACTGGGCATATACCCTGAGAAAACCATAGTTCAAAAAGAGTCATGTACCACAATGTTCATTGTAGCTCTATTTACAATAGCCAGGACATGGAAGCAACCTAAGTGTCCATCGACAGATGAATGGATAAAGAAGACGTGGCACGTATATACAATGGGATATTACTCAGCCATAAAAGGAAACGAAATTGAGTTATTTGTAGTGAGGTGGATGGACCTAGAGACTGTCATACAGAGTGAAGTAAGTCAGAGAGAGAAGAACAAATACCGTATGCTAACACATATATATAGAATCTGAAAAAAAAAAAAAAAGGTTCTGAAGAACCTAAGGGCAGGACAGGAATAAAGATGCAGACGTAGAGAATGGACTTGAGGATGTGGGAACGGGGAAGGGTAAGCTGTGACAAAGTGAGAGAGTGGCATGGACATATATACACTACCAGATGTAAAATAGCTAGCTAGTGGGAAGCAGCCGCATAGCACAGGGAGATCAGCTTGGTGCTTTGTGTCTACCTAGAGGGGTAGGATAGGGAGGGTGGGAGGGAGACACAAGAGGGAGGGGATATGGGGATATAAGTATACATATAGCTGATTCATTTTGTTATAAAGCAGAAACTAGCACACCATTGTAAAGCAATTATGCTCCAATAAAGATGTTAAAAATAAATAAATGAATAAAATAAAATGTATGCACCAGACCCTGACCTTTTGAGGTAATATCGGCATATCTCAGAGATATTGCAGGTTCGGTTCCAGACCCTGCAATGAAGCAAATATCACAATAAAGCGAGTCATAGGATTTTTTTGGTTTGCCAGTGTGTATAAAAGTTATATTTACACTATTCAGTAGTCTGTTTAGTTTGTGATAGCATTATTTCTAAAAAAAAAAACCAAACCAGTATATACCTTAATTTAAAAATACTTTCTTGCTAGGGCTTCCCTGGTGGTGTAGTGGTTGAGAGTCCGCCTGCTGATGCAGGGGACACAGGTTCGTGCCCCGGTTCGGGAGGATCCCACATGCCGCGCAGCGGCTGGGCCCGTGAGCCATGGCCACTGAGCCTGCATGTCCGGAGCCTGTGCTCCGCAATGGGAGAGGCCACAGCAGTGAGAGGCCCGCGTACTGCAAAAAAAAAAAAAAACAAAACAAAAAAAGATAAATCCTGTTGGGGCACAAACCACTTCCACTAAGGTGGCACTATGATGGATTCGTCTGCAGGGACTGTTGCATTTGCCCATTCAAGCTGGAGGTCAGTTAGGTTTTCTCTGAGTCTGAAATCAAAAGTTGTTCTAGGGCTTCCCTGGTGGCGCAGTGGTTGAGAGTCCGCCTGCCGATGCAGGGGACACGGGTTCGTGCCCCGGTCCGGGAAGATCCCACGTGCCGCGGAGCGGCTGGGCCCGTGAACCATGGCCACTGAGCCTGCGCGTCCGGAGCCTGTGCTCCGCACTGGGAGAGGCCACAACAGTGAGAGGACTGCGTACTGGAAAAAAAAAATACTTTCTTGCTAAAGAATACTAATCATCATCTGAGCCTTTAGCAAGTTGTAATATTTGCAATGGTAATCAAAGATCACTGATCAACATAACAAATATAATAAAGAAAATGTTTGAAATACTGTGAGAATTACCCAAATATGACACAGAGACACGAAGTGCGCAAATGCTGTTGGAAAAATGGGGTCCATAAAAAAATGGTGTCCATTTGCTCGACTCTGGGTTGCTACAAACCTCCAATTTGTAAAAGACCACGCTATCGGTGAAGCTCAGTAAAGAGAAGTGCAGTAAAACGAGGTATGCCTGTACTGATTTTTACATATGAATTAAGACTGCTATCCAGTCATCAAGAATTGGGCTCCCACTATGTCCCCAAGATACTGTGTGAAACTATTAAGTGGAATGAAACTCGTTTTTTAATTCATTTGAAGCCCCAAGGATTCTGTTATAAATTTATAATTCTCTAGGCCTTTATAAATTTTGTAATTTTTACCAACCATTGGAATTGGCTTGTGAGATGAATTATGAACTATCATCTAACCAATGGACTTCAGGCTGCTTTTCCATCTCACAGGTTGAACTATTGATCACAAATCCTTTGCTTGATTTGATCGACACACATCTCTGCAGTGCTGGTCAACCACTGTATTCTGTGCAACTGGCGTGTCCTTGGGCAGGTGCCGGAAAGCTTTCTCTAACTAAAACTCCGCTTCTCTGATGGAGATAAAGTCAGTTCTCTGGTGGTGGTTGCTTTGGGTTATGTAGTAGGACATATCGTCTATTACTGACAGTGTAAATGATGGTTTTGTAGAAGTCACTTTACAAGTTAGGTTGAAATTTAAGTCTCTGGCTTATTGTGGGGGGCAGGTTAGGTTTTGCTGATGTTAAGCTTCTAACTCCTTTCTCAAGAACGTCACTGGCAGTATTCGCTCAGGGTCCTCCATTTGCTCCTGGTTTCCCCAGCTCTGTGACTGTCATTCTGCTGCCTCTGGACGAATTTTCCTGTAGACCACTATCTCTTTTCCTTAGAGTTCAAAAGGCACTTCTGCAGGAATCTCTTCTTGATGAGACAAGGGAGCTAGCTCTACCCTAAACATACACTGGTCATTTCTTAAGCTTGAAAAGTCAGTTCAGGTTGCCCTACACCAACATCTGAATACTGACGTATTGCATGGAATGGTAGTTGAGAACGCAGACTTGGCCTCCCAAGTTGGCTTTGAACTAGGCTAGCCATATGATGTTGAGGAAGTTTTCTTTTTCAAAATGTGGTAAAACGGTATCCACTTTGTAAAATTGTTGATGATTGGATTAGATGATGACCGTAAAGCACTCAGCACAGTGCCTGGAAAGTTAAGATACTCAGTGAAGTTGGCAATTACTACTGAGACTGTGAGATCCATATGGATAGACCAATCGACCTGAAACAAGATGTGTTCGTCAAGTTATACGTAGTCACCTCCACGTCCCTTTTTCTGGAACAGCTGCCTTTAATCTTCCTCACTACATTATCTGCTGTTTCAGAAAGGGTGAAACGCATATTATTATTCTAGGTATAATTCAAGAAGCTGTAAACACCAAGGAATTCAACAGAAGAAAAGAAACCTGTTTTAGAAACCATTGGGTTGAAGTAGAAAATGCAGGCAGGGTGATTTTTTTTTTTTTTTCCTGTAACCTGCTGTAGGGCCATATGGTTGCTGAATGTGTTGATGCTGGTTTTAAGATTCCTGAGTATTTTGAACTTGACATGTTATTTTTTTAATGATTTCAAACATCATTTCTTTCAGGGCCTTTTCCCAGTGTTGCCGTCATATTGAACAGATGGCGCGGCGGCATGTACATTTGCATTCTGCAATCCTGCCACGTTATTTGCAAATTTTCTTAGCACAAACCTGTGATTCTTTCTCTACCTTTTCAGTATGGCTGCAATGAAATGGTAAATAGATTCTTCCCCAGAGCATCGAGGATATGGTGGAAATTGGGATCGCGTATTGCTTCTTCTTTTTAATTTTATGTGATTATATTTTGGGGGTTTTATACTCCTGTTACTAGTATATCCTGTCATTTCAAACTGGCCCTTTCATTCAGAGAACTACAAGTCCTCATTATACCTTTATGATATGAGTAAAAATGGGGTGGTGTTAGTGCTGAGAGGAACCTTAATGATTACATGTCACCTTTTCACGTCACCCTGTTGACTTTTCTAGTTGCTACCTGAAACTGTCCTGTTTGTTTTTTGTCTGGTTTTGCCCAAGGATGGAATAAACTCCGTGAGAGCTTGGACCCTGTCTGTTTCGTTGGTTCCCAATGATCACCTGTGAACGAATGAATGAGTGAATGAAGTCATTAATAAGGGACCTTCTAGGCAATATGCAGTATGATTCCAACTCTGTGATATTCTAGAAAAAGAAAACTATGGAGATAGTAAAAAGATCAGTGGTTCATGTTGAGGGGTGAATAGGCAGAGTACAGAGTATTTTTTAGGGCAATGAAAATACTCTATGTGATATTATAATTATGAATATATGTCATTATACATTTGTCCAAACCCATAGAACGTACAACACCAAGTGTGAACCGTAAGGTAAACTATCGACTCAGGGTGATTATGGTGGGTCAATGTAGGTTCATACTTGGTAAAAAATGTACCATTCTAGTGAATGATATTGATAATGGTGGAAGCTATCCATGTATGGGGTAAGGGGGTATATGGGAAATCTTTTTACCTTTCTCTCAATTTTATTTTACACCTAAAATTGCTCTAAAAAATAAGGCCTTAAATAAAAACAAATAATAATAATAAAATAAAGGACCTTCTAGGTACTAGAATTCTTTCGCCAGCAGAATATGGGTTCCCTGAACATAATTGCTTTTCTCATCTTTTTACCTTTATTTTACTCACGTCTGTTTGCAAAAGGGTTTGTCCAGGAGTGATGTCTTCATAGCCTTCCTTGTTTTTTATGATTTTTTAAAAAAAATAATAAATGACTTTTTAATAAGAATGACTGTGTGGATATAAATAGTCCCTCAAGAGACTTTTTTTTTTTTTTTTTTACTTGGAGGGCATAGTGAGATTAGTGCCAACATCTAGACATCTGTCTTCCTGCTTCACAGATTGAAAAGACACAGGATGCAGGAGAGGCTGTACTGATCAGAGCTGGTTCCTTTTAAAGGCATGTGATGATGAAAAGTAAGCCCCCCAATATCTCTATTAAGGTCGTTTGATTTTTCTCTTTTTAAATGAGGTCTGGTGGGAATTCCCTGGTGGTCCAGCGGTTAGGACTCGGTACTTTCACTGCCGGGGCCCAGGTTCAATCCCTGGTCGGGGAACTAAGATCTTGCACGCTGTGCGGCGCAGCCAAAAAAATAAAAATTTAAAAAATCTAAATGAGGTCTGCTAGGGCACCTGCGCAGCTCAGAGGGGGTTCATGCAGCGGGCCGCACTGTCTGACCACCGGCTTGCTATGCACGGGGATCTGGGTTTGCCCTGATCATTGCTGTGCCCTGCCCATGACGTGCACTAAATGTCTCCGTGACTTCAGGCTAGGAACCTGTCTAAGATTTGTTCAGTCTGAGCCTTGCACATAGAACAAATAGAAGAAACATTTAATATTGACAGTTACACAGTGCTGGGTCTAGAAAAGGGCCGTCAGCTCTAATTATTGCCAGGTGTTGGCGGGTTCTTTGTCAGTAGAGTAACAGATTCTGTCTGTCAGCTCAGAGGTACAGTGAGAGGTGAAGAGACACTTTGATGGCTTCAACCATGTGTCTATAAAGTGTTTTTGGCTTCACCAAGTAGATCTTTATAGATATTAAAGTGTCTGTGAAAAGGGGCAGGAGCTTCATCTCTGCTGAATGAAAACTTTGATTTATCTAAAGCCAGAATTACAAAAGTGAGGGTCTTTGTACCCTGGGTTTCTGTTTCCCACTTCTGAGCCTAGATTTTGCCACTGGAAGCCTCCAACTGTGCTCAGAGTAGAAGATAAAGTTCTGTAGGAGGTCAGCTCCAGCCCCAATGCAGGAAATAACCTACATGGGAAAAGAACTTGAAAAAGAATAGATATATGTATACGTGTAACTGAGTCATTTTGCTGTACACCTGAAACTAACACAATATTGTAAATCAACTATACTCCAATATAAAGTAAAAATTTAAAAAAAAATTTTTTTCCTGGCCTTCACAATACGCACAGTATTTTTTTGTGGAACATTTATGCAGGTAAGATTTGGGAACCAAGAAGAGAATATAAAAGTCAGCTGCTAGATGTGAGTCTTTACCAAAAACGGTAGGATTCGTTATGTCCAGTGAAGGTGTATGGATTCGTTATACTTCCTTTCTCGCTTTGGAAAACAATCTCACCTGTCTTAGCATGAAGCTTTATTTATTTATGTATTTTCTAAGGCAGGGCTTTGCATTATAGGGTTAAGTGTATAATAAATGCTACCTAAGTGTAGTATTTTCCTCAGTAATGAGTTTAACCCTTTGTTTGCTGCAACCTGTAACCATGTAACCTTCCTCTCTGTGAAGATGAATACTAATTATCATTATAAACAGTTCTTCTCATTGTGTTCCTATGTATGGCATCTTTTTTTTTTTTTTGCGGTATGCGGGCCTCTCACCGCTGTAGCCTCTCCCGTTGCGGAGCACAGGCTCCGGATGCGCAGGCTCAGCGGCCATGGCTCACGGGCCCAGCCGCTCCGCGGCATGTGGGATCTTCCCGGACCGGGGCACGAACCCGTGTCCCCTGCATCGGCAGGCGGACTCTCAACCACTGCGCCACCAGGGAAGTCCTGGATGGCATCTTTTGTAGCTTGCTAATTATAAGCATGCAGAACTCAAGTGCTTAAAGTTAAATAATGTCAACAGGGTTGTAATAGATTTTCATGTTGAATACTTTTATTGATTAATTGTTCGTTAAAATCTCTACCCAATTAATCTACTTAATTTATTGGATACTGTAATAGTTCTTATTCCATACTCATAGATTAGTACTTTAAAAATATTCTTTTTGTTCTCGTTGTGGGCTTTCTTCACAAATCACTCATATAGACTTACAGTACTATAACTAAACTAGAAGATACAGAAATTTACCGTGCATTAAAAAAAAAGTAAAAAAACAAAAACAAGGTCCTACTGTATAGCACAGGAAACTGTATTCAATATCCTGTGATAAACCATAATGAAAAAGAATATATATATATGTGTGTGTGTGTGTGTGTGTGTGTGTGTGTATAACCGAATCACTTTGCTGTACAGCAGAAATTAACACATTATAAATCAACTATACTTCAATAAAATTTTTTTAAAGTGAAAAAAAATTTACCTTGCAACATTTTATTAATTGAAAATTGGTTGGCAATGCCCAAAATTATAGTCTTAAAGTTAGCAAGAATCTCACACTTCGTAGTGTGAGTTAATAAGTAACTACCACTCAGAGAGTCACTTATTTTCTGATTGAACATGTAGTTAATCATACCCATTCTCTGTTTGAATGGTTCTTCGAAAAAGAACTTTCAGAACGCTAAAATGACTCCTGTGCTTGACCCCATTGGTCCAAACTCCAGTGTCTGGAGTGACCCAGAATTACTTTAAACCCTTTTCCATGACAGTGGCCTTGAAATATGGCAGATGTCCAGTGTGGCCCATTCCACTCTTCTCCTTCCCATGACACTGTATCTCCACTTTCTTCAGCTCTTCCTCAAGTGCTCTGATGCTTCATCAGTCTTGTCATCCTTTTCTAGACTCCAGGAGCTTTCAGCTCAGCAACAAAGGGAAACGCTAAACACACAAGTATTACTAAGAGTAATGAGGTTCTCATAGTGGAAGGAAAAAGTGCTGCAGGTATAATGATAGAGAGGGAGCTTGGGGAGGGTGCTAACCCAGCCCAGGCCTTAAACTCTCTGTTGGTTGCAGAGGTAGCATGCCCATGAGATGAATGGATTTCACACATAATGCTCCATCCCACACTCCCAGTCCCCTTGCTCTGTTCGAGTTTCTCCCCTTAACATTTTACCTTCTAGGATACTGTATGATTTATTTGATTATCATTTAACTGCCTCCTTTCGGTAGAATCTAAACTCCACAAGGGCAGGAATTTTTGTCTGTTATATTCAGTTGTGAATCCCTAGCATCTAGAATATGCTGGGCACATAGTAAGCTCAATAAGTACTTATTGAACAATACTTACCCTTAGATATAACTATTCAGAGTTAGCTACCCGTCCATCTAACCATATTAACAACAAATTCATACATTTCCTGGTCACCTACTGGGAGATCTTATAAGTCCTTGACAGATACCTTACAGAAATCCAGATACATTATGTTTAAGACCAGAGGAGGGACTTCCCTGTTGGTCCAGTGGTTAAGACTTCATGGCAGGGGCTGGGGGTTTGTTCCCTCATCAGGGAACTAAGATCCTGCATGCCATGCAGTGCGGCCAAAAAAAAGAAAAGACCAGAGGAAATTGGAGACAGAACATCATCTGATCATCTGGTCTTCGGGAACTCATGCTGGACCCTAGTAATCACTGCTTTCTTTTCTAAGTACTAAAATATTCTCTATGTAACTCGAAAATAAAATCACTGTGCCTATTTACTGATCAGCTGTCATGTGGAAGGCACCCTCCTGAACGCTTCTTACACATTGCCTCATTTCGTCCTCACAGTTATTAGGTACTATCATTATCCTGTTTTATGGATGAGAAAGATGATGTCTAGAGAAGTTAGGTAACTTCTCCTGGGGGACACATATGACAAAAGCAGAACTGGATTTTCAAAAGTCCATGTCTCTGGATACCGCACCGTACAGCCTCTGGCGTGACCGTTGGAACCTTGGGCAAACCTAAGTCTGTAGTTTGGGGATCCTGCCTTAGGAAGAGCTAGAGCTTTAGCCTTTTCCTGATGTAATTTCCTTCAGTGCTCTTAGTGCATTTTTTTTTTCTGGGGCTGCCACGTAAAGTAACGTAAAATGCTTTTAGCATTCTCTTAGTGTTTCCACCTCCCCAGGGTGCGAGACCCTCTTATCTGTCTACTCCTCACTTTGAGGATGGTTCTTGGTGTGAAGTCAGAAGCACGGTAGAAGTCGAGTCATGCCTTCTTCTGTCGTCGCTCATGTTGTACCATTTCTCACCCCACCATCTACCCCAGTGGTCACCAACCTTTACTTTTTTTTTTTTTAATTAATTAATTAATTTATTTTTGACTGTGTTGGGTCTTCGTTGCTGCGTGCGGCCTTTCTCTACTTGCGGCGAGTTGGGGCTACTCTTCATTGCAGTGTGTGGGCTTCTCATTGTGGTGGCTTCTCTTGTTACGGAGCACGGGCTTCAGTAGTTGTGGCACGTGGACTCAGTAATTGTGGCTTGTGGGCTCTACAGTGCAGGCTCAGTAGTTGTGTCACACGGACTTAGTTGCTCCGCGGCATGTGGGATCTTCCCGGACCTGGTCCTGAACCCATGTCCCCTGCATTGGTAGGCGGATTCTTAACCACTGTGCCACCAGGGAAGCCCTCCAACTCTTCTTTGTACTTGGAAGGTCTTACACATGGTGCTAGGTGGCATTGAAGAGGGGATGCCTGCTTTCTGTGCAGATGGCATCTTGCCATAATAATTGCAGCATAGTTAAAATGGGATGTTTATTATTAAACTTTTTGCTTTGTAAAGATTTTGTTTTTCTCCCTTTGGCTTATAACGGCAAGGGGTTTTGTGATCTAGTGAGGGAATGAAGACATAGAGAGGTTGTCTTCTCATTGGGCCCCTCAGAGGCCTTGGAGTAGGGATAGAAAGCAGCTCAGCCCCCTCTGTAGTAGGGACACAGGAGCTGACATGTCTCCTCTCTTCCTGGGTGGCCCAGCAAGAGTTACCAGAGGATGGCTTTGTCTGGTGATGTTTTACATGGAAATCCAAGGGTCAGCCAACACTCCCAGGGGCCTTCTGAGACCTACCCTGATAGAGGAAAGGGAACATGTGTGGATTCATATCCCTGTTCGGCCCCAAGTACCCTGGTTCCACAGGCCAGTGGGCTCACCCTGCTTTACACCACGACACACATACAGGCTTTGAAACAACTGAGCATTTTATGGCAATGGGAGGTAGAAGATAAAATCCATTAGGACAGCTTTCCTCCCAATAGACGGCAAAGGTCTTCCAAGACTAACAGTAAAGCGACACCAGCAGACTCAAGAAGGAGAATGCTGTAAATGTGCACGAATTAAAAGAAGGAAAAAAGAAGAAAATCTCTAAGTATGGCGTTGTAGATAGATTTATTTTAAAATATGAAACTTCGAGTATTAAACACTCACCAGCCGGGCTTCCCTGGTGGCGCAGTGGTTGGGGGTCCGCCTGCCGATGCGGGGGACGCGGGTTCGTGCCCCGGTCCGGGAGGATCCCACATGCCGCGGAGCGGCTGGACCCGTGAGCCATGGCCGCTGAGCCTGCGCGTCCGGAGCCTGTGCTCCGCGACCGGAGAGGCCGCGGCGGTGAGAGGTCCGCGTACCGCAAAAAACAAACAAACAAACAAACAAACAAAAAAACCACCTCACCAGCCAATCAAAATGCGTACCAATTTCTCATGTTTTCCCATGCTACCTGCTCCCACTTCTCAGGTGATCCTTCTGCCCTGCACCCTAGCTGATTTCAGCTGGATTTCTTTATTCAGCATGTATTTATAGCATATCTCCTACTAGAGCATACATAGAAACAGTTGATGTCAGGCATACACAGAATGAACTATATTCTGGGGGCCAGACGACCTGAGACCTTTTTGAAAAGGTGAAATGATAATGGGGAGAAAGACTCATGAAGGACATAACATATTAAGGGTTACTTGTGAATTGCTGCTTTCTTTCTTTTAGCAAAATAAAAATAATAGAATGTACCAAATAGAATATTGTCCAATATGTAGCCCCACTTTTGCCATTTCCAATATGGCTAAAAGAGAACTGATTTTCTGTCTTTCTGTGGGACATAAATCAGAGTAGCCCTAAGTACCTTTAATTGGTTAATTTCTTCAGGCCCATTGGATTACTCTCTCCATCTTGCAAGTTTTTGTGTTCAGAATTTCATGATTAGAAAAGAAAACCATGTTCTGACTATAAATAATAATCAAATGTGTTTTTCTTGTACATTTCGCTCCATCATTTAAGGGGGAAAAAAGGATATACTCTAGGGATGCCCCATCAGTAAGCCTTCTGCTACCTACAAATAACATGTTATGTGTTACTAGATTAGGTTGACCCTTGAACAGTCAAAAGTCCACATACTGCCATCTCTGCGTCAAAAACAAATGAATTGATAAGTGACTCACCCAAGGGCAGGGAACAGTTTGGATAGAATCAAGACTCAGATCCTAGTTCTTTTGATTCACATACGCTGATCTCTAATTGAACACAAACTTTCCCCCATACTTAGTTAACTTAAAGGTCTGTAAAATGAAAATACAGGTACTATATTTGTTGGAGAAAGCGGACATGTAAGTGGTCCAAACCCTTGTTATTCAAGGGTCAGCGATATGCAGGTGGGCTGCAGGATGAGATTCAGGAAATTTTTAAAAAGGAAATGGTACATTTTAGAAGTCTCCCTGAAGTCTGCCTGACATGTGAGGGTTAAGTAACTTCAGCATTGTCACTCTTGCCTGAGCCTGTGTTAAAAGCAATGACCGCAGTTTCAGATGAGAGAACACAGGAATCTTGAAGTGTTCTTGTCAATTTCAGACTACAAGTGGGATGGGCATGTTTGTTGTTCCTGTTATGTGGATTCTGTACCCAGCTTTGACAGGACAGTGTGGAAGGTGGCCCTGGTATACAGCACGGGGTACTCTATTGAGACATGACCCCCTGGAAAAGCACTCAATACCAATTAGTGCTCAGGATGTAAAAACATTGTCTCTGGTTTTAATCTCTTTATGCCATCAATAGATGTTTGACAAGGTCAGTGCATTGACAGACCACTTAACTTTCTGAAAACCAAGTGTACTTTTAACTAGAAGCTCTGATTGAGATCACTAATTTTCATTCTAAAAATAATAACATGATTAAATGATCTTGTCCTATGGCTAGGAATCTGGCAAAAAATCGATTACTAGCTCTTTAACAATATTGCCTGTTGATAGAAGGCTAATACCTGTTCCCTAATTTACAAATACCAGTGTGCAGATTAGGGAAGCCAAATGATTTCCTAATGGTTTCTGTGTTAATGGGTATGTGCTTAACTTCAGTGGAGTAAATAAATGTTGATATTTTAAGAATTTGTTTTTAAGATAACTCTGGTAATTTATTTTGATAAAGCAAAGACATTTGTTCGACCAGCCGTATTCAAGTGTAAGACTTTAATTTTTTAAATAGTCTTCTAATTTTTTTTAGTATATTGGCCATTTACTATTCATTCAACAAACATCTTCAAGTGCTTACTATGTTGTACCAGTACTCCGCTAGGAAGTGGTCATAAGTGAGAAATACCATATCCACTGTAAAATCTACTAATACAAGTAAATGATACTCATTAACATTTTTCTCATTTTTTTCTTTTCATTTCAGTATGGTATTTATTACTAGAGTAAAATCATAAAGTTAATGTGAAGGGGAGTGGGGAGAAACCGCTTAATGGGTACAGTGTTTTACTTTGGGATGATGGAAGTGTTTTGGAACTAGATAGACGTGATTATGACTCACAACACTGTGAATGTACTAAATGCCACTAAACTGTACACTTTAAAAATGGTTGGTTTTCTGTTACATGACATTCACCTCAATTTTTTTAAATAAACTTTGCAGTTTTTTCCTCTTGATACATTTATTTGACTTTGTATCCTATATTAGAGTTGGAAGGTATTTGAGAAGCCTGGCTCTGGCCCTTTCAGGCATTGTTTGGTATCTTTCACTAGAATTCTGAAGATTTTTCTTATAGGTCTTAAACATGTCTTGTTAATGTTATTCCTCATTTATTTTTCTTGATATTGTGGGTGGGATTTTTTTCGTATTTTTAAAGTGTTTATTGCTGCTGCACAGAAGAGCTATTGAGCTTGGACTGTTCATAGCCAACCACTTTTTAAATCTCCCTTTTTAATAACAGTAACAGTGGAGTCTTTTGGATTTTTCTAGGTATATGATCAAAAAAATCTGCTGAGATCAAAAAAACACTGAGATGATCACAGTTTTACGTAATTTCCCTAGTGATACAATACTTCAAAGAGGCCCTAATATTAAATATTAAACGATTTTTGCATTCCTGGGACAAATCCCACTAAGTTCCCACTAATTCTTATAACATTTTATTGAATCATATTTACTAATAATCTTTTGAGGATTTTACATTTATTTTCATAAGGAGATTGATTTAGTCTCTTATGTGAGGTTTTTATATTAATTTAATAAAATAAATCATATAGCTTCCCATTACCTTCTACTCTGGAAGAGAAAATATGTGGGAATTAGTTCTTCCTTGAAAGTTTGAAATACTTCACTGTAAAACTATTTGGCTTAAATCCTTATTTGAAGATAATTTTTAATTTAATCTGCATTCTCAGATTATAGGCCTAATTTCATTTTTCTTTATGTCTTATGTCAGTTTTTTCCAGAAAGTTGCCAAGTTCATCAAAATTTTTCATTTATTAGTATTGTGTTCTATATTAATGTTAACCTCAATACTTTCTTATGATTATAAGTGCTTTCATATGTTTTATCCCTTTCATATATCAAATTATTTTATGTTTATTTGTGCTTTCTTTTTTTCTTTTTTTTGCCGTACGCGGGCCTCTCACTGCTGTGGCCTCTCCCGTTGCACAGCACAGGCTCCAGATGCACAGGCTCAGTGGCCATGGCTCACAGGCCCAGCCGCTCGGAGGCATGTGGGATCTTCCCGGACCGGGGCACGAACCCGTGTCCCCTGCATCGGCAGGCAGACTCTCAACCACTGCGCCACCAGGGAAGCCCGAGCTTTCTTTTTATTGAACAGACTTTTAAGTGACTTTCCATTATTGTTTTGGGTAATATGTTTTATTTTTGTTTCTAAGAAATTATATTTTGGCTTTATAAATTCTGACTTTTTGCTTTATAAATATTTCATTGGTTTTCTCTCTTTGTTATTTTCTTTTTCTGCTATGCCTCTTTGATTTTAAATTTTCAATTGCTTAGCACATTGGTTTTTTTAAAAAAAAATAATGAAAGTTTTTAGTGTATGAATTTACCTCTAAGAATATCTTTGGGAGCATCCCATAATTTTGTTTTGCAGTATTTTTATATTATTTTCCTGTAAATATGAAGAGTTATTTATAGTTGATTTTTATAGTGATTTTTTTTTATTCCAAGAGTTCTAGGAGATTTTAATGTCTACCCTGTTTTAATTCATAGCTTAAGTGTTTTGATAACTTGTAGCTAAAGAGTCTGGGCTATAAAACAACTGCTTTTTGGAATTTTTTGAAGCTCTTTTATAGCTCAGTATATAACCACTTCAGTAGCTATTTCATGTGTGCTTGAAAACTTGGGGTTTCCTCATAATAGTCTAAGTTCATGATATCTTTCGGTTTGTCCTTATTTAATTTTATTTTCAAGTTCTCTATCTCTTTTATATACTTGGGATCTTGTTTTGGTATCCTTTGTCTCTTAGGAAAAATAGAGCTGGGCTAAAGATGTCCAACCGTAATAATTCTATTTTTTTCCTTTTTCTTAGCATACCTTATTTTGATGCTCTGTTAATGCCCTATTTTTCCTCATTCTGTGTTGTACTCTCCAATTCATTTTTTTTTTTTTTGCTATGAACTGTTCTTTAGTTGAAAATAATAATCACCACTATTTGCTGTCATTATGTTTGCATTCTTATGATATACTTTTTTTTTTTTTTTTTGCGGTACACGGGCCTCTCACTATTGAGAGGCCTCTCCCGTTGCGGAGCACAGGCTCCAGACGCGCAGGCTCAGCGGCCATGGCTCACGGGCCCAGCCGCTCCGCGGCATGTGGGATCCTCCTGGACCGGGGCACGAACCCGCATCCCCTGCATCGGCAGGCGGACTCTCCACCACTGCGCCACCAGGGAAGCCCTATGATATACATTTATACACCTTTCCTTTTTTTTTATTCTTTTTTTTTTTTCTCAGTGTATAAACGTCTAAGCGGTGGTGACAGTAATTCTGAGGGATAAAACTGGATGTGAGCAGCAGAGCAACAGGTGAACCAATTGGCTGAGCATACTGGGGAGGTCAGGAGTGGGGACCCAGGAGGGATGAGACCCGTCTCCAGCTCTGGCGATCAGGAGCAGGGTGTAGCCTCAAAAGGGGAAGTGGGGACTTCCCTGGCGGTCCAGGGGTTAAGACTCTGCACTTCCAATGCAGGGGGCACTACTGGTTCAATCCCTGGTTGGGGAACTAAGATCCCACATGCCGGTGACTGTGGTGCAAAAAACAACAACAACAACAAAAAAGCCATGCAGGCATGATCATTCCTAAAAAAAATAGCACTTGTAAAAAAAAAAAATTGAAGAAAGAAAGAAAAGAAAAGAAAAGAAGGGGGAAGAGTTAGGTGGGCATAAGACTTGCTGAGGAGAGAACTGGCTGACACGCTCCTGACCTCAGGTGACCCTGGCCTCAGGTGAGGCTGGTGCCACAGTCAGTGGATGGAGCTTCACATAGACTTGCGATAATCCCTGGATTCAAGCTTAGATCCTCGCCCAGTGCTTTGGTAGCACTGATGGGACACCTAATTTCTTTGTACCTCAATTTTTCTCTATATCAAAAATAGTAAGACTTATTTAAAAATATTTCTGTAGCAGTATTCAAGAGTGTGCCTGTGATAAACAATATCTAAATGTTTGAGGACCTTTCGAGTGCTTGCAGACAGACAAGGGTACTGTGACTTTAAAACAGTATTATTTTAGCGTGAAGGTTCCGCCTTCAATGTGTCTGATGAAGAGTTAAACTATTTTTGAAAACAGGATATGTGCAGCTTCATCTCCTCCATAGTGAAATGACATTTCCCACTGATTGGATCGAGCCTTTTCTCCTTAAGCTTGGCTGGCTTCTTCCAGCGCTGTGTGCGTGGCATGGTAATTAGGGGCTTAGGTTCTCAGTGGCAGGATGCTCCTGGCTATTTCTTGAGCTATACTTACCCACAGCTCCGTTCCTCACACTGCGCTGGCAGAGCGTGTGGTGTGTATTTTTAAGCGGTAAGATTTGAGGAAATCAGTTCCATGGAAGAAGGAACGTGATCGACAAGGCTTGTAGAGAAGGAGAATCAGCTGGGGTTGCTCGCTTTTAATTGAAGTCTAGTTGGAGGTTCAATGAGGTGAGGCTGTTATGACAGATTTCAAAATGTAATGATCGGAAGAGGGGGTGGGTTCATCAGAGTCGGAGTAAATACAGAGCAACAGCTCAGCAACCCAGCGTGAAGCAACAGCTACGAACCCTCACAAAATGCAGAGTAATTAAAATTGGCGTTGCACAGCCCTCCTCAGTGGGTACCTTTCCAAGGAAAGCAGTGACTTTATTGTGGAAAAATATAAACACAAATTTGGAGATGTAAATTACATGCATGTTTTAATCCTGTTCATAAACACTGAAAGTTTTTAAAATGTAAATATAATCAAAGTGCACAACTGCAGCTGAAACCAGATTTGAGAAGGATCTTGAGAAAGAAAGAAGGTGAAAGGCCCTGCAGTCTCCCCGACCCTCACACCCTGCCCATCCCAACCCCACCTTTGTGGATTCGGAAAAGAAGAGATAGAATTCTGCCCTCCAGTTTCTGAGGACACAAATCCTTGTCTTTCATTTGTCGACATCACAGAAGAGATGGTTAGTGTTAACCCTTTCTCTCCATTTCCTCTCCTGCCTTAACCCTTTTGGTCTATGCGTGTGATGTTTGAGGTTCATGAGTACGGTCCACAGTGACTAAGCATTGGATAATTTGCAGCATGGGAGTGAAGGAGGAAATTTATCCAAACACTCTCCAGATTCTTCTATTTCCATACTTTAAGCACGAGAGTGACCTCAAGTAGATCCAGTTCTAAAGGTTGAGCTTGGAGAAATAGCATTAGATAGTAGAAAACTGACTGCAGTGGTGTTGAAGAAATGTGTGTGGGTTCTACCTTGACTGTCCTTTGCTGCCAAAATGATTTTGGACAAGAATCTTCACTTCACTGGGCCACAGTTTCTCCATCTAAGCTGTAAGAATCCTTCCATTTCAACCTTTCTGTAATATTATGCCTCATGGATCCACTCCAATCTAAATGGGGCCTGGGAAATTCAACCCCAATGTGGTACCCTTCCCCAGGTGGCCCCAGGAGTCAGAAATGTTCCAGACAAGGGCCAAGATTTTCCTCTGCCAAAGCTCCTCCACTCTGTAATTTAAAGCCAGGACTCCCTGAGACTTTTGTAGGAAGTCTTTTGTCCTGGCCTCAGTTCTGCACCTGCTCAGCTGGGCAAGGGGCCTTCCCAGGAGGGAATGACCTGATGTCTGGCCAGACCATCAAAGTTCCCGGTTGGAGTTGCCATCGAGATGACCCAGTGTAATAATTCTGCATATTTCATCTACATTGATGAGGGAAATATTCAGCAGAGCTTTTATATTCTGTTCCTCTCTCAGTGTGTTCCCTCTTCAGAGTAGGGTAGTGGAAATTTATAGGATTATGGGGAGAGATACTAAGGGCCACCTGTCATTGAGATAAATCATTTCAAATGAAATTATAGTGTGGTATTCAGGGGAAGCTTAGTTTCAAGGAACGAAACACATCAAGAGTCTTTGTAGTAAGTTGTGTGCCTGGGTGAGTCCACCAGGAGAGCATGAAGTCAAGTTTTCCTTGATTGATTGTTTTAAGGTGGAAAATAAAAAGTACATTGAGAATTTAGCATCTGCTCTCCCAGTATATTACATGGTAGGAAAGGGTTGGGATTTGGAAGCAGGGTAAGAGAAATGGTTGTGGGTTTGAAGATTCGTTTTCCAGTTCGACCACTGATTCCCACCTGAGCTCTGAAGGAGGTCAGTTCAAAGGACCCTTGAGCCCTGGCCTGGCTGAGGCTTCACCACATAGCCTTTGTGATGGTTGCCTCTGGCTGCTCTGAAAAGGAAACAGGGTTTGGGCTGGTTCCAAAAAGAGCTCTCTGATCTAATTTGATTGGAGTAGCAGAGCGGTGAAATTTCCAGAGCAGTCCCAGGAAAAGGCATTGGGAACAGAAGTTGGGGGTGTATTAGATGTATGTTGCCAAACTGGAACTTTTGGGAAAACAGGAGAAGGGATGAATATAGGAAAGAGGAATGAAATATTAGTAAAAAGCTTTGGGTCTTCTAATCTTATCACGATATTTAACACTGTTTTTCTTGTTTTATAAGGATAGACATATATGTTATGTTCATGCACTGTTAGCAACAGTAGTTGTGCTTTGCACATTTCATTATTGATTTTCTTAATGATGAGACTAGAAAGGAGTAATTTATACAAAGACAATTACCTGTTTTAACTAAAACATCAAATAATCCATAAGGAAATAAACTTCACCTAAAAGTTCTCAAACTGTTGGATTAAAGTCCTAAATATAAAAACCCAAACTATAAAACTCTTAAAAGAACACATGGGTACATCTTTATAACCTTGGATTTGGCAATGACTTCGTAGACGTGACACCAAGAGCAAAGCAATAAAGAGAAAACTAGGTAAATTGGACTTCATCAGATTAAAAATTTTGTGCATCCGTGAACACTATCAAGGGGGTGAGAATACATTCCAAAGAATGGGTAAAAATATGTGCAGATCATGTATCTGATAAGGTCCTAGTATCCAAAATATATAAAGAACTCTTACAAAACAATAAAAAGTTAACAAACCCAATTTAAAAGTGGGCAAAAGACATTTCTCCAGAGAAGATACACAAATGGCCAAAATGCACGTGAAAAGATGCTCAACATCATTAGTCCTTAGGAAGATGCAGGTTAAAGTCTCAACACAGTACCATTTTACACCCATTAGGATGCCTAGTATACAAAACACAACAAAACCAGAAAATAACAAGTGTTGGCTAAGATGTGGAGAAAGTAGAACCTTCATACATTGCTCGTAGGAATATGAAGTGGTACAGCCAGTGTGGAAAACAACTTGGCAGCTCCTCAAAAGGCTAAGCATAGAATTGCCGTATGACCCACCAATTCAACTTGTAGTTCTGTACCCAAAAGACGTGGGTATTCAAACAAAAACTTGTGTACAGGTGTTTATAGAAGTGCTATCACAACGGCCAAAGTGGAAAAACCAAGATGTCCATCAACCGGATAAACAAAACGTGGTCTTGTCCATACAATAGAATGTTACTCAGCCACAAAAAGGAATAAAGTAGACATAGGTTACGACATGGATGAACCTTGAAAACATTATCCTCAGTGAAACCAGCCAGACACAAAAGGCCACATGTTATATGATTCATTTATATGAAATATTTAGAATAGAAAAATCCGTAGTAACAGAAAGTAGATTAGTGGTTACCAGGAGCTGGGGAGAGGGAGGAATGGCGACTTCCTGCTTAAGGGGCATGGGGTCTCCATTCAGGGTGACGAAAACGTTCCTGAACTAGATAGTGGTGACGTTGTGAATGTATTTAAGGCCAGGAAATTATACACTTTAAAATGGTTAAAATAGTAAAGATTATGTTATGTGTGTTTTACCATTTCCAGACTCTATAAACATCATAGAAACGCTGGTAATTTGACAAACAGCTGAGCTCAGGTTTGCTGAGGAGATGCATATATTTGAAGTACAGCCTTTGGGACTGGGGAAAGCTTCTGGAAGAGAAAATGTACATGACTGAGGATGAGTCCTGTTTCCTGGCCCAGACTCGCTGTTCTGTGGCCTGGGGCGAGTCATGTAAACTCTCTGGGCCTCAGCTGGGAGCCTTGGACAAACCTTCTATTTCTGGGTGGGAAAAATGTCAATCACTTGTGGGACGTTTTCAAGCCTCACACACTTGCATTCACCTTGGCCTCTTACCCAGTGTGAAGGGTGGAATATTCCTGATGGAATGCTCTACTACCAGGAAGAGCGGGTGGGGGACACACACAGGGGTCTGGGAGTGTGAAAGTACACTTTCTGGTAGCGCCTTTGTAATACTGAGAAGTCCTGGAGCTGGTGGTGATAGCACTTACATTCCTGGGAAGGGCAGGAGGTAGATTCATTCATTCCTTCCTATGCCGCCCACTGGCAGATATCCACACTGAAAGACACAGAGCCCCTGAGTGGGTGGAGTGTCTGTCCTAGAGGGAGGAGAGATCATTCCAGAGTCCGTCTGTGAACTGCAGTTGTGGTGAGTGTGCTGAAGAAACAGTAAATGCTGCGTGGATGAGTATTCCAGGGCTAGGGATGCTCTGAGGGTCATGGTTGACCTGCCTCTGAAGGATGACTTGGAATGAACCAGGAAAACCAGGAAGGTGCAGAGCAGCGTTCCTGGGGGAGAGAGAACTGTGAGGGGGAAGGAAAGCAGAGTGGGCTTGGGGAAGACATCGCGAAGAAAGCCTCATGCTGGAGGTCATGCTGAGTCGTGGTCAATGTCATTGAATTAAAAGGCCAGGGAAGTATTTTGCTGAGACCACAGTAGGCACTTGCACCAGCAAATGCTGCTTTCTCGTCCCCACAAAACTACCTCCTGTGCTCTGGGAGCACGTTACCAGCAGTAACCACACAGCATCTCTGAAACTGAAAATGGTCCCCAGAGTCGGCTGTGACCTGAAGCCACCGTTCCTCGGAGCCTATACCATCTCTCCAGCACAGGGCAGTGTGGGTTACAGAACCAGTGGCTCTGGAGTGTGACACCCAGCCTACCCTGAGAGTGCTGGGAGAATGTGTCTCCTTTCGGTCTTTTGGGTTTTGGCCCATCACCCAGTAAATCTAGGCTCTGAGGATGGTAGAACTACCAAGAGTTTCACTTGTATTCGGCAGGACCATTGCATGTATTTGGTGGGTGGACCGGATCCATCTTTGTGGTGTAGGCCACATTTGCTTCCACACTTTGATGGAACCCAAGGTGAATGGAGCTCGTACCTGCCAGTCATGTGCTGTACTCCTAGGAGCCTTCCCTGCTTAGAGTTGACGTGGTTGGAGGGCCCAGCGTTGCAACTCTGGGGCGTGTGCGATGCTCCCGGCCGCCCTGTCCACGGTGCAGCAGTGGGGAAGGGAGGATGGTCACAGTCTTGATTGGAGTTGTCGCATTAAGGAAGGGAGCTCATCTGTAAGTCCTACTTCAGGCAAGGCCCCCTGTCCAAACTCTATTAAATTTGGAGGCTTATGGGTCATTTCTTCTCTGTAACCATGAGTCTGTTTTATCTGGCTTAATGTTTTTTCCCTTTGCTTGCAGGAGAGTAGATCTGGAGAAACCAACAGCTGTGTTGAAGAAATAATTCGGGTAAGGATATTCTTTTACAAATCTTACCAACTGGTTGACATAGATTCCAAATAGAAGGAGGTGCAGCTGCAGTGTCAAAGTGAGCCCATTGTTCATGTGTTGTCTGATCTTTACCCTTTCTGAGGGTAATCACCTAAGTTGCCTAAATAACAGTACTTTACAAAACAACTTCTAAAGCTTCTTTTAGAAACCTAGGAGCTACACCTTAATCTGGTGCCTTTGCACAGGCTGGGGTGACACTGTATGAAAGGGATCAGCTGGAAGACAGAACAACAGAGTTGAGATGAAAAATATGATTGTGTTCACATTTGGATGCCCCCATTTGTCACCCTACTATTTAAAAGCATCTTTCAATAGTCTGTGCTTTCCAGTCAGGCAGGGGTTGCCTGGTTATTTTTCTCCCAAACTTAATTAGAATCAGAAGCACTCTGACAAAGAGGTGATGCTCCGTGTTGAAAATTTATTTCTATGTTGTTATGCGTGTTATTATTTTGCCTGTTAGTCTCTGTAGGCCTGTCCTTTTCATCATCATCATCTCACGCGCACAGCCTCTGTGAACTAGTTTCATGCGCAGATGCACTTAGGCTGGGCTGTTCTGCCGTATTAGTGATCTCCTGAGTACTCAGAACTTATAATCAGGATGTCCTCTTCAACCTGTATTTTGTCTTCAATCATATTTTTCATCGGAATAACCTAATAATTTATAGCTCTCAGAAAGCTGATATTACACTGGGCGAAACACCAAGGCAAATCAGACCAGATGGTGTGGCAATTCTCTATAAAGAAAAAGAAAAACTTTGTTTTAATATGTTTGTAACTTTTGGGCATCCTACACACTTTTTCTTGAATGGCTAGTGAATTACAGTAATATGGTTATGTGGTTTAAAATTTTACATTAACCATCAAATTGTTTTCAGCGGTAGGATTTTTATTTCTTCCTGGAAAGCATTATTTCATAAATAAATTTTTTCACTCTCGAATGGATTAAAATAACTCATTGAAGTTTGATTTGATGAATTCATAATGATTTTTGTTTTTCTGGGAGAGATTTATATAGAAAGCAGTTGTCAAAGTGTGGTAGCTTCATTTCTGGCATTTAATTATACGTTGTATAAAATACGTGTTGTATTTTACATCTAAATTATCTCTATCTTGGGGCCTTGTTTCAGGTTAAACACAGATAGTGTAAAATGCAGATGTACTTTTCCTATTTTTCTCTTTTAACATACTTTCATGTATGGGGTCCCAATATTCAGTGTTCAAGCCATCTTCCTTTGATTGGTTATGGTGTTTATATCTGCAAAATGATAATACCACAACACACCAATCCCCTCTTTGGTTTCTCTGTTTATGTTTAAAACATCCTACCCCTTCTCATCCTTTCTTATCTTTTCTGAGGATATGGAAGAACTCTGTTGTTTGACCTTTCTGTCCTATATTCTAAGCAGGGCTTGAAGTTTACAAAGAGCTTGAGTGTTTCTCATACCATAACGATATACTTTAGAGAAGCAGTCCACAACCATAACGATATACTTTAGAGAAGCAGTCCACAACCTTTTCGGCACCAGGGACTGGTTTTGTGGAAGACATTTTTCCACGGGGGAGGGGGGGATGGTTTGGGGATGATTCAAGCGCATTACATTTATTGTGCACTTTATTTCTATTATTATTACATAGTAATATATAATGAAATAATTATACAACTCACCGTAATGCTGACAGGAGGCGGAGCTCAGGCGGTAACGCGAGCGATGGGGAGCGGCTGTAAATACAGATCAAGCTTCGTTTGCTCACCGCCGCTCACCTCCTGCTGTGCGGCCCCGTTCCTAACAGGCCACGGACCGGTAGTGGTCTGTGGCCCGAGGTATGGGGACCCCTGCTTTAGACAGTGCAAAATTCACTTCAAATAAAACTGAACGCTGGGGCTTCTCTGGTGGCGCAGTGGTTGAGAGTCCGCCTGCCGATGCAGGGTACACGGGTTTGTGCCCCGGTCTGGGAAGATCTCTTCCACGTGCCGCGGAGCGGCTGGGCCCGTGAGCCGTGGCCGCTGAGCCTGCGCGTCCAGAGCCTGTGCTCCGCAACAGTGAGAGGCCCGCGTACCGCAAAAAAAACCCCAAAAAACTGAATGCTGTAGTCAAGAGTTTAAAGCATTATTTATTTATTTTTTTAAGAAAGCTGATGAGAGCCAGGCACCCCGGCCCCACTCTCCTACCTTCCCACGATACTGACCCCGAATCCATCACACCACGGGTGCTGCCCCTACCTGCCTTGAATCAGGCGTGGAACAAGAGGAAAAGCCTGGACCAATGAGAGAATTGATTTATGTGTACGCGCAGGGTCAAGGGTAGGGGGATGCTTCGTTCATCGGAAGACAGCTGAGCTCTGAGCTCCACACTTCCCAGAGCTTGTGAGGAGTGTTCCAAAGAGGAGATGGTATAGACTGGGAAGTGATGGTGGTGCTGGTGCTGTCATGTGAGCATCTTTCTTTCCCCTCACCTGGCAGTCTAAGGTGTTAGTAGTGCTCTAACTTCAGGAGCTCCTAGAGGATCATGTCTGTGTTCCCAGTTTTGCCTGGAATGTTTTTCTGGCTGTCACCTGCCTCTCACACCAGGCAGCCCCAGGATCGTCTTCCCCTCTTATCCTAAGCATCTCCTCTCCTGCAAACACAAGCGCAGGGCGCCTTCTCAGTTACAGCCTGTTGGATTTGTTGTGTATCTGTCACACATCAGTATTCTTCCCACACGGTGGCCCTAATGTTTGGAATTTAGAATTCACGATTTTGTGGAATGAATAAATAAATGAATGAGTAAAAGAATCCTCCAAAGGAGAGTGATGAGTACCGTTGTGATGGCTCAGAGATTCCCTTTGCTGTAAATCACAGACAAGATGTACTGGCCTTTTTAATGCTCGGTTCCTGTGAATCATCTTTGTGGAGCCCAATTTTCCTTACCAGCATCTCTCCCCTTGGAATCAGCTCAGGTAAACCTGATGTCGTCAAGGTCACCAGAGGTGCTTACTACTTGCAGTCATCTCGTTGTAAAAAGGCTCTCTCTTGTTGTGGAGGAAAATCAGGGTCATGAAAAATACCTTAAAATTATGAACATGGAGGTGGTCATTGGACAAGTGTTTGCATGCCCTTTCCATGTGGGAGGTACTGGAAACAGCGGTGGGTCAGAGAGACATGACCCCTGGCCCTTTGGGAACCGACAATGTGCTGGAAGAGATAGATACTAAGTTTTTTTTTTTAATCTCATAAATAAATGTATAGTGTGAATTGTGGTAAATACTCAGGGTTTTATGAGCGCTTACTCTAGGGTGTATTACCGAATTTGGGGTCAAGAACTACTTCCCTGAGGAAGCGGCCCTTGAACTGAGCTGGAGGGTGAGTAGGAAAGCAACCTAAGGAAAATGGTGAAGCTTCCAAGCAGAGGGAGTGAAGAGCTCAGCTGGTTAGAGACCCGGGAGGGAGAGAGAAGGCCCGCGTGGCTGGAGAGCAGGTGGGAAAAGCCAGGCAGGAGCGGCCAGCCGTGCTGTGCTTTCTCAGCCACATTCGAGAGCCTCTAAGCACAGGGGAACCGGCGAAGGATTGGGGCTGGGAGGGATGTGATCAGATTGTAGACGCACCGCTCTGGCTGCTGTGAGGAGTGGCTTGAGGGGAAAATGGAAGAGGAATGTGGGGCTGATGCAGGCTCCAAGCGAGGGATGCTTGGTGGAGACACGGGAAGATTGAGGGAGATGCTGTGTTGGGTTGGGGAGAAGAGGACATCCTCTGTTAATTTTTAGACGTGCTGAGTTTGAGGTGCCTTTGTGATGTTCAAGTAGACGAGGAGAATGTAGAGGAACTCAGAACGGAGGTCTGAGCTGCAGGCCAGCATTTTGGATGAATTAGCACATTGGCAGTAAAACCACAGAAATGGGTACATTTGCCTGGAGAGAGACTTGAGGCCGAGAAGCAATGAGGGCCTGAATTCCACCATTTCAGGGGCAGGGAAGGGAGGAAGAGCCACTGGCAAACGAACATGAGAGGGAGTGACTAGAGAAAATTGGGACCGTGGAAAGCCACAGAAGTCAAGGAAAGAGAGTTTCCATCCAACAGGGTGCAGAATTTCTGAGAGGACACGAAAAGATGAGGATCGAAAGCCACCCAACGGATTGGACAACAAAAAGGTCATTGGTGACCTCATGGAGAGCTGTTTCTGTGGAGGAGAGGGGGCAGGGTCCAGACTGGAGAAAACTGAGAGGATGGAGTCCCTGAGTTTAGAGACCTCTTGTGAGGAAAGGCAGTGGTTTCCGTTCCATTTATTTCCATTCCATTTATTTCCTACACAGTCACGACCACCAATGAGGATAGGCTAACATTTATTGAGCACTTACTATATCAGGGACACTCTTCCAAGCTTCTTGCATGTGTTTTCTCATTGGACCATCACAACTGCCTTCTGTGTAGCTGGGAACTATTATCATCCCCATTTTACAGAGGAAGAAACTGAGGCGAGGGGAGGTTAAACACAGCTCGCCAAGGGAACAGCTACCACATGGTAGAGCTGGGATTTTAACCAGCACCACCATCTGGGACCAGCACCCCCTCTCTCTTACCTGCTGTGCTGTCTTATTAAAGGAAGAAGCCCCCCCCCATCCCAGCTCATTCATGAAACCACTCAGGCATTTTGCTGTGAAAGGGAGGTTTCCCGTTCCCATGTGTGTATGATCTGAAAGTGCCCGATCACGCGTGTGTGCACTTGAACTTAATGGAGGTTTTATGGCCAACGTCAGCAATCTCACCTTTGAACTTCTTTTTCCTCCCCCCTCTCTTATTTTTGCTGAGGTGACTGTTTTCAAGTCATTTGAATATTACATTATGTTCTCCAGTATAATTATTTTTTATCGTCACTCAGAGAATTTCAATCCTGGGACCTAGTAAATCTGTGTATTACTGCAAAATTCATTTAGGAGATGGGCACTAAGGGCTGGGAGCCCTTATTGCTGACATATGTTTGTAACAGACAGTTTTCTGTTACACTGTATTTCATCCCTAAAGGCTCCAGTGCTGTAATACTTAGGTGCTTTCCCTAGCATTACCCATTAACGTAGAATGGCATTAACATTTGTTCAGCAAATAAAATCCATTTACAACTTAATGGGGGTGTGCAGGGCTGGAATCTAGAATGCACAGATTTTATGCCGCACAGCTCTAGATGGTGTTTATTGCTGAGCATTCCTCATAACGTAGGGAGCCTTTGTCATAAGAGACCAGTATTTTGAGATCTGGTTTGGATTTAAAGGATGAATTTAGAGACAATCTCAGTGCAACATCTGAGCAGATTATCTTCTTGGCTTTCATCTTTAGTCACTAATTTAATTCCAATTTCCTGTGAAATAGTCATGGCGAATGTTTACGTAGAGTTGCCTTTCTGTTGATATGAAAGGAGTAACTGGGACTTGTTTAAATTCTGGAGACCCAAACCAATTTCCTGACACTATAATTGAACGGATTTCCAGCAGACAGAGGGAACTCCTTTTCCTTGGTTTTCTAGAAACTAAGGAGCCTCCTAGGCAAGATTTCCAGTTGTGATGCTGGGAGATCTGTGAGTGAGGAGAGAGTTGAGATTACCATCACATGGGACGCACGTCGTCATGGCCCCCTCACGTGTTCAGACCCTGGATGGTGAGACAAGAGAAACCTTGTGCTTAAATGTCTACAGGCTCCGTAACCCACATGAAAATATATTAGCCACTCGGAGAAAATAGAGAACAAAGGGACAACTTGTTTTAAGTGACCTGTTTGGGTCGTTTGCAGAGCTGGACCTAGGTCAAATCTCCCGTTTCAGACCAGACAGGCGTTTCCTGCCTCATGTTGTGTTTTTTTTTTATTTTATAAATTATCTCATTTGTTTCAAGTAGTAAAGATTTTATTCATGGCAAAATGAAGCCCACAAATGGCAAAATCAATCCGGGTATAAATGTAGAGGAGCCCGTTTATATATCCCATGACTTGTCATAATAAAATCGAATCAAAGCAAAAGTAAACCTGGTGGAGGTCTAGAGAAATTCACCAAGCAAAAGCTACATGTTTTATCCAAGATAAATGAGTTTCACTGGGTAGTGTTTTGTTTTGATTTTTCTTTTTGCAGTTGGCCACTTGGACGGATAGAGACAGCAGGAACACAATTTATATCTTATTTTACATCTGTAGGTGCATTTTTACTAGATGTTATTATATTTGTCCTTTTGGCTGAAACCAAAAGCCCTACTTAAATGACTCCATTTCTCTTCCAGGGGCATCCTGGTGCCTGTAAGGGGTGTGCAGCAGCCTGCCGCTTGTTTCAGGGCCATTTGGCTACACTTTGTAGGCTTTGTGATGACTCTGGAGGTGTCCAGTTTGTAACAGAGGTGGGGCGAGAATACTCTAATTCAGAATCTATTCCGAGCCCAGAGGCTTTGGGGTGATGGCCACAGGGACCGTGGAGGTCTGGAAGCTCCCATTGGGAGTGAATGGCTTTGCCTTTCTGTTTTTACCTGTCTCCTTCTGATGCACACGGTTAGACATCACAGAGGCATTTACAGAACCAGGGGTGTGGAAGACCGAGGGGATGTTAGCAGCCCAAGCAGCATATCTTCTGTGGGAATATACTCTCTGCCCTCATAGTCAAGGGTGAGTTCTGATACCGCAGTCAATATCTTTGCCTGGGTGTTTGTCATTATCTTACTGTGAAGGTGCCGACTGGAAGACAGGAGGAGGTGCACACACAGTGTTAACAACAGCTGGATGCCACAGGCCGTCACGGAGCTCACGGTGCCATGTACCTCCTGCTGTGCCCAGGCTGGGACACGGGAAGCATGTCAGTAGCCAGACTGCACCATGGGCGGGGTTTCCAGCAAGGTCAAAGGCACACCTTCCCCATTTCTCGTGAAGAAACTTGGAGAACTTCAGCACTACATTAGAGGACTGAGGCATTAAATATACTTGATTTTTAAAGTTGTCTGTTGCTCTAGCCTTGCAAGGTACATCCACCGAGCAAAGAGATAGTGAGACTGGGCTCAAGACAGAGGCAGATTCTTGGAAGTCCTCTGCAGAGCCACACGTGCTCTGGCCCCATCTCTCACCCCTGCCCACCTCTCACTCTGTACATGGCTTCTGCAGGAGCGGCACCACAGCTCTCTCCCTCACCTCCGGGCTTCACGCATGCTCTTCTCTAACCCCAGAGCACGCTCTGTCTACGCCTGACCCCGAACACCTGACTGTTTCTTGCTTATCTTCCAAGCCTCACTTAAGATGTCACTCCCTCCAGGAAGCCTTCCTGATTGCCAGAGTCTGAGTTAGATGCTCTTGTTCTATATTCCCCAAGTACCCTTTACTTTTATCATAGCACTTATTGTACTGAGTCGTAATTGTCTTTCTTAAGCCCCATTAGGCTCTTACCATCCATCTCCAGGGGCTATCAAACTGCCTGGCATGTAATGGGTGTTTAATTAATGCTGAATAAATGGATGAGGAATAATGAATGAATGCCTTTGACCTTTTGCTCAGTGTCTGTTTTTCCTCTCCACCCTGTTGTCCTTCCAGTCCTCCAACAAAAAAAAGATTGAGGTGCTGTCCCCCTGAAACATAAGCTCTCCAAGGACGGCCGAGATTGTTGGGCTACCTGGGAGCATTAGAACATTCTACATTTTGCACAAATTCAAGAGAGATGAGAGTTCAACTAATAACTCCTGAGGGTTGGAAGTGAAAAGGCATCCCCAGCTACTGCTGGTATCCATGCCAGAAAAGCTCAGACCTTTTGTGTCTGCCACTTGTAGTCTGATTATCTTTCATGAAACTGAGTTTTCCATTTTGATAGCTAATGAATGTAATATACAAGTTGAAGAAATCAAGATAATAAATTTGCAGGGATAATTTGGTTAATTACCATATTGCTGCTGGTGTAATCGAGGGAGGGAAGTCAAAGCTATTTCCACTGCTAATATGCTCCGTGTAAAGCAGTTCTTGGAACAATTACCCAAAGTTATCAACTCAAGACATACATTTTAAAATTGTACTTATTACCATGAAAACCACACACGGTGTTCTCTTTTTTCAAATGGAGGGTTGTGAAATTACACAGATTTGCTGCAAATTACTATTGTACACATGCAGGAAAGTTAAAAATAATTGCTAAGATCGAAAATGATAATTTGAGGATTGACAAGATACAGGCCTTGAAAAATTAGAACCTCTATCTATATATTAATGATATCTTTTAAGTAAGACATAATTACCTGTAGTTCTTACACTCATAATTATTTAGATCATTATAATGGAAAAAACTTAGAAACCTGATTATTCTTTTGCCATTTCATTTATGTGCTGTTTTATGATTTCTGATATATTTGGTTTATAGTTATGCAGTTTGTGTGTTTTTAATGGTTGTTGGATGCAATGAGATGTAAGTATTTTAAAAATGTAGGGGTTGAAACTCAGGACGTTTTTCATGACTTTTAGAACATGTGCCCGTATTTATCTACAGGTGGTTTTGTTCTGATTTTGAAAGCTGTCCACACACACAGCCCACAGTTTCAGAATGGGTAATCCAGTTTGGGCATTCTTTTTTCTTTTTTTTTTTGCGGTACATGGGCCTCTCACTGCCAGGGCCTCTCCCGTTGCGGAGCACAGGCTCCGGACGCGCAGGCTCAGCGGCCATGGCTCACGGGCCCAGCCGCTCCGCGGCATGTAGGATCTTCCCGGACCGGGGCACGAACCCACGTCCCCCGCATCGGCAGGCGGACCCCCAACCACTGCGCCACCAGGGAAGCCCTAGTTTTGGCATTCTTTAAGCTCCTAAATTAACTGGTTTTTGCGCCTGAGGCATTTTCCCATTTGCACATGGCTCCATTCCTGGGCCCACGTGTAGCCCAGAAGTTCTGGAGAATCGCTATGCTTGGCCTGCTTCTGAACACCTTTGGTTCTGCTGATGAACTGGGAAACGTACACCTCTTCCTGTCTCTGCAGATACAGTAGTCCTCTTTTATCCGAGGTTGCAGTTACCCATGGTCAATTGAGGTCTGAAAATGTTAAATAGAGAATTCCAGAAATAATTCATCAGTTTTAAATCATGTGCTGTTCGGAGGCAGGTGATGAAATCTCGTGGCATCTTGCTCCGTCCCACCTGGGATGAGAACCGTCTCTTTGTCCGGCGTATCCCGTGCATCTCGGTATCTCTCTCGGTACTGTGTTCAAGAGGCTCTTATTTTAGTTAATAATGGCCCCAAAGTGCAAGAGTAGTGATGCTGGCGGTTCTGCTCTTCTCTGCCTGTGCCTAATTTATAAATTAAACTTTATCCTAGGTATGTATATTTAGGAAGAAACAATGTGTGTAAGGTTTGGTGCTACTTGTGGTTTCAGGCACCCACTGGGGGTCTTGGAACATATACCCCCTGGATAAGGGGGGATTGCAGTATTGGGCTGGAAAATAATGTCATATCCTGACACTAGCTGATTTATTTCTTACAGCTTCTCCCTCTCTCTTTCCTCCCACTAAAAAGGTGTACCTATTTATGCAAAAGTATATCTTTCTCTCTCCCCTGAATTTCCTAAAAAGTTACAGGCGTTGTAACCCATGGGCAGTTTGCTGTTTATTATTACAACTTTTTCATTACAGCGTTTTCATTTTAATGCCTTATTTTTAATTGTAATCCTAAATCATGAGAGGTCTGTGGTTCTGTAGAATTAAAAATACTAAAAATTTTATATTCTTCTCCTTTTTTTTAAAAAAAAAAGTATTTTTCTGTGAACATTGATTAGGCTTCTGAAACGTGATTAAAAATCCTAAGATCAACATGCTTATTATTGACATATTACGCATTAATTTAAAACTCTATGCCTCAGCTACTTGTAAATATCTTTTTAATAATCTCAAATATAGATTTATTTTTGCATATGAAGTACATATTTTCTAAAAATCACCCTGGGATTCTATAGTAATTTAACAGTATCGATATATTTATATCTGCATACTTTATGAATCATTTTAGCCTTCCCTTCTCTGGCAATAACTTGTGATCTCACAGTATTTTTGGTCAGTTTTTAAACATGTTTTTGAATTCAGTTTAACAGTGTCTATCTGGGTGGGGGAGAGGGAATGATAGGCTTTCATTTATTTTTCTTATTTTTTTGCAATTTTGGAAGATATTTTATTTTACATAATTAAAGAGTACTTTTTTGGTAAACATACTATTTTTAATAAAATATCTATAAGGGCAAACAAGAATCAAGGATATGATAAAATATTGATTAAAATAAATCCTACTCTTTCCTTTGTAGAATATAGATTATTATAAGTGGTTACTTTTTATTTTCCAACTTGGCAACAGTTTAGTACGATAAGCCCAAGAGAAAAGTTAATATATTCAAGATATATTAATATCTGAGTTTGAATACGCAAAGTATTTTTAAAAAGTAATATTATAAAAATGAAAGTCCTTGAGCATATGCTGACAGGACAGGCTTTTAAAAATAGAACCTTTCAAGTTAGCTAAAAATGTTAGTACAGCTTCTGAAAAATGACCGAATCCCCCAAAACCTACCCAGGCTGCTTCTCTGGAAACCAAATGACAGTCTTTTACCCAGCTTCAAACAGGAAAGCCATTTGAAAACTCAGCTGCAGATAAACTAGAGAGAAAGAGGAAAAGGGAGAAAGAAAATCTGGCCATGATGCATGAAGAAGATGGTGTCGCGAGAGGTTCCCTCCAGTGAGAGCAAAACCTCCCCTCTGGGCTGCAACATGAGCATTGATCATTCTGACCTTTCCGCTTTCTATTTCCTTGGTTTTCTCAATGAAGTCTCTCACTCAGCCCTCCACCCGCACCCCAACCCCAGACTCTGGAAAGAGGCAAGAAATGAACACTGAGTTCTTTTGGACGTTCGCTGGTTATTGTTGTATGAAATCAGGAGATCACTGTGACATGAATACAGACTCAAGAGCAGATTCCCAGCATGTTCAAAACAATGTAGATGGTGATGGGGGGAGGGGGGGACTCATGGTAACTGGAGTCATCTAGAAAGATCGTCAGCAACCCTTGGATAGTTGAAATGATTAATCACTTCAGCACAAAAGGAGATTTGTTAAGAATAAGCGGGGGACAGAGTGCTACCTCCAGGGGTGACAGGCCTGTCTGCTTAATAATGTATTTTTAAAGTGTATGCCACATCAAAAGCCAAGCACGTGCAAATGGAGGAAAATGGAAAGAAAAAGCAGTGGTCAGAATACTTAGTGCATTAGAGCAAATGTTTCCGAGATCAGATTGGCAATAATTTTGATTGGAGCATTTTTTAAATGCATTCTTATGCCCCACCCAACCTCCCACCCCCAAGGTCTTAGCAGCCCTGGGAAAACTCACGGTCCCTAGAAGGATGTGTGCTGGACCTTTTATCACTAAAAACGATAAAGAGCCCATCAAAGCAATATTGTGTGATAGCCCCCCTTTCTTTGAGGTGCAGGGGTCTCAGTCGTCTCCTTGGACTAGAGCAAACTCCATGAATGAAAGCAACAGAAGCAATAATGATAGCATGGCTTAACACGCATTGATGGCTTTCTGTGCCCTCGATGTCTGTTATCTCCTTTAATCCTCACTCTAACTCTAGATGATGTCATCCTCATCTTCCAGAGCAGGAAACTGAGATAAGGGGAGGGGAACACATAGTAAATAAGAGATATGGTTAAGGTTTAAACTCCAGAGTCCAGAGCCTAAGTTCATAAACCAGATAGAGTGATTTTTTTAAAAGGCTGAATATTTTCAGTACGTAAGACTAGGCAGATTCTTCTTGTGGGGAGGCGTCAGGACTCTTGTGTTCGTACCACCTCTTTCTCACGGCCTTGAGGACAGGAAAGGATGCTCATGGCTGCAGTCGTTGCTTTAGAAGCCACACAGCGTTTCTGAGGAGTTAGATGGAGCATTGATGCCTGCGGTGTGGCATAAGGGGTGCACAGTGAGCACAGAAGTACCTTTTTTTTTTTTGCGATACGCGGGCCTCCCACTGTCGCGGCCTCTCCCGTTGCGGAGCACAGGCTCCGGACGCGCAGGCTCAGCGGCCATGGCTCACGGGCCCAGCCGCTCCGCGGCATGTGGGATCCTCCCGGACCGGGGCACGAACCCGCGTCCCCTGCATGGGCAGGCGGACTCTCAACCACTGCGCCACCAGGGAAGCCCCAGAAGTACCTTTGATAGTTCCTTACAGATTGGTCTTGAGCGTGTATTCACCTGTAACCTAGTTCCTGGTAGTACATCTTGAAGGGCCAGCTTCTTCTGCATCAGCCTGTGTTTTGCTACCTTCCATAAAGCTCCATGTTACTGACACCACCTGCTCGTATTACTCTTCGTAAGAGCCCCAATAGTCAACACTGTCCTCCTCCCCAGGAGAGGGTTGGGTGAAAATGTAGAGTCAGAGGCACCGAGAGGTCCAGGTGGCCGCAGTCCGCACCCCTGGCTGCACAGGTGTGAATTTTCACTGTCGCTGGAGGGAGTTCTTGCATCAGACACTCTGTCTGACAACGGCTCTGCCGCTGACCAGCTTGGTAGCATTGAGTCAACAGAGATTTCAGTACAGTGCACAGTTTGCAAAGAAGAAAGCTATAGTTCTTGCTCGTTATTTGATATGGCTGTAACATCTGTTGCCAGATAAATTTGTGGATACAAACATCATCGTGAATCAGCATACCTAACCAAACGTTTTCATTCATCAAACGCAGTTCTGGAGGTAAACTAGTCTTGCAGATCTGTGATTGAAATCAGCCTTTTATTTTGGAACTGATGACTGTTAGCTGCCATTATTCTCATTAGGGTAATCAAGTATTTTCAAACTCGTTGGAGATGAGGTTCACTTAAGGAAATCTCAGTCCGTGAAATCCGGTTGTAGAATATTTGTGAGATTAGCTCTTTATTGCTAAGAAATCATTGTTTTGCTAAAGGACTCCTGCCTACAGGAAAGGATTAACCTAGGATTCATAGCAAATTCCCCTAGATATCTAGAATCTAGATATCTGCTTACAGCTTTTTTACAACTTAGCATGACTAGAAAACAAGGGTGTTGGAATCACTTTGAGTTTGATTTGACAAATGATAAAATATAAAGACAGTGCTTCCTTGGAATAAAAATGAAAGCCAGTGGGACATTATAAATCACTTTACAAAAATATCATTTTTTTTTTTTTTTGTACAACTGTTCAGGTGCGCACACTAATAAGCAAAGCGGCTGCAAAGGGAATAAATGCAGACTACACCCCCTGGTGGAACATTGTTTGATAGGTGGTTGATGGCGTTTTCTCTCTTTAAATAGAGTTGAAGTGCGTATTTAAATTTCTTTGCCTTCTTAATTGTTGTAAACTACGTTCATTTATGTCAATTTATGCCTGTTAGTTGCTTTTACAAGTATACGGTTATACCAAGTATGCCTAATTATGAATCAGATTACCCAGGCAAAGTCGTTTTTATAATATATGTTCTAGTCTACTGTGTTTCTAAAGACTCCTTTTCAGAGCTCACAAAGGATTAAAAATTATGCCTAGCTTCTAACTTATAGGAGTATTTTCACATTGAAATAAACTTGGTAGATTGCTTGGAACAGCTGTCTTGCTTATTGGCAAATGACATAGAACCCTCCTACTTAAATATAAATCCTTCCCATGTTAAGACTTATCCAACTGATGAGGAGAGCAGAGTAAGACTCAGAAATCTGCTTGGGCTTGGAAGGGCAGTGAATTAAAATAGTGGAAGTCTTTAAAGAGGTAGGTTGAGAAAATCCCCAGCTTCCACATAGAGCCTTAAAAGAAGACACAAGAAGGGAAATGGGTGGATATTCCTGTACCATGTATGAAGGATTATATCTTTTCAATATTGTGTTTTTCATTGACGTACAGATTTAATTTCAATTAGAATGTGATTGCCTACATTTCTGTATGATTTGGTAGCACCCAGCAGTATTCTCAGTAAGTACTTGAATGATTTATTGAAAATCTAACTTCATGAAAAAACTGACTCATTCAATTTTTAAAGACATCTTATATATCCTTTCAAGTATGGGACTTATTACTTGTTAATTATTTATATTCAACACCTTGAGTTATTACTATAAAAAAGTCAGTGACCCCTAGCATCCAAAAATGAGTAAGAGCTGGAATTTTACATGTAGAAAATTTAGGTCTTCATGGGAACTCAAAGGCATCTAAAATTATAAACTGTTTTTACATCTGTTAGGAATCCACTCTTGAGTGGATTAGGAGTTTATAATGATACCTGTGGTTACTTGAAACTGAAGAATTGGGCATGCACATTCAGCAGAGTCAGTAGTGAGTTTTCTTTTTTTTTTTTAATTGGGGTATATTTGTTTTACAGTCTTGTGTTAGTTTCTACCGTACAGCGAAGTGAGTCAGCCATATGTATACATATATCTCCTCTTTTTTGGATTTCCTTCCCATTTAGGTCACCACAGAGCACTAAGTGGAGTTCCCTGTGCCATACAGTAGGTTCTCATTAGTTATCTATTTTATACATAGGAGTGTATGTGTATGTATATGTGTGTGTGTGTGTCAATCCCAGTCTCCTTTAACGGATTTTCTTCTCCTCCTGTGGCAGCAATAACATGTGGTTGACCCAGGCTGGTTGTATGGCTCAAAGGAGATTAAGGATTGCACACAGCTTGGTAAAGTGCTATTAAAAACAGCAGTGTTTCAGCTCAGAGCTACAGAAGGTAGAGAGCTGGAGAGAGCACCACTTCCACTCTTACAAGAGGAAAAAAAAGCCAGAGAAAGAGCACATTAGCTACTTGTATTAAACCCATGAAAGAACTGAGGTCGCAAGGCAAACGAAATATGAAGGGAGACAGGCACCTTCAGGGAGAAACAGGACTTGAGCATCTGCTTGTAAGGGACACCACCCAAGGCCATGTAAACCAGTTAGCAGAAACTTGTATGATTGGCAAAGGTGAACATGGGCTCACAGGAGGGCACCACAAGCACAGGGGAGTTTGCACTCTTCTGCAGGCTTTTCTGCCCCCAGGTGCTCATAGGGAAGACCTGGGAGCAGGCTGGGAGGCCTCACCTGTGGTGTTGGCTAGGGGAAGGGAATTGCAGCCACTGCTGAACCTCCACCCAGACCCATCTCCTCTTTCTCTCCTACTGATCACAAACCTTAATCTGTAGGAAGAAGGGCACAAAACTGCAGCCTGAGAGCCCTGGTGGGTCCCCCTATAGCTGGAGGAGAGGAATGGCAACCATCACCCAAACAACGCACACCCTTCTCCCCTGTCATTCCTTAATCTTCAGGGGTTAGGGCAACCAGAATGCATCCTGAAGTCCCTGTGGGAAACCCACTGTATCGGCAGAGTTTGGGGTTTTTTTTTTTAGAAAAAACAAAAAGCTCTACCCCTAGGGAAGGGTCAGGAATATGTGCTCCCTAACATTACATTACATCTGGAGGAAAGCTACACCACCAAGACTCATGTTCACAGTGCCCAGCTAACACCAAGGCTTAAGCAAAACATCAGAGACCATCTTCTTTCCCTGGCTCTCCAACCACTGCACAGACTAGCACTGAGTAAAAAGAACAGTGGGATACAACTGGGAGAGCTATGCAAAGAGAAGACCCAAAGCCAAGTGGGAGCCTCATAGCCCAACAGAGAACAAATTCACATCCAGCCCAACCCCTCATTAGATTAACACAAACCTCCACACTGAAGACCTAACAGAAGGAAAGGCATTCTCATCTCCAAGAATAGAACATACTTCCCTCAGAATCTACTGTCTTATACAACATGTTCGGTGTTCAACAGAAAATTAGGAGACCTATAAAAAGGTAAGAAAAAGCACAATCTGAAGGGACAAAGCAATCATCAGAACCAGACACAGATATTAGAACTATCAGACACGGAACTTAACTGGCTACAGTTAACATATTAATGGCTCTTATGGAAAAGGCAGACAGCATGCAAGATCACACCGATAATTTCACTAGGGTGATGGAAACTGTAAGAGATGACCACATGAAAAAAAATTGATAAATGAAAAAGAGATGAAGAATGTCTGTAATGGGCTCATCAGTAGGCTGGGCACAGTTGAAGAAAGAATCCATGATCATGAAGATAAGTCAACAGAAATTACTCAAACTGAAAACAAAGAGAGAACAGTGTAAAACAACAACAACAAAAACAGAACAGAGCATCCAAGACTGGTCGGATAATATTAAATGGTCAAGCACATGTAACTGAAATTCCAGAAGGAGGAAAAACAAAGAGAACAGGGCAGAAGGAATAATGGCCAAGAATTTTCCAAAATTCGTGACAGACACCAAACCACATATCCCAGAAACTCAAGCTCAGAGAATACTCAGCAAGATAAATACCAACACACACACATGCACACAATCACACACACACCCTAATGTATATCATATTCAAACTGCTGAAAACCGAAGACAGAGACAATCTTGAAGTCAACCAGAGAAAAAAAGACACTTTACCAACAGAGGGACCAGGATAAAAATGACAGACTTTTCATTGGTAACCAGGCAAGCAATAAGACAACAGAATACATCTTTAAAGTGTGAAACGAGGTGAGGGGGAACGTCAACCCAGAATTCTCAACAAAAATATTCTTCAAAAGCTAAAGAGAAATAGTTTTCCAGGCAAATAAAAACCGTGGGAATTCATTATCAGATCAACCAGACAAGAAATGGTAAAGGAAGTTCTTTAGGCAGAAGGAATATGATGTAGTCAAAAACTCAGATCTTCCCACACAAAAATAAGAGTATCAGAAACGAATAGATAAAGTAAAACAGGCCCAACAGCATGTCGTAAATGCTAAAGCCTGGCCTTACACCGAGTTCCTTTATTTACTGATTAAAAGGCAACCATTACGTACTATTTAACAGGTAGGGAGTTTGAGCTTGGAGAGATGAAGAAGTTGTGGTGGTTAGGGTTGTACAAGAATGCAAATATACGTAAGGCCACTGAACCATGTACGTAAAAATGGTAAATTTACATCGTGTGTATTACCTCAGTGAGCAACTGTTATATCCAAGAGGTGCTCCACAGCATGCAAACATACAGCAATGTTTTCCCTCTCAGTTTCTCTCTTTTTAAATTTAATTTAATTAATTTATTTATTCTTGGCTGTGTTGGGTCTTTGTTGCTGCATGCGGGCTTTCTCTAGTTGCGGCGAGTGGGGGCTGCTCTTCGTTGCGGTGTGCGGGCTTCTCATGGCGATGGCTTCTCTTGTTGCGGAGCGCGGGCTCTAGGCACGTGGGCTTCAGTAGTTGTGGCTCGCGGGCTCTAGAGTGCAGGCTCAGTAGTTGTGGTGCACGGGCTTAGTTGCTCTGCGGCATGTGGGATCTTCCCGGACCAGGACTCGAACCGCTGTCCCCTGCATTGGCAGGCGGATTCTTAATCACTGTGCCCCCAGGGAAGTCCCTCATTTTCTCTTGAAACCCTTTTCACGAGCTGCTTCTCTCCCTGCTGATGAATGAACTCTCAGTAACTCCCATGGCTTTTCCAGATACTACTCGATGATTTTAAAGTTCTCTAGTCACTCTTAGTGACAACATGTTTCACTTCAGTAATTAAAATGCCCAGTCACAAGCCATCATCAAAGCTCTGAACTTCATTTAAAGTTAAAGATTTCTTTCCCCCAACTTGGGTTTCCTGCAAGCTGGAATCCTAGGAAGGAATGAGGGTCATGGCTGTGCCTTCTCTACTTCACTGGCTTGTGCTTTTCTTTTTTTCAGTTGAGGTTTCTGGTTCCACTAGAGCTAGGGTGACAAGAGAGAGGTGAAGGGCAAAAGAAGTCACACTTGGTGGTCCTTGTGAGCTGACACTGGTGCTCTTTTGGGTTGGTGGGTGTCTCTCTCTCTCTCTCTCTCTCTCTCTCTCTCTCTCTCTCTCTCTCTTTAGGAGAGAAAGAATATTCTTTCTCCCACAGGGTTCTTTAATGGTTCCAAGTAGATTTTCCTAACTGTAAACATCCACCTGTAGCTGCTTTGATGAGGGTGATGCCCCTCTTCCAGTCTAAACGACCTCACTTCTCCGCCTGTTTTTGCCCCAACCTGGCTTCTGCATCCAATGGTATGTTAGTCTCTGTAGATGGGAGTGGAGCCCATAGCCAACACAGTCTTCTGTGCTGCCACCCTGGCCACTCAAGTCAGCCAACGCCCCTGTGGAGTTTCTCAGGCTTGTGTTAGGTATTCCCAAACTCCCAGAGCAAATATAAAGCCCCCCGAGGGCTGTTGGGGTATGTGTGGGTGTGGGATGGGGGCTGTTTAAAAGCCTTCTTACTTGAGCTTGAGGTGAGGAAAAACCGTCTCCCTTCCCCTCCCTCACTTCAGATGGGGGAGGCAAATGTAGCGGTATTACAGCTACTTTCTCCAACGAAATTCACTTTCGGGGCCTCTAAAAAGAAACGGAATTGAGTTATTTGTAGTGAGGTGGATGGACCTAGAGTCTGTCATACAGAGTGTCGAGCAAAAGGTCATGAAAGGCTTGTGGAGCCCCTGGATGAGAGCTCTGCCCTGCCTGGGTGTGCCTCCCTTGGATTATATGGCATCTGTTGTTTGTTCTAAATCAAAAGACAAAGAACGAGTTCCACTGTCACATCCTGTTCAGTAGTACTCAGTTTTAGCACGATCAGGAGGTACATGCTTAAATAGAAGGTACGCTTAGTAGAAGGTTTGCCATTTCGTTCTCCGTTACCGTAGTATATACCATCTAGGTTACAAATAAAGCTCTTAGAGGAAAACATAGGCAGAACACTCTGTGACACCAATCACAGCAAGATCCTTTTTGACCCACCTCCTAGAGAAATGGAAATGAAAACAAAAATAAACAAATGGGACCTAATGAAACTTCAAAGCTTCTGCACAGCAAAGGAAACCATAGACAAGACAGAAAGACAGCCCTCAGCCTGGGAGAAAATATTTGCAAACGAAGTAACTGACAAAGGATTAATCTCCAAAATATACAAGCAGCTCATGCAGCTCAATATCAAAACAACAACCCAATCCAAAAATGGGCAGAAGACCTAAATAGACATTTCTCCAAAGAAGATACACAGATTGCCAACAAACACATGAAAAGATGCTCAACATCACTAATCATTAGAGAAATGCAAATCAGAACTACAATGAGGTATCATCACCTCACACCAGTCAAAATGGCCATCATGAAAAAATCTACAAACAATAAATGCTGGAGAGGGTGTGGAGAAAAGGGAACCCTCTTGCACTGTTGGTGGGAATGTAAATTGATACAGCCACTACGGAGAACAGTATGGAGGTTCCTTAAAAAATAAAAGTAGAACTACCATATGACCTAACAATCCCACTACTGGGCACATACCCTGAGAAAACCATAATTCAAAAAGATACATGCACCAGAACGTTCATTGCAGCACTATTTACAATAGCCAGCACATGGAAGCAACGTCAGTGTCCATTGACATATGAATGGATAAAGAAGATGTGGCACATATATACAATGGAATATTACTTAGTCATAAAAAGAAACGAAATTGAGTTATTTGTAGTGAGGTGAATGGACCTAGAGTCTGTCATACAGAGTGAAGTAAGTCAGAAAGAGAAAAACAAATACTGTATGCTAACACATATATATGGAATCTAAGAAAAAAACCATGGTTCTGACGAACCTAGGGGCAGGACAGGACTGAAGACGTAGAGAATGGACTTGAGGACACGGGGAGGGGGGAAGGGTAAACTGGGACGAAGTGAGAGAGTAGCATTGACATATATACACTACCAAATGTAAAATAGGTAGCTAGTGGGAAGCAGCTGCATAGCACAGGGAGATCAGCTCAGTGCTTTTTGACCAGCTAGAGGGGTGGGATAGGGAGGGTGGGAGGGAGATGCAAGAGGGAGGGGATATGGGGATATACGTGTGCATATAGCTGATTCACTTTGTTATACAGCAGAAACTAACACAACACTGTAAAGCAGTTATACTCCAGTAAAGATGTTACTCAATAAATAAATAAATATAAAAACAAAAACAAAAAACACAGTTAAGAAAACCTCACATCTCAGAGACAAGGCTTTAGCTGGGTAGAAATAAGTATGTTTATTTTCCTTTAATTTCCTCACATTCTCCTCCTTCTTAATCCTTTCCTGTTTTCCCTTTGCCTTTTAAAAAATTTTTGCAATGAATTTGGCCTCAGACAAGAACCTCTGAAGTCATGAGCCAACATCTGCACGATGGTCCTACTGCCCAGGCCTTTTTAAATAGCACAGGTCGGAATCTGGTTTCATAAGTTCGAGAGGATCAGCCAGAGGACAAAATTCTTATTGAGTCGGTTCTCTTTTAATTTAGTAAATGTTTCTTATCCTGTGTTTCCCAGTCCTACTTGAAGAGCTATTTTTAAAAGATCATTTTAGTTTGTGGATAAAAGTAGTACAACAATCTACTTACACAAACAGTATCTTTGTTTAAAATGAGCACATTTCAGTGTGATTGAATTGGAAGTAGTGCAGCTGATCTTCTTTTAAAATTTTATTTTATATTGCAGTAGAGTTGATTTACAGTGTTGTGTTAGTTTCAGGTGTACAGCAAAGTGATTCAGTTATACATGTACATATATCTGTTCTTTTTCAGATTTTTTCCCCATATATGTTGTACAAAATATTGAGTAGAGTTCTCTGTGCTATACAGTAGGTCCTTGTTGGTTATATGTTTTATATATGGTAATGTGTATATCTTAATCCCAAACTCCTGATTTATCCTGGGCTGATCTTTAGCGATATCTTGGGGGCAACTCCACAGCCCACTTCCCCCCTCCTTTACAAAGCCTGCCAACAACGGCTGTCACTATAGACAGATTAGCATGTACCTAACGGTGTCCTTGAAAAACTTGCTGTTAAGAGCTCTGTTATCACATAGCCTGAAAATGTTAAAGAAGGGAAGCACAGACGTTAAAAAATATGTCTTTTTTTATGAGGTCCAACCCTTCGTTTTGACACTTAATAAATAAAATGCCCACGTTGCAAGAAATGGGATAATGAATTGTAAAAAGACATAATCAGCAATGACTAAATAATTAAGGGAATTGAAATGCAGAGTCATTTGGGGATGCATTAATAATAACACGATTTGTTCCATATGCTAAGGAATTCTGTTTTTAGAAAGTCAGTCATCACACATGTTCCATGGCAAAAAGGAAAAAAAAATTAATGTTGACTAATAGGAACTGTAATTAGATGTTCTGCTTTTAAACAGCTGAATAAAAGATGAAATCATATAGAAAGTATATTTAGATACAAGTCAGAAAGTAAACTGATTATTATTCATAGGGCTGTTAATAGGAACTCTAATTTGTGCATCTAGTGGGAATTGTATTAGGTAATTAAGAAAGGGAGTCACACTAGGCTTCCTTCATGCATTCATATTTATGTATCTTCTTATACCAGTGACTCTCGTTTTTCTCATCCTCCAACAACTTAACCATCAGAGTCACGTCTTGTGGTGGCCAGTGAGCATTTGGGGGTTCTGGGGCCTGGCAGGTCTTACCTCCAAGGGATGCTGCATTGGGACACCACTCAGTCATCATGTCCCCTGAGCCTTTGTCAGACATCACCAGCAGGCAAGCATGACTTTTAAGCTTCTGTTAGTTTTTTACCTTCAGAGGTTTCTTTAAAGATCCCTGGAAGGGACTTCCCTGGTGGTGCAGTGGTTAAAAATCCGCCTGCCAGTGCAGGTCAGACGGGTTTGAGACCTGGTCTGGCAAGATCCCCCATGTCGCAGAGCAACTAAGCCCGTACACCACAACTACTGAGCCCACGTGCCACAACTCCCGAGCCCGTGTGCCACAACTACTGAAGCCCACGCGCCTAGAGCCCGTGCTCTGCAACAAGAGAAGCCACCGCGATGAGAAGCCCGCGCACCACAACAAAGAGTAGCCCCCGCTCGCCGCAACTAGAGAAAGCCCGTGCGCAGCAACGAAGACCCAACGCAGCCAAAAATAAATTTATTTGTTTGTTTATTTATTTTTTTAAAAAAATAAAATAAAGATCCCTGGAAAAATGCCTCATTTCTAGTGGCCACTGTAGGTGGCCTCCAAATAGGGAGAGTGGGAGATCGTGGGACGCGGGAGCGGCCACATTTCACAGATGAGCAGCACATTACTTTGGTGGGATGCGAGAATCAGTCCCTTTATTTATTTTTTGAAGGTACGACATCAGAACCGATCTGTGAGGTCGTGGTTAGAACGAACAGGTTTCTGATCTTGGATTCTCCATGAAAACGATGTGCCTTTTTGGAGAATCAAATAACCCAGAATGTCAAGGGGAGAGCCAGCTTTTAACAGAACTCCTCCACCTCCCTGGTTATCTGTGTTCATGCGCGTGCTTGTTAGTGGGCACAGCAGGCTGAAGCCGTCCTACCGCTGCGTCCTCTTACTAACACACAGAACACTGAACCATAAAGCAAGCAGTTCGTTTCGGCTCTGGGTGTGAAGCGCACGCACTGCTCCGCTGCTCCTCAACCCTGCGGTGACGCTGGCTGTTTAAGCAGCCCTTCCTGTCCTCTTGCTCCATCATTACGTGACTGACCACCGCAGGGACCAGGAATTAGCCCTGGGGTGAGGGGAAGAGAATCTCAGCTCTGCAAGAGGCATACTTTGTGTCCCTTATAAAGTTTCTGAACAACCCCACACCTGGATTTCCTTTCATAGAATACAAGTAGGGTCTCTTACTGCTTCTTTGGGTGGTAGATGTTGATACGACACAGAACATCAGGGTTCTGCATTGTGAGTGGGAGAAAAAACACTGGACTGGAACTCTGCCTACCTGGGTTTGAATCTGCCGTTTCTGTGGCTTTAAAAAAACAAAAAACAAAAAAAAACTCCCTCTGTGCCTCAGTTGAGTCATCTATAAATCAGAAGTAACAATACTTTCCTTACCTGTCCTGCGAAGTAGTGGTGAGGATCTAATAAATATATATGTCCAAGTGCTTTACAAGCTATAAATCATGTTATAAATGGCCAGGGTTGTTTCTGATTGTAGTTAATATTTATGTATTACCTTCCTTAGAATACAAAGTTCTCACGGCCAAAGACAGTCTTACACAGGTCCCAGGGCTGTACCCATAGAATTCATACCCCACCATTGATAGACAAAAGATGATTGATGATAGACAAAAAATTAACTATATGCAGATGCACACTGTAGTAGGCAGAGTAATTCCCTCCCCCAAGGATGTCCATGTCTTAATCCCCAGGACGTGTGACTATGTTAGGTTACATGGCAAAGGGGATTAAGGGTACAAATGGAATTAGGTTGCTAGGCAGCTGACCTTGGGGGGGCGCGGGGTGGAGATTACTTTAGACTATCTGAGTGGGTCCAACGTAATTACAGAGGTCCTTATAAATGGAAGAGAGAGAACCAGAGAGCTGGGGAAATGAGGGCTTGCCTGACCTTGCTGGCTTTGAAGATGGAGGGAGGGGCCGGGAACCAAGAAAAGCTGGGAGCCTCTAGAAGCTGGGAGGGACAAGGAACAGGTTCTCCACTGGAGCGTCCCGAACAGAACACGGCCCTGCAGACATCTTGATTTTAGCCAATTCTGGACTTCTGAGTTTCTGACCTGCAAGATCATAAATGTGTGTGGTTTTAAGCCACTAAGTTTGAGGTGATTTGTTACAGCAGCAATAAAATAAATAATAAAAACCAACGCGTAACACGTGCACCAATTTTGACAAAAGTAGGTAGATGCAGTTTTTCAGGTACTGATCTTAAAATACCCCAAGGCCAAGACTGCATGTGACCACAATTGCCTGGAGGAAGTAAGAGTCTAGTGCTTTTTACTTGAACCTGGTTTGCCCAGGTATTTGGACTAATCCTGTCCTTCTCTTTAGCTTTATTTCCTGGCTTAAGTAAACAGTAAGTTTATTGCTATGTGCCCTGTGGGTATTCCATAAATACTTCTTGACTGTCTGACAGTGTAAGTGTTGTAATTATTTCCTAGAGGAGGAAGGAGATGAGGTGAGAAAGGACAGGTAAGAGGAGGGAATTGGCTGGGATTGCATAGTAACCAGAGGATGCCCAGCTGCCTGGGAGTAGTCTTCACCTACGATCGCTGCCCTTCCCACTAAACAACTCATTCCACTCCAGATTAGCTCCAGGGATAACAGACCTTTTTGCTCATCCTGGGCTTTTTTTTTTTTTTTTTTTTTTTTTTTTTTCAGTACGCGGGCCTCTCACTGCTGTGGCCTCTCCCGCTGTGGAGCAACAGGCTCCGGACGCGCAGGCTCAGCGGCCATGGCTCGCGGGCCCAGCCGCTCCGCGGCACGTGGGATCTTCCCGGACCGGGGCACGAACCCGTGTCCCCTGTATCAGCAGGCGGACTCTCAACCACTGCGCCACCAGGGAAGCCCTGGGCTTTTTTATAGTTAGCAGTACTGAGTCAATCTCCAGAGGATCATGAGTAAAAAATCACTGGTCAATCGGCCTGTTTGGGAAGCCTTGAAATTCATGAGTGCATAAAGTTCATCTTATAGATAGTTATTGAGCACTTGCAATATTCCAGCACAAGTGTTGAAGCTAGCACTGTGACTCAGACAGATTCAGTCCCCCAAAGATTTCATGAAACGGAATGTCCTTTGTCCCACAAGTTGTCCATCGATACCTACTGGAGGTCTCCTGAATGAAATGCCCTGTTCAGCAGAAAATATCTTTTTAATGTAGCACGTGGCCCTAAACTAAGGAGTTAATGATCCCACGTAACGGTGAATAGGAAACTTGCAAAAATCGTGGAAGCATGCAAGTTAACAAATGTGGGCACAAATATCCTGCAGTGTGATGTGAGGCTTATCAGGAAGGCTTGGGTTTTGTTTGTTTGTTTACTTCTTTTGAGGAAATAGGTTCCTCCCTAGCTCCCTGCTACTAAGTAGCTGCAATCCCAGAACTTTCCCCACAGCTGGACATCAGTCACTGCCAACTGAGGCAAAGGTGCTTGGGGGCTCTGAAGTTAGATCCTGGTTGGAATTCCAGCTTTACGACAGACTAGCTGAGTGATTCTGGGTAAATTACCTAATCTCATTGAGCTTATTTTCTGCTTCTATTAAATGGACTCAACATCATAGGAGGATGAAAGGAGGCAGTACATGCAAAGCCCCAGCTCGGGGCAGACCTGTCCCCACATCCCACCGGCAGGAGCAGCAGCTGCATTGGGAGTGCGATCCCAGGTGGCCACTAAGAGCTCGGTACCTCAGGAACTGCCTCCTCTTCTCCACCAGCCCCTCAGCTGAAGCTCTGCTGTCATGTTCCCTTCCTGTCACACCTTCACTCCCATACCCAAGGACAGACCTTGGAACCTCAGAAGTTTTCCACCTTCCAGAAACTTCCTTCATATTCCAAAGAAAAATTCTAAAACACATCAAGACACACCAATACTTCGCTTCATTGTCTATTTTCCCTTTAAAACCCACACAAGAGGGCTTCCCTGGTGGCGCAGCAGTTGAGAATCTGCTCAGGGGACACAGGTTCGAGCCCAGGTCTGGGAAGATCCTACATGCCCTGGAGCAACTAAGCCTGTGCACCACAACTACTGAGCCTGCGAGCCACAACTACTGAGCCCGCATGCACAACTACTGAAGCCCTTGCTCCACAACAAGAGAAGCCACCGCCATGAGATGCCTGCACACCGCAATGAAGAGCAGCCCCTGCTCGCTGCAACTAGAGAAAGCCCGCGCGCAGCAACGAAGACCCAAGCAGCCAAAAATAAATAAAATAAATTTAAAAAAAACAAAAACAAAAAAAAACCCCACAAGACCACTTCTTGCCCTGTTCTCTTACCTTTTATAGGTGAACTCCAGTGTTTTGATTCATTACCTTTGCTATCTATTGAGTTCTCCGGCCCAGGCAATGAACCCATGAGCTTAAAATGGAAACGGAAAAACTCCTCCCTTTTCTGTAGCTGTTCCTTCACCAGTAGTTATTAAGTAAATTCAGTGTTCTAATGCACTAACAAAAACACATGATTGTTTAACAGAGTATATTATGGAAAATGGCAGTGTTAATAGTCTCCATGGTGTTCTAGTTGGGGAAAAGTACATTATAGCCTTGCCAAGGCAGGGGGCCGTTTTTGTACGTGAAAATAAGTTACTGACATTGTATATCTTTTATATCTTGTTGCTAGGCAACATATAAGAATGTGGTTATTGCAAATGTGTCCGCTTTGTTGTTTAAAAAAAAAAATCCACTTCTTAATTCTGTTAAATTAGACCCGTTATTGATTCTGTGGTCTTTCCTGAGTTTATTGACTGAGACTCATCCATTAGCTCGGGGTGGGAGGCGGAAGGGAGAGGCAGGTTTGTGTTTGTAACTAGAACACATACATACTAATACTAATCATTAGCTCTCTTGTTCATCACGCTTTGTTTTCATACGGAGACAGGTAGCGTTCTGGTACCCAGGGATGCGGTATTCAAAGAACGGGAGTAAGACGGGGACAGAATCTGCCAGTGAATGAAATAATTAAGATATTTTCTAGAATAAGCTTCCTGTCACCGATGGTCCTGAGGCGCCAGAATATTTCTTTCTTTTCTTCCTCCTGAAGTGTGACTCTTGTTTCCGCCTCTGTTTACTTGGTCTTGTTTCCTGCTGATGGGCTGTCTCAGAACCCGGAAGTGGTATTTAGAGGAGGTGGAGAGTGTAAGGAAATGTGACTATTAATTTCCCATGAAATAGAGTTCTTCTGGCCTCTCTTTACCCACTTGTCCCAGGTTCCTGCTAACTGGCAGCTGCTGTGATGGCCTCGTCTTCACCCTGTTGGTAAGGGAGGGATTCCTGCCCAACGGTGACGGGGATGCAGAGCGCGGGCCTCCCGACGCTGGGCAGAGGCGATGGACAGCAGGTTATTGGTCCCATTCATCCTCAGCCTGGGGAGGGGCACCCAGAGCACAGAGTGAACCAGCAGGGACTGCAGGAGGCAGGCTCTGGAGTAACAAGGGGACGGGAGACCCCACGGGGGTGAGCTGGGCTTGTTCAGCTGATTCGGCAGGCTGGCGGGGAACTAGACGCCTGCCTCAGGGGTGAGCTGGAGCTGCACCTGGTCCCTGGCTGAGGGGGGTTGTTGGCTAGAGACCTTAGCCACGGGGACGGAGTGGGTGGGGGCTTGTGGTTAGGCCAGGCGAGGCCCTCCTGGTTTCACCCGATGTCCAGGGAAGCACATAGTACTGAATCTCAATTGTAGTCCTTCCATCACAGAGACAGATGATCAGATTGGTTCTTCAGACTTCAGGGCAAAAAACCCCAAACCAAAACTAAACAAAAAAACAGGGCCAAGGAGTTGCTTTTACAGTGTGGGGTTGATCAGGAAGACCTTTCTACCAGCTGAGATACCAGAAAACTAAAGGGTCTGTTTGCGGAGGTCACAGCTTCCCATCCGAGGAGGAACAGAACCTGGGTGTGTTGGCAGGGATTCCTGCCTTAGGTTCATGGCTAGTCCTTCCAAGACCTGGGATTCTGTGAACTTACAGGAAAGAGCCAACAGACCAGGTGGCAACCCATACACCAAGCCATTTTCTCTCACCTGTTCTATGCTCTATCCCCTTCCACCCAGGATCTTAATTCCTTCTATGACTGATGATGGTGTAAGAAATAGCCCTAGAGGTACCAGTAGCCCCACCCAAACAAAGCAAGGAATGGTTGGGGCTTAGGCTAAGATTTATGCCACCTTCTCAGTCCTTCTCCAAAAGCCTCAGCTGAGCTTTGAGCCCTTACACGTGACTTGGATAAATTCCTGAGGCCACGATCAACTCCATGATCTGTGATAAACCTGGAGGTTTCCATGGATTTTCACATCCCGTCAACATGTCCCTTTCTTCAGAAATGATGAAAGATGATTAAAAAAAATGAAACCCACTCAAACGTATTGTACCACAGATTATAAAAGACAGCCACATAAGCATTCAACATGGAATGTTTTACTATTTACCAGACAGTACGCTGGGCCCCGACCGACTAATTTGTTTCCCAGTGAAAACACACTAAGAACAGTGCTTGCAAATTTTTACCCTGGAATAAGCATGGGTGCTTAGGGATGGGTGTGTGTAGAGGGAATGGGATTCCTGAGGTTAGTGGATCTGATATTCTAGGTTCTGGGACAGTGGAATTGTTCTGAGCTATATCATATGAAGTTCAACTTGGATTACCTGCATCAAATCTGCAGTGCTTAGAGCCTAGGGAGTTGGATCCCTTGCGCTGTGCACTGAATTTGTCATGGGGAGGCCTGTCCTCCTCCACACTCCTTGGGTCTTGACACACACTCTCATCACAGAGCTGAGCACATGCGCTGCTGTTTGCTTGTGTCTGCCCTGTTCCTGGAGCATGAGCTCCATGAGGGCAGGGGCTGTTGTTTCCTGCTGTTTGTTGCATCTTTTGTGCCCAGCACGCGCTTCTCATAGAGTAAACAGAAGCTCAAGAAACGTTGATGGGAGTAATTAACTAATGAGTTGAACATTAACCTGCTGCCAGTGAATTCACAAGATGAGCAGTGATGGAACACTCGGCTGGAACAGGGACGCTGGAGACCAGGCTGATCAGATCTGACAGATGCAGACCTTATTTATTATGGCCGTATATGTGATGTGATGCAAAACATCAAGGTTTAGCCTATGGTTTACTGTAACCATTCTGCTAATGTTTTTCTGCCATCTCTCTGCGGCATATTCTTATATTTCGTACTTGTGTTTCCTTTTTTTTGCCCAAGAACAAGTTGTGATTTGACAATGATCTTTAGGAATATTTGCAAGTTAAACTGTTGGGCTTTGAAAGACGTGCTGGTTACGTGTGTTGTCAAGAGAGGCACGTTCTGTGTTCCCATGAAAAGGGCAGGCACATGTTCCTTCATCGTGTGTGCGTGCGTGTGTGTGTGTGTGCGTGTGTGTAGAAGACTCCTGCAGACATTCAATGCGTGTGAGAAGTGTTTCCTGCACTGAATGATTGCCTTCCTAGACCTCACATTCTGAAGAAGTGGCAGACATAAACATAATTATGAGATAATGGGATCGCGCTGTATTATTAAGTATGTACGAAGTGTTATGGGCCTGAAGAGGACTAGGGATTTTTTCCTGCACAGAACGTAATCAACTGCTGTGTTGATTTGGATCAGAAAAATCAGTAATTGATCGCTGGTTTAGATTATGAGGATTATTCCTTAGGCGCCAAATTGCGACTTATTAGATTTTTTAAAAGTTTTTATTGAAGCTCTTACTGCCCATATTCTCTCTGTGTTTTATTTATTGGCTTATGTGTCTGTCTGAACAACATAAATCTGGAGAACACATCTGATCCCTCTTTTCATCTCCAGCATCTATAACATAGTTGAATTATCATCATAATACCACTGATACAATACACTTCTAACTTGAAAAAAATTTTTATTCAAGTTGAAATTAAATGAATAGAGGTAGATTTTTTTCTTATTAAGAAGCATACGTATAATCAACATCTATTTTTAAAAGTAACGTTGTACCTTTGAGACCAAGCGTAGGCTTTTTGGGCAGAATCGGAAACACCGTTTCTTGGATTCACCAAAACACCAGCTGGGTAATGACTTGCATACTTAGTCATCACTACTTATTATGTGCAGTTAGTTGCATTAAGGAAACTTTCAGTTTGTCTAGGGGAATAGGTTAAAAATGGAGTCAAACCTCTAGAACTGCCTTTCTGTCTTTCTCTTGCATCCAAAGGCTGAACGCTTGAAGGTTTTTACCATTTTAATAAAATTTAAATCTATTAACATTTTTGAAAGTAGCCAACCCGTCAAGTGAAATAACTGGTTACTGGATTCTAAATGGAGTTTGCAGTTCAAATGATTTTTAGAAGGCTTAAGTAGTGAACTTCGAGAGTCACCTACTCATACATGCATTATTCATTTAAAAAAATAATTTCCATAACTTTTTAAACTTGGTAATTACATGTTTTAATTACGTAATTACGCATTCTAATTATGCAGTTAAATCCGATTACAGTAATTATGTAATTATATAATTGATACATAATGCACATGCAAAAACCTATATAAGCATGTATTTAACAAAGGAAATAGTTCTGAGGGAGGTAGTTATGGGAAGAGCCGCGAAAGGATTGACTTACAGAAAATAAAGGAACTTGGCTAATTAATGACTTGAAATACTATAGGGAGTACTGATGCTACAGCGTGTGTGTTCACAAGGTCTACGTTTATGGTCAGAGGGAATGCATGAACTGAAGAGCTGGAACTCAGGGGTATGAGTAAGATGAGAGATCCCACAACGAGGTGTTAAGATAGGGAGATAGTTGGTGAAAACTTTTCAACAGAGCAGCCTCCTCCATCCAGGGCGTCCTGAAGGAAGGAAGCACAGGTTCTGTGCTCCAGTGGGAGGGATGGGCCCGTGGCTGCCCTACTTAGCAGCCATTGGCTTCATTTACTTGACCTGAAATAGCCACAATCACCAGAATCTATGACACTGAAGACCAGGTTAATGAAAACATGAGAAAATACCTTTTAGCACATTTGGAAGAAGGTTGGAGAAGAAAGTTAACTTATAAAATGACAAGAAGTAATTGAAAATTACTTTAAAATTTTCTGAAAAATTTCTCAAAAATTACTTGGCTTGTTTTGATGAAAGGGTTCCTGCTTGGAGCTTACAGAAAGGATGACATGTATGAAGTGTAAATTGCTTAGAACTGGGAGGAAATAGGAAATATTTTCGCATTTCTTCACTGAGGTATAATTATTATACGATAATCTGCACGTGTTTAGAATGGCAGCTTGATAAGTCTTCATGTCAGTGTATACCTGTGAAAGCATCACCACAATCAAGGTAATGAACATATCCATCATCCCCATATTTTTCTCAGAGCCCTTCGTCATTCATCCCTCTTACCCTTCTCCACATGCCCTGCCTATCCCCAGGCCACCACTGACCTGCTTTCTGTCATTATGGAGGAGTTTGCATTCTTTTTAGAGTTTTATATAGGTGGAATCAAACAGCATGTACTCTTTCTTCTTTGGCTTCTTTTACTGTACATAATTATTTTGAGATTCAACCATCTTTTTGCTTGTATCAATAATTCATTCTTTTTTAATTATTGTTGAGCAGCATTCCAGTGTATGGATGTACTGTATTTATTCATTGACTTTCAAAGGACATTTGAGTTGTTTCTGTTTCTTGGCTGTTACAAATGAATCTGTTATAAACCTTTGTGCACGTGTTTACAACACACAAAATGTCTTTTTGTAGAATTACGCTTTTTATTGTTTTCCCTCTGGAGTAAAGATTCAGGAGTAGGGTGTTTGGATCAAATTGTAGAAGTAGGTTTAACTTTTTAAAAAGCCTACCCAACTGTCCTCCTAAGCACTTCTACCATTTTTTATTCCCAACACCAGTATATGAGTGTTTTGGTTCCTCCACGTCCTTTCCAACACTTGGTCTTTTTTAATTCTAAACATTCTGACGTGTGTAGTATCTCATTGTGGTCTTAATTTACATTGCCTTAATGACTAATTACATTGAGCATCTTTTCAGGTACTTATTTCCGTCTATATATCTTCTTTACTGAAGTGTTTAAGACTTTTGCCCTTTTTTATTGCACTGGGTTTTATTATTAATTTTTTGAAAGTTCTTTTTTTTAATTTATCTATTTCATTTATTTACTTTTGGCTGCGTTGGGTCTTTGTTGCTGTGTGTGTGCTTTCTCTAGTTGCAGTGAGCAGGGGCTATTCTTCGTTGTGGTGCACGGGCTTCTCACTGCGGTGGCTTCTCTTGTTGCAGAGCACGGGCTCTAGGCACCTAGGCTTCTGGAGTTATGGCTCGCGGGCTCTGGAGCGCAGGCTCAGTAGTTGTGGTGCACGGGCTTAGTTGCTCCGCGGCAAGTGGGATCTTCCCGGACCAGGGATCGAACCCCTGTCCCCTGCATTGGCAGGCGGATTCTTAACCACTGTGCCACCAGGGAAGCCTGAAAATTCCTTACATATATTTTATATACATACAAGTCTTGTGTACTTTGAAGATACATACTTTGCAAATATTTTCTGTCAGTATGGGGCTTGTCTTTACATTCTCTTTAACAGTGTCTTTCGAAGGTTCACATTGTTAGGTTTTTTTTTTCATTTTATTTTTTACGTTTTTATTGGAGTATAATTGCTTTACAATGGTGTGTTCGTTTCTGCTGTATAACAAAGTGGATCAGCTGTATATATACATATATCCCCATATCTCCTCCCTCTTGCATCTCCCTCCCACCCTCCCTATCCCACCCCTCTAGCTGTTCACAAAGCACCGAGCTGATCTCCCTGTGCTACGCAGCTGCTTCCCACTAGCTATCTATTGTACATTTGGTAGTATACATGAGTCCATGTCAACCTCTCACTTCGTCCCAGCTTACCCTTCCTGCCCCCGTGTCTTCAAGCATTCTCTACGTCTGCATCTTTACTCCTGTCCTGCCCCTAGGTTCTACAGAACGATTTTTCTTTTTTTAGATTCCATATATATGTGTTAGCATACAGTATTTGTTTTTCTCTTTCTGACTTACTTCACTCTGTATGACAGACTCTAGGTCCATCCACCTCACCACAAATAACTCAATTTCATTTCTTTTTATGGCTAACATTCCATTGTATATATGTGCCACATCTTTACCCATTCATCTGTCGATGGACACTTAGGTTGCTTCCATGTCCTGGCTATTGTAAATAGAGCTGCAGTGAACATTGTGGTACATGTCTCTTTTTGAATTATGGTTTTCTTAGGGTATGTGCCCAGTAGTGGGATTGCTGGGTCGTATGGTAGTTCTATTTTTGGTTTTTTAAGGAACCTCCATACTGTTCTCCATATATCAATTTACATTCCCTCCATATATCAAATTACATTCTCCATGTATCAATTTACATTCCCATCAACAGTGCAAGAGGGTTCCCTTTTCTCCACACCTTCTCCAGCATTTATTGTTTGTAGATTTTTTGATGATAGCCATTCTTACTGGTGTGAGGTGATATGTCATTGTAGTTTTGATTTGCATTTCTCTAATGATTAGTGATGTTGAGCATCCTTTCATGTGTTTGTTAGCAATCTGTATATCTTCTTTGGAGAAATGTCTATTTAGGTCTTCTGTCCATTTTTGGACTGGGTTGTTTCCTTTTTTGATATTGAGCTGCATGAGCTGCTTGTAAATTTTGGAGATTAATCCTTTATCAGTTGCTTCATTTGCAAATATTTTCTCCCATTCTGAGGGTTGTCTTTTAATATTGTTTACGGTTTCCTTTGCTGTGCAAAAGCTTTGAAGTTTCATTAGGTCCCATTTGTTGATTTTTGTGTTTATTTCCATTTCTCTAGGAGGTGGGTTCAAAAGGATCTTGCTGTGATTTATGTCATAGACTGTTCTGCCTATTTCTTCCACTAAGAGTTTTATAGTGTCTGGCCTTACATTTAGGTCTTTAATCCATTTTGAGTTTCTTTTTGTGTATGGTGTTAGGGAGTGTTCTAATTTCATTCTTTTACATGTAGCTGTCGCGTTTTCCCAGCACCACTTATTGAAGAGGCTGTCTTTTCTCCATTGTATATTCTTGCATCCTTTATCAAAAATAAGGCAACTGTATGTGCGTGGGTTTATACCTGGGCTTTCTTTCCTGTTCCATTGATCTGCATTTCTCTTTTCGTGCCAGTACCATACTGTCTTGATTACTGTAGCTTTGTAGTATAGTCTGAAGACTGGGAGCCCAATTCCTCCAGCTCCGTTTTTCTTTCTCAAGATTGCTTTGGCTATTCGGGGTCCTCTGTGTTTCCATACAAATTGTGAAATGTTTAAATCTAGTTCTGTGAAAAATGCCAGTTGTAGTTTGATAGGGATTGCATTGAATCTGTAGATTGCTTTGGGTAGTACAGTCATTTTCACGGTGTTGATTCTTCCAATCCAAGAACATGGTACCTTTCCAACTGTTTGTATCGTATTTAATTTCTTTCATTAGTGTCTTATAGTTTTCTGCATACAGGTCTTTTGTCTCCTTTGGTAGGTTTATTCCTAGGTATTTTATTCTTTTTGTTGCAGTGGTAAGTAGGACTGTTTCCTAAATTTCTCTTTAAGGTTTTTCATCATTAGTTTATAGGAGTGCAAGAGATTTATCTGCATTAATTTTGTATCCTGCTACTTTACCAATTTCATTAGTTAGTTCTAGTAGTTTTCTGGTAGCATCTTTAGGATTCTCTATGTATAGTATCATGTCATCTGCAAGCAGTGACAGCTTTACTTCCTCTTTTCCGATTTGGATTCCTTTTATTTCTTTTTCTTCTCTGATTGCTGTGGCTAAAATTTCCAAAACTATGTTGAGTAATAGTGGTGAGAGTGGACAACCTTGTCTTGTTTCTGATCTTAGAGGAAATGGTTTCAGTTTTTCACCATTGAGAACGATGCTGGCTGTGGGTTTGCCATATATGGCCTTTATTATGTTGAGGTAAGTTCCCTCTATGCCTACTTTCTGGAGGGTTTTTATCATAAATGGGTGTTGAATTTTGTTGACAGCTCTTTCTGCATCTATTGAGATGATCATATGGTTTTACTCCTTCAATTTGTTACTATGGTTTATCACATTGATTGATTTGCATATATTGAAGAATCCTTGCATTCCTGGGATAAACCCCACTTGACCATGGTATATGATCCTTTTATTGTGCTGTTGGATTCTGTTTGCTAGTATTTTGTTGAGGATTTTTGCATCTTTGCTCATCAGTGATATTGGCCTCTAGTTTTCTTTTTTTGTGACATCTTTGTCTGGTTTTGGTATCAGGGTGATGGTGGCCTCGTAGAATGAGTTTGGGAGTGTTCCTCCCTCTGCTATATTTTGGAAGAGTTTGAGAAGGTTAGGTGTTAGCTCTTCTGTAAATGTTTGATAGAATTTGCGTGTGAAGCCATCTGGTCCTGGGCTTTTGTTTGTTGCAAGATTTTTAATCACAGTCTCAATTTCAGTGTTTGTGATTGGTCTGTTCATATTTTCTATTTCTTCCTGGTTTAGTCTCAGAAGGTTGTACATATCTAAGAATTTGTCCATTTCTTCCAGGTTGTCCATTTTATTGGCATATAGCTGTTTATAGTAATCGCTCATGATCTTTTCTATTTCTCCAGTGTCAGTTGTTACTTCTCCTTTTTCATTTCTAATTCTATTAATTTGAGTCTTCTCCCTTTTTTTCTTGATGAGTCTGGCTAATGGTTTATCAATTTTGTTTGTCTTCTCAAAGAACCAGCTTTTAGTTTTATTGATCTTTGTTATCATTTCCTTCATTTCTGATCTGATCTTTATGATGTCTTTCCTTCTGCTAACTTTGAGGTTTTTCTATTCTTTCTGTAATTGCTTTAGGTATAAGTTTAGGTTGTTTATTTGAGATGTTTCTTGTGATAGGATTGTATTTCTATAAACTTCCCTCTTAGAACTGCTTTTGCTGCATCCCATAGGTTTTGAGTCATTGTGTTTTCATTGTCATTTGTTTCTAGGTATTTTTTGATTTCCTGTTTGATTTCTTCAGTGATCTCTTAGTTACTAAGTAGTGTATTGTTTAGCCTCCATGTGTTTATATTTTTTACAGATTTTTTCCTGTAATTGATATCTAGTCTCATAGCATTGTGGTCGGAAAAGATACTTGATATGACTTCAATTTTCTTAAATTTCCCTAGGCTTGATTTATGACCCAAGATATGATCTATCCTGGAGAATGTTCCATGAGCACTTGAGAAGAAAGTGTACTCTGTTGTTTTTGGATGGAATGTCCTATAAATATCAATTAAGTCCATCTTATTTAATGTGTCATTTAAAGCTTGTGTTTCCTTATTTATTTTCATTTTGGATGATCTGTCCATTGGTGAGAGTGAGCTGTTAAAGTCCCCTACTATAATTGTGTTACTGTCGATTTTCCCTTTTATGGCTGTTAGCATTTGCCTTATGTACTGAAGTGCTCCTATGTTGGGTGCATAAATATTTACAATTGTTATATTTTCTTCTTGGATCGGTCCCTTGATCATTATGTAGTTTCCTTCTTTGTCTCTTGTAATAGTCTTTATTTTAAGTCTATTTTATCTGAAATGAGCATTGCTACTCCAGCTTTATTTTGATTTCCATTTGCATGGAATATTTTTTTTCATCCCCTCTCTTTCAGTCTGTATGTGTCCCTAGGTCTGAAGTGGGTCTCTTGTAGACAGCATATATATGGGTCTTGTTTTTGTATCCATTCAACCAGTCTCTGTCTTTTGGGGCGAAGGTTTAATCCATTTACATTTAAGGTAAGTATCGATATGTATGTTCTATTACCATTTTCTTAATTGTTTTGGGTTTGTTATTGTAGGTCTTTTCCTTCTCTTGTGTTTCCTGCCTAGAGAAGTTCCTTTAGCATTTGCTGTAAAGCTTGTTTGGTGGTGCTGAATTCTCTTCACTTTTGCTTGTCTGTAAAGGTTTTAATTTCTCCATTGAATGTGAATGAGATTCTTGCTGGGTAGAGTAATCTTGGTTGTAGGTCTTTCCGTTTCATGACTTTAAGTATGTCCTGCCATCCCTTCTGTCTTGCAGAGTTTCTGCTGAAATATCAGCTCTTAACCTTATGGGGATTCCCTTGTATGTTATTTGTTGTTTTTCCCTTGCTGCTTTTAAATTTTTTTCTTTGTATTTATTTTTTGATAGTTTGATTAATATGTGTCTTGGCGTTTTTCTCCTTGGATTTATCCTGTATGGGACTCTCTGCACTTCCTGGAGTTTATTGACTCTTTCCTTACCCTTATTAGGGAAGTTTTCAGCTATAATCTCTTCAAATATTTTCTCAGTCCCTTTTTTCTTCCTCTTCTGGGACCCCTGTAATTTGAATGCTGGTGCATTTAATGTTGTCCCAGAGGTCTCTAAGACTGTCCTATATTCTTTTCATTCTTTTTTCTTTATTCTGCTCTGCAGTAGTTATTTCCACTATTTTATCTTCCAGGTCACTTATCCATTCTTCTGCCTCAGTTATTCTGCTGTTGATTCCTTCTAGAGAATTTTTAATTTCATTTATTGTTTAGTTCATCATTGTTTGTTTGCTCTTTAGTTCTTCTAAGTCCTTGTTAAACGTTTCTTATGTTTTCCCCATTCTATTTGCAAGATTTTGGATCATCTTTACTATCATTACTCTGAATTCTTTTTCAGGTAGACTGCCTATTTCCTCTTCATTTGTTTTATCTGGTAGGTTTTTACCTTGCTCCTTCATCTGCTGTGTATTTCTCTGTCTTCTCATTTTGCTTAACTTACCGTGTTTGGGGTCTGCTTTTTGCAGCCTGCGTGTTCATACTTCCTGTTGTTTTTGGTGTCTGCGCCCAGTGGCTAAGGGTGGTTCAGTGGGTTGTGTAGGCTTCCTGGTGGAGGGGACTAGTGCCTGTGTTCTGGTGGATGAGGCTGGGTCTTGTCTTTCTAGTGGGCAGGACCGCGTACAGTGGTGTGTGTTGGGGTATCTCTGACCTTATTATGATTTTAGGCAGCCTCTCTGCTAATGAGTGGGGTTGTGTTCCTGTCTTGCTAGTTGTTTGGCATCGGGTGTCCAGCACTGGAGCTTGCTGGTCGTTGAGTGGAGCTCAGTCTTGGCGTTGAGGTGGAGATCTCTGGGAGAGCTTTAGCCATTTGATATTATGCGGAGCTAGGAGGTCTCTGGTGGACCAGTGTCCTGAACTTGGATCTCTCCCACCTCAGAGACACAGGCCTGACACCCACCCAGAGCACCAAGAACCTGTCAGCTGCACGGCTCAGAAGAAAAGGGAGAAAAAAAGAGAAAGAAAGAAAGAAAATAAAAAGTTATTTAAAAAAATTTTAATTATTAATAATATAAAAAATTAAAAAGTAATAAAAAAAAGAAAAAGAAAGAAGAGAGCAACCAAACCAAAAAACAAATCCACCAATGATAACAAGTGCCAAAAACTACTAAAAAACAAAAAGAAAAAAGCGGACAGACAGAAGCCTAGAACAAATGGTAAAAGCAAAGCTATACAGACAAAATCCCACAAAGAAGCATGCACAGAGACACTAAGAAAAAGAGAAGAAGGAAAAATATATGTATATCTCTATATAAAAAAAAGGATGAGAGCAACCAAATCAGTAAACAAACCTACCAGTGATAATAAGCTCTAAATACTAAACTAAGATAAACATAAAACCAGGAACAAATTAGATGCCGAAAGTAAATCCCAAGTCTGCAGTTGCTTCCAGTGTCCGCCACCTCAGTTTTGGGGTGATGCGTTGTCTATTCATGTATTCCACAGACGCAGGTACATCAAGTTGATTGTGGAGATTTAATCCGCTGCTCCTGAGGCTGCTGGGAGAGATTTCCCTTTCTCTTCTTTGTTCTCACAGCTCCCAGGGCTCAGCTTTGGATTTGGCCCCGCCTCTGCGTGTAGGTCGCCTGAGGGCATCTGTTCTGGCTCAGACAGGACGGGGTTAAAGGAGCGGCTGATTAGGGGGCTCTGACTCATTCAGGCTGGTGGGGGAGGGAGGGGTACAGAATGCGGGGCGTGCCTGCGGCAGTAGAGGCCAGTGTGACATTGCAACAGCCTGAGGCGCACCGTGTGTTCTCCCAGGGAAGTTGTCTCTGGACAATGGGACCCTGGCAGTGCGGGGCTACAGAGGCTCCCAGGAGGGGAGGTGTGGATAGTGACCTGTGCTTGCACACAAGCTTCTTGGTGGCTGCAGCGGCATCCTTCGCGTCTCATGCCCATCTCTGGGGTTCGCGCTGATAGCCACGGCTCACGCCTGTCTCTGAAGCTTGTTTAGGCAGTGGTCTGAAGCCCCTCTCCTCGCGCACCGCAAAACAATGGTCTCTTGCCTCTTAGGCAGTTCCAGACTTTTCCCCGGACTCCTTCCTGGCTAACTGTGGTGCACTAGGCCCCTTCAGGCTGTGTCCACGCAGCCAACCCCAGTCCTCTCCCTGGGATCTGATCTCCGAAGCTAGAGCCTCAGCTCCCAGCCCCCGCCCACCCCAGCGGGCGAGCAGACAAGCCTCTCAGGCTGGTGAGTGCTGGCGGCACCGATCCTCTGTGCAGGAATCTCTGCACTTTGCCCGTCGCACCCCTGTGGCTGCACTCTCCTCCGTGGACCCGAAGCTTCCCCCGCCACCCCCCGTCTCTGCCAGTGAAGGGGCTTCCTAGCCTATGGAAACTTTTCCTCCTTCAGAGCTCCCTCCCCAAGGTGCAGGTCCCATCCCTTTTCTTTTGTCTCTGTTTTTTCTTTTTTCTTTTGCCCTACCCTGGTACATGGGGAGTTTCTTGCCTTTTGGGAAGTGTAAGGTCTTCTGCCAACATTCAGTAGGTGTTCTGTAGGAGTTGTTCCACATGTAGATGTATTTCTGATGTATTTGTGGGGAGGAAGGTGATCTCCATGTCTTACTCGTCTGCCATCTTGAAGGTCTCCCCAACATTGTTAATTTTTTAAGAATAATTTGGATGAAGTTTATTTTATCAGTGTTTTCTTTATGGATAATGTTTTAGGTGTCATAGTTACAAAATCTTTCCCTCATCCAAGGTCAAAAGATTTTTGTTCCCTATGTTTTTGCAACTTTACAGTTCTACATTTGGGTTTAAGGTCCACTTTAAAGTATGGTTGGAAGTTCAGTTTTTGCACATGTGTATACAATTGTTCTAGCCCCCAGTTATTGAAAATTTTTTCCTTTCTCTATTGAATTGCCTTTGCACTTTTGCTAAAAATCAGTTGTCCATCTATGTGTATTTCTGGATTCTCTATTTGGTTCCTGTCTCTCAGTCTTTACACCAATATCACACTGTCTTTGTCCGTGTAGGTTTATAATGAGATTTTCTATCACATAGTGTTAGTTCTTCTGTTTTGTTCTTGTTTTTCAAAGTTTTGTTATTTTAACACCTTTGCATTTCCTTGTCAATTTTAGAATCAGCTTGTCAATTTCTACCAAAAAAAATTAAAAATAAAATGCTTGCTGGGATTTTTATTGGGATTGTATTGAATCTACAGATCAAGCTGGAGAGAATTGATATCTTGACAGTATTGATTCTTCCAAGCCATGAGGACAGTATTCATCTCCATTTATTTAAATCTCTTTTAACTTCTCTCTGCACTATTTTGCAGTTTTTAGTATAGGACTTGAACATTTTTTATCAGATTTGTCCCTAAGTATTTTGCGATTGTAAATAGCATTTGTTTTTTAATTTCAGTTTCTGTTTATTAGTTGCTAGCATGTAGGTACATATTGATCTTTGTTTATTGATCTTATATCCTGCAACATGTGAAACTAACTTATTAATTTTTGTAGATTCCACTGGATTTTCTATATAGACCATCATGTCATAGAGTGGTTTAAGGCTGCATTCTGATTTTCTTCCTACTTATTCTGTCTGTTACTAAGTGAGGGATATCGAAATATGGCTATAATTATAGGTTTGTCTATTTCTTCTGGCCATCATATCCATTTTTTCTTCATGCATTTTGAAACTCTGTTATTAGGTGTGTAGTCATATAGGTGTAATGTCCTATGGATGGATGGATTCCTTAAACATTATGATATAACCCTCTTTTCCCTGGTTGCTCTGAGATACACTTAGATATTAATATAACCTCTCTAGCTTTCTTTTGACTAATGTTAGCGTGTAATACCTACTTCTATCATTTTGTTTAAATCTATTTTTTTATATTTAAAGTATGTTTCTTATAAGCAGCATATAATAGGTCTTGATTGTTTATGCACTCTCACCATTTCTGTCTCTCAGTTGGGATTTGAGGATGTTTTCATTACCTGTTATTATTGATATGCATAGGACTAAGTCTGTTGCCTTGCTATCTGTTTTCTACTCATTCTTTTTTTTTTGTTTGTTTTGCTTCCCTCTTTTTCTGCCTTCTTTTGTATTGTTTCATTATTGCATTTTATCTTATTTGTTGTCTTACTAACTATAACTCTGCTTAGTTATTTCAGTGGTTGCTTTAGGGTTTGTAGCAGACTTCTTTAACTTATCACAGTCTACTTTCAAGTGATATCCTGGCACTTCGTGTACAGTGTAAGAACTTTTCAATAGGATACTTTCATTTCCCACTCACCTTTATGCTATTGTTGTTACATGTTTTCCTGATACATGTTATAGACTCCACATCAATTATTATTTTTGTTTAAACAATCAACTATATTTTAAACACATTTAATAATAAAATATATTTTTATGTTATTACCTCTGAAGTTACCATTTCCAGTTCTCTTTAGTCCTTTGTGTATGTCCGTATTGCCATCTGTTATTTTCCTTCTGCCTACAGGAGTTCTTTAACGTTTCTTGAAGTGAAGATCTGCTGGTTATGAATTCTTTCAGCTTCTGTATGTCTTAAAATGTCTTTATTTTACCTTAGTTTTTCACAGGTATTTTTGCTGGTTATGTATTACTAAGTTAGTATTCATTTTCTTTCCACATGATGTGGAAAGATGTGGCTCTACCATTGTCTCACTGGCATTGTTTCCAACAGCAACAAAAAAATCTGCTGTAATCCTTATCTGAATTTCATGTTACTCTGGCTGCTTTTAATATTTTCTCCTTATCACTGATTTTTGAGCAATTTGACTCTACTGTGTCCTGGTATAGCTTTCTTCATGTTTCCTGTGCTTAGAGTTCATTGAGTTTCTTGAATGTGTGAACTTATAATTTTGATCAAATTTGAATTTTTTTCATTATTTCTTCAAACATATTTTCTATCCCCCTCATCCCTTTCTTCTATAGGGACTCCAATTTCATGTACATTAGGACACACGTGAAGTTATCCTGTAGTTCACTGATAGTCTTATTTTTTTTTTTTTACCATTTTTTTCTCTGTGTTTCATTTTGTGTAGTTTCTATTGCTGTGTCTTCAAGTTCATGAATCTTTTCTTCTGCAAACTCTAGTCTGCCGTTATTTGCATTCACTGTATATTTTCATCACACACTGTAGTTTTTATCTCCAGAAGTTTGATTTGGGTCTTCTGTATATCTTCTGTGTCTCTTTAACTTTGGGGACATATAGATTACAATTATAATAACTAATATCCTTATCTGCTAACTTTAACACCTGTGTCAGTTCTGAGTTGATTTTGACATGTGTTCTCCTCCTTATGGGTTGCATTTTCTTGCTTCCTTGTAGGTCTAGTAATCTTCAGTTGGATATCAGATGGTGAGAATTCTGCCTTTTTGTATTTCTATGAATCTTCTTGAGCTTTCTTCTAGGGTGCAGTTAAGTTACTTGGAAACAATGTGATCCTTCTGGGTCTTGCTTTTGCAATTTGTTAGGTGAGAACAGAGCAGCATTGAGTCTATGGCTAATTATTGCCCACAGCTGAGACAAGATTCTTTTGAGTGCTGTATCCAGTGCCCCATTAATGATGAGGTTTTCCACTCTAGCTAGTGAAAACAATGACTGTTTTTGGCTTTGTGTGAGCACCTGGTGTTTTCTTTCTGCTCCTTTCAGATGATTCTTTCCCCAGCCTCAAGTTGTTTCCTCACACACTTGGGCTACTCAGGATTGTGCTGAGTACTCTATGGAGACCTTCTGCAGATCTCAGGGTTCTCTCTATTGCAGTAGTCTCTCTGGCACCCTGTCCTACAAACTCTAGTCACCTTGTCCTCTCAGACTCATCTCAGGATGGTCACTGGGCTATCCTCTAGATACCATAGTCTGGAAACTCTCTTAATGCAGGAAGCTGGGGTAATGAATAGCTCTACCTCACTTCTTTTCAATCTCCCAGGAATCAGTGTTGTTGATTGCCTAATGTCGAGTATCTTGAAAATGTTTTTTTTTTTTTTTGTGGTACGCGGGCCTCTCACTGTTGTGGCCTCTCCCGTTGTGGAGCACAAGCTCCGGACGCGCAGGCTCAGCGGCCATGGCTTACGGGCCCAGCTGCTCCGTGGCATGTGGGATCTTCCCAGACCGGGGCACGAACCCGTGTCCCCTGCATCGGCAGGCAGACTCTCCACCACTGCGCCACCAGGGAGGGCCGAAAATCTTTGTTTTATGTTCTTGAAAATCTTTCTTTTATGTATTTGTCCCAGTTTGGAAACTCTTTGAATTATAATAAATTTTCATAAAAGGAAAAAAAAATCATGACAGTGTTAAACTGTAGAGTTTTTTGTTATTGATCTGTTTTGTTTAGCTGTGTTGGGTCTTCGTTGCTGCACTCAGGCTTTCTCTAGTTGCGGCAAGCGGGGGCTCCTCTTAATTGCAGTGCATGGGCTTCTCATTGCTGTGCCTTTTCTTGTTGCGGAGCACAGGCTCTAGTTGCATGGGCTTTAGTAGTTGTTGCATGTGGGCTCAGTAGTTGTGGCTCGCGGGCTCTAGAGCGCAGGCTCAGTAGTTGTGGTGCACGAGCTCAGTTGCTCTGTGGCATGTGGGATCTTCCCGGACCAGAAGTCGAACCCTTGTCCCTTGCACTGGCAGGCAGATTCTTAACCACTGCACTGCCAGGGAAGCCCCCTAAGCTGGAGAGTTTTATATCAAGTAATGCGATTGCAGGCACAATGTGTTTATATATGTCAGTTGCAGTGGGTTCTACGGTAGGATATTAAATATAGCTCAGTGGGAAAATTGCTGGTATTTTCCCAGCTTTAAAACTTATCAAACCTTGTCAGGTTTGCTTAGATCATAAACTATGAAGAACCTCTATACTGAGATTTGCAGATTTTAAAATCCTGATTTTCTGAACAGATTTTGACTATTGTTGAGAGTCTAAGATTAAGTAGAATGATATGTGTTGAGGCCTTGGAGTTCCTTTAGCTTCGAAGGGTAATATGAAATAAAACTGTAGATATTCAACAGTCTCCTAAGTTGCCTTGATCACTTTTCCTTTATCCAGTTTTTCACAAATAGTGCTTCTAAGATTAATTTTTCTAAGTCATATTTCTTGATTTTGCACTCACCTCCTCAAAAGCCTAACTCATAAGAGGAGGCAACATGTGAACAAATTAATGCAGTGCCATGAAGTACATGCCAAATACGGTTGAGTCCTACGTAGACATAGAGGAAGATAGTGTTTCAACCACGTGGAGGGCAGAAGAGGCGTTTACTTGGTGGACAAGAGAAGAGAGGTGTCAGAAGCAAAGGAAAGAGCACTGTGAAGGTATTAAAGCTTAAGGAATAAAAGTTGTTGGAGAAAGAGGTGGGTAAATGTAATGAAAGCCCAGAAGCGAAGCCATATATATGACATTGGCGGAGGGTTACAGTTTTCCTGTGATCATGCTCCTTTATTTCTGTTATTACAATACTCACTTTGGATTAGCATTTTAGCACTACCAAAATATCCCACTGGAGACAATAAGTTATATCGTCAGCTTGGAAAGGTGTTAAGCTCGAGAGCAGCATCATCACGCTTGTATTTTTGAATGGTTCCTCTGGTGAAGTAATAATGGCATAAAATTTGTCCTTCCATCAGAAATAGCTAGAAAACGGCACAAAATACATGAAATAACTATTTTCAGACATCAGAAAACAGTCAGTACAGATTTGTGATTCTATTAGAAGGAAAAACAAATTAGATGCCTCCTGAAACCACTTCAGATTCATACTCAGAAGTGCTTTCCAGTCTGCAATATGGAGAGGTGGCTTCAAGCAGAACCTATAAGTCTCGCCAAGATGAGAGGAGAGAAGAATGTTTGGCGAGGCCTAGGGAACTGGAATTTGCAAGGCAGAATACAAAAATGGAGGCATTCAGAGAAGGAGTTTCAGAAATCTGTCTGGAAAGCCCCTTGAGTCTTTGGCTGAATACTAATCCTTGCATACATAATGTGAAACTCCACAGGCCATGCAAATAAAGATTTCCATGGAGCTGTAAACTGAACAAGTTCCCAGAGCTCCCATAAGGCAGAGATATATTTGAATTCTCACAAGCCATAATGGAGGGAAAAAAAAAACCAGACCATTAGTAGAGACACAAGAAGAGTCATGCCTTAGTAATAAGGATAAAATATCCCTAGAGGAAAGGCTACTTTGGACACACCCTAACGGACTTTAAAATTAAGCCTTGTAAAGATAAGCCTTATTTACTAGTAGCAAATTTCACCAATCTTTGTAGCAAGAAAAATGGTTAAAACAATTATCATTATAACATTCGTGTTAAGCACTCATTCCAATTTTTTAGGCATAAAAAGAAGCTGCAAAATGTGACCTATAATAATAGGAAAACTGCTCAATAGAAACATCCCCAGAAATGAAAAAAATTTTGAAATTATCAGATGAAGGCTTTCCAACAGCTAATATAAATGATCTTGAAGATTTAAAGGAAAGACTAACACAATAAGGAAAGAAATTGCTGATATGAAAATGGAACTTCTAAAGCTAAAAGTATACTATTTGAAATTTGAAATTCACCGAATAGACTTAACCATTAAATTGAGGCTTCAGAAAATAAAAATCAGTTAAGCTGAAGACATCACCATGGAAACTATCCAAAATGAAGCATAAGGGGAAAAAGGATTGCAAAAGCAAAAGAACAGAGCCTCAGTGCTCTGTGTCACCGTATCTACATGGCTATTGTAGGTGTACCTGGCAATCCCAGAAGGAAAGAAGAGGAGAAAGATGCAGAAAAAAATATATTGAAGAAATAATAGCTTAAAGTCTTCCATATATGATGAAAACTATAAGCCTGCAGATCCAGGAAGTTCAAGAAACCCTATGTAGGATAAATACAAAGAACACACAATCAAAGTAGATCATATTCAAAATGCTAAAAATGAGTAATGGAGAATTTTTAAGCAGATAGAGAATAAAAAGGAACACTATACAAAGGGGAACAAACAGAAACATAACTACAGTCTTATTGTCAGAAATAATACAAACAACAGCATAATGGCATTTTTAAAGTGTTGAAAGAAAAAAAAGTCAACCTAGAAATATATATCCAATGAAAATATCTTTCAGAAATGCAGACAAAAATGACTTTTTCAAATAAACAAACGGTGAGAGAATTCATTACCGACATATTGGACTAAAGAAATTTTAAAGAAATTTCTTCAGGCTTAAGAAAAATAACACCAGAGGGAAACTTGGAGTTACATGAAAGAATGAAGAGCTCCATGAATGGTAAACATATAATTGAATACAAAATATAAAATATTTTTCCTAATTTACTTTCCTGTTAAAGATAGCTGGCAATTTAAAACCAAAGATAGAGGAGATTGGTTCAAGATGGTGGAGTAGAAGGACGTGCACTCACTCCCCTTTGTGAGAGAACTGGAATCACAACTAACTGCTGAACCGTCATTGACAGGAAGACATTAGAACTCACCAAAAAAATACCCCACATCCAAAGGCAAAGGAGAAGCTGCAAGGAGATGGTAGGAGACATGCAATCACAGTAAAATCAAATCCCATAACTGCTGGGTGGGTGACTCACAAACTGCAGAACAAGTATACCACAGAAGTCCACCCACTGGAGTGAAAGTTCTGAGCCCCACGTCATGCTTCCCAACCTGTGGGTCCAGCAACAGGAGGAGGAATTCCCAGAGAATCAGACTTTGAAGGCTAGCGGGATTTGATTGCAGGACTTCGACAGGACTGGAGGAAACTGAGATTGTACTCTTTGAGGCCTAACACAAACTAGTGTGTGCATCAGGTCCCAGGGGAAGGAGCAGTGACCCCATAGGAGAATGAACCAGACCTACCTGCTAGTGTTGGAGGGTCTCCTACAGAGGCGGGGGGTGGCTGTGGCTCACCGCGGTGACAAGGACACTGGCAGCAGAAGTTCTGGGAAGTACTCCTTGGCGTGAGCACCCGCCCCGAGTCTGCCATTAGCCCCACCAAAGAGCCTGGAGGCGCCAGTGCTGGGTTGCCTCAAGCCAAACAACCAACAGGGAGGGAACCCAGCCCCACCAATCTTCAGACAAGTGGATTAAAGTTTTGCTGAGCTCTGCCCACGGGAACAACACCCAGCTCTACAAACCACCAGTCCCTCCCATCAGGAAGCTTGCACAAACCTCCTAAATAGCCTCGTCCACCAGAGGGCAGACAGCAGAAGCCAGAAGAACTACAGTCCTGCAGCCTGTGGAACGAAAATCACATTCACAGAAAGACAGACAAAATGAAAAGGCAGAGGACTACATACCAGAGGAAGGAACATGATAAAACCCCAGAAAAACAACTAAATGAAGTGGAGATAGGCAACCTTCCAGAAAAAGAATTCAGAAAAGTGATAGTAAAGATGATCCAGGACCTCAGAAAAACAATGGAGGCAAAGATTGAAAAGATGCAAGAAATGTTTAACAAAGACCTAGAAGAATTAAAGAATAAACAAACAGAGATGAACAATACAATAACTGAAATGAAAAATACACTAGAAGGCATCAATAGCAGAATAACTGAGGCAGAAGAAGGGATAAGTGACCTGGAAGATAGAATGGTGGAATTTACTGCCGTGGGACAGAATAAAGAAAAAAAGAATGAAAACAAATAAAGACAGCCTAAGAGACCTCTAGGACAACATTAAATGCACCAACATTCTCATTATAGGGGTCCCAGAAGGAGAAGAGAGAGAGAAAGGACACGAGAAAATATTTGAAGAGTTTATAGTCGAAAACTTCCCAAACATGGGAAAGGAAATAGTCACCCAAGTCCAGGAAGCACAGAGAGTCTCAGGCAGGATAAACCTAAGGAGAGACACGCCGAGACACATAGTAATCAAATTGACAAAAATTAAAGACAAAGAAAATTTATGAAAAGCAACAAGGGAAAAACGACAAATAACATACAAGGAAGTCCCATAAGGTTAACAGCTGGTTTCTCAGCAGAAACTCTGCAGGCCAGAAGGGAGTGGCAGGACATATTTAAAGTGATGAAAGGGAAGAACCTACAACCAAGATTACTCTACCCAGTAAGGATCTCATTCAGATTTGATGGAGAAATCAAAAGCTTTACAGACAAGCAAAATCTAAGAGAATTCAGCACCACCAAACCAGCTCTACAACAAATGCTAAAGGAACTTCTCTAAGTGGGAAACACAAGAGGAGAAAAGAACCTACAAAAACAAATGTAAAACAATTAAGAAAATGGTAATAGGAACATACATAACGATAATTACCTTAAATGTGAATGGATTAAATACTCCAACCAAAAGACATGGGCTCACTGAATGGATACAGGAACAAGACCTATATATTTGCTGTATACAAGAGACCCACTTCAGACCTAGGGACACATACAGACTGAAAGTGCGGGATGGAAAAACATATTTCATGCAAATGGAAATCAAAAGAAAACTGGAATAGCAATACTCGTACCATATAAAACGGCCGCTAAAATAAAGAATGTTACAAGAGACAAAGAAACGTGCTACATAATGATCAAGGGATCAATCCAAGAAGAAGATATAACAATGATAAATATATATGCACCCAGTGTAGAAGCACCTCAATACATAAGGCAAATGCTAACAGCTATAAAACAGGAAATCGATGGTAACACAATAATAGTGGGGGACTTTAACACCTCACTTACACCAATGGACAGATGATGCAGACAGAAAATTAATAAGGAAACACAAGCTTTAAATGACACAATAGACCAGATAGATTTAATTGATATTTATAGGACATTCCATCTGAAAACAGCAGGTTACACTTTCTTCTCAAGTGCACATTTAACATTCTCCAGGATAGATCACATCTTGGGTCACAAAGCAAGCCTTGGTAAATTTAAGAAAAGTGATATCATATCAAGCATCTTTTCCGACCAAAACACTATGAGATTAGAAATCAGTTACCTGAGAAAAAAATGTAAAAAGCACAAACACATGGAAGCTAAACAATACGTTACTAAATAACCAAGAGATCACTGAAGAAATCAAAGAGGAAATCAAAAACTACCTAGAGACAGATGACAACGAAAAGACAACAATCCAAAACCTATGGGTTGCAGCAAAAACAGTTCTGAGAGCAAAGTTTATAACAATACAATCCTACCTCAAGAAACAAGAAAAATCTCAAACAATCTAACCTTACACCTAAAGGAATTAGAGAAAGAAGAACAAACAAACCCAAAGTTAGTAGAAGAAAAGAAATCCTAAAGACTGGAGCAGATATAAGTGAAATGGAAACAAAGAAAACAATAGCAAATATCAATAAAACTAAAAGCTCGTTCTTTGAGAAGATAAACAAAATTGATAAACCTTTAGCCAGATAGATTCATCAAGAAAAAGAGGGAGCGGACTCAAATCAATAAAATTAGAAATGAAAAAGGAGAAGTTACAATGGACACCACAGAAATACAAAGCATCATCATAGTCTACTGCAAGCAACTCTATGCCAATAAAATGGACAACCTGGAAGAAGTAGACAAATTCTTAGAAAGGTATAGCCTCTGAAGACTGAAGCAGCAAGAAATGGAAAATATGAACAGACCAATCTCAAGTAATGAAATTAAAACTGTGATTAAAAATCTTCCAATAGACAAAAGTCCAGGACCAGATGGCTTCACAGGTGAATTCTATCAAACATTTAGAGAAGCGCTAACATTCATCCTTCTCAAACTCTTACAAAAACTTGCAGAGGAAGGAACACTCCCAAACTCATTCTATGAGGACACCATCACCCTGATACCAAAACCAGAGAAAGATATACAAAAAAAGCAAATTACAGACCAACATCACTGATGAATATAGATGCAGAAGTGCTCAAAAAAAATACTAGGAAACGGAATCCAGCAACACATTAAAAGGATCATACACCATGATCAAGTGGGATTTATCCCAGGGATGCAAGATTTCTTCAATATACGCAAATCAATCAATGTGATACACCATATTAACAAATTGAAGAAGAAAAACCACATGATCTTCTCAGTAGATGCAGAAAAAGCTTTCAACAATATTCAACACCAATTTATGATAAAAACTCTCCAGAAAGTGGGCATAGAGGGAACCTGCCTTAACATAATAAAGGCCATTTATGACAAACCCACAGCAAACATCATTCTCAGTGGTGAAAAGCTGAAAGCATTTCCCCTAAAATCAGGAAGAAGAGAAGGATGTCTGCTCTCACCACTATTATTCAGTATAGTTTTGGAAGGCCTAGCCACAGCATTCAGAGAAGAAAAAAAATAAAAGTAATACAAGTTGGAAAAGAAGAAGTAAAACTGTCACTGTTTGCAGATGGCATGATACTATACATAGACAATGCTAAAGGTGCCAGCAGAAAACTACTAGAGCTAATCAATGGATTTGGTAAAATACCAGGATACAAAATTAATATACAGAAATCTCTCGCATTCCTATACACTAACAATGAAAGATCAGAAAGAGAAATTAAAAAAACAATCCCATTCACCATTGCAAAAAAAATAAAATAAAATACCTAGGAGTAAACCTACCTAAGGAGGTAAAAGACCTGTACTTAGAAAACTATAAGACACTGATGAAAGAAATAAAAGATGACACAAACAGATGGAAAGATATACCATGTTCTTGGATTAGAAGAATCAATATTGTGAAAATGACTATATTACCCAAAGCAATCTACAGATACACTGCAATTCCTATCAAATTACCAATGGCACTTTTTATAGAACTAGAACAAAAGATCTTAAAATTTGTATGGAGACACAGAGGACCCTGAATAGCCAAAGCAATCTTGAGGGAAAACAACGGAGCTGGAGGAATCAGTCTCCCTGACTTCAGACTATACTACAAAGCTACAGTAATCAAGACAGCATGGTACTGGCACAAAAACGGAAATATAGATCAATGGAACAGGATAGAAAGCCCAGAGATAAACCCACCCACCTGTGGTCAAGTAATCTATGACAAAGGCGGCAAGGATACACAATGGAGAAAAGACAGTTTCTTCAGTAAGTGGTGCTGGGAAAACTGGACAGGTACATGTAAAAGAATGAAACTAGAACACTCCCTAACACCATACATGAAAATAAACTCAAAATGGATTAAAGACCTAAATGTAAGACCGAACACTATAAAACTTTTCAAAGAAAACAAAGGAAGAACACCCTTTGACATAAATCACAGCAAGATCTTTTTTGACCCACCTCCTAGAGTAATGGAAATAAAAACAAAAATCAACAAATGTGACCTAATGAAACTTAAAAGCTTTTGCACAGCAAAGGAAACTATAAACAAGATGAAAAGACAGCCCTCAGAATGGGAGAAAATGTTTGCAAACGAATCAACAAAGGGTTAATCTCCAAAATCTATAAACAGCTCATGCAGCTCGATATTAAGAATAACAAAGAATCCAATCGAAAAATGTGCAGAATACATACCAGATGGCCAAGAGGCACATGCAAGGCTGCTCAACATCACTAATTATTAGAATAGTGCCAACCAAAACTTCAGTGAGGTATCACCTCACAATGGCTAGAATGGGCATCATCAGAAAATCTACAAACAACAAATGCAGGAGTGGGTGTAGGGGAAAGGGAACCCTCTTGCACTGTTGGTGGGAATGTAAATTGATGCAGCCACTATGGAAAATAGTATGGATGTCCCTTAAACAAAAAACAGAATTACCATATGACCCAGCAATCCCACTACTGGGCATACACCCAGAGAAAATCATAATTCAAAAAGACACATGCACCCCCCAGTGTTCATTGCAGCACTATTTACAATAGCCAGGTAATGGAAGCAACCTAAATGCCCACTGACAGACGAATGGATAAGGAAGATGTGGTACATATATACAATGGGGTATTATTCAGCCATAAAATGGAACGAAATTGGGTCATTTGTAGAGACGTGGATGGACCTAGAGACTGTCATGCAGAGTGAAGTAAGTCTGAAAGAGAAAGACAAATATCATATATTAACGCATAAATGTGGAATCTAGATAAATGGTACGTATGAAGCAGTTTGCAAGGCAGAAGTAGAGACATAGATGTAGAGAACAAATGTATGGACACCAAGGCGGAAAGTGGAGGGGGTGGGAGGGTGAGATGAACTGGGAGATTAGGATTGACATATATACACTAATATGTATAAAATAGATAACTACTAAGAACCTGCTATATAAAAAAATAAATAAAATAAAATTCAAAAAATAAAAATAAAACCAAAGATAGACATTTATTCAAGTGTTTATAGCATATGTAAAAGTAGAATGAATGATAACAACAGTACAAAGGACTGAAGAGGGAAATAGAGGTTACCGTTGTAAAGCTCTTACGTTGGAAATCGAGTGGTATACTACTTTAAGACAGACCATAATAAAAATACACAGTGTAAACTGAAGAGCAACATCTTAAAAGTAAACAGAAGTATAGCAAATAAGCCAATAATGGAGGAAAAAAATACAAGAAAGATTCAATTAATACAAAAGAAGGCAGGAAAAGAGCAGAAAAAGAACAAAGAACAGACAGGGCACATAGAAAACAACTACTAATGTAGTAAACTTAAACCAAAGCCCAATGTAACGTACACTTAACAAATTAATGTAATTTCATAATTACATTAAATGAAATGGTCTAAATACTCTAATGAAAAGACCAAGATTTTGTTTTGTTTTGTTTTGTTTGCGGTACGCGGGCCTCTCTCCGCTGCGGCCTCTCCCGCTGCGGAGCACAGGCTCCGGACGCGCAGACCCAGCGGCCATGGCCCATGGGCCCAGCCGCTCCGCGGCACGTGGGATCCTCCCGGACCGGGGCACGAACCCATGCCCCCTGCATCGGCAAGCGGACCCCCAACCACTGCACCACCAGGGAAGCCCAAGACCAAGATTTTTTAAATGGATCTAATAAAGGCAGAAATCAACTATATTCTGTCTGCATGCTTTAAATATAAAGACAGAGATAGACAAAGTGAAAAGATGAAAAATATATTCAAATATTAATCTAAAGAAAGACTGAGGGTCTATATTAATATCAGCCAAAGTAGAATTCAGAAGAGATAATATGGCCAGGTATGTAGTGTATGTTTTAAAGTGATAAAGATTACATAATAAGTTATCCAAAGTGCATAACAGGACTTCCCTGGTGGCGCAGTGGTTGAGAGGAAAAAACAGAGGAGGAACCTTTGCCCAAATACTTATGTGAGACCAGTATTACCTGATATCAGAATAAGACAAAGAACACTATAGACGATCACCCCTCATTTATATAGACTCAAAAATCCTTCACAGAATTTTAGTAAATTATATCCAGAAATACATAAGAAAGTTTATTCTATGACCAAGTAAATTATCCCAGGAATGTAAGAAGGGTTTAACATACAAAAATCAATAAATGTAACTTTCCACATTAACAAAGGAGAAAACCATATCATTTCAGATGCAAAAAAAGCATTGAACAAAATTGAATATAAACTCTCAGCAAAGTAGGGATGTAAGAGAACTTCAGCTTGATAAAGGGCATTCTCGGAAAGCTTAGAGAAACATTACACTTATTGATAAAGGAACAGATACGTCCCTTCTAAGATAATGAATAAGGCAAGGATAGACACTCTTGCCAGTGTCTTTATACAAGTAATGACCAATACAAAAATGAAATAAAATAGTCCATTCACAACAGCATCACAATGGTAAAGTAGGTATTGATAAATTTAGCAGAATACATGCAAAATTATACTCTGAAAGTTATAGAAAATTACTAAGGGAAATTAAAGAAAGCCTAAATGAGGAGCTAAACCATAGTGTTTCGGGAAACAGACATTGTCATAGACGGAAATGCAAGCATCATAGAGTCTAGTAGAGGACCCACATGTACAGTCAATTCTCAGTACTCATGGCATTTATGTTCTATGTTGCCATGAATTCTGAATTCCAAAGTATAAACCTAGGGGAATAACAATAAAAGGTTCCCGCAAGCCTCTCTGGTCACAACATTTTCATCAACCCATCAGTACACAACCTTGATTTGTGTGTGTTTCTTTTTAAAGGCACCTTATTTAATATATGTTATTGGTTCATTAGCATTGAACTCATGGTCAGCACTCTAACTCAGACCTGACTGAAGCTCATCTCCATAAGACACATCACAGCTTTCTTGTGATGTACTTTTCTTAGGAGCACCGGACAGCACTTCAGCACTATGCGTGGGGGCTATAAACAGCGAAATCACCGACAAAAAGTACAGAAATGCGAACACCATGGCACTGCATATACTGTGATAAGGACACTTGTTTATAGTATGAGAGCTGAAAGAAGATGGCAAAGCATCGTCGCCTTGTTGGACCTCAGCGGGAACATGCACGTTAAGCATTTCAGTTGTTCATCATTCTGGGCAAGTCCATGAAAGACCACTATGATATTGTGATTTATAATAAGAAATATATATTGGGTCTTCGTTGCCGGCCTACCACTCCTCAAACCCTGAGGATTTCCTGGGTGATAAGAGAGAGAAAGATTTCTTTTGTTTTTCATAACAGACCTCTTTCAACCATGCCCGAGTTTATATTCATGAGGTGATTTTTGCTGAAGCCCCGAAGTAATCTAAAGATGGAGGCTAGTTGCCAGTAGAACCAACCATGTGATTAGAAGGTTGGAACTTTCAGCCTTACCTCCTGACCACCAGGGAGGGGCAAGGGGCTAAAAGTTGAATTAATCACCAATGGCCAATGGTTTAATCAATCATGCCTACAGAATGAAGCCTCCAGAAAACCCCAAAAGGATGGGGTTCAGGGAGCTTCCAGGTTGGAGAACAAGAACGGATTCCTATGCTGGGAGAGCAAACTCGCTTCAGCGTCTTCTGAACCTCCCCCTGTGTATCTTCACCTGGCTGTTCATTTGTATCCATTCATTTGTGGCTCTTGATTCGTGGACATGTGTTTTCATTTATCTTGGGTAAATACCTAGGAGTAGAATTGCTGGGTTGTGTGTTTATCAGCCTTGGCACTCTTGGCATTTGGGGCCAGAGAATTCTTTGTTGTGGGGGCCTGTTCTGTGCCTTGTGGGATGTTGAGAAGCACCCCTGGCCCCTACCCACTAGATGCCAGTAGCATCCCCTCAGTTGTGACAACCAAAAAATACCTCCAGACCTTGCCCCTGGTTGAAAACCACCCTAGAATTTGGTAGCCACTTAGTGGAGATGGCTAATAAGCTTCTGCAAGCAAACAGTGCTCAGTGAAGGAAACATTTTATCCTCAGATGCATGAGTATTTCTCAGAGTTCCTTTACCAGGGAGAAGCAGATCTTGGGTGTCACATTCAGTCACAGAAGATCCTGTTCAGTGCATTTCATTCAAAAATTCCAAAGCCTTAGGCCCATTGTGTCTGGATATTGAAGAGCATATGTTAATGTGCTTATTAATAGGTTTTTAGCCGTTTTGTTTCGGGCACCACTGTTGGACACCATGGTTACCATGTTTACCTGGCTCTTAGTCAATTTCAGCCAGTTCTTGTTACACTTCATTTACTGTATTGGCTTTTCACACAGTTCAAGACTCTGATGTTGCTGTCACATTTCTTCTCTTATCTGTGCTGTGTACACATTTTTGGACAAGAAACGTTAGCTTGCAGTATTTTCCAAAGCAGGTTGGTAAATGCTTGAGTAATCATTTTGTTGGAAGAATTCATCACAGGCGAGAGAGCTTCGCATGGGAATGTATGTATTTTCTGATGAGCAATCGCTTTGCATTTATTTTTGCAGGAGCTGCCACCGAGAGTCTAATTTTAGGTGTCATCACTAGGGTCCATGTGTGTGTAATTTTGACAGGATCTACGTTCCTTTCATTGTCGAAATTAGTTGAATGATTCTGTAATTGGCTTTAAAATGCAAAGAAGATCATTCTGTAGCTATATCTTAATTTGCAGAGCTTGTGCTTCTGCCACTGATGTTTATTTTTCCTGACAAGACTTTAAAACGTGTGGGCAGATCTCAGCACTGTCACTTTCCCATAGAGGCAGCCTGAGTCCTTGGGCAGTTCCTCTCCAGCTTCTCCCCCATGACCCATTCTCAGGGCTGATTTGCAGCATTTCCAAAGTGAGTCTTCCCTGATGCCAGAGGCAAGAAAAGGCATCGCTGCCTCCCACTGCTTGTTAATCCCAGCTGTTATCAGTGAGGCCTGATGGAAGTTCCAGGCGAGGGCAGTCATGGTCACACTTCCATGATTTCCAGGGTCTAGAAAAGAGCACAGTACCCATTGCTTGAGTCCTCAACAATTTCTTATTAAAACTATGGACGTTAAGCTTTATACAGAGCATTTCATAGGTGTTACATCTAATTTTTTTTTACCTAGAGTTGTTTTCTATGAGAAGTATCATACGAAATCTGGGAGACATCTTACAGAGACTAGAACAAAGCCCCAGCTCACAGAGCTGGTTCAGAACCGAGCGAATTCAAAGCCAATCCTCTGAGTAAAACCCAGGATTTTTTTTTTTCCTGCTCTGCCAAAACTATCTCCATCCAAATTAGAAACCCAGACGAATGGTCTCCAATCAGAAATGTTTAGACTTTCAGAGCAGCAGCCCCGATCAGAACTCTCCAGGGTACCCCGTCATAGGCAATTCATAATTAGTTGGCCAAGTGATGTGATTCTGAAACATAAATTTGTGACCTGTCTGGGGAGGGGGTGGGCCGGAGCTAGTCAGGGGAAGCGTGTTGCCTTGAAGCCCTGTAAAGCAAAGAGCCAAACCATGAGGTTTTCTTAGAAAGCAAAACACACCACTTTGCACTGCATGAGTTTGAAAGGAAGGGGTTGCAGGTATCCAGAGTAAACGGCTTCCAGAGAATACCTAGACTGCCATTTTTGCTTATTTTCTACTCTCTGTGCTTTAGCCTGGCCTCACTGGCCTCTGATGTAAAGAGTTGAGTTTGCAGGCAGGTTGCTAATTATGACTCAACGAGGCCCTTCTGGCTCCTCTTGGAGTGGGTGGGTGAGCGCCAGCCACCGCCATGGCCTCCCATGGCCATCTGTGATTTAGAGCAAAATCTTTGAGGGAAGTATAACTGCCTGAATTACTGCTCTTTTATATGTTTTTAAATGAGGATGTAAAGGCCAAGGGCATTTTTTCCCATTTAATACTATTAAATCCGTCATTAAATCTCTCGCTGAACACTGGCTGGTTTTAATGATACCCTCAAGGGCCGATCTTGCTGCTTGACTGTGTTAATATTGTTGTATATATAGATACAGTAAATAATGCTTAGCTAAGGTGGTATGAGAAGCATTGTGGTGTGTATCAATAAAAAGAGTCGTGCTAATGAGACCAAGCGTCAGGAACAGATGTCATGGTGGGAATCCAGCCATTGGAGCTAAAAGTACGGGAAAGGACAGAGCTCCACGGCACATTGAACCTATCACTAAAGTCAGCCTGAATCCTTTAAATATTTCATAGCAAGTTGGCATAAAAGGATTAATTTGGAGTTATCATTTATATGTTTACTCTCTTACTCTATAGCACTACAGCATCAAAACCACAGATGCTTTCCAGTGTCTGTTCTGTTTACTGACTCCAGCACCCCCGATTTCTGGGCAGCGTCAGAGGCTCACCTGCCTGATTCTTTTCCACATTACGGAGTTACACTCATGTTTTGATCACACAGGACCATTAAACAGAGTGTGGGAAATCTTGATTTTTTTTTTTTTAAACGTTGGTTTTGAAGGTGAAACATTATTTTTTTATCTGACTATGCAATATTATATCCTTCACTTTATGACTACTTTAATCTTTAATAATAATTTCAATGGATAAAGAAGATGTGGTACATATATACAATGAAATATTACTCAGCCATAAAAAAGACTGAAATAATGCTGTTTGCAGCCGCATGGATCGATCCAGAGATGATCATACTAAGTGAAGTAAGACAGAGAAAGACGAATATCATATGATATTGCTTACATGTGGCATCTAAAAAAATGATACAAATGAACTTGTTTACAAAACAAATAGACTCACAGACAAAGAAAACAAACTTGGGCTTCCCTGGGGCGCAGTGGTTGAGAGTCCGCCTGCCGACGCAGGGGACACGGGTTCGTGCCCCGGTCCAGGAAGATCCCACATGCCGTGGAGCGGCTGGGCCCGTGAGCCATGGCCGCTGAGCTTGCGTGTCCGGAGCCTGTGCTCCGCAACGGGAGAGGCCACAGCAGTGAGAGGCCCACGTACCGCCAAAAAAAAAAAAGAAAACAAACTTATGGTTATCAAAGAGGAAAGGCGGGGGAGGGATAAAATAGGAGGTTGGGGTTAACATATACACACTACTAAATATAAAATAGATAACAAGGACCTACTGTAGAGCACAGGAAACTACTCAATATCGTGTAATAACCTATAATGGAAAAGAATCTTAAAAAGAATATATATATGTACACATATGTACATGTATGTATAACTGAATCGCTTTGCTGTACACCTGAAACTAACACAGCATTGTAAATCAACTATATATCAATACATTTTTTAAAAATTTTTTAAAGAAAGCATTCACCCTGAAAAAAAATTGTCAATGGCCACAACTAATATTTAAAAACATACAAGGAGCTCATGTGCTTATAGTGGCTTTAGTGCTCGTGTCTTTTTTGAGTCTCCCATTGGCCCTTGAGTCAAGTACTGTCATCAGTCCCTATTTACAGATGAGGAAACTGGACCTGGGAGGTTAGATAACTTGCCAAAGGGCACAGAGCAAACGCAGCAGAGCTAAGATTCAAACCCACCCATGGTCACGTTATAGAGCTCAGACTCTTTCCCTCCTGCAGTTCGTATGCAAAACACACCAGGCATTGTGTTGGGTGAATGTCACATGTCACTCAGTGGAATTCAAAGAGCAGGAACTCAGTGAATATCTGTGGAATGGAGAGAAGAGAATATGTAGACAGGTGTATTGCACTAGGTGAACTCCACATCTTAAAGAGCTTCTTAGAAAACTGAAAAGTTTGTACTTGACTCCAACTCCCAGAATTTCTTGAGTGTATGGAAATAGTTGAAAGTTTTCTGAAGCGTTCTAAACTCTTCCATATCATGGAAGAAGATAGAGCAGAGAAACCTTTCATCTACAATATTTTTTACAACTTTTAGCTTAAGTATCTATCAGAAACGCAAAGTGAAAGAGAAGTCCCCCTTTTATTGCCCTTAGAGAACTTCTGATACGATTCAGTTGTAAAAAGAGAAAAGGAATAAGGAGAGAGAAAAGCTCTATTCTTTTTAAGCTAGTCTTTCTGTCTTTGGCAGTTGTAACCTTTCCAGGTAATTGCTGGAGATTTGGATATAATTTTTGAACTAGCACTGTCCTTTGAAAGGCAGGTAGAATCCACCTCCATGCTATTATTTTAGATTTCGAAATGGCCCCTTACTATGAGTGAGCGCCAAGATAGTGATATATAACTCACAGACTCCATTACTGTAATTCTCTATTCTCTGTTTTCCTCTCTTCCTGTTATACAGGTCCACATAGATTAGTGCTTGCAATGGCTTAGGCAGAGTTTGATTAGGAACAGACGAGCCAATTCAAGGCTGACCTGCAGCACCTCTAACTCATTCTTCTTCTTCTTTCCCCCTGTGTGTCCTCTTGGCTGCCAGGACACAAGCAAGGATGTAAATGAGGATAAGGTAAAGAAAACCTCAGAGGGTCCCAGCATCACCTCTATGCACACACACCAAACAAGACACAAACAGTTTAAGATACTGTAGTTAGGATTCCCTCAACAACTTCAGAGCTAAAGTTAAAGATTGAGGAAACACGCAAAAGAGAGTACGGAGAGCACATTCGCAAAGAGGAAAACTAATACACTGTCTTATAGGATCATTGTGAATTTTTATACTCTGATAACTTAGCATGTACTCATGATAGAAACAGCCTCTAAAGGTAATTGAAAGGGTATGGACTAAATTTTAGGGCAGTACAAGTACATGGGCATAGTCTCACTTCAGATCCCGAAACAAAAAGTGGCTAAGAGGATTGAAGTTCGCATTATTCAGTAGAAGAAAACTGCTGTCGTGTTTAATGCCTTGTAGAGCCTGCTCGCCACATGCTGACAGCCTAAGATTTTAAAGTTGAGAAACAGAATATCTTAGGTCTGCACAAAGCTTTCTACTGTCCTAGTATCATACTCGTATGTCACGTGCATGAATAGAATTTCCTAGTGTGTGCAGCTCTGTTGGCCGGCCCATTTGCCTTCCGTCCAGCCTTTGCTCTGAGTCTGTTCCTGGCCCCTGTAGGGAGGGAAGTCCCAGGCCTTGCATCTGTCATTCCTGTTCTGTGATGTGCACCATGGTCCCTGGTGTGAGTCCTGCATCTGTCAGGCCTGCTGAGGCTGGACAGGGTATTACTACACTGATGTGCACACACGCACACTGAGCCCAAAAAGCACCCCTGACTAGAGGCCTGAGGCAGCTCCGTGATGAAGACTTATTTCCAGGCAGTGAGGCGTTGGAGAGGACGAGGTCCTGGGAACTTAGGCTCTGTGGGCCTGGTTCTGATCAAGACTCCGCCTCCAGTTTCTCTGGACTAGATCCAGTTCTCTGAGGGGCCTGGGGCTTAAATAAGTCACTCGCTAATCATTCAGGCCAGAGCAGCTGGCGAGGTAAGTCCAGGCCTAGGAGGAGGTTTCCTTGAGTATTTTCTTTGGTACTATGGGGGACGCCTGGGTGCACCTTAAAAAGTAGATCAGAGTGAATGCAGCTGCCCAAGGTACTTGCAGTGGATGGTGTCTGACTGACGAAGTACAGTCTCTGAGCTTAGCACAGAGTGGGTGCTCCAAAGAGAGCTCTGATTGGCTGCTCTAGTCAGGCCCAGAAGATCCTCCCGACTCCCGTTCCCTTTCCACGAGGGCGCCGTGTCTATCAGAGCAGAGAACAGAATACCTTAGAAAAGTGGTTGGTTTTAGAGCTTCAGAGCGGTCTCTTGACCATTCTTTCCTTTTCTGGAGGAAAGGTTCTGCAAATGACGGCTTCTGCACCATAAAGTGGGCCTGGATTCTAGAAAGATAGGCTAAACGCTTTGTTACAGATGATTTGAATGAAGATGTTGTTTGTTTGAGAAAAGAGCACACATTCTGTCAGTGACCAAGCTGAACTTAGTCCTCAGGACCACGTGGGGTTGAAGTGAACCGTCTTAGGTTGTCTCATCCTTGCTGTCACATGGCGTCTTTCCTTAGTAGATACTGAGCGCCCTCGAGAAACAGAGGCCTGCGTGACACGTGAAGCCTGAGTTTAGGTGGATTCTCTCGCAACGCAGGGCAGCTTGGCTCCTGGCACAAAACTGCAGGGTTGACATTTATAGCCTGCCCAGTATCCCCGGGCATGGACAACACATGAGCCCCCTCCGAGCGCAGGGACTCCAGGGGAGGAAGTGGTAATGCAACAAGCAGTATTCAGGATCTCCACAGCTGGGGCCAAGGGTGGAGGGAGTTTCCATCCCCTCAAGTTTGGAGGAAGATATTAAGAGTATTTAGGAGGTGCGGGTTGGCAACGCATGGCAACGACCCTTTCCTGCCGTTTTGAAGTTGGGTAAATAGTGAAGTTTTCTCATTGAAATCTCTGCTCATTGTCTGTTTTCCTCCTGTGAGGGATGGATTTTATCCACTACTGTCTCTCTTTTTTTCCCCTCTTGTATTTATTTATTTATTTTTGGCTGCGTTGAGTCTTCGTTGCTGCGCGCGGGCTTTCTCTAGTTGCGGCGAGCGGGGGCTACTCTTCGTTGTAGTGTGCAGGCTTCTCATTGCGGTGGCTTCTCTTGTTGCGGAGCACGGGCTCTAGGCGCGCGGGCTTCAGTAGTTGTGGCTTGCAGGTTCTAGAGCTCAGGCTCAGTAGTTGTAGCACACGGGCTTAGTTGCTCCGCGGCATGTGGCATCTTCCCGGACCAGAGCTCGAACCCAGCTCCCCTGCATTGGCAGGCAGATTCTTAACCACTGCGCCACCAGGGAAGTCCCTCCACCACTGTCTTCTGTAAAAGAGATACCAAGAGAAGAGAAGGCCAACCTGGGCTCAAGGCTCCACGCAGCCATTCACTGTCTCTGTCCCCCACTTAAGTCCCTGAAACTCGAGGCACTTGCCAAAAACAGCAAAGCAAGACGGACTTTGGGATGTTGAAAATGATTTGTCTGGCAGATATTCAAACTTAAGAAAATAGACTCTCTACACACTTGTGGGTCACAATAAGCATTTGTGTCCTTTTGTCCTTTCTGGATCTCTAAATGTCATTAAAGTGTTGATATTTTGGGTCCTTTTATAGGGCTTTGGAGCACTAATTTTACCTTCAGAAGCCTCATCTCTGAGTTCGCCGCCAGTGGGGTGTGTGTATATGTGTGTGTGTGTGTGTGTGTGCACATTGGGGCAGGAGTATTTGTCCACACACCCAACTACCGGTTTGAACGGTCAAACATCGGGAGAAGCCTGATCAGGCCTTGGATGTTACACCGAAAGTAAAGCCCAGAGGAACTGAGCGGATGCATTTGAAGCTGGGTCTCTTGAGAACAATCACTGCAGGTCAAGGTTTAAAAAGTTTCAGGAGCAGCTTCAAATGGATTAACTTGGAAAACCTCGGCAGGGTCAGTGTGGGCCCCTCATGCTACGGCGACAGCAAAGGTCGTGGCTCAGGCAGGGTGTCCCCTGAGTGTTCGGTGGGGACATTGTACTGCCTTTTAATATTCTAATGCTGACCTTCCCCCTTTTGAGTTCTGTCTCTTCCTCTCTCTCTCTCTCTCCCCCCTCCTTCCGTCTCTCACGCTTTCGCTGGCAGAATTAGTGCCTTTAAAAAGAATAACATCATAAACCTGGAATCCTGTTTCTTTATTTTATAATGTTCACTAGCATTTACAGATGTTTGGGCTACAGGGCTTTTGGTAACGCCTACATTAAGCATTTCAAGTGCACTCTGTTTACAGTTATTACAATGTGAGGACCCTAAATCCCAAAGACAACAGTCTTCGTGCCCAAGGGGAAACGGAAAATCAAAACATTGGCCAGAATAATTTAAAGAAGAGAAAGAAAAAGAACTTTCCTTTTCGGTTTCTGAAGCAGTTTTTTTTTGGGGGGGGGGTGTGTTTGATTATCTGGAATGAAGTCTCCCAGATAGTAATGCTCACCGTAAGCTTAAATGACACGTCGGCTCACAGCATCCGTCTCAGCATTGCTCTATCCTCACATCAAAGACAACGCATTGTATTTCCAGTTTATGGAAAAGACAATTATAAAATATCTTTTACATATGTTTGGATTTTATTAAGTTCGAATCTCTATATTCTGCTATACTTAGTTAAGCTGCTAACAAATGCAGATACCCCTTTTGATATGATATTTCTTCACCCGACTTCTTTGCTTTTTTTCTTTTTCCCTTTCAGTCATTCGTTCATTGAACAAGTGTGCTCAGTGCCTCTGTCATATGCCAGCATGGTCTTCTAGGCCTTAAAACAGGGGTCAGCAAACTTTCTCCATCAAGGGCCAGGTTGGTAAATATTTTAGGCTTTGTGGCTTGTATGGTCTCTGTTGCAACTACTCAGCTCTGCTCTAGTAGTACAGAAGCAGCCAGAGGGAACCATAGTGAATAATGGGGTATAGCCATGTCCCAATAAAACTTTATTTACAAAATCAGGTGACAGGACACATTGGTCTGGAGGCCGTTGTATACTGACCCCTGTTCCGTGATAGAACAATGAACTAAACAGAGAAAGATCTCTGTCTTCCTGAAGTTTACATGTTAGTGGAGGGAAACAAGAAACAAATGAACCAGTGAATATATAAATGTCAAGTGGTCATAGATGCTAAGAGGGAAAATTAGGCAGCATGAGAGTACGGAGAGTGAGTGGGCAAGTGTTATCTAAGACAGGACGTGGGCAGGAGGGCCTCTCTATTGAAGTGACAGTTGAGCAGAGACCTCACCGAGGAGGGGGGTGAGTGGTGTTGCTGTCATGGAGTGGAGCGGATGGGCTAAGGGAACAGCAAGTACAAAGGTCCTGAGGCAGGAGCTTGTTTGGAGAAATAACAAGGAGGCCAGTGCAGGTAAACTGGAGGGAGTAACAGGAGGATAATGGGAACTGAGTTAGAGAGGGAACCAGAGGCCAGATTGTATGGGGCCGTTCAGACTTTCGTAAGGCCCTTGGGTTTTATTCTCTGTAAGACAGGGTGCCGTTGGAAGGTTTTCAGCAGACGAGTGACATGATTGGTTTTGTGTTCTTAGGCTTGGGGTTACGGTTAGACCTGTGGTAGAAATCAAGAGCTCAGTTTTCAATGTACTAAGTTTGGGGTACTCTTCAGATACCAAAGCGGAGGCAAATGGGAAGCAGTTAGATACGTGAATTTGGAATTCCAGGTAAAGATGTAGGTTATCAGGATAAACTCGGCTGAGATGAGATCGCCTAGAACATAAGTCTGTTTGGAAGAGTAGTGGTTGAGGGCTGAGCCCAGGGTCACACAATCCTCTTGCAAAGGAAACCGGAAGGAGTGGCTGTTAAGGAAGAAAAACTAAGAGAAGGTGATTCCGTGACCAGGTGCAGTGCGATTTGTGGAGGAGAGAATTCTCACCTGAAATAAAGACTGCTGAGAGGTCCAGTAAGACGGAGACTGAGAATCAGAGCTGGATACTGTGTCGGCTCAGTTTGACTGGAATTGGGAGATTAAGGAGCGGGCATGGAGCCAGAGAGTAGGAGTTAACTCCAAGGAGTTTTGTTATAAAGGGAGCAGAAAAACGGGATCGTTGTTCAAGTGTGCTGTGAGGTCAAGGGAGAGTGTTTGGAGATGGGAGATAAATCCTGCTGTTGCTATAGTGATAGGATGATACATAGAGAGGAATTATGAGCAGATGACCTTTAAATGCTTCCGCGGCTTCGCATGTTGGGATTCTAGTTTTAATGAGGTGTGTTCCTTACCTTTTCTTATAATGATCCCGTGGCAATCTTTTCAGTAGAATTTTAAAAACTATTTATTGGTGGTTGAATATATAGACTGGAAATGAGAAGATCCGAATCCTGGACCCAGCTCCACCATTTGCCTTTGTTGTATCCTTGGAGAAGTTTCTAAGTTTCAGTTTCTCCACTTGTAAAATGAAGATGAATAATAATACCTGGGTGGTCACTTGACCAGGGTGTTTTGTTTGTGAAAATTCCATGAAAATGGAATTACCACACTGGTATATCATGCTATAAGCATAATGATCATCTTCCTGCTGTTATTAAGAATTATTGTTTAAGGATTTATCCCAAGAATTCAATATTGATTCAACATATGAAAATCAAGTAATGTAATACACCATAACTAATGGAATAAATAATTTTTTAAAACCTATGGTTATCTCAGTAGATATAAAAAATTTGACAAAAGCTAACACCCTTTTATGATAAAAACACTCAACAGGGCTTCCCTGGTGGCGCAGTGGTTGGGGGTCCGCCTGCCGATGCGGGGGACACGGGTTCGTGCCCCGGTCCAGGAGGATCCCACATACCGCAGAGCAGCTGGGCCTGTGAGCCATGGCCGCTGAGCCTGTGCGTCTGGAGCCTGTGCTCCGCAATGGGAGAGGCCACAACGGTGAGAGGCCCGCGTACCGCAAAACAAAACAAAACAAAACAAAACAAAACAAAAACACTCAACAAACTAGAAACAGAGGTGAACTTCTTCAACCAGTAAAAATACATCTATGGAAAACCTACAACTAACATCATATTTACTGGTGAGAGACTGAAAACTTTCCCCTAAGATCAGGAACTAGACAAGGATGTCTGCTTTCACTGCTCCATTCAACATTGTACTAGAAGTACTATCTAGGGCAATTAGGAAAGAAAAAAGAAAATAAAAGGCATCCAGATTGGAAAGGAATAAGTAAAACTATCTCTATTCACTGAAAACATCATCTTTTATATAGAAAGCCCTAAAGAACCCCCCCACACACACATACATAAAACTATTATAACTAATAAACAAGGAACAGCATTGCAGGATACAAGATCAATATACAAAAATAATTGGACAATCTGAAAGTGAAATTAAGAAAAAAAGTCCATTTGCAATAGCATCAAAAAAATAAAATTAGGAATAAATTTAACCAAGGAAGTGCAATACTTGTACACTGAAAACTAGAAGACAATGTTGAAAGAAATTCAAGGCCTAAATAAATATAAAGATATCCTGTGTTCATGGATTGTAAGAATAATGTTAAGATGGCAGTACTCCTCCAAATTGACCTACAGATTCAGTGCAATCCTCATCAAAATTCCAACTGCAGTTTTTGCAGAAGTGGACAAGCTGATGTTAAAATTCATATGGAAATACCACAGACCTCCAAAGCCTAAAAAATACCTTGAAAAGAACAAAGTTGAAGGACTCACACGTCATGACTTCAAAACTTACTACAAAGCAACAGTAATCAAGGTGTTGTGGCACTGGGATTAGGATAGACATACAGATCAATGGAATAGAATTAAGAGTTCAAAATTAAACCCATCATTTTATGGTCAGTTGATCTTTGACAAGGATGCCAAGCCCATTCAATGGGAAGAGAGGAGTCTTTTCAATAAATGGCGCTGGGACAACTGGATGACCACATGCAAAAGTCTGAAGTCAGTTACCTCATCCCATATATAAAAATTAACTCACGATGGATTAAAGACCTGAATTTTAGAGCTAAAACTATAAAAATCTTAGACAAAAACATAGGCCTGAATATTTGTGATCTCTGATTAGGCAATTATTTCTTAAATATTACATGAAAAGTAAAAGCAACCAAAAGGAAAAATAGCTATGTTAGCCCTTATCGAAATCTAAACGTTTTGTAATTCAAAGGACACTATCAAGAAAGTGAAAAAACAACCCACAGAATGGAAGAAAATATTTGCAAATTGTATGTCTAAAAAGGATCTATTATCCAGAATTTATAAAGAACTCTTAGAATTCAACAATAATAAAACAACTAAAAAAAATGGGGCTTCCCTGGTGGCGCAGTGGCTGAGAGTCCGCCTGCCAATTCAGGGGACATGGGTTCGTGCCCCGGTCCGGGAAGATCCCACATGCCGCCGAGCGGCTGGGCCCGTGAGCCATGGCCGCTGAGCCTGCGTGTCCAGAACCTGTGCTCCGCAACGGGAGAGGCCACAGCAGTGAGAGGCCCGCGTACCGCAAGGACAAAGGATTTAAGTAGACATTTCTCCAAAGAAGATTACAAATGGTTGGTCAATAAGCACATGAAAAGGTGCTTATCGTTAGTCATTAGGAGAATGCAGATCAAAACTTCAATGAGACACCACTTCACACCACTGGGGTAACTAAAATGAAAACAAGTATTGGCGACGTTGTATAGAAATTGGAGCCTTTATACATCGCTGGTGGGACTATAAAATGTTGCAGGGGTTGTGGAGAACTGTCGGCAGTTCCTCAAAAAGTTAAACACAAAGTAACCAGCGACCCAGCAGTTCCACTCTGAGGTATATATCCAAGAAAAATAAAAACGTACGTTCACACAAAAACTCGTACATGAATGTTTATAGCAGCATTATCCATAATAGCCAAAAAGTTGAAACAACCCAAATGTTAATCAACTGATGAGTAGGTAAATAAATTGTGGTACAATGAAGTCTTTTTGGGCCATAAATAGGAATGAAGTACTAACTGACATAGGCTACAACATGGATGAACCTTGGAAACATTATGCTAAGTGAAAGAAGCCGGACACAAAAGGCCACACACTGGATGATTCCATTTCTATGAAGTGTCCAGGATAGGCAAATCCATAGAGACAGAAAGTAGAGAGTCGTTGCCAAGGGACAGGAGGAGAGTGAAGCTGGAAGGTACAAGGTTTCTTTTGAGGATGATGGAAGTGTTCTAGAATTAGAGGTAGATGAAGATTGTACAACATGGTGAATAACTAAACACCCCCTGAACTGTGCTTTTTAAAATGGGTAAAATGATGACGTTTCTAGTATGTGAATTTTACCTCAGTTTTTAGAAAGTTATTCTGTAGTTCCTAGTACAAATAACACAATGGCCGTTTTAGGCTCTGAGGTGCCAGAAAAATCCAACTGTAGAATATGCTTTATTGCAGGGGTGCCCAACCCCCGGGCCGCACGGCAGGAGGTGAGCTGCGGGCGAGCGAGCGAAGCTTCGTCTGCCGCTCCCCATGGCTCCCCATCGCTCACGTTACCGCCTGAACCATCCCCCACCATCCCCCCCACCCCACCCACCGTGCGTGGCAGAACCGTCTTCCACGAAACGGGTCCCTGGTACCAAAAAGGTTGGGGACCGCTGCTTTATTGGGAAGTGGCCATGATAGGCATCTCCTTAGCACATACACACTCATCCACACACACTGACACACACAAACCCTTTCCTGCTCTTCTCTTCATTGTGAAGGTAGACTGTTTGGATCAAAAATAACAAAAAGAGCCTTCACATAGGAAATATAGTGAAGCTCTGTGATGCAGGCCTATTACCCTAACATATGTGGCCAATGAAGTCTTAAAGCCCCATAATCTTTTTCTTTCCCCAAAGCCTATCTAAATTTCAAGGTCTGGGAGTCATGAATCAACATGTTTGTCTGTGGCCATTTGAATTGAAAGTGACTGAGGATCTTAACGTCATCACAGCTGAACATCTGAAGGTCCACCTGTACCCTTCCATCAACGAGAGTCCAATGAGCATTTTTCTCAGAGCCTCTTTTTCTCATCACTAAATTTAAGATGATCCCTAAGGAGGGGCTATACTTTTTTAAATGTCATTTCATTTCCTGATTATGAAATGTGTTCATTTAAAGGTGCCACTGAATTTAGTGTATATATATATATATATATATATATATATATATATATATATTGTTTTTGGTTTTTTTTGCGGTACGCAGGCCTCTCACTGTTGTGGCCTTAGTATATTTTTTTGTCATTTCACGGTCAACATATCCTAAAAACCACAAGCCCACAAAATTTTGACTTCAGAAAGGTATCCTTGTATTGAAATGTTTGAGGAGGAACCACTTAAACAGAGATGACTCTTCTAAGCTCCTTATTTCTATATTTCTATGTAGGGGGGGTGGCGGCAGAGGACACGCACATGTTTAATACACACAGAGATGCCCTCACGAAACACTCTTGATAGATGGATCCGTAGATCCGTAGACAGATGGGCATCCATATGGACCCCACGGATGCTCACGTAAAAGGCGAGATGGACGTGGGAGCTGGAGAGAGACAGGCTGCGGTCCTGCCCCAGCTGGTTATTGCTGAGAGCTGGGGGAATCGTGCTGGAGTATATGTGTGTACGTGATACCTCTCCTGCTTTCTACATCTGCTCTTCACCCCGTCTCCTCCGCCTTCCATCCCCGTAACTGCCTGTCTCAGATACCCACTGCTTCACCCCTTCCTTAGATCAACGGTCTCATCCCTTCAATCCCCGAACAAATACGGGCGAGCTCAGCGCCAGTACTGTGGTGAGCCACAGGGAACGGCCATGGACCTGTGGGAGGAAGGAGATTAGGAGACTAGAGGCCGGGGAAGGGGAAGCGCTCCCCGAGCAGAGGGGGCGCCTGGCGGCTCTGACCCATGAAGCAGGTACTGGCGTCACTCTGCTTTTGGTGCTGCAGAGACCGCTCTCTGCCTCGGGCCCTCAGGCCTGGGACAAACCAGCTGAAACCTGTCTTTACTACACAGTCAGACCTGCAGGGACCAGGCCGTAGGCACATGCAGGCTGCCCATTTGAACTGCCAGTGCCGGAACTAATTTTCCCAGGTTTGGGGTTTGGGTTTTGTAAAGTAACCCTGGGGCCTGCTTCGGGAGTGCTGGACCTCTCCTCTGGGCAGCCCAGGGAGCCTCTGAAGGTGGCTGACTTCTCCCTGGCAGAAACCCGCTCTCCAGGGCATTGTTGTGTCCGCAGAAAGGAAAGGAACAGAGTAGAAAGCCTGCCAGGTGCTGGAGGTGTTGAGCTAGCATCCTTAGAAGTTATAATGAGGCAGTTTAAGAGAATTGTCACGAGGAGCCTTGTACTTAAATCTGGGAGAGACACGTAGGAGGCCAGGCAGTGGGATGCTTAACCCAGCACTGCAAAGCAAGGGCACAGCCATCCAGGGCAGCGTCTTCCCTGGCAGACCACTCCCAGGACTCAGCGTTCGAGCCAGGGACCCAGCATGGTCAGTCTGCAGACGCCCATGGTCCAGGGCTCGCTGCTCTGCACAGCCGGCCTCGGACTCACCGCAGCCACTGTCTGCTGTCAGCTGGTTTAAGGCCCACAGAGAGGAGTTGCAGGGGTTTGGGCCTGGAGTCAGGACAAGGCTTTTGGAGGAATAGAGATTTCCTCGGTGCAGAAGGCATTGCAGATGCCTGGTGGCACTTTCCCCAGACATGCCTGGGAAGGAAGCAGGTACCTGAGAGGACCTATGTAGGACCTCAGCATGGAGGCAGGAGGCTCTCAATAGATGCTAGTTTAAAACCAAGCACCTAAGCCACAGCTGACTCGAAAGCCTGAATTTTTTTTTTTTTCCAGAAACGCATAGACCCCTTATCAGAGGCCCCTTGCTTGGGACCAGAGATTATTTTAGGTCCAGGACTCCCCCTTTACCATCACACCCCCAGCCTTACCAACAGTCTCTCTGGAAATACCTAGTTCTCTGCAAGTAGCTATGCCTCTAAGGTTGTACTAGTGCAAAGTAGATTCCCCGTGAAGAGTCTCCCTGTTTCAGAGTGAGGAGCAACATGGGGCCTGCGTCCCGTCTGGAGGCGTTCATCGCGGAACCTGGGAGAGCCTCGTTCTGCTCTGCAGCTGCGTCGAGGGCTTGGGCAGTAGCAGAAGGCGTCTGCTGAGGGCGGTGGGAGCAGCTTCCGCAGCCAGTCCCCCTGGGTGGGAGCCGGGCTGCGCCTTCCCACGGAGGTGGGCACAGAGACAGCGTGGCTCAGAGGTGGGTGGAGGTGTCGCTCCTTCACTTCCTGGCTGTGTGACCTTGGGCAAGTTCTTTAACCTCTCAAGTCCTCAGTTTCCTCATCTGTAAATTGGGCAGTCGTGTTTACCTCGCGGTTGTTCTGAGGATTGCTGGAGCCGTGTAGAGGGAGCCCTGCGCGAGCAGCTAGTACTCTGTGCCTTTGAAAACGTATTAGGTGTCCGTGCTCTGGTCAGTGGTAGCCCAGGGAGCTGAATCAGCTAGTCTCACACTTGAATTGTGATCTTTTTTTTGAATTGTGACTTTTTTTTCTTTGAATTGTGATTTTTTTTGTTTTGAATTGTGATTTTAAATGTGACGTTTCCAGTTAAAGGTGACTTGGTGATTACACTGATCATCCCCCTTATTGTTTAATCTTCACACATCAACTCAGATCCTTTCGCTCTTCCTCGACGCCCAACAAGTCCTCTGTCCTGAAGTCTTATCCTCCGTAAGGAAAGAGCAAGTGTCCTTTAAGCAAGGCTGCTCTGCTCAGTTTTAGGCTCTTGCGCTTTTTGAAATTATTTGGTCATTGATTCTAAACGTCTCTCAGCCCCTCTAGCCCCTGTGATCTAAAATACATAATGTTGCCCTAAACCACATGCCATTTTGTGCTGTGCGCTAACTGATGTGTGTTCGTCATGTCTCCACTTCTAACCGCGATTCTCCTGAGGGGAAGGACTGCGGTTTGGATTTCTTCTGTATGGTCAGAAGCCAGGGAAAGACTGTATGAAGCCCCTGCGTGCATTTGAATAAATCAGGCAGGTTGATATGCAGTTTTTGTTTGATTCACTCACATGCAGACCGACCAGGTCCACGCCTCCCTGCAGTAGCGAAAGGAGAATCCAGGAGAGAGAAGGGGGCTCTCTGTGTCCTGGTGGTGCCCGGGCAGGGCAGGGATCCAGGAGTTGGGGTGGGAGTGCCCCATCTAGTCATCCTTTCGGGCCTGGGGCACCGCGTGCTCTTCAAACTGCCTTCGAAGAAACCTCTTCTGAGATCAGAAGTGGGCCCAGCAGACTGTGTCCTCTAAAAGCAATTCCTCACTCTGATGCCGAAACATCTGATGTTTCCTAGAGCCTGCCACTTCCTCCTTCCTAGCCAATTGTAATTGTATTTCTCATCACTTTAGAAGGACGCCTTCTTTTCCACTGTCTCCCCATCCAGACTGTCTGGCACACTGTTGCCAAGTTGCTCTGCCTAAAGCAGCACCTGGCACGTGTGACCCTCCATGTTCAAACCCTCACTGCCCACCCACTGCCAGCCCCTACCCTGCGCGTCTCGATGTGGCATTCAAAGCCCCGTGTAGACCACACCCATTACCCTCCTTAGCTCTCACCTCATTCCCTCACCCCGGCTCAAACTGTCCCTCCAGCCTGTTCCTGGGGTCACCCCAATCTCACCTTCTGTTATAAATTCTGGATAATAGATCCATGCAGCCCTGACCATGCCAGCTTAGGGTGAGCACTGCATCACTGCCTGGCCCTGAATTTGGAGTTTGACAGCCATGCCTGAGAGACCATTCTGCTCCCGCATGGCATGTGTTTGTGGATTCCTGTTTCCGCAGCTGCCCTGTAAGCTCCCTTACAGCAGAGTCCATGATTCCTGTTCTCTGTGTCCCTTGACACGTTCAGCCCATTCCCCCTGCAGCCCCCGAGGCCAGCTGTCCCTTGACTTGCAGAGACGGTGTTCGTGATGTTTCTGGTAGTCTGGTTCCTACCTGAGGCAGGGCTGCTGTGGATGCCTCAGAGCTGAGCCTCTCCAGTTTGGTCTGGAGTCTGCCGTGGAGCCCCAGACAGAGAGCTACTGGCTGTGCAGACAGGAATAATAAAAGATGTTTCAGCGGGTTTTTTTCGTGGTTGTACCAACAGCCCTCCGTCTAAGAGCCTGGAGCCCACTGCTGGAACAGGGAGAGAGCACACTTCCTCGGGCCAGTTCCTCTCCATTGTTATTAGGAAGTTGGCTTGTTTGAAGCATAGCTTCACAGGTGCAGGATTCATCCTCGACAGGTGATTATTATGTTTTGATTTGTATCATCACTTATAAAACAGAATGGAGAGATTTCAGACCATAAAGCCTACTCTGCTGCACATGAGATATTAGTGTTAAAAATTCGTCAGTGTTGCTAAATATTTACCCGATACTAGGTTTCTACCTTCTGCCAACCTGAAGCATTTTCTTGGCAAACGTACTTCGTGGAACTCTGGAAGTCTCTCTGCCTTACTCATACATAAATACAACCATCTGTCCGTACTAGGTAAACAGACTGACCTCTGTTCTTCTCCTTTTTTTAACTTTTGTTTTAATTTCTTGAAATTTGTCCAAAATAATCCTGACTCTGCTGTTGATTCTTTGTTAGGAGCCAAAAAGACACAATTATAAGGAACTCCAGAAACATCTAGTGCATTCCTTTTTTGCCCAGTGTTATTTGAAACCCCTCTGAGAATTGTAATTTGCAAGTTCCCCACACTTTCCTTCCTCCTGAGAGATCATTATTCAGTTTCGTGTGTCTCCTACCGTTACATTATTTTATTGTTCGACTAGCGATGCTTGGAATTTGTTAGGCATCACATTTATTTCAAAGTCCATATTTGCACAGAACCAAGCTAGTGTTCTACCACCACTGTAAGTAAGGCGCAATCAGTCGGTGTCTGTTTAGTTCCTGTTTTGTGTTTAGTTGCTAGGTTCATTTTTAAAAGAAGTATTCCCGCTTGGGGTATTTTTAATGCATTCAAAGGGATCACTCATTGTTCCTCACAAAGTTATTTTGAGAAACCAAATACTCATTCTAGTGATGTCACCTCTGAAGCATTCCTAGAGCTGTACTTTCTTTCTGAGGATGAAGTGGATGAGCTCTGAGGGACCAACATCCTGAGTTGAGTTTTGACTCACGATGGCTCTCCTTAGCTTACTCATTCGCTTCATTGAGGCTTGACTCTGAATGACTTCTGACTCTCTGTGAATCCAGATCCACTCTTAACACTGAAACTCCCCACCCTTCATCCTCCGGGAATTCAAAGGCCTGTGATGTAGAGCAGTTAGTTCCTAAAGAGGAATTTCAGAAAGATCTTCAGCTTTCACCGTTGGAAAGAAAGACTCATCTGCCCAACAGTGACAACACAAGATGCCTCTTTCGGCAGAGGTCATAGCAGCGGACTCAGGACCGCATCACACCTCGTTTGCTTAAGTAACCGTTCTCTGAGTACCTGCCATGAGCGTTGCACTAAGATAGACCCCGGGGAACAAAAGAGGGGTGTCTGCCTTCAGAAGGCTTAACGGTGGTCTCAGTTGGTGTTGATTGAGTGTTATAAACGGTTAGTGCTCTAGACAGCCAAAGAAAGGAAAGGTTAAGCAAAGGAGGCCGTGAGCAGACACTCCTGAACCATCTGGGTCATGAACTAAGATGTGATGGGAGGGTAGCATGTGGTCAGGGATGTGATAGCAGAGGTCAGACACCTGAGCAGACTGCAAGGGGGATGCACAAGCCTCCTTCCTGTGGGCAGCAGTGGGAACCCAGCTTGCCTGAACCCCAGACTCCTGGGATGGGCATCGGGACATGTCCACTCAGACAGGCCAGAGGCACCTGGAATTTTTAAAAATTATGCTTCCCCCAGTATTTCTGGGCCCCCATAGATAGAATAGCTCTGTGTAAAAAAGTAGAAATAGCACTGGACTCAGAATGAGGAGATATTGAGTCTAGTCCCAGAGCCACGGGGAACCATGGAATCTGGGGGCGAAGGCCACCGTAGCAAGCGATGTTCCTGTTTTTCCGATGAGAGGACTCGGCCCAGAGAAGTTATCTGCCCAAGGCCACACGGTCGTTCTGGGACTTGGCTAGAATGTGAAACTGGGGCTTCTGCGTCCTTCAGTATTCCTTCAGTCTGTCAAATCGTGACAAGAACGTTTAGCTGGGGTTGGGTGCTGTCAGGGCCATGCTGACGAGGGTCTGGACCCTTCATCAAAAACTTGCTACTCCTTCCTTAAGTCCAAAGCGTCTTTATCATCCCCGTACTGCTCTGCCACTCACCATCTGCAGGCACAGTTGGGCAATCTCTAGCTCTCCTTTTTTGACAACTGTATCAAGGCATAATTTACATATCACAAAACTCACTCGTTTCAAGTGTGTAATTCAGTGATATGGAGTAAATTTATAGATATGTGCACCTACCACCATAAAATAGTTTTAGAAGATTTCGTCAACCTGGTAGGATCGCTCATACCCATTGTGTAGAAGACATTCACACACACACACACTCTCACTGACATAACACTCCCCCCCATACACACTCACTCACACATCTGATGGTTCAACTGGAATATTAATATCCTGCCCTATTTAGGCTTTTATTACAACACGGATTTTTAGCAATCTGGTTTCAACATTTAGAAAAGTTTGCTGCTCTACAATAAAACTTGCCTGCTGCATACTTTGGTGAGTATATTGAATACTTTTCAAGAATAAAATTATGTAGCTCAACTTTTCTTCTCAAGAGTTGCTTTTCCTTCCAAGTTTTCTTGTTCATATTTATTTTAGGAATTCTGTCCGTAGAGATGTGATATGGAAAATATATTTGTGGGACAGCCTAACAGGTGGGACAGAGAGCTGATTTCCCAAATACCCAAAGCACTCTTTAAACAGCAATAAAAATATGTACATTCTGATATCAAAGGGGGCCAGGATATAAATAGGTGTTCTGGGAATAGGAAAAGAATATGTCTAATAAGTATGCTCTATAATGATTAGAGTTGCAGTTCAAGCAACAGTTGAAGCATTTTTCCTATAAAATTGGCAATGAGGTAAAATGATTTTTTAATTGAGCTATAATGAACAAATAAAATTATAATACATTTAAAGTATACAACATGATATTTGATATACGTATACATTGTAAAAGGATTCTCACCATTGAGATAATTAGGTAATTAACAAATCCATTGCCTCACATACTTACCTTTTTCTTTTTGTGATAACACTTAAGTTCTACTCAGCAAATTTCAATTATTGAATACTTTATACAGTATAATTATTACAGTATACTTACATACAATAAAGTCTGAGGTTCTAATGTACAGCTGGTAATAATGCACTTATAGTTGTATAATTATTACAACTATAAGTGCATTATTACCAGCTGTACATTAGATCCTCAGACTTTATTTATGTTATGACTGAAAGTTTGTACCCTCTTACCAACCTCTCCCTATTTACCCCACCACCCAGTCCCAGGCAACCACTGTTCTACTTTGTTTCTCCACATAAAGTGATGCCACACAGTATCTGTCTTTACCTTCTGACCAATTTCACTTAGCAGAATGTCCTCAGGGTCCATCCATGTTGTTGAAGATGGCAGGATTTTCTTCTTTTTAAAAACGATTCGTGGGCTTCCCTGGTGGCTCAGTGGTTGAGAATCTGCCTGCCAATGCAGGGGGCACGGGTTCGGGCCCTGGTCTGGGAAGATCCCACATGCCGCGGAGCAACTGGGCCCATGAGCCACAACTGCTGAGCCTGCGCGTCTGGAGCTTGTGCTCCGCAACAAGAGAGGCCACGACGGTGAGAGGCCCACGCACTGCGATGAAGAGCGGCACCTGCTCGCCGCAACTAAAGAAAGCCCTTGCACAGAAACGAAGACCCAACACAGCCAAAAATAAATTAATTAATTAATTTAAAAAAATATTCGTATATATCACATTTTGTTTTTCCATTTATCTGTCAGTGGACACTTAGGTTCCTTGCATACCTTGGCTATTATGAAGAATGCTGCAGTGAACTTGGGAGTGCAGATATTTCTTTGAGATAATGATTAGTTTCCTTTGGATATATACCCGGAAGTGGGATTGCTGGCTCATACGTTAGTTCTGTAATAGGGGCAGGGTGGCACGCGGCTGTTAGAGCAAGACCCTGTGCGCAGTGGTAGGACGTCCCGCTCCACCCATGGTCGGCCTGATGGTGGTCCTCGCGGCAGAGAGTGCAGTGAGAGCGGATGGTGGCCTTCTCCGCGGGGCCCTCCAGGCCTCGGGGCTGGTGGGTGAGCTGGGGCGGGGGCCCAGGGACAGGCTGAGGGCTGTGTCCCCCAGAGCTCCAGAGTCCTCTTCACTACCACCCACTGGCCGGGCCCAGGCCTTGAGGCAGCAGCGAACCCCTCCCCCATCCCCGCCTCCGCGACTTCATGGCGGCGGCCGTCTCTGGGTCGCAGTCCCTGGAGGCCTTGGCAACGGGAGTATACGGACACAGCCATGAAGGTAACAGCTTCAACCAGCTTCAGTCTTTCCGTTCAAGTTTCTAAACTTGGTCCAGCTTAGATCAGTTGTCCACCCCTAGGAGGTGGCCAGAGGTCAGGGTTAAATTGCAAGGGCATTGCACGTCGTGACTGCAGGTCCACCTCTGTCGTGGGGCTGTTCTCAAAGAAGGGCAGCTGTGGTGAGCTGGGCATTCGCCTGATTGGCATTTGCTACAGCATGTGCTCCTGTTGACGCTCTGCAAATGATTCTCTCCAGTTTAAATGAAAAGCTGAGGGCCGACTGGGTGCGGCGTGCCTGGCTCCCTCAATGATGACGGCTGGGCGGGGTCTGGGGACCTGGCCCGGAGGGCGCCACCAGCTGAGATCTGCCTCCTCGGCGGAGCCTGGGCCTTGGCCGCAGGACCCAGACTGGGCGCTGGATGAACACTCCCGGGCAGGGTAAGCGACCTGCACAGGCTCCTCTTAGGCAGGACCTGGACCTCGGAGGGCGGAAGTTGAGCCTTGGGCCCTTGTCCTTTCTTGTCAGAATAGAGAAAGACATTTGTTTTGGTGGAGATTTAGGGGAACATCATGACCTGACCGAGACCCGACCTCAAGAACAAAGGATCAGACACCAAGAAGTTAGCAACAACTAACCACGCCCCTCCCTCACCTTTCCTACAAAAGGGCTTTGCTGAAAACTTTCAGGGAGTTCAGGATTTTTAAGGCATGAGCCACCCGTCTCCTTGCGTGGCCCTGCAGTAAACCTTTCTCTGCTGCAAACTCCGACATTTTGGTATTGTTGAGACTCACTGTGCGTCAGGCACGCGGACTTGCGTTCGATAACAGTTGTATTTTTAATTTCTTGAGGAACTTCCACACTGTTCTCCATAGTAGCTGTACCAGTTTACATTCCCACCAAAAGTGAACAAGGGTTCCTTTATTCCCCACATCCTTGCCAGCATTTGTCTTTTCTTATCTTTTTGATGATAGATATCCGAATAAAAATGCGGTGTACGTGGTTTTGGTTTGCATTTCCCTTATGACTAGTGACATTGAGTACCTTTTCATGAACCTGTTGGCCATTTGTGTGTCTTCTTTGGAAAAATGTCTTTTCAGGTCCTTTGCTCACTTTTTATTTGGGTTATTTGGCTTTTCGCTATTGAGTTGTATAAGTTCCTTGTCTGTTTTGGATATTAACCCTTTATCAGATATCGGTTTGCAAATCTCCTATTCCATAGGTTGCCTTTTCATTTTGTTGATGTTCCCTTTGCTGTGCAGAAGCTTTTAAGTCTGATATCCCACTTGCTTACTTTCCTTGATTTGCCTTTGCTTTTGGTGTCAAACCCAAAAAATCATTGCCAACACCAATGTCAAGGAGCTTATGCCCTGTATTTTCTTCTAGGAGTTTTATAGGATCTGATCTTACCTTCAAATCTTTAATCCATTTTGACTTGATATTTTATATGATGAAGATAGGGGACAGTTTCATTTGTTTGCAAGTGAATATTCAGTTTTCCCAGCACCATTTCTTAAAGATACTATTCTTTTCTCATGGTATATTCTTGGCTCCTTTCTCAAAAATTAATTGGCAATATAAGCCTCAGGGTTTAATACTGAGCTCTAATTCTATTCCAATGATCTCTCTCTGTTTTTAATGACAATACCATACTGTTTTAATTACCACAGCTTTGGAATATAGTTTGAAATCAGGAAGTGTGGTACCTCTGCCTTTGATCATCTTTCTTACAATTGCTTTGGCTATTCAGGGTCATTTTTGATTCCATACAAATCTTGCAATTGCTTTATTCTATCTCTGTGAAAAATGTCATTGGAATTTTGATAGGGATTGCATCAGTAGCGTAATATGGATATACATATATATTTTTTGGTACGCAGGCCTCTCACTGCTGTGGCCTCTCCCGTTGCGGAGCACAGGCTCCGGACGCGCAGCGGCCATGGCTCATGGGCCCAGCCGCTCCGCGGCATGTGGGATCTTCCCAGACCGGGGCACGAACCTGCGTCCCCTGCATCGGCAGGCGGACTCTCAACCACTGTGCCACCAGGGAAGCCCTGTATACAGATCTTTTACTTCCTTGGTTAAATTTATTCCTAAGTAATATATTCTTTTTGATGCCATTGTAAATAGAATTATTTTCTTAATTTCTGTTTCTAATAGTTTGTCGTTAGTGTATGGAAATGCAACTGATTTGTATATACTGATTTTGTATTCAATTTCACTGAATTCATTGATTAGTTCTAACATATTTTTGATGGAGTCTTGAGTGTTTTCTATATATAATACGATGTCGTCTGCAAACAGAGATAATTTTACTTTTTCCTTTGCAATTTAGCTGCTTTTTTCCCCTTTTTCTAGCCTAACTGCTCTGGGTAGGACTTATAGTAATGTGTTGAACAAAAGTGGCTGGAGTAGTCACCATTTTCTTGTTCATGATCTTAGAGAAAAGCCTTCAGTCTTTCACCATTGAACATGATGTTAGGTGTGGGCTTCTCATATCTGGCCTTTATTATGTTGAGGTAAGATCTTCTATACCCAATTTATTGAGAGTTTTTATCATAAATGGATGTTGAATTTTGTTCAATGCTTTTCTCTGCATCTATTAAGATGATCATATAGTTTTTATCCTTCATTTTGTTAACATCATATAGCACATTTATTAATTTGTGTTTGTTGAACCATCCTAGCATCTCTGGAATAAATCCCACTTGATTATGGTGTATGATCCTTTTAATGTGCTGTTGAATTCAGTTTGCTAGTATTTTTTTTAAAACTTTTGCATCTGTGTTAATCAGGGATATCAGCCTGTAGTTTTCTTGTGTTGTCTGTGTCTGGTTTTGTTATCAGGGTAATGCTGGCCTCATAAAATGAGTCTGGAAGTGTGTCTTCTTCAGGTTTTTGGAAAAGTTTGAGAAGGACTGATACTAATTTTTCTTTAAATATCTGGTAGAATTCACCAGTGAAGCCATATCCTCTTGATGAATTGATTCCTTCATCATTATGTAATGAGCTTCTTTGTCTCTTGTTAACATTTTTGGTTAACATCTATTTTGTCTGACCTAAGTGTATTTAACCCTGCTTTCTTGTAGTTTTTGTTTGTGTGGAATATCTTTTTCCATCTCTTTACTTTTAGCCTGTGTGTCCTTAAAGCTGAAGTGAGTGTCTTGTAGGTAGCGTACAGTTGGGTTTGTTTTTTTATCCATTCAGTCCATCTCTGTCTTTTGATTTGAGAATTTAATCCATATACATTTAAAATAATTATTGATAGGTACGGGCTTACTGTTGCAATTTGCTCCACTGTTTTCTGGCTGTTTTTTAGTTCCTTTTTTCCTTTCTTCCTCTCTTGCTCTCTTCCTTTGTGATTTGAAGAGTTTCTGTAATGATATGCTTTGATTCCTTTATTGTTTTTGCTTCTACTGTAGGTTTTTGCTTTGTGGTTACCATGAGGCTTATACAGAACATCTTATAGGTATAACAGTCTATTTTAAGCTGATAACAACTTAACTTAGAACGCACACAAAAGCTCTACATTTTTACACTCCCTCTCCCACATTTTATGTTTTTGATGTCACAATCTTTTTATAAATCTTTTTATACTGTATATCCATTACCTAATTATAGTTATTTTAAATAATTTTGTTTTTCAACCTTTGTACTAGAGTTATAAGTAATTTATCACCATTTTAATACCCACCATCATTATAATATTAGAGAATTGCAAATTTAACTATATATTTACCCTTACCTGTGACTTTTATACTTTCATATGTTTTTTGTTACTATTTTAATTTGCATTCTTTTACTTCAGCTCATAGAAGTCCCTTTAACATTTGTTGTGAGGCTGATCCAGTGGTAATAAACTCCTTCCGCTTTTTTTTTTTTTTTTTTTTTTTTTGCGTTACATGGGCCTCTCACTGTTGTGGCCTCTCCCGTTGCGGAGCACAGGCTCCAGACGCGCAGGCTCAGCGGCCATGGCTCACGGGCCCAGCCGCTCCGTGGCATGTGGGGACTTCCTGGACCGGGGCACGAACCCGTGTCCCCTGCATCAGCAGGCGGACTCTCAACCACTGCGCCACCAGGGAAGCCCACTCCTTCAGCTTTTGTTTGACTGGAAAACTTTTTATATTTCCTTCCGTTCTGAAGGACAGCCTGGCTGGGTAGACTATTCTTGGGTATCATCCTACTCCATTCTAGACTGCAAGGTTTCTGCTGAAAAAATCTGCTCATAGTCCTATAAGGGTTCCCTTGTGCATAACAAGTTGCTTTTCTCTTGCTGCTTTTAATTTGACAATTTAATTATAATGCATCTCAGTATGAGTCTCTTTAGATTCATCTTATTTGGTACTTTCTGGGATTCCTGGACCTGGATGTCTGTTTCTTTCCCCAGGTTTGGGAAGTTTTCAGCCACTGTATCTCTGCATAAGCTTTCTGCCTCTTTCTCTCTTTCTTCTCCTCTTGGGACCCCCACAATGCACATATTGTTCTATTTGGTGGTGTCCCATAACTTCCTTAAGCTATCTTCACTTTTTTTCCAATCTTTTTTTTTTTCCTCCTCTTATTGGATGAATTCCACTGCCCTTTTTTTTTTTTTTCCCCGGTACGCGGGCCTCTCACCATTGTGGCCTCTCCCATTGTGGAGCACAGCCTCCGGACACGCAGGCTCAGCGGCCATGGCTCACGGGCCCAGCCGCTCTGCAGCAAGTGGGATCTTCCCGGACTGGGGCACGAACCCGCGTCCCCTGCATCGGCAGGCGGACTCTCAACCACTGCGCCACCAGGGAAGCCCCCAGTGCCCTTTCTTCTAGTTCGCTGATCCTTTCTTGCATTTGATATAGTCTGTTTTTGAATTCCTCTGTTGAACTTTTCAGTTCAGTTGTTACATTCTTCAGGTCTCTGATTTCTCTTTCATACTTTTTAATATTTTCTGTCTCTCTGTTGAAATATTCACTTTGTTCATGCACTGATCTCCTAACCTCGGTGAGCATCCTTATGACTGTTATTTTGAAGTGTCTGTTGGGTAAATCCTCTTTCATTGACATTGGTTTCTAGAAATATATCAATAGCTTGTTCTTTTGTTTGGAATGTATTCCCGTGTTTCTTTGTTTTCTGATGCATCCTTTGTTGATTTCTGCACACTAGATAGAAGAGCCACTTCTCTCAGTCTTGACAGACTGGTCTTGTGTAGATGAACCTTATCAATCAGCCTGGGTGAAGCTCCTGGTTATCTTTCACATCTTTGTGATTGTCCAAGCTGCTGTCTTTGTTTTTAGTGTCTCCCAGTAGTTGGGAGTGTGCCAACACCTGTCAGTGTCCCAAAGGGGAGATTTATAGTACCTAGATGCAAGCTGATCGGAAACTGGACTCTCTGGAAGCAACTGGGAAAGTATGCAGTTGAACCCCTTCCAGGGAGAAACGTGAAACTGCGTGTTTTTACCTGCTCTCTCTGCACTGAGCCAGGTGTGTAGCCATGGGAGTATTCCTGTACTTCTTAACAACTGCTTCTGCAGTCCTATTTTCCGTGGTCCTGTGGGACTCATGAATACAAGCCCCACTGGTTATCGGAGCTGAGTGATTTGGGGGCCTACCCCTCAGGTGGCATCCTTAAAGGTTGGAGTGCTAGATGTGTGGTCTGTGGTCCAAATGGTTCACTCTCAGGGAGAAGCTGGGAGTTGGGGAGCTGCTTCCCCAGTCTGTGGTGCTATGCCAGGGGTGGGCTGTATGGCAACAGTGTGTCTCATCCTTTCCCACCTAGTTTGATATGGGCATGTTCTCTGTTGGCTGCTGTGTAGGAGTCACTCATCTAGTTTCCGAATTTCTCTCAGAGGAAATTACTCCATGTGTAGTGTATATTCAGTGAGTCCACGAGAGGAGAGAAGTTCAGGAGCCTCCTGTGTTGCCATGTTGGTCCAGAGCCCACTTCAAATGTGATTTTTAAAAAGAGTATTAGTAGAGGTGTTTAGGAACAGGGACTCTTATATTCTGTTGGAGAGCTGTAAATTAATAGACCATTTTTGGAGAACAATTTGACATCATATTAAAATTTAAAATACTTGATACCATTTGACTTAGAAATTCTATACCAGGAGTTAATCCTATGGAAGAAATTCAGAACCACAAAGAAAATCAATGGACAAGGATTTTTGCCAAAGCATATGGTCGTGGTAATGAAAAAATACCCACGTCTTAATTCTCCATCCCTTGATTAAACTATAGTACTTCCAGGCAATGCAGTGGTCTATGCAGCCTTTAGAAAGGATATATTATTTTGAACCTAACTTCTCTTTTCTTGAAGACCTGTGAAGTTTTGAGGGAAAACACTTTAGTCTTTTGCTTCTCCTCTTTAAGGATATTTTAACCTCCTGGTTAAAAAAAAAAAAATGTCTCCAGGGCTAAGCAGCTTTCCTCTAGCCTCTGGATTTGGCTGTCCGTATCTAGAGTACTTCAGTAGACATTTTCTGTCTCCTGTAACGTCATCCTGCTTTTCATATTCATCCTTAAGACTGGAAAACATCTGGCTGGACTTGCGCAATGCCATCCAGTGATTTATAAACTAGCTCTCAAACTGAGAAGAAATATTTGGGTAAACCTAATAGACAGAAACCTTGTATCCAGAAGGACGTTAGCTGGGAAAGGGCTTGAAGGAGAGAAAGATGTGTACCTTCAGCGGGGTGAGGTCCACAGCAGCACAGAAGCTGAGACTTCCATTCCTTCCGGTGAACCAGAAATCCTGCCACACCAGGGACTTTTGTCTCAGCCCCAGTGGCTTTCAGGATCTGTTTATGTCCAGGCTGGCCTACCTTGCTGTGTGCCCTGCCTGGATGCTAACACAGTAGCTTTCCTCCTTTACGTCCCATTTCCCCATTGCCTCCTTCAGCTCATCTGAGATGAGCTCTCAGGCCAGCGTACCAGCTAGACGACCCTCGCCGTTGCCCCGGGAGAAGTCTATAGGCACAAAGGCAAAGCATCTAAACTCTTTGGAACCCAAAACCAGCTTTTGGGAAGAGGATGCCTCCTGCTTACTCGTAATTGCCCCATTTAGGAAAAATACCAGACACTGAGACAGCATCCCCCATTCCCTCTGTATGCATGATGCTTGAGTGACAAACGGCATTAGGGAGGCACGTTATTGTTTAATCAGCACACTTCAATTATGCCTTCTATTTGACTATGAATAATTAACCAGTTAAATATTAAGTAATTCACTGAGTGAAATAGATTAGAAAACAAACTCATAAATGTCTTCTGTATTCATCCCCTCTTTTCACAAGGTCCAAGCCAAAAGCTGGAACACTAATCATAAAGGTAGTGACACAGCAATAATTACCTTCTGCGGAGCACCTACTCTGTGCCAGACCCGGTGCTAGGTACTTTGTGTATTTATCACTAACCCTTTCAGTAATCCTGTGAGATAGGGTTACTAACACCAGTTTACAGATGAGGCCACCAATAGTCAAAAAAGGAAACTTGCCCAGGGTCATTCTTCTGGTTCATGGCAGGGCCAGCATTAGGCAAGTTTAGCCAGTATTAAACTCCAACTCCAAGCCTGTTCTGTTCCCCCATTCTACTTCCCTGTAATTGAGACACAGGTTTCATCAAATGCACATTTCCAGATTGTCTGTCTGTGGAAAGAAGTTCAGGAACGTGTTAAGCGGAAAGCATGGCCAAGAACGTAATTATGACCCTCCTCTCCTTCTAGCCTCCGTGGCCTTCCTTTCTGTCCCAAACCATAGCATCTTTCCCCTTAGATGCCTATGAAAGAGCAGTTTGATTATTGCAAGCCACAGCTAGTTCAAAGATTAATTACAACCTTTATGTCTTTACCAGGGCAAATTTCTGAGCGTTTGCGCTACCACTGAGAGGTGTTGTGTAGATCAGAAGTCAGGTGACAGTGGCATCATTAATAACATGACCTTTCTCACAAGCTGGTCAGAAATTTGACTCACTTCTTGTAAATCTAGACTTAGCATGATTTATTCTCAGAAATGATATGGGAAAATACCAGCCCAAGATTCAGAATTTGGGGAAAACTCTTAATGCCCCTCAAATGCTTTAGTATTTTCTTTAAAGCATTTTTTTAAATTTAAGATTAGACCAATGAGTGCCTCTTAGCGGGAGCACAGGGTTTGTAGGAGTGTAGGAAACTAGCAGGTGCCTGTGCGTTGGAGCGGGAATTCAGGGGCGAAGTTGTCACCTGGGTTTAACAAGAGTCGTTAAGTTCCTGCAGCTGTACACTCAACATCAAAACCATCTCCTTTACATTCTGAGAACCCAGCGTAGATTCCACTACTTTTTTTTTTTTTTTTTTTTGCGGTACGCGGGCCTCTCACTGTTGTGGCCTCTCCTGTTGCGGAGCACAGGCTCCAGACGCACAGGCTCAGCGGCCATGGCTCATGGGCCCAGCCGCTCCACAGCATGTGGGATCTTCCCGGACTGGGGCACGAACCCGCGTCCCCTGCAACGGCAGGCGGACTCTCAACCACTGCGCCACCAGGGGAGCCCGATTCCACTACTTATAACATTTTAATACAACGTTCTGTTCTAGAAAAAAATCCCCAAATTAAAGCATAGGAATGATAGTACGCTTTAAATATATTCATTTTAAATGAATAGGCTCCATTTAAAATGAATCTTAGAAATGTGTGGTTTTTATTGTTCCAAAAGGTCCCAAGTACATAGATAGAAGAAGGAAAGCACTTAACACAGAGGGACAAGAGAATAGGACAGATCACGTCCACCTTCCTTCTGCTAAAGAAAACAACACAACTGCATCCAGAACAAGAAATCTTCAGAAAAGTCCAAAATGAAGAAATCCAGCGTGAGATAATTTTTTTAAGAGTGACAGTTAGGGCTCCCCTGGTGGTGCAGTGGTTGAGAGTCCGCCTGCCGATGCAGGGGACGCGGGTTCGTGCCCCAGTCCGGGAAGATAACACGTGCCGTGGCGTGGCTGGGCCCGTGAGCCATGGCCGCTGAGCTTGCGCGTCCGGAGCCTGTGCTCCGCAACGGGAGAGGCCACAGCAGTGAGAGGCCCGCGTACCGCAAAAAAAAAAAAAAAAAAAGAGTGACAGTTACATCGACTTCAGTCAAGGCTCTTATCCTTTCCATGAAGAGTCCAGAGTTTGCAGGGGCCACTGAAGTCAGGTGGGTGAGAGGTCCGGGTCTCCAGCAAATGGGACTGATTTCCTTACAATGAATCACACTCTTTACAACGTGAAGGAAATAAGGAAAGACCAGACACCGCACGGCCTCAGCTTTGTGAGAACTGGAAATCGTGCGGACGATTTGTGGGAGCGAATGGGCAGTACAGGTATTAAGGAGCCCTTGGAGTTTCCGGTTTGAAGGTTTGCTCTGTATTTGTCAGCACCCAATGCTTGCCCTCCTGCCGTAAGCCCCTGGAGTCATACTGTTGTCTCATGCATGTGTTCTCCAGTCTGCGAAACCTGATTTGAAAGCTGCTTCTCGATTTGATTCCGGTTATCTTTACCTATGTGGTCCACCCTCCGTTTTATCCATTGGTGATTACCCTCACTGAGAGCAGAGGAAGGACAGCGACAAGTTAAACAGCTTGGGTGTTGCAGTGAATTAGAGTAGTCAGTGTTCCAATCAGAGATTCTCTCACCCAGGGGAATGCATGCGACCAGAAAATAGACAGACAGCAACTGGGAATCCCCTTCTCAGGCCAATTTTAGTTCAAATTGGACATATGCCTGGCTTTTCAGTTAAAGAAACAAGATTTCATTGTGATTTTGGGTAACCCTATTTTTACAGATTTCCATTGGTTATTTGCATGTTTTTAATTATAGCAGCCTAAGCGTTACTAAGAAAAATAGGTTTTTACAGACTCACAGACATAGAGAACAGACTTGTGGTTGCCAAAGGGGAAGGAGAGTAGGGGGAGGGATGGATTGGAAGTTTGGGATTAGCAGATGCAAACTATTATATATAGAATGGATAAACAACAGGGTCCTACTGTAGAGCACAGGGAACTACATTCAATATCCTGTGATAAACCATAGTGGAAAAGTATATGAAAAAGAATGTATGTATATGTGTAACTGAATCACTTCGCTGCATGGCAGAAATTGACATAACACTGTAAATCAGCTATACTTCAATAAAATAATTTTTTTAACAAAGGAAAAATAGGTTTTTAAAAATCTTAATGAAGAAAATATTTTTATTTTTCAGCAGCTACTGTTTTTCCAGAAGCTTTCCATCAGTGGTTGCGAATGCACTATACTTACTACTTTTTTCAAAGTATAGGTCCCTCTACTGTGGTAACAGAATGAGGATGTTTTTGCGTTTTTGTGGATTTAGGGGCCAAATTAGAGATTTTGACTGTGACCTCCTTGTTCTAAGCCCAAGTCTGCCTAGGCTTCAAGTCTGACCTGGTGTCTGTGTTTACAGTCCGGGAGCGGATTGACAATTAGAATGTACTCTCCGGTTCTGTCAGGGGAGGAGCGTGTTTCTCCCACTTTATCTCGCCCAATACCCGGCCGGTACTCTGCCTCCCAAGTACAGGCCTTCAGGAGTGTTTTCCTTTCACCAGACACGGTGCTCCTGTTAGCTTCCAGCATTGAAAGGATATGCAGTGTAATAAAAATTACCGCGTTCTGTGGTTGGCGACATTTATCTGATAGGAGTGTCATAACATGAATACTACGTGTGAAAGAACTACAGTGCTGAGTGATGGTTCTGAGATGGAAACCGAAAATAGAACAATGCTCTGATCTGCAGTAACCACTGCCACACATAATAATCAACTCTGGCGTTTTGCATTTGACGGGATTAATTCAGTGTTTTATTTTGAAAAGAGTTTCTGAGCACAGAGCATTCTGGAGTTTACTGTGGTCACGGGCCAGGCCTGTGGATGTGGACCCTGAGTTGGCAGTGGTTGTGAAGACATTGCTGAGAGAGAGAAGGAAGTAATTTAATCTCTCTCAAACCTGGCAGCAGTCGTACGTATGTGTTTGGTGGGACCAGTATAATTTATTGTCGCCACCATTTTACAGACGAGAAAAGAGAATCCCAGAGAGATTAAATGAATGATTAAATGGTCCTATTATTTTACCCATTGTGTAGGCCTTTGAGAAGTTACGAGAGAGTTATGACACGATCCCTTCCCTCAAAGAGGTTATCATCTAGTAGGGGTCAAAAAGTTTATAATCTAATACCAGTAACCCATAAAATGAAAACTCACAGCCCCAGGTAGCCGGTAACCGTTAAAGTGACACAAATCGCGGGAAAGGCAGGGGGGGTGGGCAGCCCTCGCTGAGGACAGCACTGGTCAGTGACCTGATTCAGAGAGAGGCCGGGGGTGAGAAAAAAATGAAGAAGTAAGTGAAGTTGGAATCACATGAAAGGAAAACTAAACGATGTCAGGACAGGAAAATCTCGGGCAGGACAGGAAGCAAACCCATTGGTTTTGGAGGAGGAATGTAATAGGAACGTAACAGACCAGTAACCCTGCAGTGGTCCTTGATGGTGCCCTATGACAGAGCATCCTTAGTGTTTGGAGCAGGGTCGCTGGAAGCCACGTGGCATGGTAACTGTTTCCGCTAAAACACCTCTGTGGCTGTGACTAAGGCAGAATGCACTGGGGAAACGGTAGCCAGGGAGAGAGACCAGGGGAAGTGTTTTTCTATTCACTGAATCTAATAGGAAAGTTAGCATACAGTTTAAATTTGTTCTGATTTCATCTTTTTGCAAACTCAATATACTTTGCAGCTCTTCATAACTGAATGTTTTGAACTCCAAGATTAGATTTCAGGCTAAAATTCAATTTTTGTTTCTTCTCTTTTTTGATAACAAAGAGCTACGGTGCTTAGTGAATGGATACCATAATCCTCCAGCCATTCGTCCTGAGACAGGCTGAGGCAGGTGACATCAGAGCAAGTGGGTAGCTACCCAGGGTGGAGGTGGGGTGCAGAATGAGGACACGAGAGTCTGCTCACCTTGAAGCTGTGGATTCTTGGGGCTTGTGGTCAGTCTTGCTGTTCAGTAGACAGGAAAATGGCAACTAGCCCATGTGCCCCGTGGCCTTCTGAAGATGGTATATGGAGGAGAGAGAAAGCTGGACAGTTAATGAAAGGCAGTATTCTATGCCCCAATCATTTAACCTCTTCTGTTCTTTCATTTAGGACAAAAGTGAGTGTATTTGCTATAAAAAGACTTGGCATTTTAAGTCTATTTAAGAAATAAGATACTCTGAAATATATCCCTTGAGTAACTAGACATTTGCTTAGGGAGCTTAACACAATAAGGCTGTGTGAAGACAGATGTATGGATTCTTTTTTTTTTTTTTTTTAACCGAAGTATAGTTGATTTGCAATGTTCTGTTTCAGGTGCGATTCACAAAGTGATTCAGTTGTACATACGTATATATATATTCTTTCGCAGAGTCTTTTCCATTACAGGTTATTACAAAATATTGAATATAGTTCCCTGTGCTATACAGTAGGTCCCTGTTGTTTATTTTCTTGATAAATATATAGGAGTGTGTAGCTGCCAATCCCAAGTTCCTGATTTGTCCCTCCCCCTCTTTTCCCCTTTGGTAACCATAAGTTTGTTTTCTGTGTCTGTGAGTCTGTTTCTGTTTTGTAAATACGTTCATTTGTATCATGTCTTTACATTCTTAATCCTGTCAGTTGGCTAAGGAATGTAGACTCAAAAGTGAGGACCTCCCAGTGCTGGGAGATAGGATGTGCCCTCACTTCCAAGTGACAAGAAAATCAAAAAGAGAGAAGGGCAGACAGATCCTGGCAGTGGCAGGGAAGTTTACAAGATCAGAAGGTAGCTACCCAGACCTGGGAGTAATCAGCTTCAAACATTGTATTTCTCTTCCTGTCTTACCTGTGGTCCAGGAAGTGGGTAAAGGACAGCCGAGTGGAGGGAGGAGGAGCAAAGCAGTGATGAGGGGATGGTTGAGGTTAGGTGGTCAGGAGCAGTGACGGGGGTGGGGACCCGTGGATGCAGTGGTGTGGGATCCATGGCCTAGCAATGACACAGCGTCCTTTCCCTGTGAAGAAAATAATCCCAAGCAAACTAAGTGAAGTTTTAGCAGCTACGAAAAGTTTTACCTTTGCTTTTATTTTAAATCACTGCCAGAAATAAGGTACAAATTAAATACGTTTTTAAAAATCAGATCTTCCCTCACTGACTGCTATTATTATGTCAGAGATCTGCTCTGATGAGAAAACTTAAGGACGTTTTTTACAGGATAAAGTACAAGTCATACTTAGGAATCATAATAGTCTCTTTAAATAACTTACAATTTTAGTAATATATAGTTTGTATTAATTATTACTAGCTTAATTACAGATTACATTTGTACAATACTTCATTCTTTTATCAAAACACTTTCCCAGATACTCTGTCATCTCAGATTCCCAACATCTAAAACACAGAGAGAAATTCTATTTCTCATTTTAGAGAGAATTCTGAAAATCAGCTTGGTATTAATCAGCTGGTTTTTATTGAATGATTAAACACAAGGGAACCATGCTCATATATATGAGCTCTCATTTAATCATTTAGTCCCCATGATTCAACCATGATATAGTTAACACCTACGTTTCCTCTGGTTCAGAGATGATGCCCCAAACTGAGATCTGATTGATTCCGGAGTCTTTGGTTTGAAATCACTACAATTGGCTAAAGATGTGACTTACCTAAGCTCACTGAGCTAGTAAGTGATGGAAGAGGAAATAAAAATAGTGTATTTTCCCTTAATTTTCCCATGTAACCCTAATGGAGAATTTTAATACGATGAATAATCAGTCTTAAAAACTCATTGCAAAAAAAAAAAAAAAAAAAAAAAAAAACTCATTGCACAGTAAATAAAAACAAATATATTTAAATGGTTGCTATAAATAATTCTTATGTTTTGGGAAATTCTAACAGATTTAATTGTTTTAAGCAAGCTGTCTTTACTATTCCTTCGTATATTTAGTAGTACTCATTAGATGGAAAAATCACCTGGAAATACTTAGCTATAATTAAAGTAATGTTAGCAAGCAATTTTGCATTGAAATATAGGCGTTCAGTTCAATTCAACAAGTTAATTTTGGGCAAGGTGTTTTATTTAGTCTACACAAAGATGAGCAGACAGTATCCCTCTTGGAGGAAGTGTTCAGTCCTTCTTTAGAGAACTCTTCTTGAAAGAGATTGTTAGGATTCCTAAGCATGATTTTTATTCTGCATTGGGGGAAGGGTATCAGAAGAGGAGGAAATGGTTGAATGCAGATTGAGGTATATACTCATAAAACTACAACACAAAAAGGAATGTAACAGTTACTGTGAAAAAGAAAGGAAAAGAAAGTGCCTTGGAGGAGGATGAGAAGGGAGCTCTCATATCATATTGGAACAGAAGGGGAATCAGCAGAGGCTTCAAGACAGATGTAATATTTGAGATGACCCTTCATGGATGGCTAGAAATCCAAAAGGCATGTGGCGATAGGGCATTCACACACAAAGGGGTTGCTGTAAGTAAAAGCAGAGACGGTAGTTTGTCTTACATGTAGTGTGTGTAGTTTAACCAAAAGGCACAAGGCTGAAAACTAGGACCTTGTTGTAGAAGGTCTCGAATGCAGTAGAGTAAAAAACAAATACCAGACTGGTACTAACACGATAGATTGTGCAAGTATCAGTGGTGGCAGTTAATCTTTTTGAGTTTTGACTTCCTCACCTGCAATATGGAGATGATAATAATTACATTAAGGGTTGGATGTCAATGAGAAAACTTGTGTGGAATTAGTACTCTGAAAACGATAAAACGCAACCAGTGGCATCATCACCATCGTTATTGCTGTGTACATGATGGTATATGAAGATTGTAGAGCAGGGGAGCTTTTTGTTTGGATCTGCACTTAAGGAGAGTTAAGTTGGCAGGGATGTGTAGGATTTATTAATAATGGAAGAAAGAGAACCATCAGAAACCATTAATGAGAGGAGATGGATTCAATATGGCAGAGTAGAAGGACGTGTGCTCACTCCCACTTGTGAGAGCACTGGAATCACAACTAACTGCTGAACAATCATCGACAGGAAGACATTGGAACTCACCAAAAGAGATACCCCACATCCAAAGACAAAGGAGAAGCCACAGTGAGACGGTAGGAGGGGCGCAATCACAGTCAAATCAAATCCCATGACTGTTGGGTGGGTGACTCACAAACTGGAGAACAGTTACACCACAGAAGTCAACCCACTGGAGTGAAGGTTCTGAGCCCCACATCAGGCTTCCCAACCTGGGGGTCCAGCAACAGGAGGAGGAATTCCCAGAGAATCAGACTGAACGCTAGCGGGATTTGATTACAGGACTTTGACAGGACTGTGGGAAACAGAGCCTCCACTCTTGGAGGGCACACACAAAGTAGTGTGCACATCAGATCCCAGAGGAAGGAGCAGTGACCCCATACCTGCAGGTGTTGGACCTACCTGCTAGTGTTGGAGGTACTCCTGCAAAGGCAGTGGGCGGCTGTGGCTCACCACTGGGACAAGGACACTGGGAGCAGAAGTTCTGGGAAGTACTTCTTGGCGTGAGCCCCCCCAGAGTCTGCCATTAGCCCCACCAAAGAGCCTGGAGCTGCCAGTGCTGGGTCACCTCAAGCCAAACAACCAACAGGGAGGGAACCCAGCCCCACCAATCTGCAGACAAGTGGATTAAGTTTTACTGAGCTCTGCCCACCGGAACAACACCCAGCTCTAGGCACCACCAGTCCCTCCCATCAGGAAGCTTGCACAAACCTCTTAGATAGCCTCATCCACCAGAGGGTAGACAGCAGAAACAAGAAGAACTACAGTCCTGCAGCCTGTGGAACGAAAACCACATTCACAGAAAAATAGACAAAATGAAAAGGCAGAGGACTATGTACCGGATGAAGGAACAAGATAAAACCCCAGAAAAACAACTAAATGAAGTGGAGATGGGCAACGTTCCAGAAAAAGAATTTAAAATAATGATAGTGAAGATGATTCAGGACCTTGGAAAAAGAATGGAGGCAAAGATCGAGAAGATGCAAGAAATGTTTAACAGGGACTTCCCTGGTGGTGCAAGGGTTAATAATCCACCTGCCAATGCAGGGGACATGGGTTCGATCTCTGGTCAGGGAAGATCCCACATGCCGTGGAGCAACTAAGCCCATGCGCCACAACTACTGAGCCTGCACTCTAGAGCCCACAAACCACAACTACTGAGCCTGAATGCCACAACTACTGAAGCCCACATGCCTAGAGCCCGTGCTCCACAACAAGAGAAGCCACCACAATGAGAAGACCGTGCACCGCAGCAAAGAGTATCCCCCGTTCGACACAACTAGAGAAAGCCCACGCACAGCAACGAAGACCCAATGCAGCCAAAAATAAATAAATAATAAATAAATTTATTTTTAAGAAAAAGAAGTGTTTAACATGTAGAAGAATTAAAGAACAAACACCTAGAAGAATTAGAGAACAAACAAAGAGAGATGAACAATACAATAATTGAAATGAAAAATAAACTAAAAGTAATCAATAGCAAAATAAATGAGGCAGAAGAACGGATAAGCAATCTGGAAGAAGGAATGGTGGAATTCACTGCCGTGGGACAGAATAAAGAAAAAAAGAATGAAAAGAAATGAGGACAGCCTATGAGACCTCTGGGACAACATTAAACTCACCAACATTCTCATATAGGGGTCCCAGAAGGAGAAGAGAGAGAGAAAGGACCCGAGAAAATATTTGAAGAGATTATAGTTGAAAACTTCCCTAAAATGGGAAAGGAAATAGCCACCCAAGTCCAGGAAGCACAGAGAGTCCCAGGCAGGATAAACCCAAAGAGAAACAGACGGACACACATAGTAATCAAACTGACAAAAATTAAAGACAAAGGAAAATTATTAAAAGCAGCAAGGGGAAAATGACAAATAACATACAAGGGAAGTCCCATAAGGTTAACAGCAGAAACTACAAGCCAGAAGGGAGTGGCATGATATATTTAAAGTGATGAAAGGGAAAAACCTACAACCAAGATTACTCTACCCAGTAAGGATCTCATTCAGATTCGACAGAGAAATTAAAAGCTTAACAGACAAGCAAAAGCTAAGAGAATTCAGCACCACCAAACCAGCTCTACAGCAAATGCTAAAGGAACTTCTCTAAGTGGGAAACGCAAGAGAAGAAAAGGACCTACAAAAACAAACCCAAAACAATTAAGAAAATGGTCATAGGAACATACATATCGGTAATTACCATAAATATGAATGGATTAACTGCTCCAACCAAAAGACACAGGCTCACTGAGTGGATACAGAAACAAGAACCGTATATATGCTGTCTGCAAGACACCCATTTCAGACCTAGGGACACATACAGACTGAAAGTGAGGGGATGGAAAAAGATATTCCATGCCAGTGGAAATCAAAGGAAGCTGGAGAAGCAATACTCATATCAGATAAAATAGACTTTAAAGTAAAGAATGTTACAAGAGACAAGGAAGGACACTACATATGATCAATGGATCAATCCAAGAAGAAGATATAACAATGTTAAATATATCTGCACCCAACATAGGAGCACCTCAGTACATAAGGCAAATGCTATCAGCTATAAAAGAGGAAATTGATGGTAACACAATAATATTGGGGTACTTTAACACCTCACTTACACCAATGGACAGATCATGCAGGCAGAAAATTAATAAGGAAACACAAGCTTTAAATGATACAATAAACCAGATGGATTTAATTGATATTTATAGGACATTCCACCTGAAAACAGCAGATTACACTTTCTTCTCAAGTTCACATGGAACATTCTCCAGGATAGATCATATCTTGAGTCACAAATCAAGCCTCGGTAAATTTAAGAAAATTGAAATCACATCAAGCATCTTTTCCATCCACAGCACTGTAAGATTAAAAATCAGTTACAGGGGAAAAACGTAAAAAACATAAATACATGGAGGCTAAACAATATGTTACTAAATAACCAAGAGACCACTGAAGAAATCAAAGAGGAAATAAAAAAATAACTAGAGAAAAATGACAATGAAAACACGACAATCCAAAACCTATGGGATGCAGCAAAAGCAGTTCTGAGAGCAAAGTTTATAGCAGTGCAATCCTATCTCAAGAAACAAGAGAAATCTCATATAACCATTCTAACATTACACCTAAAGGAACTAGAGAAAGAAGAACAAACAAAACCCAAAGTTAGTAGAAGGGAAGAAATCGTAAAGATCAGAGCAGAAATAAATGAAATAGAAACAAAGAAAACAATAGCAAAGATCAATAAAACTACAAGCTGGTTCTTTGAGAAGATAAAATTGATAAACCTTTAGCTACACTCATCAAGAAAAAGAGGGAGAGGACTCAAATCAATAAAATTAGAAATGAAAAAGGAGAAGTTACAATGGACACTGCCGAAATATAAAGCATCCTAAGAGACTGCTACAAGCAACTCTATGCCAATAAAATGGACAACCTGGAAGAAACTGACAAATTCTTAGAAAGTTATAACCTTCCAAGACTGACCCAGGAAGAAATAGAAAATATGAACAGACCAATCACAAGTAATGAAGTTGAAACAGTGATTAAAAATCTTCCAACAAACAAAAGTCCAGGACCAGATGGCTTCACAGGTGAATTCTATCAAACATTTAGAGACGAGCTAACACCCATCCTTCTCAAACTCTTCCAAAAAACTGCAGAGGAAGGAGCACTCCCAAACTCATTCTATGAGACCACCATCACCCTGATACCAAACCAGACAATGATACTACAAAAAAAGCAAATTACAGACCAATATCACTGATGAATATAGATGCAAAAATCCTCAAGAAAATACTAGCAGACAGAATCCAACAACACATTAAAAGGATCACACACCATGACCAACTGGGATTTATCCCAGGGATGCAAGGATTCTTCAGTATATGCAAATCAATCAATGTGACACACCATATTAACAAATTGAAGAATAAAAACAATGTGGTCATCTCAATAGACGCAGAAAAAGATTTTGACAAAATTCAACACCAATTTATGATAAAAAACTCTCCAGAAAGTAAGCATAGAGGGAACCTACCTCCACATAATAAAAGCCGTATATGACAAACCCACAGCAAACATCATTCTCAATGGTGGAAAACTGAAAGCACTTCCTCTCAGATCAGGAAGAAGATAAGGATGTCCACTCTCACCACTATTATTCAACATAGTTTGGAAGTCCTAGCCACAGCAATCAGAGAAGAAAAAGAAATAAAAGGAATACAAATTGGAAAAGAAGAAGTAAAACTGTCACTGTTTGCAGATGACATGGTACTATACATTGATAATCCTAAAGATGCCACCAGAAAACTACTAGAGCTAATCAATGAATTTGGTAAAGTTGCAGGAAACAAAATTAATACACAGAAATCTCTTGCATTCCTATACACTAACAACGAAAGATTAGAAAGAGAAATTAAGAAAACAGTCCCATTCCCCATTGCAACAAAAGTAATAAAATACTTAGGAATAACCCTACCTAAGGAGGTAAAAGACCTGTACTCAGAAAACTATACAACACTGATTAGAGAAATCAAAGAGCTGGAGAGATATACCATGTTCTTGGATTGGAAGAATGAATATTGTTAAAATGACTGTACTGCCCAAAGCAATCTACAGATTCAGTGTAATCACTATCAAATTACCAATGACATTTTTTACAGAACTAGAACAAAAGATCTTAAAATTTGTATGGAGATACAGAGGACCCTGAATAGCCAAAGCAGTCTTGAGGGAAAAAAATGGAGCTGGGGGAATCAGACTCCCTGGCTTCAGACTATACTACAAAGCTACAGTAATCAAGACAGTATGGTACTGGCACAAAAACGGAAATATAGATCGATGGAACAGGATAGAAAGCCCAGAGATAAACCCACCCACCTGTGGTCAAGTAATCTATGACAAAGGAGGCAAGGATACACAATGGAGAGAAGACAGTCTCTTCAGTAAGTGGTGCTGGGAAAACTGGACAGGTACATGTAAAAGAATGAAACTAGAACACTCCCTAACACCATACACGAAAATAAACTCAAAATGGATTAAAGACCTAAATGTAAGACCGAACACTATAAAACTCTTAGAGGAAAACATAGAAAGAACACTCTTTGACATAAATCACAGCAAGATCTTTTTTGACCCACCTCCTAGAGTAATGGAAATAAAAACAAAAATAAACAAATGGGACCTAATGAAACTTAAAAGCTTTTGCACAGCAAAGGAAACTATAAACAAGACGAAAAGACAGCCCTCAGAATGGGAGAAAATGTTTACAAATGAATCAACAAAGGGTTAATCTCCAAAATATGTAAACAGCTTATGCAGCTCAGTATTACAAAAACAACCAATCAATAAATGGGCCTACGACCTAAAGAGACATTTCTCCAAAGGAGACATACAGATGGCCAAGAGGCACATGAAAAGCTGCTCAGCATCACTTATTAATAGAGAAATGCAAATCAAAACTACAGTGAAGTATCACCTCACACTGGCTAGAATGGGCATCATAAGAAAATCTAGAAACAACAAATGCTAGAGAGGGTGTGGAGAAGAGGGAATCCTCTTGCACTGCTGGTGGGAATGTAAATTGATACAGCCACTATGGAGAACAGTATGGAGTTTCCTTAAAAAACAAAAACTAAAATTACAATATGACCCAGCAATCCCACTACTGGGCACATGCCTGGAGAAAACCATAATTCAAAAAGACACATCCACCCCAATGTTCATTGCAGCACTGTTTACAATAACCAGGTCATAGAAGCAACCCAAATGCCCATTGACAGATGAATGGTTAAAGAAGTGGTACATATATACAATGCAGTATTACTCAACCATAAAAAGGAACGAAATTGGGTCATTTGTAGAGGCGCGGATGGACCTAGGGACTGTCATATAGAGTGAAATAAGAAAGAGAGAAACAAATATTGTATATTAACACATATATGTGGAATCTAGAAAAATGGTACAGATGTGAACTGGTTTGCAAGGCAGAAATAGACACACAGATGTAGAGAACAAACGTATGAACACCAAGGGGGCAAAATGATGGTGAGATGTGGTGAGAAGAATTGGGAAATTGGGATTGACATATATATACACTAATATGTATAAAATAGGTAACTAATAAGAACCTGCTGTTTAAAACAATAAATAAAAAAAATAAAATTTAAAAAATAAAGAAAAGAAACCATTAATGTCCTCTGGTTAAAAATAATGAAGGTGTGGTTAGGGTGGTAGTTCAGGTAACCAGAAAGCAAGGTAGAGACATTGCAGAGATACTAATTCAAAAACGTACTGAGCACCACCTGTCTTCCTGGACACAAATTCAGCAGGGCTGCTTAGCATCCTCTTCAAAAGAGACAACAAGGGTCAGATACAGGACAGAACAGGCAGGTACTTGGGGAGCAGAGGAGCGAGGGTCATAAAGGGACACTGGATCTTCCTTTGCTTTCCACTGGAGAAACCTTGGTAACATCAGGATGGAGAAGGGACACCTCGAGTGTCTAGGAGTTTGACCACCCAATGGCACATGTGTCACAGTAGGTGAGAGGTGATATAGGGTCAGTAAATCTTTCCCCGGTGGGTTTGAACACGCTCACTGTCCTTGTTCTCCGTGTGGGTCCACGCTCTCTCTGGTGCTGGGGGGAGAGAGTTACCCAAGAAAAGAAGGCACAAGAGCAGCCTCAAGAAACTCTCCCTTCAGACACCTGACAGATTCCCTTTTCAACCTCCCGCCCCACAACCCAGGGAAGTGAGAAATTGTCTTTACCTAAAGAAAGAATTTCTTACTTTTCTCAAAGTGGATCAACTCCTGCCTCTGTACTTGCTTCGATTTGGAAGTGGAAGGAGTCAAGAAATAGGGTTGAGACCTGATTTGTAAATTCCAAGTCACTTTCCTGGAAATCAGAAATGGATTCGATTTAATTCCACACTCATTTAGTGAATGCAAATATCTTCCAGGAGAAGGAACTGGAGAAAAATACTGGATGTTAATGCAACAAACCTCTCCCCACCTTGCTCTCTCTCACAGTTTAGTGAGAGTGTATGTCAAAAAGTATATGAAATATTACATGCTGAGCCTAAGTTGTGTTCTTAATACTGTTATAAAAATCACAGCACTCTCTCTTTATTTCATATGTGTAATTGGTTTTTTCACTTCTCCATGAATGACATTTTTATGAAGACCAAAATGATGTGTGGGACCTATTGGAAACTTACACTGATAGGAGTTTCTAATAAAATAAATAGCCCCGCTAATAATGATCCCTAATGTAAAAGTACTTTGTTCATTACTTCAGAAACTTCCTGTAAATTTTGTGGGAAGCAGCTCCCTTTGTATGGCATTTTACATAGAACTTTTACTACTGGGTTGTCCCTTTACTTAGGAGCTTAAATGAAATGGAAATAGGACAGGCTTGTAGATCTTTTTAAGGTATAAAGGGTTGATGGCAATAGCCACTGAACCAAGAATTGGTAAGATTAGGGAAAGAAATTATAAAAGTGGGTTTTAAATCCTTTTTTAAAAAAATCCCTTTCATTTCTATTCATCTCTTGTTCATTCCTTATCCCATCTATGCTTATTAAGGCAGACTTGTGAAACTGCTTTGTATGCTACTGAGTTTAAATACTCTCTGTATTACAATGTTGTTTGTTTTTCCCTCCCTTTAGGAGATGACCTGGCTTCCACCACTTTCAGCTATTCCAGCGCCTGGAAAAGTGGAACCGAGCAAATTTCCATTTCCAAATAAGGTGAGATCCTGCGTTGCCCAGGTTGAATAGGCTTTTTACTCACACAGAGATTTTTAGTGGACAGTGGGTTTCCCTTGATTGTCTTTTCCTCTGTAAATATTCCTGCTCCAGGCACACGGATCTGATTTTCAACAGTTTGCAAGCATAGGTCTGTTCATTCCAAGGGAAGAAATCAAACTTGCAGTCCTACCTACCTCCACTTCCATACTTCCTGCAAAATATGATGACTATTACAATTATCATGTTATCTAAAAACACTTGTGAAGTTGAAATGCATCTTACGATCATTTTATACATCCAGTGTGATTGTATGTCTTGTTTTTTCCTGAAAAGCTATTATTAAATTAATGTTGTATTTTAAAATCAGTGTCTTAGAATTGAGGACATGAAGTATATAATTTCTCGGTTATCTTTTATAAAGCTGAAAATATTTTCTAGGACTTAAAGAAGATGATTTCCATATTTTCTAAGAACCAGCATACACAGAATATCAGCTACAAAATATATTTAAATTATACGTGAGTCTAATAAGTTTTGATTTTTATTAACCATCCAACACGTAATTACATATTCATTACAAAGGTGAAATTATGCACATAGAAGCAGCAAAATATGAAAGTTTCTCATGCCCTTGTCCAGATTTTCCTTCCCTACCCACAGATGACTATCAAGAGTCTGGTGTGTACCATTTCAGTCATTTTCCCTGTGTGTTACATACACATATGTGCATATGCAGTTTTTTAAAAATCCTAAATGGTACTAAAAGTACTTTTTCTAAGAGTAGACTTTTTTCCAGATACACACAGTACATAAATATCATTGCTAAATATTAACATCACAACGTTCTAAAGTAAATTATTGAAATAATAGTTCATTATTATCACAATGGTAAATTCCATTCTAAGTGTCGGTTTCTATTTCCCTTAACAAGGCGTATTTAGAGATCTTCCCAAGTGAATACGTAGAGATTTTCTTACTTTTTCTTAACAGCAGCAAAATATCTCATAGTGTGAATTTGCTGTAATTTATTTGCTCAAGCTCCTTTAATGGACATTGAGACTGTTAATGGTTTGCTGTTAACAGAAACACTATTACAACACACAGTTTTTGTAAGTGCCTCTGTGTGTGCCTCTTATTCAGTGTCTCTTGTCCAGACACCTAGAACAGGAGCTGGGGTGCTGGAGGCATCAGAAGCCTTATTTACCCTTGACTATGTTTCAAGAGTATTTTTTTATGAATCTTTGCCAGTGTTTAATATTATCTGGTTTTTTATCATCGTGTCTGTAGTATGGATGAAAAACTGTTATTTCGTTAATTTGCACTTCTCCAGTAATTTCTGAGTTTGAGCATTGACTGTTTTTCCTTTGCAGATTGCCCATTCATGTCCATTGCCACTTTAAAAAAATGATTCGTAGGAACTCCTTATATCTTACTCATTTGCCTGTTCTATATGATGCAACTATTTTCTTGCAGCCTTACTTATGTACCTTTTATACTAGCAAAGTGTTCAATTTTCATGTCAGAGAAAAAAGATCTTTCCCGGCCCAACATTCTAACAACGTTCTCTATTTTATTGTAATTCTTTTATAATTTTTGTTTTTAGGTTTAAAACTTTTGTTTGCATTGGTGTGTCATAGGATTCTAGCCTTATTCTTTTCATTGGTTGAGTAGATGATGGCAACACTATCAACAAATTAGCCCATCTTCCCCCCACTGGTTTGAAATACCACCTACGTCAACACCTGAAAGTCTCATAAATACACAGTTTTGTTTCAGGACTGTCTATTCTGTTCTTTTGATATATTCATCTCATTCTTTCCCAATAACTCATTGTTTAAGTCAGAGGTCAAATAACTTTTTATTTAAAGGATCAGATAGTAAATGGTTTAGGCTTTGCAGACAATATCTGAATGAATGAATGTGACTATGTTCAAATAAAACTTTATTTACAGAAACACAATTAGTGAAGAAGTGTTACAACTTAATAATAGAAAGAGAACTCGTTTTAAGAATAGGCAAAGGGGCTTCCCTGGTGGCACAGTGGTTGAGAGTCCGCCTGCCGATGCAGGGGAGACGGGTTCGTGCCCCGGTCCAGGAAGATCCCACATGCCGCGGAGCGGCTGGGCCCGTGAGCCATGGCCGCTGAGCCTGCGCGTCCGGAGCCTGTGCTCCACAACGGGAGAGGCCACAGCAGTGAGAGGCCCGCGTACCACAAAAAAAAAAATAAATAAATAAAAAAGAATAGGCAAAGGATTTAAATAGACATTTCTCCAAAGGTGATCTACAGATAACTAATAAACATATGAAAAGACACTATTGCTATCATTTAGGAAATGCAGATCAGAACTACCATGAGACTCCTTCACACCTACTTAAAGGGCTAAAATCAAAGACAGACAATACCCAGTGTTCACACGAGTGTGGAGAAATTGGAACCCTGATGTCAGTTGCTGGTGGGATCTTAAATGGTGCAGCCTCTTTGAAAAAGTTTCAACATTTCCTCAAAGGTTAAACATTGCATTATTGTATGACCCAGCAATTCCACTCCTAGGTATATCCCCAAGAGAATTGAAAACACACGTCTGCAAAAAATCTTTTACACACATGTTCACAGCAGCATTGTTCATAACAGCCAAAAAGTGGAAGCAGTACAAATGTGCATCAACTGATGAATAGATAAACAAAAGTGATATATCTTTATAATGAAATATTAGGCCCCATAAAAAGGGATGAAGCATTGATACACGATTCAACATGGACGAACCTTGAAAATATGCTGAGCAAAGGTGAAAGACGTTTCACCTTTGTCACACCTTGTCACAAATGACAACATGTCCAGAAGAGGCAAATGCAGAGAGACAGAAAATAGATTAGTAGTCGCTTACAGCTTAGGGGTAGGGAGAGAGGGTTGAGTGACAGCTAAAGGATAAAAGCTTTCTTTTTGAAGTGTTGAAGATGTCCCAAAGTCCCTTAATAAGAATGATTCCAATGTGTTATTGTTAAATATAATAATTTCTTATTCTGTGTCCAGCTGAGGGTACTTCCTTCTATTTTTCTAGCTTTCTGAATATTTTAAAGGTTTGAATTTTCTTTCCATTTAAAAAAATTAAGGTATAATTTACAAACAGGCACTTCCCTGATGGCACCGTGGTTAAGAATCCACGTGCCAATGCAGGGGACATGGGTTCAAGCCCTGGTCCAGGAAGATCCCACATGCCTCGGAGCAACTAAGCCCGTGCGCCACAACTACTGAGCCTGTGCTCTGGAGCCCACGAGCCACAACTGCCAAAGCCCGGATGCCTAGAGCCCATGCTGAACAATAAGAGAAGCCGCCGCAATGAGAAGCCTGCACACCGCAATGAAGAGTAGCCCCCGCTCGCCACAACTAGAGAAAGCCCGCACGCAGCAATCAAGACCCATTGCAGCAAAAAAAAAAAAATAGGTGACTTTACAGAGTGTGGGGACATTACATGATTTTAATAATGCTTTTCTTTCAAAAAGTTCACAATAAGTGCTGGTAACGTATCTTGTATCGGACTTCCCTGGCAGTCCAGTGGCTGAGACTTTGTGCTCCCAATGCAGGGGGCCCAGGTTTGATCCCTAGTCGGGGAACTAGATCCCACATGCTGCAACTAAGAGTTCACAGGCCGCAACTAAAAGATCCCACAACTAAGACCTGGCACAGACAAATAAATAAATAAATATTTAAAAAAAATTTTATCTTGTATCAATGAAATAAGACTTCATTAGTGTCATTTCTACTCTGACGAATCACCATAAACTTAGTGACTCACGACAACATAAATTTATTATCTTACAACTCTGGAAGACAGAAGTCTGAAATCAGTTTCACGGAGCTAAAATTGAGGTGTGGTCAGGGCTACGTTTCTTCTGAATGTTTTAGGGAAGAGTTTGTTCTCTTGTCTTTCTCGGTTTCTAGAGGCTGCCCTGCTTACTTAGCTTGTGGCCCTCATCATGCTGACCTCTGACCTCCTTGTCACATCTTCTCTGACTCTCCTGCCTCCTCCTTTTCCTTATAAGAAACTTGGTGATGATACTGGGCCCACCTGGATAATCCAGGATAATCCCCCATCTCAGAATAGTTAACTGAATCACATCTGCAAAGTCCCTTTTGCCATGAGAGGTAACATATTCACAGGGCCTGGGAATTAAGATACAGACATCTTTGGAGGAGCCCTCACTGTGCCTACTTCAAAGACATCACGAGTTCTCACCCATAGTGCACTTCTTTTAACCTGTGTCTCAACTATTTAGTATTCTGACAGCTGGAGGCTTGCAATTCATTAATTAGCCTACTAATGTTTGAGATGATCACAGTTGCTACTATGTAGGAGCTAGAATTGTTTATGGAATTTGCAGGGCAGAATCTCCAAAATGACTAATAAATGATGAAATTAAGCCCTTATTGAGATTAAAGGGGCAGTTTGACCTCACAAGTAAAGTCGATTTAAATGTGCTTTCTGAGCTACCAGTACCACTAAATTAATTAGCTACATACTTCCAAGAATTTTCCCAATTTGTCCGGGTATTGAAGGACATAATATATAATAAAGTCAGTTGATACTGAACTTGGATGTTTTTTTCTATTCTCTGGAGGCTTAATTGGGAGTCACAATTCCCTAGACAAACACTATCAGACGTGCCTGCCTCATTCTTCAAATCTCAGAAGTTATTGACTTTGGTAAAGAAAAGAATGCATGCTATTATGAGGTATTTCAACCAAGAAAAAGAAATGAATTTGCTTTGTCCTTTTCCCTCGGTTTCTGTAGCAGTCTCCTAAGTTCTGAAATGCAAATAGCTAAAATTGTAGAACTTTTTCCATACTCAGAAGGCATCTGTGCGGATCTAATGGCATTTCACAAGCATTTCATGTGGCAACGAATGCCAAATCTGATGGGATCAGACCTGGTTTGAAACTATTCTTGCTGATCAGTTTCTAAAGCATTAGGCAGAAAAGTTCTAGCATGATTACAGAAATGAGAATCCTATTGCCATCCTCTTTCTACAGTACAAGGAGAATGAAAGCCAGCAAGTGTGAAGGAAAGTGCTTTGAAGTTGGGAAGTTTATGATATGTCTCCCTCTTTGGGTTCCTAGCGTGCTTCAGAAACGACCACAAAATGCTTGGGCTAAAACTTTATGTTTACTTCATTACCTCAAAGTAAACATTTACATTTACTGTCATTTACATTATTTCAATTGTTTTGAGCTTTAGAGAAAAGAAAGGGATTGGTAGGGAAGCAGTAAGACCAAACCACACCAAGTGGTGCTTTTTCCTAGAGTAATTAGCTTTACATGGAGGTCTGAAAACCAAAGAAGATATATTTCCATTTCTTGCCTTTTGTAATTCTAATGATGTATTGACAGACAAGCAAGAGGAGATAAGGGTACAGCAGTCCTCAGATGGTTCCAAAAAGCCATTTTTAAGGAGTGTTCTCACAGGATAAAGACTGCCCTCCATCAGCAACATGGCTTAAGAACAACTATACTTTATCGGTTTAAGGTGCATATTTTTTTCACGTTTTAAGATCCCCAAAAATCAGGGTTTGTTTTACAGCTGATGGCATTTTACAATTCATTGGCAGCCATTCTCTTCCATAGTAATACATGAAGCAATGCAGCCTTATACAGTTTGGTTACGTGTGATGAAATACGGTACTTATTATCGTGCTTCCTTGAATGGCTTTCTCGGCTGCCAGTGCACTTGGTTATTTCTGCCTTCAGTACAGTGATTTGTAAAACTTTACTTCCCAGCTAAATACCACCTTTGAAGAAGTTTGGGGATTCCTGTGTATGCAACAATAGTTTAGGTGTTGGGAATAAAGGATTTAAGAAAGGAGAACAAGTTTCCAACTGCAGATATTCTTCTAAGTAACTAAGAAGTGGTTCTCCTCTTTGTGCACGTGACCGTCAGAAGGACACACACTTGCTGAGTGAATGTGGGAAATTAAAAGCAGTAGAGTAGGGCTTCCCTGGTGGCGCAGTGGTTGAGAGTCCACCTGCCAATGCAGGGGACACGGGTTCGTGCCCCGGTCCGGGAAGATCGCACGTGCCGCGGAGCGGCTGGGCCCATGAGCCATGGCCGCTGAGCCTGCGCGTCCGGAGCCTGTGCTCCGCAACGGGAGAGGCCACAGCGGTGAGAGGCCCGCGTACCGCAAAAAACAAAACAAACCAAAAAAAAACACTAAAAGCAGTAGAGTAATCTTGGCAATGCCCTGTTAGGAATTACAGGCAACTTTTTCTTATACTTTCCTATTTTTCTGAATTATTTTTTAATAAATTAATGTTACTTTTTGTTGTTTAAATAGCAAATACTTAATAGGATGGAGCCATCCTTGGGTCAAGACAATTAATAATAGTAGCGTTCTTTTTGTATGCTTTCATATGTACAGTTTATGTTATATCATGTATACCTTGATAAAGCTTTTTTTTTAAGGAGTCATAGTTGAAAATACAATTCCTGTAATGGAAATTTGACACAGTGTAGTGTAAACATAAAGAAAGCAAGTAAGTCCTTCTGAGATTCAGGAATATTTCAAAGAACAGGTAACCCTTGAGCTTTTTTGTTCTGAGCCTGGAAGGAAGAATGAAGTTCGCCAGGCAGAAAACAGAAAATGGCAGGACATGCATCCCAAAGCTGAGGACAGGCTCTCGAGGCTTGAAGCACTCCCACACAGCAGTGATGAAATGCCTTTCAGCCCTGGGTTCTCGTAACTTGCATACACATCACCTCCTCTGCTGACTCACTGGGCTCCCAGGCCCGGAAGGCAGGGGCTTTGTACCCTCACTTCTGTAACCCTTGAGGACCCAACAGAGAACCTAGCAGGCCTCCTTGAATGCTCCCAGAGGAGGCTGAAATGACAGTGCGCAGATGTGTTGAGCCATGCCCTAGGCATCTACTCAGGGACGATGTTCACAAAGGGAGAGAAGGCCTTTGAGACAGAAGCTATAGGTGTAAGGGTGCCTATCTGGATGGGGCAGCAGGAGACACAGAAGCAGAAAGGGCTTCAGTGCCTGGGGCTTGTTGCCCTCTGCTCTGAACCCAGCCTGGCTCTGTGAAGGACGAAGGATCTGCACACTCTGTGGGGCCCCCAGGGTTTTGCAGCCAGCTGAGCAGGGCAGTAGTCCTTCATGGACCCTGTCTCCATTCATTCATTCTTTTATAACTCTCCTATATATTTCATATTAAATGGGACTTCTGCAAGGAAAGAGGATGTGAATTCCCAAGACAAAATTTAGCATTTCACTTTAATGGAAATAAAATTTCAAACACTGTTTACCTGATCAATAACTGAACTCAAATACCACATAGTACTGGCTTTCTACCATTTCAGATAAGTGGAAATCTGTAATAATCTTTCTACCCACCAATGTGAGATTGACAGCAGTTGTTCAGTGGAGTGTCCCTGATGGGATGGTTGCCAGCCTCGTCTGCAGTAAGGTGGTGAGAGTGAAGGTACATTCAAAGGGAAGTGGGTTAGATTAAAAGTCAATAATATAGGACACTTCGCTGGTGGTGCAGAGGTTAAGAATCCGCCTGCCAGTGCAGGGGACACCGGTTCAATCCCTGGTTTGGGAAGATCCCACATGCCGCGGAGCAACTAAGCCTGTGCACCACAACTACTGAGCCTGCGCTCTAGAGCCCGCAAGCCATAACTTCTGAAGCCCACGTGCCACAACTACTGAGCCCACGTGCGACAACTACTGAAGCCCACATGTCTAGAGCCCGTGCTCCGCAGCAAGAGAAGCCACTGCAATGAGAAACCCACGCACCGCAACAAAGAGTAGGCCCTGCTCGCCTCAACTAGAGAAAGCCTGTGTGCAGCAACGAAGACCCAATGCAACCAAAACTAGATTAATTAATTTCTAAAAAAAGGATTGAAAAGAAGGACTCAAACAAGTACATGTGCATGTGTGTGTGCTTACCAGGTACTGAGGAGAGGGGGAAATGGGGAAACACTGCCGAAAGGGTAAGGAATTTTACTTTGGAATGATTTCTTTTGCAACTAGATAGGGGTGGTGGTTTAGTACATTGTGACTGTGTGAAATGCCACTGAATTGTTCAGTTCAAAGTGGTTAATTTTATGTTATGTGAATTTCACCTCAATAAATAAAACAAAAAGTCTGTAATACAACATGGAAGTGATTGTGAGCTCTGTTACCAGAGCTGCTTAACAAACACGTAAATGTTTCTCATTACGGTAGCTGGTAGAGATTATGATCCGTGATTAGGTTCTGAATGACCAGTAATATATCTCATATTCAAGTTACATTTTAAAAGTCAAAATAAGAAAACGAATTGATATTTCTTGTTTTTCTTTTTTCTTTCTTTTTTTTTTTTTAGGACTCTCAGCTCACTTCCTCGGGACACAGTAATCCAAGTAAGAAAAGTTTCTCTCTATAGCTTCATATGTGGGCGTTGGAGGGGGTGGAACAGGTGAGGAGGTTTAAAAGAATTTCACTAAAAGACAAAATCCAGTGGGGAAAGGAGGACCATTTGTCCAAGTGCTACCCAAAATGGATAAGATGCATGGTGACCGTGAATGCTCCTCTGTCTTTTTATTCAAGGGAGGGAGGGCCAAAACATAAAATGGTGAATTTCAAACCAACCCGAGGAGGAAGGAACGCCATCCTTTCTTATAGTTGGCCTCTGGTATGTGTAAGGGGAAAAATTTTTAAAGGCAGCTAATGAGTTACCTAAATTGAGAGAAAATAGGTGGGTAAAGAGATCAGAAGACCTCATGATAAATGTCCTTAGAATCCGTGAAGAAACCATGCCCTCTTCCAGGGAGAAACAGACTAAAGGGTCCAGGAAGGAATTTCATTACTGAACCCAGTGTCTAATAAAACATGTGGACTTCATCATCGAAGAGGGAATATCATTTCATGAAGTATTGTTTTAATTCTCTTCTTTGGCACTGTTAATTGGTATTAATGTTTTCTTGAGCATTAAATATGCATAAGCTGCCCCATTCATGTCGTGAAAGCACACCCACGAAGACTGGGCTCTGTTAGTCTCCTGATCGGCCAGTCGGCTGAGAGCATCCCTTGCAAATTTCAAAGCTATGTTTAAACATGAAAATCACTCTGAGCCAGTAGACGTGTCTTAGGAACGGAGGCTCACCTACTGAGCATCTGTGAGGGCCGGAGGATTATGGAGAAAAGACATCCAGACAAATGCGTTGGGCAGCCCCAGACTTTTAATGCACAGCTAGAGAAAGGCCAGGGTAGGAGGAGGATGGCATAATGACCCACAGGCAGTATCCCGTAGTTATCCCACCCTCTGCTGGAATTTGCTGTGAGTACTAGCACCAGGGAAGAGGTGACATGCCAAGGGACTTGAAATCTATAGAAATTAATAAATGTAATAGTAAGGAAAGGACTCAGGAGATGCATGGTTAGGTCCATGAGGTTCGTAGGCATCAGCGTCATATGCCGAAGGCTAGAGCGTACGGAAGAATTGCCATTGCTTCCCTCACCATTTCTTTCCATTTGAATTTAAACAGTTCGGCGTAAAGGGAGGAGAAAATAGATATAATAGAATAAATGTACCTTCTCTCAGCTTGGAGTCTTTGACGTAAAGAAGAACAAAGGAAACAGCTGTTCAGTCCCGTCTGTGTTCAGTCTCTTCTTTATGTATGCTATTTTATTTAATCCTAACCATAGCTGTGTGAAGTAGGCATGACATCTCCATTCTGCACGTGATGAAAATGAGATTCTGCAGTTAATAACTAACCCATTACCTTGACCCCCCAAATGTTGCTTCTGTCCCTTCAGTGTGAGATTGAATTCTTGTCCAAGATTTCTGTTTTCATCTGGCATATTTTTACAGCATGCCATAACTTTCACTCGCTGATGCTACGATTGAGATTATGTCAAAGCAGACGTATCTTCTGGGGAACTGTGAGCGGCACTTGCATGGTGTGGTATAAATCCCTCTGGCATTTCATCACCTGAGGACATTTGTAATTGGTTTTCTCTTTTCTAGGGGTAAGGGGATTTTTTTTTTTTCAAATAAATCCCCGCCCCTCAAAACCAAGCACATCTATAAAAAGGTAATATCACTATTTAAAAATCATAGTGATGTGGTATATATATGCTATGGAATACTACTCAGCCATAAAAAAGAAAGAAATAATGCCATTTGCAGCAACATGGATGGACCTAGAGATTATCATACAAAGTGAAATAAGTCAGACAAATATCATATGATATCACTTATATCTGGAATCTAAAATATGACACAAATGAACTTACTTACAAAACAGAAACAGGCTCACAGACATAGAAAACAAACTTACGGTTACCAAAGGGGAAGGGGGGATAAATTAGGAGTTTGGGATTAGCAGGTACAAACTACTATATATAAAATAGTTAAACACCTAGGTCCTACTGTATTGCACAGGGAACTATATTCAATATCTTGTAATAAACCATAATGGAAAAGAAAAAAAGATAAAAATTGCAGTGTCCTCTGTAGATTATAGCACGTTGGAAATTTTAGGACAGCTGGTCCCACCAGCATTTCCTGTGCTGTTTCTTGTATTTGGTTTGGAATCATTACAGCTTTGGGAGTCATGACTCCAGTAAATATGTAGAAAATAGGAAAAAACTGTACTTCAGAGAGACAGAATGTGTATTGATGGACTGACCTTCGCCACTTTAGGTCAGTCATTTTTATCTTTTTGAAATTAGAAAAACTAACTTGTGTAGGTACTAAGAGAAGAGAGTGTATAAATTAAACAGAAAATTATTTTTTAATCCAAATCTTTTTAAAGAGAGCTACTTTAGCCAGTTTGCTGATTACCGATTAATTTAATTTAATATAAAATAGAAGCTAATTAAGTATTGAGAAACTTAAATATTAAAACAGGTGATGTACGTCTACAGTTTTTTTAACGCGTAAGACTGTCCTGTTCAGGTGGCAGCCTGAGCATAAGCGCTTCTTTCCCTGCCTTCACAGTCTCCACTGAACTAACCGTAAAGCAATAGTGATGCAAATAAATCCGTAACAGCACTGAGAACCAGAAATTCAGCTGAGTGTCTGGAAAATGGAGACTGGACAGGACCCTACTGTTAGATAGGTAATCCTGGGCAGGGAAGGTCATGACCCAGAAAAAGAAAAAAGAAAAATAATGAACCAAACACGAACAAGCTGTGGTGGTAGAGGGAATGTCCTTGGGAGCTCCAGGAAAGACTTGATTTCCTCTCAACCCCAACAGAGAAGAGACGTGGACTGTGCGTAGTGATAGGAACATGGCCATTCTTCCACCCATTACTCCTCTACCACTATCTTAGCGGGTTTTCATACAGAGCTTTCAGTCTGGCTTTCCTCCCTCAAAAAAACAAAATACAAAAAAAACACATAGTAATATTTGCTAAGAAAATGAACAGCTAACTAGAACTTCTAGTTGGGAGCTAGTACCTAAGAGAGAAGCAGAATAGATTCTGAGATAATACCAGACCTTAAACATAGATATCTCTGATGGGCGGAGGAAGAGCTAACTTTTCTCAAGAAGGAAGTAAACTGAAATGCTATACACCCAGAATAAAGTACTTCGTATTTTTGTTGGGGAGTGAGAGAGCAGTCAGGGCTCCCAGCTTGTCTTGAGGCCTCTTCTCCTGAACCCTAAATGAAGCCTTCCAGTTAACATACCCTGTCCACTTAGAAAGAGCCCTAAATCAGCCCTTCCCTACAAGGGAGACGTATGTTAGCAAAATGGATCAATATACTAATATGGGAAATCCACGCCAGTACCTTTGTTAACCAGCCTGTTATCATTCAAAGATGTGAATACATAACCCAGGAGCACCAAAGAGAAGGAATGACCCAGAGGAAATCTACTTAATTCAAGGAACAGAAGAAAAAAATTTCAAATGTAATTACAGTCTTCAGAAGGATTTGAAATTATTTGCATCAAATAAAAAGACCAGATTGGTATGAAAAAGAAGCAGTTACAGAACAAATGAGCACTCCGGAATTAAAAATAGGGTTGACAAAATTTAAAAATTTAATAGATAATAGCTGAAGTCTGAAGTCTGGAATATAAGGTCGAAAACATTTTTTTTTTCTGAATATAAAGCAAAAGTCAGATGGAAAATATGAAAGGAAGTTAAGTTACATGGAAGATCAGTCAGGGTGGAAAGGTCAAATCCAGCTAGTAGGAATACCAGAAAAAGAAAATGGATAAGAATAAATAATAATAGAAATAGAATTCCTCAGGAAATGAGCACTCATTGTCAAAAACACTTGTGTGCAATGAAACAAGAGCAAGGAAAAAGAACAGACAGCAGAGAATTAGAGAGATCTCCAAGGACTTCAGATATTGGAATTACCAAGCCCAGAATATAACGTAAGAGTGCTTACTTTAATTTACGGAAATGAGAGAATTGAAAATATGATAAAGAACAAAAACATTTGGAAATGTACTAATCAGAACCTCTAGAAGTTAGAAAATAATAACAGAAATAAAATTTCTTTGGTCAGGTTTAACAGCAGATTACACATAGGTGAAGAAAAAGTAATGAATCAGGAAACTGAACTTAAGAAATTATCTAGAATGCAACCTAGAGAGACAGAAATGGAAAATATGAAAAGGAAGTTAACAAACCTGGAGTATAAAGTGAGAAGGCCTAAATATATTTAACTAGAATTCCAGAAAAAGATAAGGGAACAGAGGGAATATTAAAGGAGATGATGGCTGGAAATATTCCAGAATTGAAAGACACTAACCCATAGATTCAAGAAACCCAATGAATCTTCCCAATGAATCTTAAGCAGGATAGATAAAAAGAAGTCCACCCTAGACATATTATAGTGAAACTGCAAGCCACACAGGTAAAGGAAAAATTCTTAAAGTGCCCTTAATAACTTCAAAGAAGTAACAATTAAACTTCCAGTTGACTTCTCAACAGCAGCCGTGTATCTGGAATTTGACAAGGTGATTCTCAAATTTATTTGATAGAACAAGAAACCAAAAATAACTCAGACACTCCTTAAGAAGAACCAGGTTGGAGCCTTGCCTTGCTAATATTATTATATGAATGAATGAATGAGTGAATGAATGAATAAATGTTTTAGCTAAGTAATGAAGATAATAATAAATTGAGCAATGAAACAGATGTAAAGGACCCAGAAACAGACCACAGATTTATGAAAACTAGATTCGTGTCAGAGCTAAAAATGTAGATCAATGGGGAAAGAATGGGCTTCTTAATAGATAGTACCAGAATAACTGGTTATCTATAGGGAAAAAAAGGAAGCTATCTCCTACCTGACATCATATACAGAAACTATTCCAGGTATTTGTAGAAGACCTAAATGTGAACAGTAAAATTATACACTTTCAAAAGGTAATAGAGAACATCTTTCTGATGTATTTCTTAAGTAGAACACCGAAAAAGTGTCAAATAAAGGAAAACGGCAGGTTTTTTTTTTTTTTTTTTTTTTTTGCGGTATGCAGGCCTCTCACTGTTGTGGCCTCTCCCGTAGCACAGGCTCCGGACGCACAGGCTCAGCGGTCATGGCTCATGGGCCCAGCCGCTCCGCGGCACGTGGGATCTTCCCGGACAGGGGCACGAACCCGTGTCCCCTGCATAGGCAGGCGGACTCTCAACCACTGCGCCACCAGGGAAGCCCAAAATGACAGATTTTTATAAGGAGATGCTGCACAGCAGTGAGGGTGAATGAACCAAAGCTATGCACATCACATTGGCTGAATCTAAAGTCATATCATTGAATGACAGAAGTAATCCCAGAAGAATGCCTACACTATGATTGCATTCATACGAAATTTAAAATCAGGAAAAACTAAAGACTTTTAGTTACAAATTAATTCATGGTGGCAGAAACTGTCAAGAAAGGGAGAATGATTAACACAAAAATCCATTGCTAGCTAGCTGGGCTTGAATAGGACACAAGCTCAGGAGGCTTCTGGGTTATTTCTTGTCAGTGTCCCCTTTCTGGGCCTGGAAGGTGTTTTTACAGTTAACTCATTTTACTTTTTAAAAACTGTATATAAACATTTTTGTACACATTACATGCATGCTCTATTGAATTTCTCTTTAGGAAAAGCATAGCCTTTACTTGAGACAAATGAACCTGTGCCGTGATGAGATATAAGAATGAGAATCCATTTGACGTAAATACTGGGAACCCTTGCCTTCTTTCAAGTGTAGTGGCCGTCCCTCCGTGCAGGTCCAGTCTCTCTACTGTTCCTTAGAGGCTGATATATATGTTGTTATAATATTGTAAATTCCGTTACTCATGTATAATTTTTCTCATGGCCTATGGGCAATTCCCAAAATTAAATTATTGATAAAATTAATATTAATGAGGATGACTCATTAATAGTTACTGAACAGAATATAAATATTTTAAATCTTGGCTATGCCGGAGGAAAGGTATAGCTGTGCATAGTGGGATGTGAGTTGCCTCACTTTGCATAGTATAAAAGAAAAGGTACTGTCAGAAGTTGTTTAATCAAAAAATAGGTTAAATTTATTCAAAGTTAAAATACCCACTAGACACTAAAGTTTGACAGAACTAACAAAAATTTTAAGCGGAAGGGAGGTGGTAGTATAAGTGTATTAAATATCTTATCTCTCATTTTTCATATCAGAAATTATTACATACTGTCTGAAGTTGATTCATCTAGAAATAAGCTTATTACTTAGCGTTATAGTTGCAGGGCTAACAGGACTAATGACAAAAGCAAGCAGAGCCGTTACCTTTTCTCTACTGTTCAGTTTTTTTTTCTTTACGCTGAGCACAGATTCCTTTTATTATAAAGTGGTAGCACGGCAAAACTTGCCTTCGAAGCAGAATACAGCCTAGGTCGATTTTGATTTCCTTTTCATAGCGCTAATTATGGTACTCCAGCAGTGCAGTCATTTTCAGTTGAAGGGGCGTGAATTAGATATTATCTCTGTTTCCAGAGAGACTACTCGACATAAACGTCCTTGGTAGATTTACTGGATTAAACATGTAGCTACTGTAATTTTTTAAGTGACCTGGTGGAGGCATCAAGCCGTTTCATACCCTAACTTGTATACCGTCTTAGTGGTATGTGTACCTTTGTCCTCTTTTCCCACTGTAGCGTGGGACACTGCATTAATGATAGGTCATCAGACAGAAGACATATACTGAGCATGTAATATATGTTTGGTACTGTGGAAGACTCAGGTAGACAAATATGGAGTGTCAAGTTGAAAGTATACATGTCATATACATGTACACATACATATGTATTGATATGTGAGTGTGAATGTGTACATTTTCTTTCTATGGCTCGTTTTTTCTCTTTCTGTCTTTAATTATATGTCCGCCTGCAAAAGGACCACACTGCATCTGAGCCTCTCTCTTATGCCCAGTGTCTTAAAGATCAATGCAGGTTCCTTCCCTAGGAGAGCAGTGTTGAATCTATCATGAAAACAGCCGGAATAATCAGGACGAAGCCCCAACAGTCCTCACTGGCGGCGGAGAGGAAACATCTCCTGAGCACCCAACTGAAAAATCCCTTACTGAGGATTTTTTCCGGCTCCCATTCATCATTTTCCCTTGGGTCCTGATAAAGAGCCTATGATTCTCCATAGCTTGTGCACAGAGACACTTCAAGTTAACTTCAGAAATTACATCACGTAAAATTTCCAGATATTGGGGAGAATTTTGTGTTCTGAAGGGCAAACAGAGTTTTACTTCCTGACTCCATCCTGTGTTTCCTTTTCTCCAAAAAGGTTAATTCATGATCCACTGAGAGCACTCATTCCCCGACTGCTCATACATGCCCAGTGTGGCCCCATTGCATCCTTCCTGTTCGCCAGAACCTATTCTGTTTTCCCTGTTGCCACAACATAAGTGCTGCTAAGAGCAGAGATAACCAGCTGCAGCTTTGTTCCTGCGCCGCTCCCGCTCCCGATTCCCGCAGCCCCCAGCTCCCATGTGCAATAAGGCCTCTGTCCTCTCAGCCCACGGGGTATCTGGCAGCATTGTTGGCCAAGGTGAAACATATTTATTCAGACATCCAAACACTGTCTTCATGTATCAGATTGATTTCCTTTTTTTTAATGACATAAGTTGTTGAGAAACGTTTACTCCTGGGCTTCTGAGCCTGCTGCCTACATTCCTGATGATGATTGGATGTGGGGTAACTTCTGGCAGCTCCAGACCAGGGAAAGTAACCAATTTCTCCAAATTAAAGGGGGAAAAAAAGATCGCTATGTTTGAGAAAAATTAAACCTCCATTTAGTTTTATCTTAGGTGATGCAGGTGTTACAACTCTGTACTTTAGGATTCTGGCAGGAATTGTGGTTTCTCATTTGAAAGGTGATTTTGGACAGTACTAAGGTTATTTTCTAGCGCCAAAGCCAGTTGACAAGGTCTTGCATGTCTCCTATGTGAGTTTACAACAAACCTGGCCTGGAAGAGAAAATATATTATGAACGTACAAGCTTTAGAGCAAGTTCATTAATTCTCTGCCTCTATTTTTACTTCAGCATGGTTTCCCACGTACTGGGACTCCGTCAGTGTTTGCTATTGAGGCAGTTAAAATAGATGTGACTTTTCACAAGGTGACTGTCCCTCACGTATGTCCCGGCAGCGTGTAGACACACATTAGCAGAGAGTTACATCTGAGATAGATGTGTGCACTATATGTCACTGTCTTCTTTCTCTCACAACCGTTCTGTTTGAAAGAACTAAAAGGAAAAGAAATTATAAAGTTTACTTTTGAGTTCAGTTTGGACGATATCTTCAGAATGTGTTCATCATGTAATTTAGGGGGTCATTCCCAAGCCTCGGTGACAATAAGCTAATGGCTATAGCTGACAAAAGGGACTTGGTACAGGACATAGGCCTGAAGCCCTAAACAGCAGACTGGGGGATTCTGTGAGGTCTCCAGGCCTGGCTTGAAAGAGCAAAGCAAAGCAAGTTACCACCATCAGGCCCATCTCTTGCAACTCATAACCTTCTCTGGGGTGTGTTAAACTATTAGCACTACATAACCAGCCTAACTAACCACAGCTAACTCACAATGGCAGTCATGACCTTCCTCCATCCCGTAGCCTCAAGAAAACAAAAAGAAATGCCTTACAATACAAGGATGTATGGTGTCAAGCCATCAGTGGTCGAGGATCTAAGACTTACATTACGTCAATTGCAAGAGGAATTTACCCTTTAAAACTACAAGAAACGAACTGGTTCCAGGCTCCCTTCATTAAAACCCATTCAATCCTCGGTGACCACAGACGGCAGAAACATTTCTTTAACTAGTCTCTCAGATGGCCAGGAAGGATTTCTGATTTATATCTTATTCTGCATTAACAGGGTGACCCCAGAACCTGCTGCTGGGGCTCTCTGTGGGGTGTAATTCTTGAGAATCTTGTAAGCTGGGGTGCAACCTCAGTGTTGTGTAAAATTCTCTCCTCCAAGTTCTGATGTCACCTGACCTGGTTTAGCTTGTGTTTGCAGAAGGGATCGGAATTCAAAACGCCTTGCATCTAGAATGCTAATGGGGTTTATTTCCTTAAGTTTTCTGTAAAAGAAGTAGAAGGAAACAGATGCCATCTGTAAGGTATTCATCTTTTGGCAGGGTCTCCACTCTGAACCTCTGCTTGTTTGCAAACAGCTCCGTAGTACCTATTCACAGATCCTTGCCCGGGCCATTGTATTACAAAGAAGAAATTATTTTGCAAATCCGGTTCTTGGACAATAAAAAAGATGTTTGAAAAGCTTCCTGCTGCACATTTTGAATGGTTGTTAGTAGGAGTGTGGAAATATATTGAACCTCTCTTAAATCTTATAGGCTGTAACGCTCACATGTTGGTATTTTCTTCCTTTTTAAGAGAAAGGTGATGCTGAGCCAGGGAGTCCAGACAATGGCACATCGAATACATCGTAAGTCTGTTTCCTGTTTCTATCCCGAGATGACTGTTCTTTAATATGCTTATAATATGAAACTGCGCAAATAACTTGTTATAGTAACAGTAATAATGGAAAGAAGCCTGTGGTTCTCTTTCTCATGATAATGTGTTTTTTAATGCTTTTGGGTGCATATGCATTTTGAGGTCTTTCTTATGCTTTAGCCCAGTAAGAATATCTTGAAAACACAAGGCTCCTCTTCATAAAGTACAAATGTAACGAGATTTAACGGTATTATTTTGGCAGGGGGAGGGGAGGAAAGCTTTTGGAATTTGCTTGGCAACTTCCATCACTGTCATAAATAATTAGAGGACTTTTCACACATACTAGGAGATAGTCTGTCCTGCACACCTGGGAAGTACCAGTGTCATTTTAAAGCCTGCCCTTTGCAACCTGACCTCTGAATTATGTGAAATATACAGTTATAGATATCTCTGGACCCTCAAGGGTTTGTTCATAGTTTTGAGTTAACAAACACAGTTTTGAAAAGATAAGAAGAGGCTTTTAAAACATGTTCTTCACTCTACGTTTTGTCTTTTTCCTCTCGATAGCCAAGCAGTCCAAAAAATGTTTTGACGATTAATTCGATGCCAAATTTATATGCCAAAGTTTACATAATTCACAAGCTAACAAATTATTTTAGCTCCATAGGAATTAGTAACAGGTTTACTCCTTCAAAATCATTATTTTTTATCATTTCTGAGGAGTTAAATGTATTTTCTTATTATAAGACAGTTTTGTGCATATATCTATATTTGGACCAGTGCTCTTATTACTAAGCATTTAAAGTGCTATTCATTAGAAATGACAGCTTACGATATAACATTATTGAGTGTATTTGTCCAAGATCTGTTTCTCAATCTAGGAAGAGCCTTTGGCTTACATAGGATGGCTGTTTGTTTCATAAAGGTTATGACTACATGTTTCTTAAGATGTTACCCTAAAAGTTCAAAATAGTTCCATTATCATGATTTCTAATGATATAATGAATGTGACTGGTTTTAAATGGTTAAAATATTACTAATTTTTAAATTTTTGATTGTAAAATATAGTAGGAAAAGGGTTTTAATGCCATCTGGAGGCATTCTAGAGAACTGAAATGGGTAGAATCATTTAAATATGTAGTTCTTTTGAGCGGTGTTTGAGACTACATAAGAATTTATGCAACTAGTATGTCAACTATTTGGGAGTAAGTTATATTTTTTTATAAATAATTTTATAAAAGTGTTAATTACTGTAGAAACAACAATTTTTCAAATTCTCGTTAACAAATCATCTTAAAAACAGGCAAAGGAGCATACAAAATATTTTGGAAAGCTGCTAGCATCCTGCATTTAATCTTTTCAAATTTAAAATCACATTCAGTGGGCTTCGATTTTGTTAACACAGTTTGATGTGCCGCTAAAGTTCTCCGCCCCTTATACATCTCCGAAAAGTCCATTCTCTAAAAGAATTGGTTTCCATAACTCATTACCTAATCAAAATAAATATGTTGTCTGAGGAATTATTTTTAAACCCTCTGGAGATTGGTGAACAGTGAGAGTTTAAAGCATCACCCCACATTCTTGTCTCTTTGAGCGAAACAGACTTAGTCATCCATCTCATATCCTGCCTCTTGAACTAGAAACAGCAGAAATAAAGCCTGAGGCTGCAAGTATCCCTCTTAAAAGTGGAGAATTCTAAACTTGATCCTCCCAAAGAACCTTCTAACCGTGGTCTGTTATAATTAGGCAAGAGGAGCAGCTCATTATGAATAAAGAGCAGGGACTCAGGATGCCTTAGACTTGCGTAGCATTTTACAGTCTCTGTGTGGTATCCTATCTGAGCTTTATGTATGCAGACAGATAGGTAAGACAATATCCTTATTTCATATATAAGGAATCTAAGGATCAGAAAAGTCATTCAACTTAAGTGAAAAAATTCGGACACACATCTTTGGATATTCAGCTTTTTGGGCCATTTACCGTACTGAGGGGTCAGGGGATCTTAGGAGACAAAACAAAGTCATAAGTCAGAACCAAGGAGAAAAGTGGGGACCCATTTATTTGTTAAGTGGTAAGGGTATTAGTTTGCTAGGGCTGCTGTAACAAAGTAGCATAGATTGGGTCCCTTAAACAACTGAAATTTATTGTCTCAGTTCTGGAGGCTAGAAGCCCAAGATCAGTCATTAGGGTTTGTTTCTTCTGTGAAAGAAGGATCAATTCCAGACCTTGTCCGTTGTTTTGTAGATAAACATCTTCTCCCTGTGTTTCTTCACATCATCTTCCTTCTCTGCATGTCTCTGTGTCCAAATTTCCCCCTTTTATAAAAATACTAGTTATGTCGGATTATCGCCCACCCTAATGTTCTCATTTTAACTTGATTACCCCGTGAAGATGCTATCTCAAAATAAAATCACATTCTGAAGTACTGGAGGTTAGGACTTCAACATATGGATTTTGAGAGGACACTCAACATTAAGGGTCAGAGCAATCAAAATGATTTAGAAGCCAGGTCAGGAGAATCAGGAGTATACAGATGCCAGAAGATGGAACAAGGTGGTAAAACAGACCAAAAATTATGAGCTCCATGGAAACCAAAGAGGTGAAGGAGAGCTGAAAACTGTAAATAACATACACACAGGCACTAGGAAAGATACCTCTTCTACATTTGTGGTTTGGTGGGACAGACTTGGCTTCAGTAATGCCTATACATCCCTCTGTCTGTATAGTTCCATGACCTGTGAGTCATTTCAAGCCATTTTTTGGTTTTAAGCTGTAGTATAAAATTGAGAGTATCCAGACAGCTCATTTTCTGAAAAAGCATCTTTCCTCACTAGCCTCTTTTAAAAATGAGAGATTAGCATTATTTGCAATGTCCAAGACATGGAAGCAACCTAAGTGTTCACTGATGGATGAATGGCTAAAGAAAATGTGGTATCTGTACGCAATGGAATATTATTCAGCCATAGAGGGAAATCCTGCTACTTGCGACAACATGGATTGACTTTGAGGGCATCATCCTAAGTGAAACAAGTCAGACAGAGAAAAACAAATACCATATGACCTCATTTGTATGTAACATCTTAAAAAAAAAAAAGGGCTTCCCTGGTGGCACAGTGGTTGAGAGTCCGCCTGCCGATGCGGGGGACATGGGTTCGTGCCCCGGTCCGGGAAGATCCCGCATGTCGCAGAGCGGCTGGGCCCGTGAGCCATGGCCGCTGAGCCTGCGCGTCCGGAGCCTGTGCTCCGCAATGGGAGGGGCCACAACGGTGAGAGGCCCGCGTACCGCAAAGAAAAAAAAACTGGATGAAATATTTTTTACAAAACAAAACTATTTGAAGACACTAGAGGCTGATCAAAAGAAGGCAGAAATGTTGGCAACTTGATCCTTGAGAGAAAGAATTGGAATGCATGAGACCTACATTTTTACAGCTTCTCTCCTGAGGGCACTCCCCATTCCACCAAGAGTAACTACAACTCAAGGCCACAATCATATATTCTTGAAGTGTATGAGGATGGAGTTCAAGGCTGCCAGAGTGGCTGGGATTTAAGGGAAGAAATTCCAGAAAGGAGGCAGCCATAGAGAAGAGAGTTCCACTTCTGTATATAAATTCTCCTCCATGCTTGGGTGACTTCTGAACTGCATAGGTATGGGAGAAAGGCCAGTGAGCCCAGTGGAAAACAATAGCTAGAGAGCTGAAAAGCTGAGCATACATTTCAGTAGCTGCCTACTGCCTACAAAGATTGCCCGTAGAGTTTGGAATTTGAATCTCACCCAAGTTATAGGGACTTGGCAAACACTTAGGTTTTTGTCTGAACCCTCAGAAAGGCCTCGCCTTAAGAATAAAGGATTCATCCTAAAACTAAGGGCAAAACCAAAGTAGATCATAACAAAGTGTAATCCTAAGCATTCACGAGTTCAGCTAGTAATTTGTCTGAAACAAAAATATTAACACTCTTTAAAGGAATAAAACAGATCTAGAGCCTCTATTACATGTCATTCATAATATTTATTATCTAATCAAAAATTAACAGATATGTATAGAAGTAGGAAATTGTTACTCATAATCAAGAAAAAATGTAATTGCTATAATAGAACTTGAAGTAACCTAAATGTTGGAGTTTTCAGGCAATAACTTTAAAGCAGGTGTTAAAATATATTCAAGAATATAAAGGAAAACATGGTCATAATAATTGAAAGAAGAAGACCCTCAGCAGGGAAATGGAAATGATTAAGAAGAACCAAGTGAAAATTCTGGAACTGAAAAGTAAAATATTTGAAACAAAAATTTCACTGGATAGCCTTAGTGAAGAATGGAAATGACCAAATAAAGGGTAAGTAAACTTAAAGTCAGATCAATAAGCATTATCCAATATGAAGAACAGTGAGAATGAAGATTAAAAACAATAAACAGAACCTCAGTGAATTATAGGACAATATCAAGTAGTATAATATACATGTAATTGGGGTCTGAGAAGGAGAGGACAGAAAAAGCAGATCAGAAAAAATATTCAAAGAGATAATGGCTGAAGGCATCCCAAACTGGCTGAACACATTAACTTACAAATGCAAGAAGCTTAACAAATCCTAAGCAGGATAAATAAAACAAAACCACACCTTGAAACGTTACAGTAAAATTGCTAAAACCTATATTAAAGATAAAGAGAAAAATCTTGAACATTGCCAGAGATAAATGACATATTATGTAAAAGGTAACAGTGATGCAGTTAACCAAAGGATTCCCACCATGAACAACGGAGGCTAGAATATTATTCAAAGACATCTTTAAAGTGCTGGAAGACAAAATAAAAACAATAAATTAAAAAAAATAAAGAACTTTATCAAGCTAGAATTCTAAATCTAGCAAAAATATCCTTCAAAACAAGGTGAAATAAAGACATTTTTGGTTTTTCAAAATCTGAGAGAATTTATTTCCAGAAGGCCTGCACTACAATCAGTGATAAAGGAAATTTGTCAGGCTGAGGGGGAATAATATCAGGGGGAAGTTCAGACCTACAAGAAGGAAGTATTTACAGGAAATGATAAATATATATGTAAATATAGAAGATTATGTAATGTAAAAAACAAGATACTCTTTTATGGGACTTATGATGTATGTAGATGTAAAATGTATGACAAAAATACCACAAAGGATAAGAGAGGGCAAATGGAATTGCATGACTCTTAAGATTCTTACATTTTATGTGAAGTGATACAATATTAAATCCAAGTAGACTGGCAATAAGTTAAGGATGCATAGTGTAATAACCAGAAAAACCACTAAAAAAAAAATACCAAAAAAAGCATAAATGTCATTGGAGGGATTAAAATAAAATACCAAAATAAATTAGATTTGAAAGACTGCCTACTGTCTATAAGGTATACAATTTAAATATAAAAACACAGTAGGTTGAAGCCAGAAGAGGGAAAGATAGACTGTGTAAACAGTAAGCATAAGAAAGCTAGTGTGACACTATTAAACTACCAAACAGACTTCTAGACAAAGAGTATTAGAAGAGGTAAAAAGGACATTTTATCATGCTAAAAAGGTCAGTTAATGAGGAAAACAGACCAGTCATAAATATGTACGTATTTACTAAGAGATTATCAAAATATATGAAACAAAAACTGACAGAACAATAATAATAGAGATTTTTAACATCCATTTCTTCAGTAATCAGTAGAAAAATTAAACAAAATATTAGGAAGTATATAGAATATTTGAACATTATCAACCACTTTGACCTAATTGACATTTATAAAACACTACACCCGACTGGTGCAAGATATGTAATCTTATCAAGTACACATGAAGCAAGACCTTATTGTGCACAATAAAAGACATATAGATAAATTCCATATGATTAAAATCTTGCAGAATGTGTTCTGTGATCACAGCATGGTTATATTATAAGTCAATAGCAATGAAATTCTAGAAAATGCCTACTATTTGAAAGTTAAATAACATTTCTAAATAGTTTTTGAGTTAGAATAAATCACAAAGGAAATTAGAAAAAATTTTAACTGAATGAAAATGCATATACAGTTTATGAAACTTTATGGGCTTTGCTAAAACAATACACACAAAAAAATGTATAGCTTTACATGACTAGAAAAGAACAAAGTTGAACATCAGTAATTTATGTTTCCACTTTACGAAGCCAGAAAGGAAGAATAAATTAAACCCAAATCATTAGGAAGAAGTACATAATAAAGATAGGAATAAAAATTTTTAAACAATAGAGAAAATTAAAAAACCAAACTTTAGTTCTTTTAAAAATTTAGTAAAATTAACAAAACACTAACAAGTCTAATCCAGGAAGAGAGGAGGGAAACATAAATCACTAACATTAGCAAAGAAAGAGTGGGTATCACTATATAGCCTACAGAAGTTTAAACAACAGTAACTGGATATTATGAACTACTTTCTGCTAATTAATTTGACAACTTAGATGAAATAGTCAATTTCCTTGAAAAATACAGTTACCATAAGTAACTTACCATAACTGCCACATGAAGAAATAGAATATCTGAATGACCCTATTGCTATTAAAGAAATTGAATTTGTAATCAAAACTTTTCCACAAAGAAAATTCCTCCAGAGGCAGGTGGTTTCACTGGTAAATTCCATCAAAACTTAAGTAAGAAATGTTTTTACCAATGAAACATCGACAAATGAACTGCTAGTCTTATACAAACTCCTTCAGAAAATAGAAGAGGAAGAAAAACTACCCAATTCATTGTATAAGGCCAGTATAACCTTGATACCAAAATCTGACATAAACCTTATAAGAAAAGAAAATTGGAATCCAATATCTCTTATAAACACTAAAAAATTCTTAATAAAACATTAGCATATATGTTCCAGTGATATATGAAAAGGACATTATTCATTATAACTAAGTAGGGTTTATCACAGGAATGAATGGTTGGCTTAATGTTAGAAGAAAAATTAACGTAATCCACCGTATTAATAGAATGAAGGAGAAAAACCATATGATCTTCTAAAAAAATGAAGGCAAAGCATTTGACATGATTCAACACCCATCCATGATTTTTAAAACTCTCAGCAAACTAGTACAAGAAGGGAACTTGTTTAATCTGACAAAGGGCATCTACCCCCAGACCGACTGCTAATGTCATATTTAATGGTGAAATACCAGACACTTTCCTCCTAAGATCAAGAACATAGCAGTAATGTCTGCATTTATCACTTCTATTCAGCGTTGTAGTTCTAGTCAGTACAATAAGGCAAGAAAAAGAAATAATAGGCATAAAGATTGAAAAATCTTTTGGAAAAATCTTTATGAATGATTGTTTATAGAGAAAATCCTAAGAAATTTAATAAACAACTACTAGAACCAATAAAAGAATTTAGCAGGGTCAGTTTACAAAAATCAGTTGTGTTTCTAATAGCAGTAAGCAATTGCAAAATGAAATTTAAAAAGCAGTCCCATTTGCAATGATATAAAATACTTAATAAATTTAACAAAAGACATATAAGACTTGTACACTGAAAGCTATTAAACCTTGATGAGAGAAATTTTAGACTTAAATGGAGAGATGTTCATAAATTGGAAGGCTCCTAATGTTAATATGTCCGTTCTTCTCATAATGATATACAGATACAACACAGTGTTGATCAGAAGGCCAACAGGGCACTTTTCTAGAAAATGACAAGTTGATTCTAAAATTTTTATAGAAAAGCAAGGGTCCTAGGTAGCCAAAACAGTCTTGAAGAAGAGCAGGGTTGGAGGCCTTACAGTACCTGATTTCAAGACTTACTGTAAAACTAAAGTAATGAAGGTAGTGTGGCATTGACATGGACAGACAAATCAATGGAACAAAACAGAGTCTAGAAATAGACCCACACATATATGGTCAACTGATTTTTGACAAAGACAAGTCTTCAACAAATGGTGCTGGAGGAACTACTGGGGGAAAATCTGAATCTCACTTAAGACACAATTGAGATGGATCACAGACCTCCATTTAAAGGCCCAAACTATAAAGCTTCTAAAGGAAAACATGGGACAATATCTTCACAACCTGCAATGATTTCTTACAGAAATCACAAAACCACAGAAAAGAAAAGAAAACCCCGATGAATTGGATTTCATCAAAATTCAAAACATCTGGTCATCAAAATGACAAGGCAAGACACAAACTGGGAGAATATACTTGCAATACATATATCTGACAAATAGTTTGTATCCAGAATGTATAAGGAACTCTGACAATTCAATAACAAAATGATAAAGACACAAATTTTTTAAATGGGCAAAGCCTCGAACAGACAAAGAAGATATACAAATGTCCAGTAAGGAACTGAAAACATGCATTTTACTAATAATATTCATCTTCAGGGAAATGCACATTAAAGCCACAATGAGATACCACTGTATACACCCACTAGAATGACTAAAATTGAAAAGACCAACACCACCAAATAGTCAGGAGATATGAAGCCATTGGAAGCCTAGTGCATTGCTGATGGGAGCATAAAATGGCATAACCATTTTTAAAAACTGTTCCTTTTACACACATTTATTGCATTCCCCAGCAATTAGGCACACACTTGGTACTAGATCCAACAATTCCATTTGTAATTATTAGCATGGGAAAAAAAAGGAACGCATGTCCTTTAAAAGCTTAGTACAAGAATTTGGGCTTCCCTGGTGGCACAGTGGTTGAGAGTCTGCCTGCCGATCCAGGGGACACGGGTTCGTGCCCCGGTCCGGGAAGATCCCACATGGAGCCTGCACGTCCGGAGCCTGTGCTCCGCAACGGGAGAGGCCACAAGAGTGAGAGGCCCGCGTACCGCAAAAAAAAAAAAAAAAAAAAAAAAGATTAGTACAAGAATTTTAATAGCAGCTTTATTCTTGATAGTCAAAAACTGGAAACAACCCCAATATACATCAGCTGGTACATGGATAAACAATCTTGGTATACTGGAATACTTTCCAATATATTGGAAACATAATGGAATACTTCTAATAAAAAACAAATTCCCCAACTTGGTCTATAGATTCAATGCAATCTGAATCAAAATTCCAGCAAGGTATTTTGTGGATATCAACAAACTGATTTTAAAGTCTCATTGGAAAAGCAAAAGACATAGAATAGCCAATACAGTATTGAAGGAGAAGAACAAAGTTGGAGAACTGACTCTACCCGACTTCAAGACTTACTATAAAGCTACGGTGTTGGCGAAAGAATAGATAAGTCAATCAGTGGAACAGAATAGAGAGCCCAGAAATAGACCCACGTAAATATAGTCAGCTGGTCTTTGACAAAGGATCAAGGACAATACAATGGATAAAGATGGTCTTTAAAACAAATGGTGGTAGAACACTGCATATCCACATGCAAAAAAATGAATCTAGACACAGACCTTACACCCCTCGCTAAAATTAACCCAGAATGGATCACAGACCTAAATGTAAAACACAAAACTAGAAAACTCCTAAAAGACAACATAGAAGAAAACCTACATGACCTTGACTATGGTGATGACTTTTTAGAGCAAGTGACTAAGGTAGTGCCTGCAGAGGAAGAGCAGACTGAGATCCTGTTAGTTTGTCATCTTCACTAGGAAAGTTCTAGGAATAAGGAGCAAATGGAAATTTCCAAGCTACAGCAAAGACCACAATTTCACAGGGTCACCGTGCCTGCTTAATCCAGATTTGCCCACCACTGGCAAGTCCACGCTTAAGTCAGAGGTCAAAAGCGTAGGCTTGCAGAAAACTCCTAACAGAGGACCTGTCTGCATTTGAACGAAGTACCTATTACTTTCAAGAATAAATGAGGATTCAAAAATGACCTTCATAAATTAAGGAAATTGGATTAAACACAAATAGTTAAACTTCTAGAAGAAAAAAATTAACAAAATGAAGCAGAAGGAAATGGTCTACCAGGTGTGTACATTGTACAGTAAAAGACTTGGAAACTCCTATAAGCTCAAACTGAATTAGAGCAGCCCATGAAATCTTATTTCTCCCAGGTTAATATAGCAGTTGGAAGTAATATATGGAAAGTGCCCATTACCTAGTAGGCACTCAGTAAATACTTATTACTGCATTTAATAGGATTCATGATTTAGAAAAGATAGAAAACAACCCTATCTCTGCAGTTGGTACAGATCAGAGCTTAATGAGAATTGTCATCTCTCCTTTAAAAAAGGTGACATGCTTAGAAAGGGTTAAGTTTACAAAGGTCTTCTAGCGAAGCCGGAGCTGTGAAGAAGAATGCAGAGTGGTCAGTCTTCTCCAGACATGTCAGCCGGAATGAGCTCTTCTCCCAGCCTTCAGACAATAGGACCAGAGGCCAGCAGTGCATGGCTTTACCTCTCCCCAAAGGAGAATGCATAGCCAGGAGGTGGCTGGAGAATTCACCTCCACCACGGACTTCTAATTTTAAATGTCTTAGAAGACTTGGATATCACTGACTGATGGAACAGAGTGGGTCTAACGGTGATGCCCAAAGCTCCTTTCCAGATGTCTGATGTGCACCTGTGATTCATTTATAAAGGTGAAAGGTGAAGCGTGTTTATATCAGTGAAAAGTATTTACCTCCATCAGTTCAGGCTGCTGTAACAAGCCACTGTAGACTAGGTGGCTGATAAACAGCAGAAGTTTCTCTCTCACAGTTTTGGACCCCAGGAAGTCTAGGATCAAGGTGCCGGCAGATTCAGTGTCTGGCCCACTTCCTGGTTTGCAGATGGCCATCTTCTCGCTGTGTCCTCACATGGCAAAGAGCGGAGAGGGGAGAAGCAAGCTCTTTCGTGTCTCTTCTTATAAGGGCATTAATCCCATTTGTGATCGTTCTACCCTCATGACTAATTACCTCCCAAAGGCCCAGCTCCTAATACCATCACAATGGAGGTTAGAATTTCAACATATAAGTTTGGGGGGAGGGGAACACAAACATTCAGTCCATAGTTATTTATTAAAAATATCTTATGCCCATTGTAGAATTATCTTAGGAAATGTTAAATATGGAGGGAAAATATACAGAGGAACAATTATGTGCTAAACATATAAAGAAATCTATCACTTACGCATGTGCTTTTAATAATAAGATTATACAAACTGATCATATAATAGGTTTTGGAATTTGAGAGATCAAAGTCGATTTGAGAACTGTTACCAAAAGATGGTGTTTTTTTTTTTTCAGAGAAGTTTAAAACCTTCCTGGTATTTATTTTGGCCATAGCAATGCGTGTCTAAAATGATGAACTGTGACTGTTCTTTTAGCCCACGAGGTACCTTCCCCAGAGACTTCCTTTCCGTATCTGTTTAAGTAATTTGCCAGGCTCCTGTCTGCTAGGAAAATGAGAAATCTAGTATAGACACTTGGCCTAGAGAAAATTGGCCAGATCCCATTTCTCCAACGCTTAGACACTAAGAATAAAAAAGAACGTAGGAAGGGTCTCTAGGGCTCCTTGGACCCCCTTGTTATGTAGATGTATAAATTAGACCGAAGGCCTTTGAGAGGTATGGCTTGTCCAGTGGATAAGGAGGGAGGGCCTTGACCCAGCCTTCAAAGACCAACAAGTCCAGTTGGGGCTGGGCACCATTGCTGAAGGAAAAGAGAGGTGAGAAGGCTGTTAGTTTTACCTGAAAAGGAAATTAGATGTTGCTGTTGTGTTGGTTATACCGTCAGATTAAAACAGCAAACAGATCCAGGAATGTAGATCGGAAATTATGACATCACAGAACAAGACTGCAAACCTTATCTTTCATGTTCGTACACCAGACTGGAAGGCCCATGGTCCCAGAGGTCATAGAAGAAAATTCTTCAGCAAAACTAGGAAGTCTGTTCCCCTCTCTTGTTCTGTTCCCCCTCTCTTGTTCTGTTCCCCTCTCTTGTTCTGTTCCCCTCTCTTGTTTTGTTCCCCTAAACTGATGCTTTCTCTTTCCTCTACACCTGGACTCCATCCAACCATACCTCTCCTCAAGGTGTCATCTAGGTCAGCATTTCTCAAGCTTTTTTGGGGTAATTTAAAGGGTTTTAATTTTAATTGTGATAAAATATGCAGAGCATAAAATTTATAGTCTTAACCACCTTTAAGTGTGCGGTTCAGGGGCATTAAGTACATTCAGATGGTTGTGGCTTCCATCACCGTGAAGTATTCCCAGAACTCTTCATCTTCTCAAACTGAAACTGTCCCCATTAACAGGCCAAATTAATAGATTGCCATAGCTAGTAACTCTCCATTTCCTCCTCTCTCCAGCCCCTGGCAACCAGTACTCTGCTTTCTGTCTCTCTAATTTTGACTACTCTAGGGACCTCATATAAGTGGAATCAGACAGTATTTGTCCTTTCGTGTCTGGCTTATTTCACTTAGCATTATGTTTTCAAGGTTCATCCATGTCGTAGCAGGTGTCAGAATTTCCTTCCTCTTTAAGAAGGCATTTTCTTTCTTTTTAAAACTGAATAATATTCCATTGTGTGTATAGACGTTTTCTTTATCCATTCATCCATCCATGGACATTTGAGTTGCTTCTACCTTTTGGCTGTTGTGAATTACGCTGCTAGGAACATGAGTATACAGATATCCCCTCAAGTTCCAGCTTTCATTCTTTGGAGATCATACCCATCACAAATTTTCAAATATAACCTACCCAGTCAGCCATATGTCACATCCTATGAGAGTGTATGTTTCAAACAACAGTGTCACAAAACAGGACCCACCATGACGCTGACATTTTCTTTTTTTTGTTAATATTTTTAAAATGCACGTCACACTACATAAGTTCATTTTTGGTCAACCCATGTTCACGAAACACAGTAGAGGTTACTGACCAACTAACGAGATAGCTTGTGCCACGGGAGTCAGGAACAGAAAGGAAACCACCTGTAGGGGCCCTGCAGTGCTTCTGACCCCAGCTTGGTCACCTGATGAAGATGATTTCTTCTGTCCTCCCAATAGCCTGGAAAGGAAGTTCTTATTTCCTGTTTTACAGAAGAGGAAATCAGGGCTGAAAGAGTATAAGAAGCTTGTCCAAAGATTTGCCTCCAGTGAGTCTGTCGCCTCTCCCATCTGCCACGGGCCATCTCTCTGGCCCACACTGCCTGACAGGCTAGTGTATAGGGTGCCTGGTAGGACTCCCCTCAGAGGACCCAAGGCATTCTATTAGGGCCAAGGAAAGCTTTAGCTCAAGGGAGTGACAACTCAGAAAATTTCAGGACCCATTCACAGGCTCAAGAAGTAGGTATTTGGGGTGTATGCCATGCAGGCAGGGTTAGTTTCCACCAACCCCTAACTAGACCACAGAAGCCACTGCTTCCTTCACTTAATGATTCAGGTGGACAGTATCTGAAAGTGAGTTTGGCACGTTTGCAAAGAGCTCTTTCAGTCCAAAGAGACATTCACTAATAAACTGGAGCTCCTCGGTATTCAGCGTGACTGTAGCAGATGGCAGTGTTTTTCTGAGTCACTCTGGCCAAGGGAGACTGTGGTAAATCAATAAATGTTACCATATGTATTGATTGCAGTGCGTAATCAATAAATATTGCCTGACATTAACAGGCTGATTATGCTTCCTCCAAGTGTTTTCTTTCATAAAGCTGCTTCACACTCTTGTGTTGAAGCCTGGCCCAGCATTCAGAACATAATACTTATTCAGTAAAAGATTATTAGTGTGAGTAAATGAACGCATGCAGGATAACACAGAAGATGTCTGGAATATATCCGCTGTGCATTTCGTGTATCTTCTTTCAGAAATGCCGTTAGCTTGATTTGTGCTTTCTTTTCTATGGATTTTAATTAGACATAAATCTGCAAAATGCAGAGCTTGTATATTTACAAACTGAGTTCTCCCCCGTCCCTCCCACCCCCAGATCACAGATTCTCTCTGCACCCCTATGCCTCTAATGCTGGTCCCCTCTCAGGCAGCCTAGTACCAAAATGCTACTCCCCAAGCTTTCAATGTCTATCTTGTGTCAGGCACTCTGCCGGACACGTTGTCTTATTTCAGTCTCACAACAACCCAGTGAGGTGACATTACTACATCTCAAATTACAGAAGGGATAATCGAGGTCTCAGTGAGTGAGACCTCACAGTTGGCAGTGGCAGAGCTGAGATCCCAGCTGGGTCAGAGCCACTTGGAGCCGCTGCTTTAGGTCTGGTGCAGAGGGCGCATGGACTAGAAGAGACACTAAGGAAGAAATTCTGTTTCTGAGCAGAGGGCTGGCGTCTCCCTTCAAGCCCTGAATATCCGCTCTCCTTCCATAGTGTCGAGAGCATTGCAGCCCACAGAGCCTGTGAGAAAGCTTGCGGAAGGAGACAGGAGGAAGCCTGGTTACAGGCGATGGTATTTCTGCCTGGTGATGGAGGTCTTGGAAGTAGTAGAGGCTGGAGTCTGGAATTCATTTGACAGTCCGAGTAGCTGGCAGAAGTCGAAGGACAGCTCCCCGGCCCCGGCCCACCTGCTCACCTCAAAGGGCCTTCTGCTGTTGGCAGAGTGTATTTTGGTAAAGCAGTGCTCACATGATCCCCACAAAAACATGTAAAATATTTAAGCCTCTGCCCTCAGGGCTCTGCCACAGAGAATTCCATCTCCACTCTGAGCTTCTTAAGTGACTGAAATATACAAAGAGACAGGGACTGTAGGGATAATGGGCAGATGACCAAGCATTCACACACACGTGCGCACTCACCCTTCTGTGTTAAGCAGGCCATTCCTGCTTGAAAGATGAGGACTCCGTGGGATTTAAAGCATTTCTTTCAAATAGTACCAGTGTCAATATATCATGATGAAGAGGTAGCAAATACTAACTATAAGCGAGACTGTGTACTAAATGCTTTCTAAAAATAGGAGAGCTGTATAATATAACAGTAATGCAGGGACAGCCGGTGTAAACGGAACACAGGATCACCCTGCAGATGAATCAGTTCTTTGAATCCTCATAGCAACTGGGAACCGTCGACAGCATTAGAACCTCCCTTTTTATAGATAAAGAAACCGAGGCTACAAGAGCTTACACAGGTGGTGTGGCCCAGCCAGGATATTCCCCTACAGTTGTCTGACTTGAAAGCCCCCTTTCTTCGATGCCGCCTTAAACTGCAGACACGTGCGCTGCACCGTCGTGTGGATCTAAGCAGTGCTGGGCTCAAAACACAGACAAAGTTACGAGTGACCAGATGGCAGGAAACCCAGCGACTGGAGACTATTTCATTTGAAAGTCTGTTTAACGCTAAAGCTAGAGGGTTGAGTTAGATGAATTGGCTTGTAGGGATGGGGGAGAGAGTATTAAGAATTTGCTTTTGGAGTTTTGGCAAGTAAGGAAAATAATAAGCAGGGTGAGACAAGAAAAACAAGCACTAGTTGGATAGAACTGGTAATCGTATAGCCTCACTTCTTGAAACAGGATGATGTTACTTTCACTCAACCCCAGAAGCAGGTTACTCTGAAAACAGAGGATTTTTTAATGGTTAAATACGTAAAATATCATTGTTTTTAATTTTGAAAAAAATAGATATTATCCGTTTGACCACAAGGAAAAAACTCTTTTTTCTCATGAGCCAATTGTAAGAATGGAGACATTCTCTAATTTTGTGAGTTTTGTTTTCCTATTGACAGTTTTGACTAGGTCGTATGACTCTCGCTCCTTAAGTTTACTGAGCATTTATTATGTGCTAGGCACTATTCTAAGCATTTTACTCATATTATTCTCACAGCTCTCTGGGATGGTTATCCCCATTTACTGATAAGGGAAATGATGCACTGAGAGGGTAAGTAACTGGCCCAGAGTCACACAGCTAGTGTGTGACAGAGCTGGGATTTGAACTCATTTTGCCTCCTGAGTCCATGCTTTTAACCTCGCTTCTATACAGCCTTCATTTCAGCTATTAGACTTCAAATTACTTCCAAATACTGAATATTAATGTGTCTCTGAACAAGAGAACAGCATTTCTGAATTGTGTGATACCCCTGGGTATACTCAAGATGTTGAAAAATACACTTGAATTAATAATTAGCATAGGGCTTCCCTGGTGGCGCAGTGGTTGAGAGTCCGCCTGCCAATGCAGGGGACACGGGTTCGTGCCCCGGTCCGGGAAGATCCCACGTGCCACGGAGCGGCTGGGCCCGTGAGCCATGGCCGCTGAGCCTGCGTGTCCGGAGCCTGTGCTCCACAACGGGAGAGGCCACAACAGTGAGAGGCCCGCGTACCGGAAAAAAAAAAAAAAAAATTAGCATAATTAAGATTTTAATCTTATCTATAAATGTCTGTAGCATATCATTATTTTTACCTTCCCCTTACAATGTCCAAGAGGTGATCATTTCATTACATTTTGAAGTACGTTTGAATTCTGTTGTTTTTTCTAATAATACTGTTACCAATCATGCTACACAGCCTCAGAGTAAGAACAGCAGAGAGTTCAGTGCCTTTGCAAGTACTAAATTTGAGGTTCAAATTTTGAAGAAAAGTGAGCCATTAAAACTTGAATATTTGTACGGTTTTTGTTGCTTGGACTAAAATTGCATGTTTCCTGAGGGACCGATTTTGCAAGTTCTGGATTCGGGTGGTGCTGGGTTAGCCCTGAAACCCTGGCTGGACTTCTTCAGTATCGAGATGTGATATCCTCTGTGGAGCTTTTAGTAAAACTTGATTGATCAAAAATAAATTGAAGTAATGCCACAGAAAATGTTACACCTAGACCAAAAGCATTCAGGAGGACGGGAATGGAAATGTCTCTTCTTCCAGTTGTTGTAAATAGATGTCTTTGTTGTTTCATGTCCCTCTGTTTAGCCTCCAAACTAGGACTGCCAGATTAAATACCAGACACCCAGTTCCATTTGAATTTCAGATGAACAAGGAATAGTTTTTGAGTGTAAGTATGTCTCATGCAGTATTTGAGACATACACTAAAAAAAACGTTTTTTACCAGAAATTTGAATTTCACTGGTGATCCTGTATTTTTTTTAAATTATTATTAATTAATTAATTTTTGACTGTTGGGTCTTTGTTGCTGCGTGCGGGCTCTCTCTAGTTGCAGCGAGCGGGGGCTACTCTTCGTCGCAGTGCACGGGCTTCTCACTGTGGTGGCTCCTCTTGTTGCGGAGCACGGGCTCTAGGCACGCGGGCTTCAGTAGCTGTGGCTTGTGGGCTCTAGAGCGCAGGCTCAGTAGTTGTGGCACGTGGGCTTAGTTGCTCCGCGGCATGTGGGATCTTCCCAGACCAAGGCTTGAACCTGTGTCCCCTGCACTGGCAGGCGGGTTCTTAACCACTGCGCCACCAGGGAGCCCCAGGATTCTGTATTTTTATTTGCTAACTCCAGCAACCCTGCCAAATCTCACATAGACTGTAGGGCCAAGTGGATTTTCATTTAAATCCATAATTTATCAAAGAATAGAAGAGAGACAGGGTGAGGAAGGGAGAGAAAAGAGAAGGGAGAGGAGGTAAAGTAATAGGAGAAAGAGAGAAAGTAAGAATGAATTTGGGCAACCCGCCAAGTAAAATAACTAACATTTTGCAAGAAAGAAATTCTAAAACAGGTCATAGGATGGAAAAAGTCTGTTTCACAGACTCTTTGGCCTGAACATTGGCCAAAAAAAAAAAAAAAAAGGCATCCTATTAACATCTGAATACCAAAGCTCATCCAGGAATGGAAAGATTTGGAATTTGAAGGTTCTTAGCTTTCAACTTGGTTAGAATACCCCAATTCTTTATTAATTGCAAGGAGGATTTTGTTTTTTCAGTGAGATGCTTCGGTAATTCGATATCAAAGAAAGCTAGCTAATTTCCGTTTATGTTACTAAGATGCATTTGAAACTTCGCGGGTCGTGTTTTGTTTGCTTGCCTTGCGCTGACATGCAAAACACTATCAGATGCCTGATAGGAGAATTTACCTCTGTTTAAAAATCACACAGTTCTGCTGTGAAGCATGAAGATGGATTTTTTTTTTAAGTGAAAAAATATTAATTGACAGCTCAAGACAGGTTTTTTTCTTTAATCTCTAACCAGACAAATTACTATAAGCAAGAACCCTCTTGCCTTAATCCTGGACACGTCACAGATGTGACAGTGTTCTGTAGGAGATGGCTTTTTAACTGTGGATGAGGGAAAATAACCTTTGGAATTTTTAGGATGTTATTACAAGCAAGTTTACTAGTTTTTGACTTACTAAGCCACAGCTGGAGCCAGCCTTCATCGGGGTAAGAATATTTTCATGCTGCTATTATATCGTTCGTATTTCAAGTGTAGGATTATTACATTGGGGGGAATATGGCCTTTGAGGCTTGTACTGTCTGTTGAGAATGCAAATGTGAATATCCTATAAAAAGAGAGAAACTGACTGCTTCCGTCTGTGCCGTAAACTTAAAGACTCCAACAGATGAGGTACTGGGGCTGCTGGAGCAGGAATTAGATCACACCACCATTTTGGATAAAAGAAAATGTTGTATTTCTCTGGGAGGCATTAAAAGAGCTGGGCTTGCAGCCTCCCTCAAAGCCAATTATGTGTCAGGTTCTCATTTCTGTAGTTGTTGTTGTATTGTTGCTGCTGCTTAAAAAAAAAAAAAGAAAAATCAACAGAAGAGGGCAAGGAATTTTCAGACCAAATTAATTATGAATCTGCTTGATCAGATTTTCTTTCGAATTAATGAAACATGAACCATCGTTGCTTTTTCTACCACCTTGTCTCCATTCTGCATCTTACTGTTTCTTTCATAAGGTACAGTGTGTCGTTAGTTCAGAGAAAGAACAATGTTATTCTATATGCTTTCCCTTAAAGAGACTTCAAAAAATTCCAGTGTCTCTCCAAATAGCAGAGATGACCTCCCCACCAGCCTGGCTGCCTGTGGAAATGCACTGAGAAGCCACAGGGAATCATATCGTCCACCTGTGACAGCCAGGCTAGGAGCAGGTGCTGTTTTGATAGGAAAAATGTCTGAAGGAAATTGCCAGGTGATATCAACAACAGAGAACCAATCTGCATGGCGACTTCAGCATCCTTTCCAACCAGGTGGCTTTTTCAATCCCATTTCTTGACCGTGTTTCTTAACCAGGGTGCCCATCAGATCACCTGGGGAGCTTTTAAAAATATTGATAGCTGTGCTCTGCAGAGTCAACGTCTGCCCCCGCCATGATTTTGATACACGTCTTTGGTTGGAAACATACTAGGAGGTCTCAAACCCAACTAACCATCAGAATCACTGAGGAGGCTTTAAAATTCAGGTTCCTGGGCTCCCTCCGCCAGAAATTCTTTTTCAGTGGGGCTGGGTTGAGGCCTAGGAATCTGTATTTTTTAAACTTTCCCAATTAGTGTTGCTGATTAGTCAGATTTGGAAACCCCCTTTGCCCCAACTGAATTACATAAATTTCATTGAGAAAAGCATTTTGGGTTAAAAAGAAAATTAATCATGTGTACAGAGCCTTTAGAGCAGCATCCTATACTTTCATTGTTTTCACCTTCAGTTTTTCCCTAGCTACGTGCCTCCCTGCTTCTCTCCCATCCCGGAGGAAGAAATGCCTGATCCTTTTCTCCTCTGGTTCCCTGACCTCATCTCCTCCCTCCATCCTTCTCCAGGCCTGGCTTGTTCTTTCCTTAGGTACTCTTCCTCCTACAGCATACTCATATTTTCCCAAACTAAACAAAATCCCCACACATCAACCATTGTAGCTGCTGAGCTCTGGAAGTCGTTCTCTCTCTCCCAGTCCTTGAACCTCTCGTGGGCCCTGCTTTCTGGCCACCTGTCCACTGCATCTGGTTTCGGGCATCTGTACATGTGGGCCACCATGATCTACTTGCATCGGGCCAAACCAGTGGCCCTTTCCCAGTCCTTAACTTCCCTGATGTCTTGGCAGCCTGTGACCTGTCAATCATGCCCTCTTTGAACCATCTACTCTTTGTCTGTCATCTGACTGCACTCCCTTGGTTGTTTTGTTTTGGTTTTTTACCAGGGTTCAATCTTTGGTCTGTTTCTTTTTCTCTGCATCCTCCTCATGGTGAGCTCATCCACTCCTGCCGCTTTCACTCTCATCTCTGTCCAGGAGCCTACTGCATTGAGATCCCTAACTGTGATGTCTTCCTTGAGCTCCTAACCAGTCTTTACAGCCAGCCACTGAGACCTTAGATCCTACATGTTCAGAATCTCACATTCCTCTCCACCCTCCCCCCAGCTCTTTCTCTTATTCACCTACTTTTCTTAGTGCTGCCTCACAGACTCAAAACCATGGACTTTCTCTCCTTCCTTAGCTCCGGAGCCCAATCACTTGCTGTATCCTATCACGTTCTATTTTTGCAGCCTCTCCTACCTAATTCTATTCCTTTACATCTCCATGGCCACACCTTTGTTCATGCCTTCCCTGCTTCATTCCCAGCCCTCTGTAGAAGGCTGATCTCCCTGCTACCCATTTCTTCATTCCAACTATATGATTAATGTATCTAGAGTACAGTTCTGATCATGCCAAAATGTGAGTTAGCCAGGTATTAGCACACTGACCTAGGAACATAATACATTCCATGATACAGAACTGCTAGAAGAGCAATAAAGGGCAAGAAACATGATTAGTTGCTTGTTGGTTTTAATTTCCAGAATTCAGAGGTAGTATAGAAACCAAATTCTGCAAGTGGAGTAGCTCTCCATGGTGGGATCCGTACCTTCTGAGACAAGTACTTCATTTTACCCAATTACAGCCACAGATGTGATCCTGTATATTGACACTGACCATCTGCCTAGGGCTTTTAGACAGATGTTCAGACATCTGCGGTCTGAACTATAGTGGATGGTTATATTCTTATGTTTCTTTAAACTGCATTGATGGGCATAAAGGAGGGTATGTTATGTGGGGTACCTGCAAGCTCGTTGCCTGTACAAATAGGGTGTTACTAGTACAAGAATGGCTTGAGACCTCAAGGTCATACCTGAAGTTCAGGGACCACAGGGCTTTATATTTTGGACCCAACCTTCTAAAACTCTATTCTTATCCCAGGTGAACTGTTGTAGTTTTCATAATGGAGAGGATAAAGGGACTTTAATAGAGGTAACTTTTCTATGCTTCAAAGTGGATACATTAGGCTGTGATAAGTTATCTATGTGTATGGCATTACCTAAAGCAACCCGTAAGGAATCTATACAAAGCAACATACTCAAAAACACTATAAATAAATTAAAACAGAGCTCTGAGAAAGGTACTAGTAAGCCATATGAAGGCCAAAAGAAAGAGGAATAAGAAGCCAAAGGAAAAAAATAGTATACAGTGGATAACATGGCAGACTTATACTCTAATATTGTCAATAATTACATTCAATGTAAATGGTCTAAATACAGCAAGTAAAACCTAGAAATTGGTAGAGTGGATTTTTTTTTTAATGACCCAACTATTTACTGTCTACAGGAAACTCACTTCAAACATAATGACATGGGTAGGTTAAAAGTAAAAATGTCAGAAAATACATCATGCAAAAAGTAATAAAAAAATCAAGAGTGGCTATATTAATATAAAAAGATTTTACAGCAAATAAAATTACTAGGGACAAAGAGGAAAATTACATAAAGATAAAAGGATCAACCCAGCAAGAAGATATACCAATCAGAAATGTGTGTGGAGAAACAACAGTGCTTAAAAATAAATGAATCAAAAACTGATAGACCTGAAAAGATAAATAGACAAATCCACAATTATAGTTAGGGACTTCAAAACCCTACTTTCAGCAATTAATAGACTACTAGACAGGAAATCAGCAAGGATATAGACGAACTGAAAATACCATCAAACAGGATCTAATCGATATTAATAGAACACTTAACCCAACAACAGTAGAATACACATTCTTTTCAATCTCCCATGAAACATTCACCAAGATAAGCCTTATTGTGGGACATGAAACAAACCCTAACAAATTTAAAAGAATTGAAATCATATACAGTATGTTCTCTCACCATAACAGAATCAAACTAAAAATCAGTAATGGAAAGATAACATGAAAATTTCCAAACACTTGGAAATTAAACAGCACACTTCTAAATAACCCGTAGGTCAAAAAGGAAATTTATAGTATACATAGAAAGAAATAAAAATGACAACACACCAAAAAAAAAGAGACAGCACAGCATATCAAACTTTGTGGGATACAGCTAACAGTACCAAGATGGAAATTTACAGCACTAAATGCTTACAGTAGACTTGAGTAAAGATCTGAAATCAGTTAGCGAAATCCTACTTCAAGAAACTAGGAAAAGCAGAGCAAAACAAAGCCAAGGCAAGCAGAAGAAAGGAAGTAATACAGCTAAGAGCACAAATCAATGAAATTGAAAACATGAAAACAATAGAGAAAATTAATAAACAAAAGCTGATTCTTTGAAGAAATTAATAAAGTTCTAGTGAAGATAACAAGAGAGAAAACACAGGTCAAGAGTGAATCGAGGGAGGGCTTCCCTGGTGGCGCAGTGGTTGAGAGTCTGCCTGCCGATGCAGGGGATACAGGTTCGTGCCCCAGTCCAGGAAGATCCCACATACCGCAGAGCGGCTGGGCCCGTGAGCCATGGCCACTGAGCCTGCGCGTCCAGAGCCTGTTCTCCGCAACAGGAGAGGCCACAACAGTGAGAGGCCCACGTACCGCCAAAAAAAAAAAAAAAAAAAGAGTGAATCGAGGGATAACAGTATAGACCCTGCAGATGTCAAAAGGATAAGGTAATGCTATGAACAGCTCTACACACATAAAGTTGATGGGTATGTGAAATGGACCAATTCCTTGAAAACAACAAATTACCAAAACTCAGCCAAGTTGAAATGCTTAACCTGAATAGCCCTGTAATTATTAAAGAAATTTACTTTGTAGTTTAAAAGTTCCTTCCCCCACCAAAAAAAAAATCTCTAGGCACTGATGGTTTCACTGCAGAATTTTACCATATATTTAAAGAAGAATTAACATTAATTTTATACAATCTCTTCCAGAAAAAAAAAGGAGGGAACACTTCCCAAATCATATGAGACCATTTTCCTGATGCCAAAACCAGACAAAGACAAAACAAAAACAAAATAACAGACCAATATCCCCCATGAACTTAGACATTTTAAAAAAAAGTCCAAGAAAATTTTAGCGAGTTGAATCTTACAATGTATAAAAAGACCATGACCATGACCAAGTGAGATTTATTCCAGGTGTGCAAGGCTGGTTCAGTATTTGAAAATCAACCATTGTAATCTACTATAGCAACAGGCTAAAGAAGAAAAGGCATATGATCATATCAACTGATAAAGAAAAAGCATTTGACAAAATTTAACACACATGCATTATAAAAACTCTCAGTACACTAGGAATAGAGGGGAATTTCCTCAACCTTGTAAAGAACGTCTGCAAAACAAATCATACTTAATAGTGAAAGAGTGGATGCTTTCCCTCTAAGATTGAAAGCAAGATAAGGATATTCACTGTCACCACTCTGATTCAGTATCATACTGGAAGTTCTGGCCACTGCAATACGGCAAGAAAAAGAAATATAAGGCATACATATTGGAAAAGAAGAAATAAAACTGTCTCTAATTGAAGACAACATGCTTGTCTCTGTAGAAAATCCCAAAGAATCTACCAAATAGAACTAATAAACAGGTTCTGAAGTATTATAGGATACACGGTCAACACACTAAAATCATTTGGATTTCTATATGCTGACAAGTAGAAACCAAATTTAAAACTTCAATACCATTTACAGTTGCTTCACAGAAAATGAAATACTGAGGTGTAAATCTAACAAAACATGTACAGGGGCTCTATGATGAAAATTATAAAATGCTGATGCCGAAATGCCTCAAATGTTCCCGTGAGATATCTACAAATGTGTCTCTATCAGCACCATGGGGAAGTCTGTCCTAGCAGAAGAGTGCTAACTCTGATCTATAGTGAGCCTTGGAAATTGCTGGGTAAATATGTAAAAGATTAAGTGCTTAAATGGATAAAAATTATTGGCAGCACGGATACTGATATAAAAGTTTTCCACTGTCTCAATATCAAAAGCCCAAGAATGCCAGATTCCCAAAGTGAGTCAGAGTGCTTGGATTGTTTTGCACGAATGCAGCCAGCCAGGATCAACACCCTTGGAGTAGAGCTTGAGGTAGAATTTCCAAATCCTACAAACATTATGGTGACAGCCACCCAGCATCCGAACGCTGGGCAGTCCAAGGCATGAGTCACAGGCAGATTCTTGGACAGTCAGCAACGAAGAGATGCCCAGCTTGGCCCCAGCACTCCATCGTTAGCGGTGTCAGAAGACACGTAGCCATGGGGTGGAGAAATGAGCTAAAAAAAAATAATAAGCTGCTAAAATAGTAGTCCAAAGGCAAGGAGGAGAGATGCCTGGCTAGAGATTGTTGTTGCTTAGATTAGATGAGTTTTCAAGCTGGAAAGAAGTTTAGAGATTGTCTGGTTCTTGGAACTTTGGGTGAGGTACAGGAACAGCCTAGCGCTCTGCCGTTGCCCAATCCTGCAGATGATACACACTTGGAATTCTATTTTGAACAGGCTGGGAATATACAGAGAAGTTTTAGAGAAAAAAAAACCCAGGTATAGACCATTATAGATGAGAGTTTGTGATACAGGCGGTAGATATATTAGCAGCATGCAAATTCAGTCAGATATTTGTTTACTACTGTATTTATGTACATTAAAAAAATGTTTTTCAAAGCACTTTCCATTCTACTATATCACGTTGTCTTCAAAAACAAGGTATAAAGAAGGCAGAATTGGGTTCTTTATTCCCATTATAAAGAAGCCACCGGAAAGTTTATGGCTAAATAGTTAACATCAGAGCCAGGAGAAGTCAGATCCTCGGGTCTTCCGGTCCTCAGCTCTGAACACCTGGCAGAGCTGTCAGACCCTGAAAACAGTTCCTGGGACCTGGGTCCTTACTAGGACCTATTTTTCTCTTCTTTCCATCCCAAGGGCCTTTCTTCCAGAAGAGAATGCCTTGCTTATTTAAAACAAAAATAGTCTTTACGGTAGAAGTACGTCCAGAAACCTAACTTGTCATCTTAGTCACTGCTTTCTTACTACATTTTCTCTGTAGACCTGAAACTTGCATATTTTATTTCTCTGAAAAAAAAAGAAAACCTCTGAGCTCTTAACAGTTGGTCTTTGAGTTGGTAAGTCTTTTTCTGTGTAGAATATCCACAGTCCCAAACACACACACACGTGCACGCACCACTCCCCACATCCAGGTCAGGAATGGGCAGAAGGCCATCTCATGCCACGGGCAGGGCCACCTAGCTAAGTAGGTGGCAGGACCCCACACGGCACTGAGAATTCTCAAATCTGCAGGAACCTGATCTGAACTCTTGTGAAATGCCCTCTCACCAGCTTTCCATTCCTTCTTCTAAATAGTTTCTGCTTAGGAAGAGCCAGGTGGGCTTTATTTCCTTGGTATGGGAAGAAAAGTTGAGTTGAGAGACCTGATGCTTTCAAATCTTCATGGCATGGCAGGGATCTCGGAAGAAATAGATGGTGGAAGAGCAGAACAAAGGTAGCAGAGAGGCTGGCCAGCTCCTTCTCCACGGCTGTCAGTAATCCCACCAGAACACAGAGATCACATGCTGTCGTAAGATGTGCAGACTTTTCGTTAGTCCAAGTTCTGGGCTTCCAGAGACTGTGTGTCCAGTGCAGAAGAAGGAGGAACAACATGGAACAGTAATAAGTGAGACTTGATTCTCTTTCTCTTGTAGAAAACAAAATGGAGGTAGATATAACTGTGCAGGTTGCTGACACTCTGGGTTCTTAGACCTTTTCTATGGAACGCAACTAAAAGTTTAAATAACAACAGCACAGGATAAACTTGGCTTGAAATTGCATAGTCTTTGGCTGAGATGCAGTGATTTTAGCTTCCTGCATGTAAACCACCCGAGCCTTGATGCTGTAAGATGATGGGACGCCAGTGGGAGGGCGTTGGAGGAAAATGAAGGTTTATCGATGAAACTTTTTATAGCTCTTCCGAGCAGCCAAGATTTTAGGTGATTGTATGTCAAATTGACTTCCCAGGCAATTCATCTAGGAATTTTATCTACACCCCTCACCAAAAAACAATCAGCTTTGTTTGAATGGGTTTGGATGGCTAGCTGCTTTGGGGGCCATCCGTCCGTGAGGAGTGGGTGCCTCCTTGGGAAAGCTGAGCAAGTATTAGGATGACTCATTGTTTAGTAAGTGCCCTGTGGGCACGGTTTGGGGTGTCTCCACACACACGGGTCATCTCTTCACAGATTCTGGAGAGGCCTTTAGCCGTGTAAAAACGACTCTGTGATGGGTCTTTATTTTGGCAGAGACTTTATTTCGACTTCCATCAGCTCCCTTATTTTACGGCATTCAAGCGCTTATAAGTGCTCACAAAGTCTCAGGATTAATCATTACAAAGGAAATCCCATCTCTTACCAATAAAAAAAAGCAGTGAAAATGTAGGGCTGTGTTGTTAGTTTGAGAAATCTGTTCATTACGGTTGTTGGAACTAAACATGTTCATTTATAATGAAAAAAAGTGGGGGCAGAGGTAACCCTACCTACTCCATCCTGTGTAGCTACAGGCAGGCATGTAAAATCAGAGTTTTTACAGGAAAGCCCACATCCCAGATTTTCCCTTGCAGTCTCAGGACAGACTTCCAGCCTCTCTCAAAAGATCTAGCTGGAGGAGAACATGTTTATGCTCATAGACACAGGCACCTGGTCTAAATCCCCTCGTTGTTGGGAGGCTAATGAATTACCTGAGTCAGTTTGTCCAGAGCTGTAAGCGTTCAGTCTACAAGGGTCCCACTTGGGAGACTCACTCAGCAAAGAGCCGAGGGTGGGACCTGAGCCCCCCAAGGCCCCACTGGGGAATCTAGGGCTGCACTGCCCAGTCCAGCAGCCACCAGGCCCAGGCGGCTGTCGAGGTGTGGAGAGTCTGGACCGAGATGGCTGTTAGTGTAAGATACACACTGGATTTCAGACACTTCATACCAAGGGGAGAAAAAGTAAAAGGTCTCATTAGTAACTTTTTATTGATTACATGACAATATTTAGGGTGTATTGGCTCAAATAAAATATATTATTAACATCACACCATTTCTTTTTACTTTTTTAGCACAGCTACTAGAAATCTTTTAATTACCTAGGTGGCTCCCATGATGTTTGTACTAGACAGCGCTGTTGTAGATAGAGAACGGACCCGCACGTGGGGTGGCCAAGGAGGGAACTTGCAGAAAACAATGCAAACAGTTTCAGACTGGATGGCTAGGCGTTCCTGTTCTTGCAGGCCCTTGGCTGCCCCACCGGCTGCTTCTCCCCGGCTTCGTTGCGTGGCTTCAGCGTCCATCCCGCACCAGCCCGCTGGGCCCCCTCCTCGCCCTCTGCCCGTCTCTGGGATTGCCCCACAGTCCAGACACCCTGCCTTCCGTGGAGCTGAGCGGTTCCTCTGTCTGACCCGTCCCCGGACTCCTCTCCAGGCGATCAGCAAAATATAAGAGTCTTTGGTCAGCCAGACCCCTCCTCCTGAGAAGGCTTTTCTTAAAATATCAACCCACAGTCTCTCTCCCGCCATTCATACATTGTGAAAGCTCTGAACGCCTGAAGTTTTTAAGAGCTCATTTGGTAGAACTGACTGAAAGTGATGTATAGCTTTGATCCCACTTCCCGTGGTTGTCTATTCGTTAGACGGCCCAGACCCTGCCTGGCGTGGTGTATGGTGTGTGGTGTAGGCATCAGTTTGCCTTCCTAAAATACAAAGGTTCTGAATCCCAAAACACATCCAGACCTGAGGGTTTCAGGTAAGGACTGTGGACCTGAAGCAATTTTTCCCTCCCTTAAAACCTGGCTTGGCTCTCCCTGTCTTCCATCAAGTCTCCCTTAAAGATGGATCTAAGCAGGTCATTGTCCTGCTTTTAGTCCTTTTAAGGATGCCCACAGCCTCCAGGACCAGGTTCCAGCACCTTCACAGGTGTCCAGGTTCCTCATCAGCAGGTATTTATCACCTGCTACAGGCTTGGTCCTCAGACAGGGACTGAGGGAACTCAAAAGACACTTGAAATACAGTCTCTGACCTCAAAGCAGGGAAGGTGAAGCCCCAGAAACCACGGTGAATAGCAAAAGGGTTAAGTGCACAGGTGAATGAAACCGGCTCCAAGTGCAGGCAGAAGAAGAGAAGAGAGCAGAGCAGCCAGCACAGGCTCCCAGGTCTGGGGCGTGCGGAAGAGGCAGGCGGGGCTGGGCAGGTGCAGCATGGAGGTGAGGGGGCAGGAGAGGGAAGGAAAGGGGGTGCAGTTTTCCGGTCCCTCACCTGGATGTCTGTCCTCTCCAGATACTTAATGAGGCTTGGCCTGTTGCCTGCCTTTCCAGGAGGCCCAAGGGACACCCTAAGGATGCTGCCTTCTAGAATTAAATGAGTTCCCTGCGTTTTGTCATGTGAACTGATTCCTTAGATCCACATCACCAGATGTTGAAGTTCATTACTTCCATCCTTGTGTCAGTTAAGAAAGCTGATTGGAGCGTACTGAGCCCAAGTTTAATCCGCCAGCCTGATTGCCTGCCTCCCTCACCTCTGGTTTACATGTCAAGTTGCCAGAAGAATTAGTGGTGGCTCTTCCGTACCCTGCAATTCGGTTCCTATTTCTTGAAGCCCTACTGTGTACAGGGCTCTGAGCCTACACTGATACAAGCCCTCATATTTATTCTGTGCTGTAAAATTTGCAGAATACTTTTGTCTACATTTTCTTATTCAATTCCCCAATAGTCCTTTAAAGTTGAGAGGATATGTACTATTCATTCTCAATTTACATTGAGAAGTGGAGACCCGAAAAGGCTGAATAATTTACTCAGGGCCATAGCGCTAGTTAGTGACAAAGTTAGGAGTCAAAAATTAACTGCAGACCCAGCACTTCTTCCCATGCAGGTGTCAGCCACTTCCTGTTCATGCCGTACCTATTGTGAGTACACGTGTTGGACGTTTGAAGGTCATTGAGGAGGTGTGATGGCCTGCCCACTGCTAGCCCAGAAATGTGACTTTTCTTATTATTTGCCAAAGCAGTGTTGGCACCATTCAGCCTCTTTCCCTAATACATCTTGACAGTTAGGGTAAAAATCTAAATGATACCCCAGACTTGTGAAGGAAAGGTTGACCCAACCATGCGAAATGGCAGAATGGAGCCGGGGAGGCAGCAAATAAATTATGAGAACTGGTCTCAGAAACGACCCAGGGTGCTGGCTCAGTGAAAAGGGCTGCTGTCTTGTAGGGATATGAAAGGGGGATGCAAGCCTTTGGTAGATAAATTCCCGAGATAAGAAATTGCAGTATATCTCATAACCAAGTGACAAACTTATTTTTATTAGTTTTTATTGGAGTATATAGTTGCTTTACAATGTTGTGTTAGCTTCTGCTGTACAACAAAGTGGGTCAGCTATACATATACATATATCCCCTCTTTTTTAGATCTCCTTCCCATTTAGGTCACCACAGAGCATTGAATAGAGTTCCCTGTGCTACACAGTGGGTTCTCCTTATCTATTTCATACATAGTATCAGTAGTGTATATACGTCAGTCCCAATCTCCCAATTCGTCCCCCTCCCCCTCCTTGGTAACCGTAAGTTTGTTTTCTACATCTGTGACTCTATTTCTGCTTTGCCAATAAGCGATATTATACAGTATTTGTTTTTCTCTTTGACTAACTTCACTCAACAGTCTCTAGGTCCATCCACATCTCTGCAAATGGCACTATTTCGTTCCTTTTTATGGCGTGATGATGTTTTATTCCTGGGTGTACAGAAGCCTTAGTTCAACATAGCGTTTTTCAGGTACACCGTCCTGAGAGAGTATTTTATTTTCTCCTTTACAGAGGAGGAAATGGACAGTCAGTACCGCCACCACATCACCCAGCTGGTAAAGAACACTAGCGAGTAGAGCTGGAAACTCACCCACTCACACTCAGAGCCCCTGACTTCCTCTGGGCTGCCAGGGTGACTGACTGCCCAGGGCCCACACTGACGCCACAAGCACCCCTCTCTTTACACCTGCTGCCTGACCAGTGTGGTAAGAGCAGCCAGATGGGTCATCCTTCAGAACTTGACCTTGAGGCCACAAAATCCTTTGAAAGCCTAGAGTACCCATCTCTAATTTCTTGGCTGGAGAGTTCTGAAAGGCATGTATTTACACAGTGAAAAGGCTAGAGATTTGATGTAGGATACCTTAACACTGGAAATAATGATGGGAAAGGAAAGAAGTGTTTTGAGTGCTTTACTTATTACCAACCTGAATATAAATTGGGCACCAAAAATTGCTGGCTTTCATGTTCATTCTTTAAAAAAAAATAGTGGCTTTATTTTTGAGGAATAAGGGAAAGGTAGAAGGAAGTACTTGGTGTCACGGGATAAAAAAAAAAAGTCATTTCCCTGTTATCAAGGAACGAGCAATAAACCTAGGACAATAAACCTGCAGGACCCAAGAGGCAAAGCCATTTCTGTACTATCCACTCACTCTTTAGTTTTTCTTTGGTTGAAGTCACCCTGGCTTCTAAAAAAAAAAAAAATGCGTAAGTGTTTTCCTTTAATAGAAAAAATTTAGAATTACCGTAATTCCCAGGTAAGAAATCCTAAACTCTTTCCATATGAAAATTAGATTTGGACACAGCCGGTTTTTGCAATATCTGAGAGTAGAAGGAAAGTTTATTTCCAAGAATCTGACTGAAATGTACACAGAGAAAAATAAAATTTTCTTGCAGAATCACATTTAAAGATACCCATTTGGGGTAATAATCTTAACATTCCTATCAATTAACACTGACTTGAGCTGAGGTTAGAATGGATTTCTCATCTCGACATCATTTTATCCCCCTTCTCTTATTCCATCACCCGGCTCTTTCTTGTGTAACCACACAGCAGTCTGTTCCTTTCCATTTGGTTCAGTTGGGAATCTGTTCATTTGTTACGTTCCTCCTCTGCTGGGGGCCCCACCCTCAGCACTGGACGTGACCAGATAAATCTGGGAAAATGGCACGGCCCCTGCTCAAACGACATTGACCCTGCTGGAGTGGGGTGGAACGGAGAAGGGTGTATCCGGAGGGGCTCAGAGCCCCACGTGACAGCAGCAGCTCCAGCCTCAGGAAGCTTTGACATTGAGTCTCCTCACGCTGCACTTAACCTGGTACCCAACCACCTGACTGGTCCAAAGGACGCCAGAGGATTTTCACGCATCATCTCGGTCCTTCAGAGTCTAGAGGAGGAAGGAGACCCCTGGCGCCCAGCCAAAACATCGGGTCCATGATGGGGCTCAGAGAAGAGCGGAGATCAGAGAAGGTGGACTGTCTGGTGGGCTTCCTAGAGGAGCAGTTCTGGGGATGGACATACTCAAAGGTGTGTATGGTTCAAATTGCAGAGGAAGGAGGCCAGGCTGCAGGTGAGGACGCAGCGCCCAGCACTGCAGGATCTGGCTTGCTGCGTCTCCTCTCCACTCATCGAAAACTCCTCCGGCCCCTTCATCAGCCCATCCTCCTGCTGTTACCTGCAACTCCCAGGCACAGCCCTCACCTCCAACCACCATAAACTGATAACCTTTTCCCAGCCCTTGCTGCTGTTAATAAGATGGTTGGGCAAGAATCGAAAACAGTGCTGCTGAAGAAGGAACCAAGACCAAGGGACCAGCAGAATTCACTGTCCTGTTCCCCTGACCACAGGGGCCACCCGGGCTGACGGGCGACCTCGGCAGAGGCCGACACCAGATTTAGCAGCTGGGGCTTTTCTGTGCCTTGGGCCTCAGTCCTGCCGGGGAAAGAGTTAGCAGTGCTCTGGATTTGGCGGGAGGCGGCCTCAGCCCAGACTGGGAGGACACGGGCCAGGGAAGCAGCAGCCGCACCCTCCAGGGCCTTCAGCAAAGCTGCTCTGACCTCGCCACTCAGGCCAGCTCAGCCAGAGCCTTGGGGGATGATGACCAGTTGCTGCTCCCAAGAAGAAGGCTCTCCCGAAACATCCTTAAAGGAGTCTGAGGTTTAGATAACATTAATTCCATGTTAATTACTAAGTTAATTTCATGAACTTAGCCCTTCCTTGGGCCCTGATCGCTAAGTAAATATCCTCCTGAAACGTGACCTCTCTGAGAATGAATTTCTACCTTTTATCTAACAGCCCTTGTCCTGGGGAGCTTTTCCCTTAAGTTCCGTTTTCTCCTAACCTTGCAGGACTGTCCCGCATGCCTTGTCACAGTGCTGTTTCCCTGTGGAGGACTGAGTGGCTGGTGAGATGTTTGAGGCCCCTGCCCTCCTGCACAGGCTCTCCTCTGCAGAAAGGGTTGGGATGCCAGCAACAATAGCAGTTTATCAACCACTGGCCTCCGTCGTCACCAAAGCCTCTAAAATCCCTTTCCAGAGGGTTTCTCTGGTGCATGAGCTCATTCACGGCCTGAGTCCTTTGACTGTGGTTTTGGGTGGAGGTCTTTGGGGAAGGCAGCTCAGAGGAAGCAGGGAAACGCTCTGGTTTGGACACGGTGCGGGGGACTGGGGGCAAGGGCACAAGATCGTTGCATCACCAGATGCTCCAGAATAATGCCCCGCCCCGGACCGCAGGCCGCAGGCGTTCCGAGGGCACACACGTCCCGGTGGAGCTTTGTGATGGTGTCTGTATCTTTCTTGAAGATCATTTGGGTGCAGGTATATTGAAAGATCTCACACGGAGCTCTAAATCTGCCGGGACCCCAGACTCAGCTGGGAGGACGGAGCAGTGATGGGTCGCAGTCTGGGTTGGAGATCAGCCTTGGGAATCCAGCAGGTTGAGATTTCTCTGAAACAGGGAGTGCAGTGCAGGTGGGAGGGAGGAAGATCTGGTTAAGATGGTCTGGTGAGGAGGGAGAAAGGGCAGTGAGGGGGTCTCACAGGGCTCAGTAGCACCTGCTTGGCCTCAGATTTCTGAGGGCCTGGTCCTGTAGGCCACAGACAAGGTCAGGGCAAAGGAGGGGTGAGTCCTGTTAACACCCGCCTTTGTGCCTGCCTCCTGGGCACCACAACCTGGACATTCAGCTGGAAACACACCCAGTTGGCTTGACACCGCACAGCAGCCAGCGTCTGCATCCTTTCCCGATCACCCCTCCTGGCCCCCCCAGCTCCTGCCTCTCCACCAAGAAAACCGAAAGGAAGTGCACCACACCTGCGGAGAAACCATTCGAAACACAAATGAATTTTCCTTTTTTTTTTTTTTAAAAAAAAAAAGGATATTGTAGTAAGATACCTCAACCAAAATATATTTGTCAAATGCCAAACTCTTACTTGGAAAAGGTCTGGATAAAAAGTAGCATACGCTATCTTGTCATCTCCTACAGGAGTTCCGACAGCAGCATGTGGGTGTCCAGTCTTGCAACTTTTATTGCATAAGCGACTACCCAGCCGGAGGAGGCCTGGGGTTCTCAGCAGTTTCTGTGTGAGCTCTTCCCGTTGTTGGTCTGACTCTAGAGCAGAGAGATGTGCACTTTTTGAAGTAAAAGCCAGTGAGCTTTAAAATGTGTAATTGTTATCAAGTGTTTTCTCTTTTAAATAAGCTTTTATGTAACTTAATTGGAGCTCATTGGTTTTCAGCTCGCTAAAGGTATATAGGTATATTGTAAGTGTATTATTCCACCCCACTTGGGGTCAAGGATCAAGTTCTGTGCACAGTTACAGGTCTTGTCTCTTATTTTGAAGGGGTGGGTGCTGATGTTTTTTCAGTTATACAAATACCTGTGCCCCCAGGCCCTGGTGACACAGAAAGGAGTGAGGCCAGACATTTCCCTCAAGGAGCCCATGATTCAGGTAGGTGAGACAGACTTGAAGACAAATACTTAGAATATAGGGTGGCAAATGCACTGATAGACGTGTGTACAGAAGAGGGTAATTAGTTAAGGTCACTGAGCATCAAGATGTGCCCTCTGGGATGGCCTTTGAAAGGTAATAAATGAGAACAGGGAACAGAAAGAAGGGCACTTAAGGCAGGAGGAGAAACCCTGGCTGACATTCAGAGAAGCAGAACCAGAAATAGTTTGCAGTGTTCCAGAACTGAGTTCAAGGGCTAGGACAGGGAAGCACCTGCAGTGAGCTGAGGCCAGGCGGTGAGGAGGCTTGTGTGCCTTAAGAAGCAGCAGGCACCGTGAACTTAGACTTTAGATGGGCTGAAGCCAGGTGGGAAATAGAAGCTGGAGGCAGGACTGGAGAGAGGAGGGAGTGAATAAGGTATTACAGTGAGAACTGGAGTGTGGGAAGGGGTGAGGGTATGATAAGGGATAAAGAAAGACGCCTTCAAGAGAAAGCTGAAGAAATTGGACAGACGCCTCTAGGAGTTTTGTTGTCCATAAGGAGGAGAGAAGGGAAGTCAAAAACCACGTGCAGGTGACCGGGTGGATACAGAATTCAGCAGTGAGTGTTGGATTTTAGGTGGGGAGGTAGCGGGACCTGGTTTGGGGTGGCACATCTAGGTGGAGGCACGTCCAAGTGGAGATGAACTTACTTGCTCAACAAACATTTACTGTGTGGTTATTCTGTGCCAGGCGTTTGACTAGATTCTCAAGATGCCCAGTGACATAAAATGTGGGCTCTAGCCTCCAGGAAACCACAGTACAGAGATGCACTTGGCCCTGTAGAGCTGACAGTAGGAGGACAAACTCATGGTGGTCTCCTTGGGAGCAGATGAAGAGATGAGAGGGTGCAGAAGACCAGAGAACCGAGGGTAGGATCCTAGGATAGCATCAGCTTCTGAGCAGTGGCCAGAAGAGGTGGATTCATCCAAGGTAGTTTGAAGTCAAAGATAAAGAGACCCTTGAGAGGCCAGAGAGCCATGCAATGAACATTGCAAGGAAGGAGTGTCACATAAATGGCACATAAATCAGTGACCAAGAAAGACAAAGAAACAAAGATGTCCGTTTGATTCGGCAATTCAATGTCCCCGATACCCTTAGTCGGTATGTGTGCATGTGCAGTTATCTGCCATTTGGAAAAAAATTCTACTCTTGCTGGTCAAGAATGTGAATGCTCTGTTAGGACTTGCAGTGTCTGGCCAGAACTTTACCACTTTGCACAGGTAATGCAAGCCTTTGATTTGTGCCTGTTGCTACCACTGGCAACACACTGCAACCCCACCCCTTAGCCGTATCTATAGACTTCAGTCTTGTACTTTTTTTTTAATCTTTACATACTTTTCCCCTTCCTTTATGGGCTTTGGTTCTGTTACTTTTTTTTGATTGAAGTATAGTTGATGAACAATATTATATGTTACAGGTGTACAATATAGTGATTCACAATTTTGAAAGGTTATATTCCATTTACAGTTATTGTAAACTATTTGCTATAGTCCCCATGTTGTACAATGTATTCGTGTAGCTTATTTTATACCTAAGAGTTTGTAGGTGACTAAGAAACAGCTGACTACTATTGGATTCTAATGTAGAAAGTAAATACACAAGAGTCCCTACTGATATAAATAAATGAGTAAATAAATAAATGGGGGCAACTGTGTCCCCGTACATAGTCCCCCCAAATGTCCCGTACAGAATTTTCCAAATAATTCATGTACGTATTGCCCCCTCAAGGACGTGGAACATAACTCCCCATCCTTAAGTGTGGGCTGTCTTAATAGCTTCCACGTGCAGCCTGGAAGGGGTAAGAAGGGTAAGGTCTCAGCACAGGAACCAGACCAGTACAGCCTCAGCCCGGTGGTAAGTCACGTGCGTAACAAGCACCCGCGATGATGGGATGAGAAGGCCCTTCAGCTCTGGGGCCCTTCACCTCCTCCCCCAAACCATAAACTCAGTCTCATCATGAGAAAAACATCAGACAGCCCCATGAAGGATCCTTCCACAAAATACATTGCCAACACTCCGCAGAATGGTCAAGGTCACCAAAAACAAGGCACGTCTGAGAAACTCACAGCCGCAAATAGGGACCTAGGGAGACATGACAACCGAGTGATCCCATCCTGGACAGAAGAAGGTCAGGTGAAAACTAAAGAAATTGGGACGAAGTGTGGACTTTGGTTAATAATGACATCTCGATACCGGTTTACGAGTTGTGATAAATGGATCACACTGATGGAAGATCTTAACAGCAGGGGAAACTGGGTCCTGAGCTTCCAAGAACTCCCTGTATTATCTTGGTACCATTTCTGTAAATCTAAAACTAGTATAAAAGTTTGTTTAAAAATAACAATGTGTTCTTGGATTGGAAGAATCAACATTGTGAAAATGACTCTACTACCCAAAGCAATCTATAGATTCAATGCAATCCCTATCAAACTACCAATGGCATTTTTCACAGAACTAGAACAAAAAATTTCGCAATTTGTATGGAAACACAAAAGACCCCGAATAGCCAAAGCAATCTTGAGAACAAAAAAAGGAACTGGAGGAATCAGGCTCCCTGACTTCAGACTATACTACAAAGCTACAGTTATCAAGACAGTATGGTACTGGCACAAAAACAGAAAGACAGATCAATGGAACAGGATAGAAAGCCCAGAGATAAACCCATGCACATATGGACACCTTATCTTTGATAAAGGTGGCAGGAATGTACAGTGGAAAAAGGACAGCCTCTTCAATAAATGGTGCTGGGAAAACTGGACAGATACATGTAAAAGAATGAAATTAGAACACTCCCTAACACCATACACAAAAATAAGCTCAAAATGGATTAAAGACCTAAATATAAGGCCAGAAACTATCAAACTATTAGAGGAAAACATAGGCAGAACACTCTATGACATAAATCACAGCAAGATTCTTTCTGACCCACCCCCTAGAGTAATGGAAATAAAAACAAAAATAAACAAATGGGACCTAATGAAACTTAAAAGCTTTTGCACAGCAAAGGAAACCATAAACAAGACCAAAAGACAACCCTCAGAATGGGAGAAAATATTTGCAAATGAAGCAACTGACAAAGGATTAATCTCCAAAATTTACAAGCAGCTCATGCAGCTCAACAACAAAAAAACAAACAACCCAATCCAAAAATGGGCAGAAGACCTAAATAGACATTTCTCCAAAGAAGATATACAGACTGCCAACAAACACATGAAAGAATGCTCAACATCATTAATCATTAGAGAAATGCAAATCAAAACTACAATGAGATATCATCTCACACCAGTCAGAATGGCCATCATCAATAAATCTAGAAACAATAAATGCTGGAGAGGGTGTGGAGAAAAGGGAAGCCTCTTGCACTGCTGGTGGGAATGTGAATTGGTTCAGCCACTATGGAGAACAGTATGGAGGTTCCTTAAAAAACTACAAATAGAACTACCATATGACCCAGCAATCCCACTACTGGGCATATACCCTGAGAAAACCGAAATTCAAAAAGAGTCATGTACCAAAATGTTCATCGCAGCTCTATTTACAATAGCCCGGAGATGGAAACAACCTAAGTGCCCATCATCGGATGAATGGATAAAGAAGATGTGGCACATATATACAATGGAATATTACTCAGCCATAAAAAGAAACGAAATTGAGCTATTTGTAATGAGGTGGATAGACCTAGAGTCTGTCATACACAGTGAAGTAAGTCAGAAAGAAAAAGACAAATACAGTATGCTAACACATATATATGGAATTTAAGAAAAAAAAAATGTCATGAAGAACCTAGGGGTAAGGCAGGAATAAAGACGCAGACCTCCTAGAGAACGGACTTGAGGTTATGGGGAGGGGGAAGGGTGAGCTGTGACGGGGCGAGAGAGAGTCATGGACATATACACACTAACAAACGTAGTAAGGTAGATAGCTAGTGGGAAGCAGCCGCATGGCACAGGGATATTGGCTCGGTGCTCTGTGACAGCCTGGAGGGGTGGGATAGGGAGGGTGGGAGGGAGGGAGACGCAAGAGGGAAGAGATATGGGAACATATGTATATGTATAACTGATTCACTTTGTTATAAAGCAGAAACTAACACACCATTGTAAAGTAATTATACCCCAATAAAGATGTTAAAAAAAAAAAAAAAAAATAACAATGGCTGGGCTCCCCTGGTGGCGCAATGGTTGAGAGTCTGCCTGCCAATGCAGGAGACACGGGTTCGTGCCCCGGTCCGGGAAGATCCCACATGCCGCGGAGCGGCTGGGCCCATGAGCCATGGCCGCTGAGCCTGCGCGTCCGGAGCCTGTGCTCCGCAACGGGAGAGGCCACAACAGTGAGAGGCCCGTGTACCGCAAAAAAAAAAAAAAAAAAAAAAAGCAATGGCTGACTATTACTGGCCTGAGTTTTCCCACTGAGCCCCGTGCTTTCATGCACTGTTGGCTGGACCTCACCCAGGAGGAGACTGCCACCTCTCCCTTCTGCAGGCCGGTGAGAGCTGGCCCCGTGGCTTGAAGTTCGTCCCCGCTGAATACACAGAACGCTCCCTCTGTTCTTATTGACTTGAAGTTACGTGTCTCTCCCGTCACCCACCTAGTTAATCCGAGGATCCGGTACGCCTCCTACCGCACCCAGCCCCTTGCTGCACGGGAGCAAGGTGTTCCCTGGCCTGAGACTAGCCGATTCAAATCAACAAATACTCGCAAAGTACCTCCTGTGGCCCATTTAGCTGCTTGCTATTAAAAACGGCTATGTGAGTCTCAGTGATGAAAATGCAGCAGAAGCCAGGGGTGAATTTCTGGTAGGAAGCTATCTTTGGGCCATATAGAAAGTGACATTCCTTCTGTTTGTTCTGAGTGTCATGTCACATCCTTACTGCATCAGGGGAATCTAGGAGCACTGTTTCAGAGATCCCGGGACAGTTTGTTGTCCGGGTAAGAAAATCCTGTAAGCCTGAGCTCCTTTATCAGACTGGAGCTCTGTGAGGTTGGGGACCATTTCTTATTTGTCCTGGTCTACCCATCTGCTAGCACAGTGCCTGACACATGTAGGGTACCAGTAAAATTTTACTTAAATAATTAATCTCACTACAGGTGATGTAGGCTGCCGCTATGCTGTTATCCCAGAACAAGATAGGCTCCTGGTTTTAGGTGCAGTGCTGCCTGGACCCGGTTAGACACTGTCTCATCTCTGTCGGGCCTTCACCAGGGCTCCTGGTCAAGAATGCCCAGTCTTTTCTGTGTTAACTGTGCAGTAAGGCCGGTTGAAAGTAAAATGGTCCATCCAAGGGCCTGACACTGTACCTGAAAACTTCTACTATTACTTTCACACCTTCAGGATCTTTTTTGGTGTTATTTGGGGAGGTTTCTGTTGTGTTCTATTTTTCCGTTTCTTCTCTTTTTAACTGTGAGAAGTCATCACAGATCACAAGCGCCTGGGAAACTGTTAGAAGGGGTGTGTTCTGGCCAACCTGCACCATGCAGTGTGTCTAGGTCACAGCCGCTTCCAAGGGTGTGGGCTACAGAGGAAGATTATTTTAGCAGGTAGGCAGGAAAGGAGACCCATTCTAGACCATGGTTAGGGGCCAGGCAGGGGTAGGGGGTGCTCCAGTGCCCGTGTAAGAAAGGAATCTGGATGAAAGCATAGCCCTGGAGTGGGGGGAGCACCCCTGAAAAGGTAGGGGTTTTCAAAGATAAGTGTCACCTACCTCACAGTGTTGTCTAGTGTTGATCCAGAGATCAATTGATTTTCTGCCATTTTAATGAAAACCTATGTACCAGGAGTCTTGACTCATCTAAAATTGGAAAATCAAGAAGTCTGCGTTGGTCATGGATCCCATCTCTTTTCAGCCTTCCTCTCCTGTCCTCCATCAAAGAATAGACCCAATTAGGCAGGATTTAGCCATGAGTTCCAGTATAGTAACTAAATTTATCATGATTAGTACTGATTATCTTCTTAAGCAGCAAGTAGAAAAGCACTCTTTTGAAGTCAAATTCTGTCTCAAAAGTTTGCACTCGCACTTAAAATTTTTCATTGAATCATTTTTCTTTGCACTTGAGATTCCCTTCTGCCAACTGAAAATCAAGTGCAGGTGGACCTCGGAGATACTCTAGGTTGGGTTCCAGACCACAGCATTAAAGCAAATATCGTAGTAAAGTGAGTCACACAATTTTTTTGGTTTTACAGTACATATAAAAATGATGCTGGCGCTATGCTGTAGTCTATTAAGTGTGCAATAGCGTTATGTCTAAAAAACAATGTACATACCTTAATTTAAAAACACTTTATTGCTAGAAATGCTAACCATCATCTGAGCCTTCAGTGAATCAGAGCAGTAAAACATCAAAGGTTACAAATCACAGGTCACCATAACAAATATAATAATAATGAAAAAGTTTGAAATATTACAAGAATTACCAAAATGTGACACAGAAACATGAAGTGAGAAAATGGTGTTGGAAGAATGGCACCGATAGACTTGCTTAACGCAGGGTTGCCACAAACATTCAGTTTGTAAAAAACACGATTATCTGCAAAGCACAGTAAAGTGAAGTGCAGTAAAACGAGGTCTGCTGTAGATGAATACATAAAAAGTTGGATAGGCAGCAAACAACTTGATTCTGCAAGTTTACTCTTCTTTACTTAAACCCAAAATATACCTGATCTAAAACCATGAGGAAATGCTGAAGCTTTCTTGCAGAGTGGCCTGACCAATGCTGGTGTTAGTTTGTGGTATAAAGCAAAGTGATTCGGTTACACATATATATATTCTCTTTCATATTCTTTCCCATTATGGTTTATTACAGGAAATTGAATATAGTTCCCTGTGCTGTACAGTAGGACCTTGTTGTTTATCCATTCCATATATAATAGTTTGTATCTGCTAATCCCAAACTCCTAATTTATCCCTCCCTCGCCCCCGTCCCCTTGGCAACCACAAGTCTGTTCTCTATGTCTGTGAGTCTGTTTCTGTTTTGTAAATAAGTTCATGTGTGTCCTATTTTAGATTCTACATATAAGTGACATCATATGGTATTTGTCTTTCTCTGTCTGACTTCACTTAGTGTGATCATCTCTAGGTCCTTCTGTGTTGCTGTAAGTGGCATTGTTTCATTCTCTTTTTTTTTTTTTTTTGCCTATGCCACCTGAAAATTAGAACATTTCATATATTGACCTAATTTTCAAACCTATTCACTGTAAAAAAGAAAAAGTGGTGAACTAGTCTTGGTGGTGTGTGTGTGTGTGTGTGTGTGTGTGTGTGTGTGTGTGTGTACATATATATATGAGATCTTTAAAAAATTTTTTATTGGAATATGGTTGCTTTACGATGTTTTGTTTCTGCTGTACAGCAAAGTGAATCAACTATACATATACATGTATCCCCTCTGAGATTTCTTTTTTAATTGAGGTTATCTGACTTACGTATTCTGACCACCTGGATTCGTTTTACAGTAAATAGTTCTAGAAGCATCAGAGATAACATGCAAAGTACTACAAAAATGGTAGCATTAAAGGTGAATTCACGGAAATGCCTTGGTTTGAGGATCAAATGCCAACCTCCCAGTTCAGTGAATAGCTAACAGGATGCTTTTGCTTTAACATGGAACATATATGGCTTTTCCTTCTCCTTACATTTAAGTGATCCGCTTACTACGTTTGTGGCAGAGAGGGTGAGTGGATTCATGTAGAAGGCTGCGTCTAGGCATAGGCAGCCGAAGGCACACGTTCCAGAGAGGGACAGCTTGGAGGTGCAGCGCTGGCGGGATCCCTGCCGTATCCGGTTCCAGCTGGTTCTGCCCATAATCACAGGGGCCAGAATGGGCATCTTGGTCCACACAGCATAGGAGGTTAACATTCCATAAGTCTCAAATGACCTATGGATACCCTGAACAGAGAGGCAGTGGCTTCTTTCCCTCAAGACTTAATGGGAATGGAATATTACTCAGCCTTAAAAAGAAAAGCAAGGGCTTCCCTGGTGGCGCAGTGGTTGAGAGTCCACCTGCCGATGTGGGGGATGTGGGTTCGTGCCCTGGTCCGGGGAGATCCCACATGCTGCGGAGCGGCTGGGCCCGTGAGCCACAACTACTGAGCCTGCGCTTCTGGAGCCTGTGCTCCGCAACGGGAGAGGCCACAGCGGTGAGAGGCCTGCGTACCAAAAAAAAAAAAAAAAAAGGAAAACGAAATTGAGTTATTTGTAGTGAGGTGGATGGACCTAGAGTCTGTCATACAGAGTGAAGTAAGTCAGAAAGAGAAAAACAAATACCGTATGCTAACACATATATATGGAATCTAAAAAGAAAAAAAAATGGTTATGAAGAACCTAGGGGCAGGACAGGAATAAAGATGCAGACGTAGAGAATGGACTTGAGGACACGGGGAGGGGGAAGGGTAAGCTGGGACGAAGTGAGAGAGTGGCATGGACATATATACGCTACCAAACGTAAAATAGATAGCTAGTGGGAAGCAGCCGCATAGCACAGGGAGATCAGCTCCGTGCTTTGTGACCACCTAGAGGGGTGGGATAGGGAGGGTGGGAGGAAGACGCAGGAGGGAAGAGATACGGGGATATATGTATGTGTATAGCTGATTCACTTTGTTATACAGCAGAAACTAACACATCATTGTGAAGCAATTATTCTCCAATAAAGATGTTTAAGAAAGAAAGAAAAAAAAAAAGACTTAATGGGGCAGGAACAACTCAATGAACTAAAGTGGAGAAAGCTTTAATTAGAGAAACTTAGGAACTGTTGACTTCCAAGGTAGAACAGGTACTTCTCCCCCTCCAGTTAATACTGAGTTAGCTTGGGTAGTGGACTTTGTCCTTCACATGACTGTACCCTGGGAAGGACATTGGGGAACTAATATTTGAAGACTATACAGGTGTTTCAAAGACTGGAGAATAAAGCCCATGAGGAAAGAAAAAAAGGGGCCAGGATTTTCTGACAAGGAAAGAAGATGGGGATCTGTACTCCCACTTTTTATCGCTTCACTAGGCTTACTTATCTATCTTTCCCTTCAATAAACAGTGAGCCATGTGAAGGCAAAGGCTTTTCAACCTTCTATCTCGAGCATCTAGAATGTACCTGGTTCACTGGCGGTGGTCAGTAAATTAAGAAGTTTCTGTTAGAAAAAGTGAAATGGACTTAAGTTACAGCCTGGTGATTGTTACAAGATGGCATGGGTAGTAAAATTCCAATACGAATGTTGAATATTGAGTCATTCCTGTGTATCAGCCACCGTATAAAATGTTGTATACATTTTCCCCCATATAATTCCCACATTCCTTGGGGGTTACCGCTCTTATTTGTCTATTTTAAAGATGAGGAAACTGAGGGAGCGACTCTGAGTTCTTTGCACAAGGACACACAGCTAGTATGTGGCAGAGCCGGGATACGAATCCATCAATCAGGCTTTCTGACTGCAGAGCTCAGGCTCTTAATTACTATACCCACCAGTCAGAATTCAGTCTGGAAAAGAGAAACCACTCTAGGTGTTTTAATAGGAGGGCACTTAACATAGGGCATGAATGCCTTCCAAGTCCATCAGGAGGGCTAGGGAATCTAAGGTCAGGGGGCCAACAGGAAATCAGTGATTAGTTCAGGAAATCAGTAAATGCCAGAATCACAGAGAACTGCTAACAGACATCTCAGCATTGACAGGTTTTATTCCCAGAAGGTTGCCTGGAAGCCTCTGGCAGAACCTTACATCTGCCACCTGCTGAAGCTTATACACCTGCTTCCACTGCCTTGGTACAACGATGGCCTCTGTTACCCTTTGGCCTTCCAAACCCTATGGGGGTGCCTCTCATTGGCAACATCTAACTCAGAACCCTGCAGGCAGGCATGTAGGAAATGTAGTTCCCAGTCCTCTAGCCCCTGTGAAACAGGGTAGTGCTCCAAAGGGAGAAATGACGCTGAGATGTCCACAGATTACCTTGCATACTGTGCCGTACTGTCTTGAAGAAACCTTGGGGACTTCTCCAGAGAACTTGGAAGGCAGGATAACCTATGGTATCTTTTGTACTTCCTCCCAGAGGCTAAAGAACAGGCCCGAAAATGATCTCAGATGCCCTGGCACTGCCTATGATTTCTGAAAACAACCCCTGAAGAATTCTGAAACGCAAAATGATAACTCCTTAACTCATTAGTAAGGATGGGCTTGTGCCTTACGCTAGGTACTCAGGAGGTAACACCCCTCCCCTGGAAGCATTCATATTCCAATGGAAGATGGGGGAAAGGTGGAGGCTGTTGAGTTGATACACAGTCTTAATACAATGCACTAGTTCTGTACAAAGGCAGATAAGATGCGGAGAATTCTATTCTGTGGATTGCAGATGGTTTTAATGAGAAGGCGAAAGTTCACTTGGAATCAGGCAGGTTTTCAACCCTGGCTGAATTGTAGATTCCTCTGGGATGCTTGTCAAAAATGCCGATGCCTGTGCCCAATCTAGGACCAATTAAATTAGCGTCTCTGGGAAGGAGGCCCACGAATCAGCGTTTAAACACCACGGGCAATGCTGACCTCATCATTGAGCAACCCCTCGGAGGCTTTACAGTTTCCAGTGTGCTTTCACTTTTATTGTCTCATTTGTGTCTCTACTGTCGTAGCGTTTTATTAGGGGACAAACTAAAACTCAGAGTTCGGGACTTGATCCAGGGAACAGAGCTATTCAAGACATTCAGCTCTGCAGACGGTCCAAGTTCACTCTGTGTTGTCTAGGGGTTCCTATGCTTTGCTGTAAATTAGAATCACCTAGGGAACCTTTAAAACTGTGGATGCCCAGATCACACCCCAAATCTATTCCATCAGAATATGGGGGTGGGGTGGGAGCCAGGCATCCATATTTTTCAGAGTTCCCAAGTTGTTCCAGTGTGCAGTAAAGTTTAGAAACCACCATGTTAGGCCATATTCAGGGAACATGTGACATGGGCGTAGCTCAACATGTGTGCATTTGCTTATTTGGAGATTATGCTGGGTTCTCTTTCCTGACCCTAACAGTTTATCTGTTCAATTAAATCTCTTAATTAGGGGCTGTCTCAGGAATCAACTTGTCAATAACGATCGCCACAGACATGCAAAAACTGGTATTGGGCCCGCCGTATGTGTGACCCTTCTAGATTCAATACATTCTTCCTGTCAAAAGTTATGAATGAGGGCTCCCCTGGTGGCACAGTGGTTGAGAGTCCGCCTGCCGATGCAGGGGACACGGGTTCGTGCCCCGGTCCGGGAAGATGCCACATGCCGCGGAGCGGCTGGGCCCGTGAGCCATGGCCGCTGAGCCTGCGCGTCCGGAGCCTGTGCTCCACAACGGGAGAGGCCACAGCAGTGAGAGGCCCACGTACCGCAAACAAACAAAAAAAGAAATGCCCATGGTCAAGTCTGTGCAAAGCTTCCCAGTCGAGGTCCCCCAACCTCTCTTCCAGTTCTGCCGAAAAAGGACCATGTTCTTTCACACTCTGTACTTGAATTCATTACGCCTTAGAAACGGAATTCTCTAATACCAAGAACATTAGTTCAGAAGCTAATTTTCTAAAAGTCCTTGTACCGAACAAAGAGAGGAATTTTAAAACCATCTTTGAGGAGTGAGCCTTCCCTATTAAAGTACCCTTTCTAGAGTCCAGCTTGTTTTTTAATAGAAATGATCGAGTCCGTCCAGCCCTCTTTCCCTATAATTCTTTTAGGAGGAAGCAATTTTCAAGTCAGTTCGGAGAAAGCTACTTTACAACCGTGGCCTGCAGTGCCCTGAGTGGAAAAGATGGAGCATCTTCATATTTTCACAGTCACACCAGCTGTGTGCGGTGCTTACAGCTTTCTGGGTGGAAAGAGTCCTGAGATGTTCAGGGAAACTGGGCCCAGCATTCCATTTCTCCCAGACAAAGAGTTCCCTCCAGGCTGCTCAGATCCCCTATCTAGTCCCCTTGCAACTGTAATTCCAAGTAAAAAGAACAACGAGCACACTTTTTAAAATACACAACTGAAAAAAAAAAAAGCAAAAAACAAAACTAAAAAGAAAACCTGGGATATTTCAAATAACTTTAGTGAGATGTGTCTTTACTACATCCAACAGAAATGGGGACGTGATAAATGAGAGCAAACAGTGGACAGACTTCCCTTGCCAAGTGGTCAGCGTTTTACAAGGTGTGTTTGCAAGGCTGCCCCTGTTCCGTTTTCCGAGGCCATGGCTCCTCAACGCATGGCCCTGAGCGTAGCCCTCTGTGGGCCACCTGCAGCTGTGCGCTGGTTTCTGCCTTACAGCTGTTTTGTAAGACATCACGGCGCGCCATGCCATGAGCAGATAGCATCCTCAGAATTGGGAGCAAGATGGGTCGTTAACACGTTCAACTGGCTCAGAAACAGGCCTCTGGAATCCCTGTGTCCACCAGCGGTCGTCACTGGGGCTGTGCGGTTGCAATCCGTTCTGACCAGAGCCTTCCCTTTTTCCCGCTCAGCTCCTCCACACTCTAAGTTACCAGGGCCTTTACCTTCACAGGCTTGTCCAGTGCACCCTGTGAGGCAGGAATTGTAGAGAAGACTGACCCCTGCAAGAGGCAAAGGAGAGCTGCAGGGAGGTGGGGACATGACACCTTCTGGAGTTGTCAACACCCCTCACCTTCTGCAGAAGCTCTGAGCCCGTGTTGTCCAGTCCAGCAGCCACTGGCCACACATGGCTACTGAGCCCTTGAAATGTGTATGTTGTCACCTTGAAATGCTATGTTGGCTTAAACATATTGACTCTATTGTAATTTTACCTGTTTTTCCTTTTTTTTAATGTGACTATTAGAACATTTTAATGACCTGTTAGGCTTGCGTTATACCTCTGTGAGACAGTTTGAATGATGGCTGTCCATGCTTTGGCGCAAGCAATTGGGAGTGACCTTGAAAAGGGACACACTAAATATTTACTACCATCCAGTGGCATACCAGTTACTTGTTGATGCCAACAAATTACCCGCAAACTTAGTGGCATTTGTTATCTCATGGTTTCCGTAGGTCGGGAATCTGAGCATGGCTTAGCTGGGTCCCCCGGCTAAGGGTCTCTGGAGAGGCTGCAGCCGGGGCTGCAGTCACTTCAAAGCCTGACTAGGGAAAGATCCATTTCCAAGCTCACATCGCGTGATTGTTGGCCAGACTCAGTTCCTTCCAGTGGTTGGGCTGAGAGCCTCATTCCCTCCTTGGCCGTTGGCCAGAGGTCCCCTAAGCTCCCGGCCGTGGGGATTTCTCCATACGGCAGCTCCCAACGTGGCAGCTTTCATCATCCGAGCAAACCAGCCAGAGAGCCAAAGAGTATGCATGCCAGCAGGCGGACATCACCCAATCTCACGAGTGACACCCCATCACTTTGCCCTGTTCTGTTCCCTAGAAGGAAGTCACTAGGTCCAGCCACACTCAGGGTGGGGAGGACACAGTACCAGGAGGCTGGGGTCGTTGGGAGTGTCTTAGAGCTGCCTGCTGCAGCTAGATAACGAGGGTCCCGTTAACCTTACACCCGTCCACCAGTGCCATGTACTGACTGTAAGGGGTCCAAAGTGCTGTGTTCCCATTTGCTGGTTAATGCATTAAAGAAACTCGGAAATCATCTATAAGAAACTACAGACAGTGGTGACTTTGGGGGAAAGAGTGGGAAGCGAGCAGGTAGAGACAGGAGGGGAGGTAGACATTTCCCTGGATTTTTTCTTGGGGGGGGGGATGGCATTGGAACCCTGTGTGTGTATCACTTTTCCAAAAGAAAAGAACATCGTGGGAGTGCAGGATATAACCTGCCTCCAGCCCCAGGCATGCCATGCTCGGGGGTCACCTTCCCCGACTCCATCTGACTTCTGTAGCAGTCTGAAGCCAGCACAGGTCCTTCCTCCTCCAGTGCTCTGCTCCAGGGCCCATCCCACCGTATAACAATCACTGGATTACTTGTCTCTGTCCCCTGATAACCCAATGCTCTGAGGGCAGGCACAGAGCCTTTGGAACTTGTATTCAGTGAGTCAGGCTCAGTTGGTTGAATGAGCGAGCTCTTTTCCTTAGCAGATTTGGGGGTGAGAGGAGGGGGTCCCTGGTCCTCTCTGGGATCCTACCCTGTGGGCCAGGGCAAACTGGGAGAGATCTGGGGAGGAGTACACATCCTCAGGGCCCCAGGCCCCCCACCCATCCACCCAGACCACAGGCCCCAATATGCCCTCAGAGGTGGCTCAAGGGGCCATATCACAGGCTCTCGACTTTCAGTAGCTGACTAGAGATGTGATAAACCTCTGCGGGCAGGAGGTGATGGCCTAGCCCAGCACTTCTAAAACTGAGGCCTCTGCCTGGCAACCTCTGCATCATCTGGGGACTTACTATGAATGCAAATTTGGGGGCCCCTTCCCACCCCTGGAGGTGGGCCCAGACACCGGCGTCTTAACAAGCCCTCAGGTGATGCTGCTTCTGCTCTAGTCTGAGAACCACTGGCCCAGCTTTGACTCCCAGGGTGCCTGTGGAGGGAGCTTCCTGCTTCCCTAGGGCTGGAGGTCAGAGCAGGTGGCCTGCTAAGGCCGCTTTTCTCTGTAAACATTCTCCCACAGCACCTCCGCGTCCTACGGCAGTCCACCTGCCCCAGAGGACTGATGTGATGAGGAACTTCTCGGTACACTTGGCCGCTAGCGTCCCATTTTCAGTTACTTGGAAGAATATTTTGTGACTTCCTGCTTTTCCAAATGTGCCTTCGTGGTGGAGCTCGGGGACACATTGTTCCTTAGAAAGAATGAAGGATCCTGCAGACACAGAGCGTTTGAGAGGATGTATATTCTGGCGCCGTGTGGCCCAGAGCCTAGAGGACTTGACAAAGGCTCCTTGGGGGCTCAGCAAATGCTCTGTTGCTCTGCTCATCATTTAGCATACGTGTCATCTGATTTTATTTGCAGATGCTGTTAGGAGAAAAGAAAAAGATGAATCTAGTTTTTTTAACTACCCAAAAGCTGTTGGATGTGTGTTTGGGGAGACATTTCACTGTAATAAGGAAGCGTCCAGAAAATACCTAGAGACAATTGATTAGTTTGTAACAGAGGAAAGAACACTTCCCTGGTCTCAAGCCCAGTTGGGGAACTGGCACCATCTCCTAGTCCAGTCCTTGTGGCCACCTGGTGCAGGAGCTCCGGGCTCCAGTCTGATTATTTCCTTTGTTCCTGGTCCACGAGAAGCTGCTCTGGTATCATAGAGTCACAGGCTGTTGCCTGAGGGCGAGGCTCTGTCCTACACACCGTATCACATGCGAAATGTTTCCAGAAGTAGTCAAACATTCTATGTAGCACTCTACCATCTAAAAGCACTGCCACGTCCATTTCCTATTGAATTTTTAGAACAACGATGGGAAATGTCTTACCTGACATACGAGGAAGTAAGTGCTCAAAGAAGTAACCGGACTTCACCCCAGGCTCCTGACTCCAGTGTGGATCCTGACTCAGATTCCAACCTGTCAGTTTTACTTTTATGAGTCGTATCAGCTCAGATCCAGGGAACCCTCTAAACCTCCAACAATCTAACTGGACTTTCCACGCATTGGTAAAGGCAGAGAGTCAGAATTCAGAGCCACAAGGGGCTGTAGAGGTCCTTTTATCCCAGCTTCGTTTTAGAGATGTGGAAATGATATCCAGAGTGAGTGCACACTTTGCCCAAGTTTACAGAGCTGGTTACGGACAGAACTCAGACTCCATGCTGGCCAGCCTCATTCCACCACTCCACACTCTAGTACCACAGACTGTGTCCTTTTATTAGTGTTGACTTTTACTTTCCTTTGATTTCCATTTATTCTATATTAATATACTAGATATGGGACTATTTGGAAAGGCGGTTGCTTGACTGAGATTTTGAAGACATACGTTCATCCCGCATCTCACCAGGGTTTGACAGGTCTCCTGAATGAGGTTGGCTTTTGCGAGGGTCTGAAGTAGCAAGAAATGAGATGCTGTCCCCCAGGGAAAACAGGCCTGTGTCAAGGTCGCAGGTGGACTCATCGTATAAGCGGAAGAAAAGGACCATTGGAACCTGTTGTTCTTAAACAGAAGAGGTACAGGACACCTTCGCCCCAGGGTGAACATGGCAGAATCAGAAGATCATTTGTGATTTCATTGACAGCTAGAACCAATCCTAGGAAGAGGGGGTCCAGGAAGAAGATGTGTGTGAACAGAAACCATCTCCCTATGCTCCACATTGCCTCAAAAGATGTAGGTAGGAAACCCAGGTAGGAAAGCATCAGAGCTGGAAGCTCTCAGGTCATCTAGACCACCCTTTGTCTCGTTCCTGATTTCTACATTGGCTTCCAGACTAAGTTCCTTCCTTTGTGCCTTGGATGCACTACATCACCAGCCCCAGGCTGAGCCTGTCCAGGCCATCCTGGTTCCCAGTTACCTGGGGAATGGCGCAAGTTAAATTCTTCTGAACGAATGTGGAGAGGAAGGTGGTCAAGTGTTTTTGAAAATAAGCCCAGGCAGATGGTAGTGCTGACCCTGACAGAGCAGTGGACTTCAAAAACAATGAAATGAGTTTTATAACTTCTCCTCCTGTGTTCCAAGCAGTGGAGAGGATGGCTTGGATTCCTTCAGAGAGGTGGACCTGCATAACAGGTTTATCATGCACGGCTAATTGTTAGAATAGATATTTGCGTATATGAATATGGGTTTTTTTTTTAGTAGTACTATCATTTAATCATTGAGGTTTCAATGAGATGCACTATAGAAAATGTCTTTTTTTTTAACATCTTTATTGGAGTATAATTGCTTTACATTGTTGTGTTAGTTTCTGCTGTATAACAAAGTGAATCAGCTATAGGTATACTTATGTCCCCATATCCCCTCCCTCTTGAGTCTCCCTTCCACCCTCCCTATCCCATCCCTCTAGGTGGTCACAAAGCACCGAGCTGATTTCCCTGTGCTATGCAGCTGCTTCCCACGAGCTATCTGTTTTACATTTGGTAGTGTATACACGTCGATACCACTCTCACTTTGTCCCAGCTTACCCTTCCCCCTCCCCGTGTCCTTAAGTCCATTCTCTATGTCTGCATCTTTATTCCTGTCCTGCGCCTAGGTTCTTCAGAACCTTTTTTTTTTTTTTTTTTTAGATTCCATATATATGTGTTAGCATACGGTATTTGTTTTTCTCTTCCTGACTTACTTCACTCTGTATGACAGACTCTAGGTCCATCCATTTCCATACAAATAACTCAATTTCATTTCTTTTTATGGCTGAGTAGTATTCCATTGTATGTATGTGCCACATCTTCTTTATCCATTTTGCATATATGAATATGTTTAATGGGGATTCATAAACATTTGCCTTTGGCTTTAAATCTCAAATAGGTGGAGATCATAGAAGCACCGGCTATAGAAACGAATCTGCAAACCAAACAGCCCATATAAAAGTCAGATTTTCAAGAAGCCATTAAGACATAGCAAAATGAAATGAACTTTAAAGGACTAAAGGATTCAGATCTGATAAGGACCCCAAATGACAAGTAATTCCAGGGAAACCCTATTAATTAAAAACTGCTGCTCTGTGAAATGACTGCCGTTACATTTGAAGGTAGTTAATGTGCCCGTTTGCAATACCTGTGTAAGATACAGATGAACCCTAGAAGCAGTTGGCCATCTGTTATGGGTAGGCTACTATTTCTGCTTCCTGAGAAATTGTGGACCTCAAAAATATAAGCACCAGGGACTTCCCTGGTGGTACAGTGGTTACGAATCTGCCTGCCAGTGCAGGGGACATGGCTTCGAGCCCCGGTCCAGGAAGATCCCATATGCTGCAGTGTAACTAAGCCCGTGTGCCACAACTACTGAGCCTGCGCTCTAGAGCCCACATGCCACAGCTACTGAGCCCGCGTGCCACAACTACTGAAACCCGCGTGCTGAGAGCCCGTGCTCTGCAACAAGAGAAACCGCTGCAGTGAGAAGCCCACGCACCACGGTGAAGAGTTACCCCTGCTCGGCACAACTAGAGAAAGCCTGTGTGCAGCAACGAAGATGCAAGACAGCCAAAAATAAATAAATAAATTTATTTTTAAAATATATATGTATATAAAAGCACTAGCTACAACGTAAAGTTGTCTACTGCTCAATTAAAAAATAGTACACACAGGGAAGCTACCATCATCAGATAGTAAAGTTGGAAGGGTTGTATTGAATTCCTCCCTTTTCTGAGGGCCTTACCTTCAGATGAGGTGACTGGGTTCTGTGAGAGTTCATTATGCCAGACCTTCAGAATTTTAAGGCACTTAAAAATGGCTAAAATGGCAATGCTGATTTGAATGTAATGTGTGAGAAGAACCAGCCCTGGGAGACAGTATGCTTTCCAAAGATAGGTGCCCACCACTGAAAGAACGCAGTAGAAAATTGAATGTGTAGGTGATTGGGTGTTTGAATGCCAATTCTACTGTTGGTGGTGAGGCAGTGTTTTCTTCATCCTTCACTTCCAGAAGCAGAGAGGTTCACCTGAGGTGGTCCTTGGCAAACCACAGATGGAAATGTTTGTACTGGGTTCCCCGATCTGAGCTCAGAGGCAAACCTCCACACACCCTTTCCTCTACACAGTTCCCATGGGACCCTCTGTCCCTGCATGAAAGCATAAGAGCCTTCAGCCCGTGGCTCAGACCTTTTGACCCTTTGTACCAGGTGTTCAGGGGACGTGTTGTAATTTTCCTGGGACAATAATTTTAAGAAACTGTTGTCTACACAGTTCACCAGTGAAAAATGGATAGAATCTGAATCACCTAATTGCATGTTTAAAAAAAAAATCCTGCCTCGGTCCTGTCAGGGCCCCACTGTGAAGTCAGCTGTCTGGTCAGACTCCACTGTGAACTTACCACCAGGCACTGACCGGAAGTGCTCTGGACACAGTGTGACAGCTGCGCAGGTGCTCAGGGCACGAAGTCCAGGTTTCTCTGTACCTCTGGCTGCACCTCTGCTCTCTGGCCTTCATTCGCAGAGTTTGATTTTATTATCTATTTTATTTCAGCTGTTGTCATCAGGCTGTGGGTACTCCAGGCTGTGTGACCAACCACAGGCTCCCAGGATATGTCCCCTGTGCACTCAGGCTGGTGGCCATGTTTTCTGTCCTCTGCAGGCATGAACTCACATCAGATCAATCAACCATGGCAGCAGTTATATCCTAAAATAGATCCCCCTCCGCAACCTCTAGAAAACGTCATCTTTTCTTCTCAAGATGGCCTGAAAACAGAGCAAATGGCTTAGTTTTAAGGCATTGTTACAGAAACATCTTCTGTCCCAAACTGTTTACGCATGCAAGTTTCTTAAACGCTCCAAGGCATGGCCCTCAGAGGTAAAAGAGGAACACTAATGAAGAATGAACATGTGTTGAATGTTGGTTCCGCACAAGGTTCTGTGCTAATAGCAAGCTGAGTGGCAGAGCCAGGATTCCTCCTAGGCAGTCTGACTCCAGAGTCTGTGCTCAGACCCCCGAGGCCTGCTGCCCCGGCAGCACCCACCTCGAGGTATGGTTGAATGAGATCAGGTTGGACAGGAGCTGGGACACCTAGGAGGGTGCTGCGGGGACACGAAGGGGGGGTGGGCGCCAAGGGACATGGAAGGAGCGTGGCTGTGGGTGGGTGGGCGTCACCATCGGGAGGAAGGCCTGGTGGTGCTCAGATGAGGGGGGTGTAGGGATGCAGAGGTGCGTCAGGGTGCCCTGCGAGTCAATGTGATGCTGGAGCACGGGCCCTGCACTTATGTGCTGATGACCCTTCCCAGTCTCCATCCTCAGCGCTTCAGAGCATCAAAAACAGAGTCAGGTATCCTCCGTCTCTGCCCTGTGTCCTAACCAACACTTACTTTGCATTTTCTTTCACTCTTGGTTTAAAACTTTTGTTATTATTATTCTTGTTTAATTTACTCACGCCAGTGTAATTCCTTTTGAAAACAGACAGATGATAAACATGTTGTCAAGCAGGTGGGATCAGATTTGGGGGCAGACTGCTCCGATGGTGCCATTTGTGTGTTTCAATGGAGGCAGACACAGCCTTCACCAAACGAGGACAGCTCTCAGGCTTCTAAGTGGCCCCAGCTCTCCCGTATTCTTCTCTAGCTTCACATCTTCCTCAGCTCCTCCTCAGGCTCTCAAGAAGCCACTCTGGTTTTCCCAGCATTAAAAGGGACCAGCACTGTGCTTTGGAAGTTGAGTCCCAGGGACTCCACTGTGACCGGAATGATGCAGAAGGGCCGGGCGTGTTCTTGGGTGGCCTTGAGACTGAGTCATCTCAGCGCACGCCTGTTGGGGTCTGGGGCGCCGGGCAGTGGTGACCGTCTGTTCCAGGAATGCGGTCCCTCGTGCTGGTAGCAGCAGGCTCACAGGATTACTGTGCAATGTGAATGAGCTGTCGGACTCGGTGTTCCCATTTTTCCAAGACATTCTGAAGCTTATTGGCGTCTAACTTCTCTCCAGGCCTCTGTTGAATACAGAATGTTTTTACATTTGATCCTTTGTTTTTGGATCTCAGACCAGAAACACAATTAATCTTTTTTTTTTTTTAACATAAGAGAGGTAAATTCAGTGATAATTTCTATTCCCAAAGTGAGGTGGATCTCTGACTGCTTTTCTTCTGGAAAGGATGACAAGGGAGCTGAGTCTCACTCTAGAAATGACAAAACCATGGCCCAGAGGTGTGACTCTCCCAGGATCAGGGGTGTGAAAGGCAGCCTGAGATTCAACCAGACACATGTTCATGTGTTGACACATTGAGCGTGCACCTAGAATAAACAAAACAAGTTCTACTCCCTACCTTAAAAGGAACCCCACACACGGCTTTTACTCTGCCAGCTTCACGTGGTAACCGAGTCACAGGACGGGTGTGCGGCCAAGCTAAGATCCCTTGCTTTGGGGCATTTAGGGGCATCTTGCTGTGGTTGGCCATGGCCTTCAAATCTGTCCACACCGTCGCCCATACGCAGATGAAACTCCTCAGTCACCCTTGACGTGACTTCCATCTAACGGGGGTCATTAACAACGATTGTGTGTCCTTCCCTCCCCCTTCCCATCCCCCGACGGAACCACCCACACTTTGAACACCCAGTGTTTACAGGGCAGTCCTTGAGAGTAAACCGAATCGCAGTTGGCAGCTGACCCCAAAAGAGGGAGTGAGGAGTGGAGGGTAAGAAACTGTCCTGACTTCTCTGGTCCTTTTCATCAGAAACGTATTTGTGCCTTTGGGTAGGAAAGTCATCTTGGGGGGACTTCCCTGGTGGCACAGTGGTTAAGAATCCGCCTGCCAATGCAGAGGACACGGGTTCGAGCCCTGGTCCGGGGAGATCCCACATGCCGCGGAGCAGCTAAGCCCACGAGCCACAACTACTGAGCCCACGTGCCACAGCTACTGAAGCCCGTGCACTTAGAGCCCGTGCTCCGCAACAAGAGAAGCCACCACAATGAGAAGCCCGTGCACCGCAACGAAGAGTAGCCCCTGCTCGCCACAACTAGAGAAAGCCCATGCACAGCAACGAAGACCCAACGCAGCCAAAACAAAAAACAAAAAAAATCGTCTTGGGGTAGCTGCCCACCCCAGCCAACCAACTGGTACTGTACTCTGTGCCGTCACCATGCTGGTCAGTAGTGTCCCAGGACAAAGGAAACACCGTCCTCTCCTAGATTCTCCCCCCGAAGCACTCTAATATAGTAAATCACCAGCATCTCTTCTCTTCGAAGCCCAGGTTCAAGTTTGTGAGGTCAAGGGAAATGAGTGACGTGCCACACAGACGTAAAGGGCGGTTGAGGTGCAGCTGTGCAGTCCTTGCCAGTGTTTGGCTTGTTTGCTTCTGGTTTGAATAATAAAAGAAGGGTACCACTTGCTACTAGTAGAATAGCTGTAGCCAGGGGGGATTTGGTGTCCTAATGGTTATGGCTTAAATTCTTAATACCAAGAATTGCTTTAAAATTTCATAACTGTGCTCTTCAGAGCAAATACAGGAGTTGTTTTACTTTAGGAAATAGGGCGCACATTTATTTTGCAGACTTGGATGCTAAAGGAGGACTGGACCTTGGAGATGTCCAGCACAGCCCTTCATTTTACAAAGATGGAAATGGGGCTGGGGGCGGGGCCGTTTATTGATTTGCCCCAAACACACAGCCGTGAGAGGCAGAAGTGGGCCCACGCCCTGCCCTGGCAGGTCTTTACCCCAAGCTCACCCCAAAAGTCACTGAAATTACTTATAAAAATATTCAGAGGAATGTATCTACAATAGGCCTATAATTGGCTTTTATAGGAAACACCACATTTTAGGGGTCAGTCTTTGGACTTTGAAGGTGATTTCAGAGAGGAGAGCGAGGCCTTCGAGCACAGGGACTCAGTGGCTTCCGGACTGATCCCTGGAGCCCCAGGGTCCATCCAAAGACGGACTCTTCCCCTCACTCCGGACAGAAGAGCTCTGCATTCATCTGTGTGTAGAACACACTTCTGAGTGAGACTTCTTATGAAATGAGTTCATCTGAAAACGATTATTCTACAAAGAAATAAATCAGCAATGCTGATAAGAATACAGTTTCATCATCGTCAGAAATAATGTTTGAAATTTTTTCTTTTTTTAATTTTTTTAATATATCCTCTTTTAATTTCATATTGGAGTATAGTTGATTTACAGTGTTGTGTTAGTTTCAGGTGTACAGCAAAGTGATTCAGTTATACATACCCATATATTCTTTCTCAAATTCTTTTTTTTTTTTTTTAAACTTTTAACTCTTACGGACCCAAAAGTAAGCTTCCCCACTGCAGTTGTCATGACGCAGCTGAGGGACCCAGGGGGCTCTGGGGAGTTCCTCCCCAGAGTCTTTCCAGAAAGTTTCCTCCTATTTGGTTTTCCTCATCCGGTAGGATGTTCAGGCAGCTGTCTTTTCCAGATCTTTGATGGGGGAAGACCCAGCAGCTGCTCTGAGAACTTGAGTTTGTGGTTTTCTAGCTCTCGGCAGGGTTCTGCCCGCTCTCTCCTTCTGCTTCCCACGAATGGTGATGGAGATGTAGCTCAGCACCCGCCACATGGAAAACACTGGACAAATAATTGTGGAATTACAACTTCACAAGGAAAAGCACCTATTTGACTCTGTTCGTTTAAAACCTCATATTCTTTTTTTTTTTTTTTTTGCGGTACGCGGGCCTCTCACTGTTGTGGCCTCTCCCGTTGCGGAGCACAGGCTCCGGACACGCAGGCTCAGCGGCCATGGCTCACGGGCCCAGCCGCTCCGCGGCATGTGGGATCTTCCCGGACCAGGGCACGAACCCGTGTCCCCTGCATCGGCAGGCGGACTCTCAACCACTGCGCCACCAGGGAAGCCCAAAAACCTCATATTCCTGAAGCAGGTCATCACGTCCTTTGGCTGTTGTGAGGGTTTATTTTCATGATGTGGCAGTTTGTAATTTCCTAAGTGCATCAGAGGAAAAGGGCTCAATAGGAAACATTTTTTTTTTAATTAGTAAATCTAATACACTCATTACTGAAACATTGCTCTAATACAGGTATTTTGGTGCTAAATTCTCTTGAATTTTCTAAGTATCTGTACCTCTTTGTTCCCTCTTTCAGAATGCTAGAAGATGACCTTAAGCTAAGTAGCGATGAAGAGGAGAATGAACAGGTAAGATTTTCCTTGATGTTGCCGTTCTCTGAATGTGATATGATGATGCCAATCTGGTAGACTGTCCTGGGTATTAACTGAGTCATACAAATGCTCAATTGTGATGCTCTAGGACGCTGGGTATCCTCTGCTGATTATGAGATTCTGTGCCATTGGGCCAGTCTGTTCAAATATCTTGGCTTTAATTTCCCGTAAAACTGTAATTCTGTGATCTTCATGGCATCAAAGCCAACAGCAGCTGTTTATAAGGGAGCCGCCTGGGATCAGGCTTCCATGTGAGATAGAGCTGCTCTTTCGGAAAGGTTACTGGCTTTCTGGAGATCAAATGTGTGAGCTTCACCTCATCAGCATGCAACAGGCATGCTTTAGCATTAAATATTGAGAAGTCTTATACAGATATCATTAACATTGAGCGGAAGCAAAGGTAGAGGTGAGCTAAAACGATGAATAAAAAATAATCGCGCTCAGAATAGCCTGTTTGTCTTAAGTGATAAATGTGCTTGAAATGTTCTCCCCTGGTGTTGATTTATCAGCTCGAGACATCAGTCAGGGGTTTATAAATACTCTTCTGATCAGTCAGTTAAGGTGATAAAATACCCAATTAACATTCATCACTCTCACTTCTGCATTTCAGGAAATGTTTGTATTTTAAAGCAGGTTTGAAAGCATGAAAAGACAGATTTTCCTCCACTTCTGTTTCCTTTTTCTCATCACCTGTTTTGTATCGTGTCAAGGTGGGATAAACGTGATAGGTATGAAGACAATTCAGAGAGGTTTTCTGTCATTTTTACACGTGATACAAGACACGTGTACTGTTCAGGTCATCTTGGAATGGTGAATTTTATACAGAGGTGTCATGGAATGCTGTGCAGGTGTTGCAGCTGTCTAGACATGCAAATGCACGTAATGTACTGAGAGAGTGTGCAGAGGTGAGATCAAAGGAAATTTCCGGGAAGAGCATCTGAGCCAGATATGACTGTGAGATCACAGAAAAGCTTGCTCGCCTTGTAAGAGAAGGTGAGGCATCAAAGAAGGGACTGGGTATGAGATAGAACCCAGTGCAGTTTGAAACTAGATTGGCCAGCTGAGAAAAGCCCAAGTGAAGAAAGTTTGAGCAAGGAGGGCCACTCAGGCTTTTTTCGAGATTTATTGATCTGTTTCTAGGTGCAAGCAGCAGGCCCGTCAGACAGCCACAACCCAGCAATCTTGGCAGATCTGGGGAACGATTTCACCCCTCATGTTGGTTCCTCGTCTTTGTGTCTACAAGCAAATGACTTCATCTCTTGTGTTGTTTTTCCCAGTGGAGGTCCAGATAGGATTGGACCTATGTTTGCTGTGGATTAAGTCACAGCAAACATGTAGAGTGTGTATACTTGATACTGGAAAAGGGATTTACAGACTGTTTCATTCAGCGAGACTTTCTTAATTTGGAAAGAATTTCCTGAATTATCTCCAGGAAATGTTTCCACTGAAAACACAATTTTAAAAAATTAGTTATCAAGGATGAACTAGAAACGTTCTCTAAGGCAGTGAGAACCTTTCGTTTACTCATTTTGCTTCAGTCTGTAGCTGTGGAAAATATTGTACTGTGAACCTACCAGTCACATCCTTCTTGCTTTCGGTCCGTACGTATGTACACCTTCCTGTCTTTTACAATGAAAGCAGCTGACAGAATGAATGACTTTCATACCCTAATCCTCCCTTGTAATTAAGACTCCGGACAGTGGTTTCGTATGTGGCAGTTTAGTAATTGCTCTAACACTGATTATATTAAGTTATCCTTTATATATCCTATATATACCCTGACCTAATCACAAAATCGTAAATCCCATGCTTTTAAAAAACACTGATGACATACAATTTTTTTTCTCTTCAAGACCGAAATGTGATTGCACCCCAAAAGAGCGGAGCCTGTGCATATACACGGCACACATACACGCTCTGCATTTCTCTGGCATTGAGAGATAATTAAGCATCTAATGTGAATTATTTTTTCAGATAAAATCAGAGTCCGTCTCTTAACCCAGAATCTTTCAAAAATGTACTGTATGTTTCCCTGCCTCAATAAATATAGTGTACTAAAATCCTTGTCCTTTTCTAACATGACACCTGGTTGTCTTTGTGACTGTCGGTCACCAGCCTGTGTAGCCACTGTGATAAAGGAACATCCACAAGAGCATCGAGTTGCTACAGCTGTTTGCTCTTCCTAAAGTAGCCTCCTACACTCATGCATTTGCGTATTCCCGTCTTGATGTTCCTTTATCATTGCCTCTGTGCTCTCAAAATAAGAGACAGGCTAGTTTAGTGAGTGAGCACCAGCTCAGCAGCTCCCTGGGTTCAAGTCCCTGCTCTGCTACCCAGTGGCTCTGCAGCCTTAGACCCAGTCACTGAACTGCTCGGTGCTCTGGTGCCGCCATTTGTAAAATTGGAATCAACCTTAGATCCCTGCAGCCTGCCACTTCCTCACAACTTGTGCTCACCCACAGTCGTCATGTCACCAGATCCAGTAGGCTTTTTTCTTCTTTTTTAGTCAACTTACAATGGAATACACCAGGCATAGAGGAAAGTTACACGTTACCTAAGAATACAACTTGATGAATATTCATAAACCACACTCACCCGTGTAGCCAGCACCCAGATCAAGACACAGACATGACCGGCCTCTTGGGTCTCCCACACCCCCTTCGGGGCAGCAGCCTCCAAAAGAATAACCACTCTCCTGACTTCTAACACCGTAGGGTAATTGCGCTGGTCTCTGAAGCACAATTGCATCGGTAGGATCGTGAGTGCACGCTGCTGTGTCTGGCTTCTGTCGCTCAGCATTTTGTTTGTGAGACTCATGCATGATATTGCATGAAGTGAAGTTTTTTCATTTCCATTGCTGGATCCCATTCCATTATGTGCATATACTGTCATTTGCTTACCTGTCCTACTGCTGACGTACACGAGGGCGTTTAGGGCTATTGGAATAGTGCTGTTACTAACATTCTTGTACAGGTCTTTGGGGGGGTGTGTGGGAACATTCCTATTGGTCTGTCCCCAAGAGTAGAAGTGCTATAGGATGTTCCATTTGAGTAGACTATCCCAAACCATTTTCCCAGAATGGTTGTACCTTCTGACACTCCCACCAGCAGTATAAGAGAATTCCCATTACTCTACATTTTCCTCACATGCTTGTCTTTTTATATTCATGAGGAATATTGTTCCGAAGGTTTCTTTTTTTGTATTGCCTTTGTCTGGTTTTGACATTAGGGCAGTGCTGGCTTATCATGTGAATTGCGAAGTGTTCCTTGCTCTTCTCTTTCTTGAAGAGATTGTATAACATTAATGTTAATTCTTCTTTAAATGTTTGTCAGAATTTTCCAGGGAAACCATGTGGGCCTGGAGACTTTTAGAAACTTACAAATTCTATTTCCTTAATTGTTAAAGGACTATTCGGATTATTTCACATTGGGTAGGTTATGGTGGTACATGCTCTTCAAGTAATTAATCCATCAGGTCATTTATGTTGTCATATTTATGTGTGTAGAGTTATGTTCCTTCATTGTCCTTTTGATGCCTGGATCTATAGTGGTAGCCCCTGTTTCATTCTTGATACAGATCTTCTTTTTTTCTTTGTCAGTCTTACTAGAGCTTTATCAATTTTATTGCTCTTTTCAAAGAACTAGCTTTTTGTTTCATTGGTAGTCTCTGTCAGTTTTTCTTTTTTCAATTTCATTGCTATCTTATCTTTATTGTTCCCCTCCTCCTGCTTGCTTTGGGTTCATTTTGTTCTTTTTTTTCTAGTTTCTTGAGGGAGCTTAGATTATTGATTTGAGATTTGTCCTCTTTTATTTTATTTTTTTACTTTCGAAAATTGATTTATTTTAATTTTTTTTAACATCGCTATTGGAGTATAATTGCTTTACAATGGTGTGTTAGTTTCTGCTTTATAACAAAGTGAATCAGCTATACATATACATATATCCCCATATCTCTTCCCTCTTGTGTCTCCCTCCCTCCCTTCCCTATCCCACCCCTTCAGGTGGTCACAAAGCACCGAGCTGATCTCCCTGTGCTATGCATCTGCTTCCCACTAGCTATCTATTTTACATTTGGTAGTGTATATATGTCCATGCCACTCTCTCACTTTGTCCCAGCTTACCCTTCCCCCTCCCCGTGTCCTCAAGTCCATTCTCTACGTCTGCGTCTTTATTTCTATCCTGCCCCTAGGTTCTTCATGACCTTTTTTTTTTTAGATTCCCTATATATGTGTTAGCATACAGTATTTATTTTTCTCTTTCTGACTTACTTCACTGTGTATGACAGACTCTAGGTCCATCCACCTCACTACAAATAACTCAATTTCGTTTCCTTTTATGGCTGAGTAATATTCCATTGTATATATGTGCCACATCTTCTTTATCCATTCATCTGTCGATGGACACTTAGGTTGTTTCCATGTCCTGGCTATTGTAAATAGAGCTTCAGTGAACATTGTGGTACATGACTCTTTTTGAATTATGGTTTTCTCAGGGTATGTGCCCAGTCCTCTTTTATAATATAAACATTTAGTGCTGTACATTTCACTCTCATCACTGCTGTAGCCACATCTCACAAATTTTTGTATGTTGTATTTTCATTGTCAGTCAGTTCAGTGAGACATCATCCTCTTTGATGCTTTTAGAAGCGTGTTGTTTTATTTCCAAGTGTTTCCAGGTTCCCTGTGATCTTACTTGTATTGATTTCTAGTTTGGTTCCATTGTGGTCTAAGTACATATCCTGTGTGATTTCAATTTTTATAAATGCATTGAGTATTTTTTATGGCCCAAGATATGATCTATGTTGGTATATGTTTTATGTGTATTCTGCTGATGGTGGGTGGAGTGTTCTATAAATGTCAGTTAGAACCTGTTGGTTGATGTTGTTGTTGAGATATTCTATATCCTTGCTGACTTTCTGTCTAGTTGCTCTATCGATTGTTGGGAGAGGAGTGTTGAAGTCTCCAACTGTAGTTGTGGATTTGTCTATTTGTCCTTTCCATTCTCTCAGTTTTTGCTTCACATATGTTACAGCTGTTATTTTGTGCACACACATTTGGGATTGCTACATCTTCTTGGTGGATTGACCTTTTATAATTACGTATGTTCCACTCTGGTAATCTTCTTTGCCCTGAAGTCTACTTTATCCTATATCAATGTAGCCACTGTTAGTTTCTTTTGATTAATGTTTGCATAATATAACTTTTTCCATTCTTTTACTTTCAACCTACCTATATTTGAAGTGAGTTTCTTACAGACAGCATATCCACTTTGCCAATTTCTGTCTTTTAATTGATGTACTTGGACCATTTACATTTAATGTAATTATTAGTTGATAATTAAACTGATTAACTAATATTAATTAATGTAATGTTACATTAATGGTAATTAATTATGTTAGGGCTTAAGTCTACCACTTTATTTTTCGTCTTCTGTTTGTTCTCTTTGTTTTTTCATTTTTCTGTTTTCTCTTTCCTGAATTCCTGTAGCTTCCTGGAACATTTTGTAGAATTTCATTCCTGTTTATCTGTAGTATTTTTGAGTGTATCTCTTTGTATAGCTTTTTTTAGTGGCATTTCTGGGTATTACATTATATATACGTAACTCACAGCAGTTCACTGGTGATGGCATTTTATGAGTTTTCTCCCTGAGTATCCTATAACTACCTCCATCACAGAATTGATAATATGAGATTTAGTTATCTGTCTTCCTGATTTCTTGAGTGAGTGACCTGAATCTGATGCTGTGTCTTATTCATCTTTACTTCCCTATTGCATACCATGCTGACTGGCATCTAACAGGGAAGCCTCATCTTCCTGTAACCAGATGCACACAACTACCTTTGTCTTCACTCATTGTCTCCCTTCCCCCTACTATAAGAGGACACTGCCTTCCTCTTATCAAAAGTTTGTCCCATTTCCTCTCAGTTACTTGGGGACTTACTCCTTTGACTCTTTTCTGCCCCTCTTCTCCACCAGAACCACTCACTGGGTCACCAGTGACCGCAGTGGGTCTGCAGAGCACATGTACCAGGCTCTTTTCAGTCCTTTGTCTCACCAGAAGAGTTACAGCATTGAAAACTGTTAATTACCCCACTTTTATTGAGTTGTCTAATACCATACCCTCCTGGTTTGTTTCTTGCCCCTCTGGCTGTGTCTTCTCAGACTCCTTTGCTGACTGCTCCTCCTGTAGCCAATCTTGAATGTTGGAATCTTTTAGCATTTCTGATTTTTCCTCTCCACGTCCTCTCTGTCTCTCTCTGGATGATCTCATCAATTCCCATGACCTTCATTTTTTTTTTTAATAAATTTATTTGCTTATTTTATGGCTGTGTTGGGTCTTTGTTGCTGTGCACGGGCTTCTCATTGTTGTGGCTTCTCTTGTTGCGGAGCACAGGCTTTAGGCACGCAGACTTCAGTAGTTGTGGCACGTGGGCTCAGTAGTTGTGGCTTGTGGGCTCTAGAGTGCAGGCTCAGTAGTTGTGGCACACGGGCTTAGTTGCTCCACGGCATGTGGGATCTTCCTGGACCAGGGCTCAAACCCATGTCCCCTGCATTGGCAGGTGGATTCTTAACCACTGCGCCACCAGGGAAGCCCCAATTTTTATATACTTACAATTTCTAAAATTATACCCTCAGCTCAGAACTCTCTTGTTAACCACAGACCTATTTGACTTTTCCACTTGGATGTCTCACAAGCATTTCAAATCCAACTTGTGCCAAACTGGAGTTCTGGTCTTTGCCACCCCTCTACCTATCCACACACAAATATGTTCCTCTTGTGACTGTTACCATTTCTAATCCTAGAACTACCAGGCACCCAGTTGTTTAAGTCTAGAAACATCAGGCTCATCCTTGACGACTCCCTATTCCTCACTCAAATGTTAATTTTATCTCTAATCCCTATAAATTCACAAATATTAGTCCATCCACCTCTTTCCATCCTGGCTAGTCTAAACCAGTCCATTCTCCCCCCTCTATAATACAACTTCCTCACAGGGATCTTTTGAAAAAGATCAAGTCAAAGCATCAAAATCAGATCAAGTCATTCCTTGGTCTAAAATCTTAAATGGGTTCGCATTTCACTTGGGGTAAAATCCAGAGCCCGTAGTTGGCCGACAGTACCCTACCCAGCTGGCTTCACTCAACGCTTCCCTTTCACTTCACACTGAGATGGTTCATGGTACTTCCACCCCATGGGTCTTCTTTCAGCTCCTCCAACAAGCCAAACTCAGCTGCCTCAGGCCCTCCATAGGCCTCTCCCCCCTGATTTTTGCCCCATTAATACCTACTCATCTTGGAAGTGCAGCATAAATTTCACTTCATCAGGGAGTCTCCAGTTATCTAACTTGGACCCCCGGTTAGTCCGTGTCACAATAACCTAAGCTTTCTTCTTAGGTCTCATCATAATTTTAGTTGTGCATTACGTTTACTTTTTTAAGTATCTCAACCAACCAGACTGGAAGTTTCCTGAGGGCAGGAACTGTATCTGGCACAGCAGAGGTGCCGGATACTTGCTGAATGGATGCATGAATGATGCATAATGTTATTGAATTGAGAGTATTTCCTGCTGTCTGTTGTCCAGTATCAAAGATGACTTTGGGTCTCCCTTTTTTTTTTTTTAATTAAACACTGATTTTTTTTCAAATTAGTCCTATCCAAAGATCAAAAGTATTGACAAAGAAGAAAAAAACATAGACCCAAGGACAAAAATTGTCTGTAGATAAATACCCAAATCACCTACCTATTTAGGAGAAAAGCATTTATCCAATCTCTGTAGAAATGTCAATAGTCACTTGTTAAATGTGCTTCATACCAAGCCCTATTGAGGTTATAACTTTCTAGAAGGTATCTCAAACAGAAGCCTCCAAAACCAAGAGAGTGCATTTCTTCACAGCCTTCCCTTTCAAAAACTGTAGCATTTTGACTAACCTCTAGAGCTAGGATTGTGACCAGGTTTACAAAATGTGGAGGTTTAATGGAAATGGAGTCGTAATCTCATGTTTGCTCCTGTAATTTTCATACTTGATGAGGTTCAAACTAGAAACAGGACAAATGATTTGAGAATCAGATCTTGTGTCTGAGTAAATGAAGGAAGGACACAAGATATGTGTGGCAGTTGGTTTGATCTCCAGTTAAAACCTGTGGCTCTTGGTTTTAACAATTCTAGACGCCAGCGTTTCTTTGGAAGAAAGTAAAGGAGTTAGAAGATTTAAGACAAAATGATTCCTGAAGGTACTAAGTACTCAAGCCATTTTTTAAATGGATTTGGAAGGGAGAAATGAATTATATTGCCTATCTTCCCATTTAGTAAAAAAAAGAAAATGAGTTCTGGGACTTCCCTGGCAGCCCGGTGGTAAGACACCATGCTTCCACTGCAGGGGGCACGGGTTGGATCCCTGGTCGGGGTACTAAGATCCCGCATGCCACCGGGCGCAGCCAAAAAAATTAAATAAATAAAAGGCAGATTTAAGGTTATTAAAAAAAAATGAGTTCTGCCTCTCAGGTGAGGAGGGTAAGCTTGGGAGGTTGGACACAGCAAATATCTAGATGAAATTATTACCGCTAAGGCATGAGGACAGGGCCACGTGAATAAGACACTCAACAAGGAGCAGCTAAGATCGTGTCAACTGCACACAGCGTTTCAGAGATGACAGATACATAAGCGCAGGGAAGTAAGGAGAGGGGATGCAAACTAAATGGCTGTGTATGTGCCTGCAGCTTCCAGTAATTACATTATCCGTACGTATTAGGCAGTCTTTTCATTTTAATTATATAACTACATTTTTCTCTTTAAATGAGCATGGTTTATCCACTTAAACTGACAGTTTTAATTTTACAGGCAGTGATCCTGGGATATAATCTGTAGAGGGAAGTTCTCCTACTGGCATCATTTACTTCTCACAATGAAGAAAAGTTACCTTTTAATCCCCAGTCAATATTTGGAGAACACACAATTCATTTAATAGATATCCAGGTAATTAGCATAAATCTGCAAGTTAAAGAGCCACTTCTTTTCTTATTCTTAACGCATGGAGTACTAATCATGTCCCTCAAAAAGAATCTCGGTCCTCTTAGAGTGACTCTAAAGCTTCGCGTCTCAAGGTGTCAGGATTATAGGTGGTGAGATTGCTCTGAGCACTGAATTGCAGTTCTTAACTGCCTTTTGTTAACGTTGGTTTCTTAAGAAGAAGCACAAGGAACATTCCCATCTCAATTTTCTGCTGTTTACCGTAGAGGTCACTGGATAAGTAACATCAGCTCTGGGTGTAATATTAAAAGCAGATTGCCAATTGTAATGGCCGCTGGTCATTTTTTTCCTTGTTCCTTTTTAATATGACAATTGCATAACAGAAAGCAGAGCTTTTCAGAAGAACCTCTGAAGCCATCAGCAGTGCGTGTCCATCCGTCACCAGATGTATTAGCCGAATGATATGCAGATGTGAAATAAAAATATAGGAGGTTTTTGCAGCCCAGCTCCACTTCCCTGGGTGTATTTTTCTTCTCAGAATCAGCTTGGTTGATGCTGAAGTTCTTGGCCTGTGAAAATTTATTACCCACAGAGTCAATCTGCATTCAGGCGGCCAAGTCTGAATAAATAGAGTCATTGTGCTTGTCTGGGATTTGTGGCCAGAGTTCATCCAGTCAGCTTGACATTCACATCCCAGGAGATTCATAAAAGCCAACACCCTGGTATGTGCTCTTGAATCCTGCCAAAATTGTGTAGAATTATATAAACAGGAGTTGAAGCAGTAATCAGGACCAGGTTTGAGGGGTGAGCTCCAAGATCAAGTTTCTCCTACATTAGAAATGAACTATATCATAGATGGGATTTGTAGCCAACAAGAGCTGAAACATTTTTCCAAAGGAGTCATTCTGAGAAGAATCTTGTATGCCTACTAAATGTAAAATATTGTGCAAGACGCTGGCTTTGTTGGTCTTGATGAATTACACATTCGTAATATTCATTAGGATAATTTAACCTCAAAAATCTAAAGGACTTTTTAAATGCTGGGAAATGCCCTGTTCTCAATGACTATACAAAAAAGTATGTATTACATATATTAAACCTAACAGCAAAAATAGAAAAAAAAAAAGAGTAGTTTATGTTTTTTATAATTTTTTGTCCTGCATTGATGTTGAACCTAAGCTACCTATCCAGTTTAATTATACTGACAAGTTGGTTTCTTTCTAATATGGAAACGGCACAATAACGCTCATTGAAAACTATCAGATCTTTGTCATCTGTATGTGAAGTAATCATAATTCAAACCTTCAGGCACAGTCAGTGAAACACGAATGTTCAACAGGAGGTTTTTGCATCTTTGTTTATTTGTTTGTTTAACAGCCCTAAAGCTTACTTAAGTAATATTTTATAAATAAAATTTTACTGTCACCAGAGGCAAATGCAAAACTCTTTTAAGAAGGCCAGTTTTATTACATCATGCCACTCTTTATAAACATTTGTGAGAAGCGCAGGCATTGGTGGAGATACACAAAAAAGTAGTTGTCTTTTTTTATATTAATCAACTGTCATTTCCAAAACTGAAATGGTCAGCAAACCTAAATGTCACAGAGCACAGATATACAACGGCTCACAACCCCATCTCCTCACTTTTTTTCTCAGACCTCCTCTGGGGACCTGAGATTGATGGAGGTTTAGTTGTGTCCACTCAGCTTGGATCATAGGATGTGACTAATTTCAACCTGAGGACCCTCAGCGGATATCTGGAAAATGAGAATATTATATAAAAATTAGGAGATGATCCACTGAATTTGGGCAAACATGCAATTAACACAAAAACGGAGAATCATGGCTTTGTTAAGTTGAAGAATTCAGAGGAAGCTACATTCTGGAAACTAAGCCAAGCTTTTTTAACTGTGCATATCAGTACCACCAAAATAGACTCCATTCAGAAAACAGAAGAAGGGCCATGTACCATTATTGGATAGGCATGCTCAAATACAGCTGCCAGCCGGGCTGCTGGTTGGCAGAGGAAGTGGAAATCTCCCTCCGGAGGACACTGCTATTTAACTCGGAGGAATAGCCCTTTGTCCTGTGACTTTTATGGGGTTTTTTTCTTCAGTAGCTTTTGCAGAATTGTAACCATTCAAGACTGGATGCTCCTTGGAGTCTGTGCTATCACTCGTATCCAGGCTTGGGGGCTTTCATATAGGAAAGGATTTACCTGCAGTCATTCAGGTACCTGGTCCAGATATGCACTCGGAAAATTGTGTTTGTGTTTGTGTTTTTCCAAATCTTCTCCAAGTGGGGCTGGTTATCTCAGAAGCACAGATTTTCTCAGGAGACTATCTTAACCTTTTGTTTCTACTGGAGCAAAATCATTTGCAGGAATTCAGTGCCCCTGGGCACTTGCAGTTCCATCCTGACCAGATCTGTAGCCAACAAGTTGTGCCAAGTGAAACAAGAAGCAGACCAGGGACTTTCCTGGTGGTCCAGTGGTTAAGACTCCGCACTTCCACTGCAAGGGGCATGGGTTCGATCCCTGGTCACAGAACTAAGACCTTGCATGCCACACGGTGTAGCCAAGAAGATCAAAAAACAAAGAAGTAGACCAGATGGTTTCTGAAATGTCACCAGACATGGTCCTCTTCACATAGAAAAGTGCTAGAGTGTGGGTTAGCCAGAGTCTCTGTCTGTGGAGGTCTGATTCAGCAACGTGTTTCTGGGTACGTCTCCTTTCCACCTGGACTTCATTCTTAGAAGTCCAAGGCAGTTGAAGGAAGAGGGTGTGATTGCATGTTATATGTGAAAACATTTTCAGGTATAAACCATCAAGCAGTGGTCACTTGAAGGGTGAAAATCCTAATACCAATAATAGAACAATCAGAACTGCTTCAGCTTTTCTCTTACGTTATATAATTGGTTTGCAAAGTGCAATTATGAGACTCTTACCTAACCATGACAAACCTATTTTTACCTTCAAATATTGCTACTTTGTCTGACTAAAAGAGATGTTTTGCGAAAACAGAAAGCCAGACTTAGATTTTGGTAGATTTTTGTTCTTCATGCACAGGTTGCATTATTTTAACAAAACTATCAAAATAGTTATGTGACTTGCATCTTGTCTTTATGCAAAAACAAAGTAGCATTTGTATTCCACAACCTGGGCTCTGGTTGCATTCATAAGAACCAACCACCTACTGAGGCAGTGACGTTGACAATGTAAGCACAGAACAAAGCGGGTCTCTGGATAACATCTATTTAGCTGCTGAATTAAACCAACCGCTAACCTAATAAACTGCTGGAATTTAAAAAAAGAAAGAAAGAAAGAAAAAGTAAATGGGACTCCACCAAAGCATTGTATGAAGGTAAAGTAAGGATTCTATTAAAAGCTCCAAAAGGCATTGGGCAAACCCACCAAAGTGGGGAGTGAGCAATCCCAGTGTCCACCTGCTCTGCCAAAGATGAGAGTTATTACTGGGCCACGTCATCTTGGCTGTGCTCAAAGTCTGGCCTGTACTGAAATAGCACTGTGAGAAGAGTTGCAGGAGTGTGTGGCTGACCAAAGCCCTGAGGAGCAGGCCAGAAAGCCAGGCAGCCACGTAGAGCCTGCGGGGCCTGGATTGCATCACCCTGCACGCTCCCAATTTAGCCTCCCATTCCCAAGAACCAGGAATTGCAATCCATGCACTACCTGTAGCCTGTCTCCAGGCAGCTCAGCTGCCATTCGTTGGTCCTTCTTGTTTGCTTTCAATGTGACGTTGACAAGCACGTGCACGCACACACACGCACGGGCCCACGCACACACACGGACTCATTCACATGGAAGGTGTTATTGCCTGGCCAGCGCTCTGTCCCAGAATCCAAAAGCTTCTGCCGTTCTCACAGATCTGAGAGTTGACAGCCGAGCTGGGATCTTTCGCCTTCATCCAACAGCACCAGACCTGACTCAGGCAGGCACTTCCTTTACATGTGTAGTCCTGTCATAGTGAGCCCTGGAGGTAAAAAGAATTCTTCCCTGGGAGTTTCGGGCAAGCTCTAAATGACCCGTATGTTTCTGCCTGTAAACTGCTTGAAGAGTCAAGATTAGTCTCAAAAACCTAAAGCCGTCCTGTCTTCTTTGCAAACATCTAAGAGACGACTCCTTGCTGCTTCTGCATTAGCATCCCCAGAGGAAGCTTGCCCCCCGTGTCTGTTTACATCTGCTCATCATCCCACCAGTCCTCTTTGGCTGGGATTGGCAGAATCCAAAATGTATCTGGTCCCCTTCCCTTCAATCTCTGCCCTGAAGAGTCCACAGCCCGGCAGAGGCAGGACCGGGGTGATCTGTGGTACTTCACTGGCCTGGTTCCCTTACCTACCGACTCTGACCATGAGGAAGCCAACTTCCCTAAACCTCTGTTCCAATATCTTAATGTCAGTAGACAAAAATGCTAAAGTGGATTAATAGAAAATATTTTAAAAACAAACCACCCCATCAAAAAATGGGCAGAAGATCTCCATAGACATTTCTCCAAAGAACACATACAGATGGCCAAGAAGCCAATGAAAAGATGCTCATCGTCGCTCATTATTAGAGAAATGAAAATCAAAACTACAATGAGGTATCAGCTCACCTTACCCTGGTCAGAATGACCATCCTTAAAAAGTCTACAAATAATAGATGCTGAAGAGGGTGTGGAGAAAAGGGAACCATCCTACACTGTTGGTGGGAATGTAAATTGGTGTAGCCACTATGGAGAACAATATGGAGGTTCTTTAAAAAACTAAAAATAGCGTTACCATATATCCAGCAATCCCACTCCTGAACATATATCTGGAAAAGATGAAAACTCTAATTCGAAAAGATATATTCTCCCCAATGTTCATAGCAGCACTATTTACAACAGCCAAGATATGGAAGCCACCTAAGTGTCCATCAGTAGATGAATGGATAAAGACGATGTGGTACATATATACAATGGAATACTACTCAGACATAAAAATGACTGAAATAACGCCATTTGCAGCAACATGAATGGACCTAGAGATTATCATACTGAGTGAAGTAAGTCAGACAAAGACAAATATTATATGATATCTTTTATATGTGGAATCTAAAAAATAATACAAATGAGTTATTTACAAGACAGAAACAGACTCACAAACATAGAAAACAATCCTGTGGTTACCAAAGAGTAAGGGGGGAAAGAGAAATTACTAGTATGGGATTAACAGATAGTCACCACTATATGTAAAATAGATTGACTCCCCTGGTAGCACAGTGGTTAAGAATCCACCTGCCAATGCAGGGGACACGGGTTCGAGCCCTGGTCCAGGAAGATCCCACATGCCGCGGAGCAACTAAGCCCACGTGCCACAACTACTGAGCCTGTGCTCTAGAACCCGCGAGCCACAACTAGTGAAGTCCGCATGCCTAGAGCCCATGCTCCGCAACAAGTGAAGCCACCACAGTGAGAAGCCCGCACACTGCAACGAAGAGTAGCCCCCACTCGCCGCAACTAGAGAAAGCCCGCGCGCAGCAACGAAGACCCAACACAGCCAAAAATAAAATAAATAAATTTTAAAAAAATAAAATTAAATAGATGAACAACAAGGATATACTGTATAGCACAGGGAACTATATTCAATATCTTGTAATAACCTATAATGAAAAGGAATCTGAAAAAAATACATATACATATGTGTGTATATATTTATATATACATATATGGCTGAATCACTTCGCTGTACACCTGAAACTAACACAATGTTGTAAATCACCTATATTTCAATTTAAAAAAGAATTTATATTACTATAAATAGATATTAGTGTAAAACCATTAAACTGTACATCTTAACATCTCCCCCCACTCCTCTTCCCCTTCTCCCCAGAAATATTCTTTATTTACATTGCTGGAACTTTTTTTAGGCTTATTTAGGTAATAAAAGGAGAGGAGTACAGGAAGAAGCCAGAAAACTGATTTATCTAAGCAAAGGCAAGGAGCTAATGATAGAAGAATAGATCTAGAAGTCAGAGGAGGAAGTGAGAATGGTGAGCTGGTAATCTAGGGGAGAGAGTAAGGAGGGGGGAAGGAGGCAGAGAGAGAAGAAAGATTAGTAATTTACCACCTGCCCAGCAGGGGTCACATAGAGTAAAAAACGGTCCCTTGTATAGTACCTGGATAGAAGCTTTTACTGAAAAATGCCACAAGGAAAGAAGTGAATTTCTTACAAGGAAGCAGGTACATAGAGAGTGCCATTTTGATTTTGAACAAAATAATAGTTCAGCAAAGATTTGTCAGATCCTCTCATCTAAAAGGGTAATTGGCAACTGAAGGGTGATGCCTGTTTAAAAGCAAAAGACTGCCTTGTTCATTTCTTTAAAAATAATAATTAAAAAAAAATTGTAATTGTACTAACAGAAGCTCGAATAAACTTTAGAATCTGTTAAAGACTAAAGCCCGGTTGTCCCATCCTCTGACACAAATCGTTTTTGGAATGAGACCAAATTGAATGAATGAATGAGATAAAAGCTAATCCGTTATCCCTCAGGGATTCAGGAGGGGCACCATTATGGCTTGGTCACCTAGTGACATTATATTCGTCAAGCATTTACGTGCCTTGTGCTATTGGTTGGACCTTGTACCAAACATTGTTCAGTCATGTAACTGGTACCCACTTCCTATTCTCAAGGAGCTGGTGTCTAGCCTCCCTCAGTCCAGTCCTTTATGGGGTAAATGTCCAGATGACCAGGTAGAAGAAGCTACTTGCCATGGGACAGTGATGCCACAGCTCTTGAAGCACAAGTTGCTCCCCAGGACCTATACTGGGGCTGAATGTCACCCAGCTCACTTCTCGCTCCCAGCACCCACACTTATAACCTCATGCACAGCCATGGATCTTCCTACCACCACCCGCCCACTTCAGACTGACCTCTTACCACCTCCACACCAGCTACCCCTGGTGCACAGACATCCTCCAGGAATCCACTGGGATCCTCTGACCCATAATGTTGCCCACATGGCAGTCAGTATGGCCCATCACTCAGGGTGCCTGATACCGTCCATACCCTCAGTGGGACCCTGGCCTGCTGGGAGGACTCTGACATCAATCACTGTGGGTGAGGGACAGCCCCCGGGGCATGTACTCACACCATCCCCACACCTTCCCTTCTTTCTCCTAGCTCGTAGCGGCTGCCCCCCGAGTTTTCTGTTTTGATGGCAAAAGCCTCCAGGGCCTGGAAGCAGAAGGGACCACGTGGTAGATGTCACCAATTATTCATAGTGTTATCTCTAGAATAAAATGTCCTGGAAATGCCCAGTGAAGACAAGAGCGCCTCCTTTAATAATCCCTCTCAGGAGATTTGAGTTGCCAAATTTGGGCAGCCCCCAACCTCAAATAATGCCCCCAAATCAGTCAATTGGAACCGGAATCCGAATTATGAGATAATGTTATCCAGCAAACCATCTGGTGTCATCGACCTTAATCAGCACTTCCCATAGGATACACTAGGTACTAATAAATGTCTGTTATCGTCTTTATCAAATTTCTGGTAGACACGTGCAAATCTAAGCCACACAGTTAAAATAAAACAACCAGTCAAAATTTCTCTAAAGAGAAATGTGTACCCTAGTTTTTCAAGATAGTAAAATAGAGAAAGAATATACAGCTAAGGGGGAAAAAATGTATTTATCAAAGCTCTGAAATTGGAGCCATGGCAGAGAGTAACATTCGTTATCACCGGAAGTTACCTACTCATGTCCTACTGGCGAATCACACGGCAGGTGCTGTCCGTCAGCAGGAAGCTCTTTCCGGCGGAGGGAGGATGAGCTGGGATCTCCGCCTTCAGTGATCTTCAAGGAACTTGAATTTTTAGCCAAGACTAAAATTTCCATGAAGCAGATGGCAAGCTCCCCAAGAAAGAAGAGAACCCAGCGCTAAGCCGTGTTCTAGACCAGGAGCTCTGAGAGCAGAGGGTCAACAAGAGCTTGAGCGGTCGCGGCAAGCTTCATGAAAAGGACCTTGGGTTGTAGGCAGACTCAAAAGAGGAAGAGGACGAACTGGAGAGAGAACAGGAGAAGCGCTGGCTTGATTTAAAGAGACACCAAGAGTCGCAGTGATTTGTCCACCGCTGACCCCCGTTCAGCTGTTTGCTTTCATTATTGGCAGGTTCCTCAGCCCCTGAATTTCTGTCCTCTAATCCTGATCTTGTTTATATTTATAGAGTCATCTTTATTAGAACTGACCATACATTGTGCCCCCCAAAAGCAGGGTTTTCTCCCCTTGTCCCTGACTCCCACTGGGTTAGCATCCCCTTTCACTCTCAGAACTGTTCTTATTTGGATAGAACTATTCTTATTTGGATGATAAATTATATTGTCCTCCCTGACTCTGCCTGACCCCTGTAGAGTACTGGATAAGGTCAAAGTCCACTGAACAAAATGCTTCCTAGACAGCATTTCTAGGAATCCGAAAATGCAAAGTACTCATGACTGAGGAAAAAAAAAAAAAAAAGACCAGAAATAGACTCTTTCCTTTGTCTTACAAATGTTCCTAAATGGGTTGTAAAGCACCAAATGGATGTTCACAACATAAAAATGCTCATCAACGGGGACCAAAATGAAAAACAACAACATAAAAGTTAACGAAACATAAAATATGCTAATAGAGGTAGAAGGAAATTAAACAGGGAAATAAGTCAATAAATAACAAGTCTTAACTTGAAGAAGAATGACAAGAAAAAAGTAAGGCCTCACCAGCCAGAATTCCTAGAAAGACAGGTGTGTCCATATAAATTTCACAGCCTTCTTCCAATAACAGCAAAACACAAATGAAGTAAGATAAGCTGTGATAGTATTTATTCAGGTAATTAAATGTGGAGACAGTGTCCTAACACAGGTGAAGCAATGTGATTACAATCACTGCTGCAGTGATACCTCCTTGACTGTCAGTGTCATAAACCTGATACTGTGTGTAGCAGAGATGGAGGTCAATCCCACATGGAGTGCGGGAACAAAGATGTGTTCTAACCAGCTGTCTCCTGGATCTTCTTCTCTTAGAACAATAGCAAAATGTAGATCCAGAAAATCAAGCCATCTGTCTTCTTATGACTGTCATTTGTCAAAAACATATGGACGTTGTGTACTTAATTATCATTTAGCAGCTTTAATCTCAAATCCAACCGTCTGTTTAACATCCGCACTTGACTTCCCATAAACAACTTGAACTTCACACACCCAAACTTTTTTGGGAGACGGGGGAGAGAGCATAGCATTTTGGAAATACAATTTTTCAAGGTTACTTTCCATTTACAGTTATTACACAATATTGGCTATATTCCTCCCATGTTATACAATACATCCTTGAGCCTATCTTATACCCAGTACTTTGTACCTCGCACTTCCCCACCCCTGTAATGCGCCCCCCCCCCGCCACTGGTAACCACTAGTTGTTCTATATCTGAGTCTGTTTCTTTTTTGTTATATTCACTAGTTTCTTGTATTTTTTAGATCCCACATATAAGTGAGATCATACAGTATTTGTCTTTCCCTGTCTGACTTACTTCGCTAAGCATAGTGCCCTCCAAGTCCATCCATGTTGCTGCCAATGGCAAAATTCTTTTCTTTTTATGGCTGAGTAGTATTCCATTGTAAATACACACCACATCTTCTCTATCCATTCATCTGTTGATGGCCACTTAGGTTGTTTCCATGTCTTGGCTGTTGTAAATAGTGCACCTGTGAACACTGAGGTGTATGTGTCTTTTCAAAGTAGAGTTTTTTACACCCAAACCTAAGCTCTGCCTTTGTCCTGCTCCTGCACCCGTCTTGCCCATCAGTGACCCTCGGTCTGTACAAGGTGCTCAAGCCAGGAACCTGGGACTCATTCCTGACGCCTCCCCTACTTCCCACGTTCAATCAATCACCAGTTCCCTCAACCCTACCTCCAAAATGTAGCATGAACTTTCTCCACCTCCACCGCTACCGTGCCCTTCTCTCTCCTGGATCACTGCAGATGACCTTCAACTTTGCCCCTTCCTGCCCCAATCCATTCAACACACAAAGGCCAGAAGGGAATTTGAAAAGTGTAAGTTGAGGCTTCCCTGGTGGCACAGTGGTTAAGAATCCACCTGCCAGTGCAGGGGACACGGGTTCAAGCCCTGGTCTGGGAGGATCCCACATGCCGTGGAGCAGGTGGGCCCGTGCACCACAGCTGCAGAGCCTGCGCTCTAGAACCCAAGAGCCACAACTGCTGAGCCCCTGTGCTACAACTACTGAAACCCGCATACCTAGAGCCCGTGCTCTACAACAAGAGAAGCCCGTGCACCGCAATAAAGAGTAGCCCCTGCTCGCCGCAACTAAAGCCCACGCGCAGCAAGGAGGACCCAGTGTAGCCATAAATAAATGAATGAATGAATAAATAAATAAATAAAATAAAAGTGTGGGTCATTGCCTCACTGCCTACTCTTTTTTTTTTTTTTTTTTTTTTTGTGGTACGCGGGCCTCTCACTGTTGTGGCCTCTCCCGTTGCGAAGCACAGGCTCTGGACGCGCAGGCTCAGCAGCCATGGCTCACGGGCCCAGCCAATCCACGGCATGTGGGATCTTCCCGGACCGGGGCATGAACCCATGTCCCCTGCATCAGCAGGCGGACTCTCAACCACTGCGCCACCAGGGAAGCCCTTTTTTTTTAATTACATAGATTCACCGGAAGTTGCAAAGAATGTACAGGCAGGTCCCATATATCAGGGGTCCACGGCCTGTTATGAACCAGGCCGCACAGCAGGAGGTGAGTGGTGGGCAAGCGAGCAAAGCTTCATCTGCCACTGCCCATCGCTGCCCATCGCTGCCCATTGCTCATATTACCTCCTGAACCATCCCCCCTGCCCCCGGTCCTTGGAAAAGTTGTCTTCCATGAAACCAGTCCCTGGTGTCAAAAAGGTTGGGGACTGCTGCCATATATCCTTCACCCAGCTTCCCCTCATGTAAACGTTTCAGTGACTTCTTATTGCTGTGGATAATGTCCAAAATCCTTAACTTGACCTCCGAAGCCCTTGGGACCTGCCACTGTCCCCACCACTCACTGACCTCCCTGACAGCAACCTTCCTGTAGTTCCTCCACTGACCAGAGATCTAGGCCTGCCTTGGGCCTCTGCTCCTGAACACTTTTCCCTTCCTTCCTTCCCCATTCCTACTTCTCTCATTCAGTAACTCTTCTTTGCCCTCCTTGTGGCAGCTTTGTTATCCCTTCCTTAGTGAACCTTCCTTGAGCACTCATTCCAAATGAGGTCCCTTCACATTCTGTCCTCTTTGGTCATAGCCCTTGTCTAGATCCAGGATCTAGAATGCTCGTGTGTGTGTTTAACTTTTCATGTCTGGCTCACGTGTAGACTCCAAGTACAATGTGGCAAAAGCTTTGTCCGCTTTGACTGTCACCCAAGCAGAGCCCAGGCCCTGCACTTGATAGGTACAGCAGTTGGCTTTATGGAGCTGTCCACGTGGTATTTCTGTTTCTATCAAGTAAGAAAGAAACTGGATTATGCTAAGACCCCTCTGAATTCTAGCCTCTTCCCTTTGCTTTCTCCCCCTCCAATATCCATGAACTTGTTCTACGCTCGACCCAGTTACAGTAAGGGCACTTAACTTCCTCTTTGATTTCCCCTCAATAACAGATTGTGACTGGTAATTCATTTAGCGTATGTTGAAACCTGCAAGTCTACTGATTAGGTTCCCAAGCGCCCAGCTTGCTGTGATAAAGACAGAGAAGAGATGTCATCTCTCAAAGAGAACCTGGAAAATAATTATTTCTGGCAGAGAACTTGTTTTGTCTCACAGACTTACCCTTCAGAGTCATTCATGAATGAGTAATGAACTCAGGAAGGATCAGTGACGCATTGTCTTAAGGCTTCAATCTGTTTTGCTGAGAACTGAATAAAAAAGTCACAAGAGGAGACGATGATTTAGAAAGAGAAATATGGTTGCTCTAACATACAAGTCTTGAAAGAAGGAAATTGGGAAATTCATCTAGTTTTCTACGAGTAGTTTTTCAGGTTTCAACCATGAGTCACCTAAGTAATTTTTTTCTCTGCTATTTCATTCCAGTGTTTATTTTATTATTTTCCAACAGTAAAATAAAATAGTGTGCAACAGCCAAAGTTTATTTTAAGAGAGGAGGCAGTAAGAAAAAGGTGGTGGTGGTGGTCTTTGCTTTGGTATATAACATACAATTTTAATGCCGTTAAGTTTGTTTTTTTTTCCCTCAAGGAGTTATTTAAAGCATTTAATATAGTCTCATCTCCTTTTTGATGGGTGATGAGTCCTCCTCTGTAAAGTTCTGAATGATGTAGAATAACAACAAATTAAATAGAACAATCAAAAGCAGGTATTAAAAATAGTAGTGCAGGCAGTCGTGTGGCAGATTGAAGGGTGAGGGTCACAGAAAGACATGCATGATGTCTCAGCCCAGAAGGCCCTTTTGGTCCCAGCATCGTGTCCATCGGCTAAAGGAAAGCTTCCAACTCAGCTTACATTAGAGGACTGTTCCCAGCTTCCAACTCAGCTTACATTAGAGGACTCACCGATGTGAGTCCTTCTCAGGACTCCCTGAGTCCTTCTCAGGGAGTTATTCTCAGCAGGTACCACCACCTGGGATGCGTCAATTCGCAGGCATTCTAGTGATGGTCGGGCATCTGAGTTTCTTGTTTGGAGTTTGTTTTGCTTTGCTTTTGCTTCTTAAATCATCTTCTTATAGACTGCACATCAACAAGCACTGTGTTTCCTTATCACAAAAGTCAGCAGGAAGTATTTGCAGGCAGGAGAGAAGAGAATCAATAGACTTAAAAAAAAATTGACATCCAGGGCTGGACGAAAATTCAGGTGCCATGTGAGAGATTCCTATTGACCTTTTAGTCACATCTCGTGATTTTTGTTATTCCGGGAGGAGTCTGTCTCCAGTGCCTCCTGCTGAGATGATGAGAGGCTATGCTGATAATACCTGCCATCTTTCCTTCGGGGAGTTCCAAACACTTTTTGTATATTTAGCCAAACACATTGTGTATTTACTAGAGAGTGAAGTTCTTTTCAAGGATAACTGCCGAAAGTGGAAAGCGATCTTGCTGTGTGAGGGAGAATGCTTTAGGAGATGAACCTGGGAACAATGACAGCTGCCTGTCACCTGCCGGGTGCTTTTCGTGAACCTGCTCCTGGGGTGGCCCTCGGGAGAGCACAGACAAAGGAGAGAGAGGAGAGGGCAGGGAGTGCTGTCCAGGCCTTCCTTGGCTTCTCACCTCTTCCCCCTGCCACATTCGACCCCCTCAGGTGTCCCCGCAAAGAGAAAGCGCTGTAGTTCTTCTTCTCTATCTTGAACGAATCATGTTCGTTCAATGCCAGGTCACTTGGGCTGTCGTTCCCTGGAATCCAGGCAAGAAGGAGGGGACCCCTGCCCCTTGGATTGTCCACAGTAGCCTAGACCTTGACTGGCTCCCTCAGCCTCCATTTGGAGAAGGAAAGGGTAGTTTGGAAACTGAGACCTGGGTCGAGGACCAGACTCCAGGTCCATGATATAAATGTAAGGCAGAACCTGTCCCAGAATGTAAGACTCTCAATTCCCTGTTGAACAGATTTTATGCTTTTTCCTAACTCACTGTGGTTGCGTCCCTTGTGGAATTATCTAAGTTTCTCTTACTAATTTATTTTCCAATCCTGGTGCCAGGCCCAGGAGCTCATGTTCCCTGGGTTCTGTCTTTCAGATCTGCCTTTCATCGCTACTTTGCTGCAGCATCTCCACAGAGACACCCTTGTTATTTGAAGGGGACAGTTCCTGATTGTACAAGGGGACCCTGCCGACGTTTGAAAAGTGTTAGCATCCCTGGGGCCAGGCACTAAATGCCAGTAGTGATCCCCTCGTGAGTGTGACACGCAGAAACACACTCAATTCCAGATGCTCCGGGGGTTGGGGGGAGGGTAGCCCAGGTGAGAACCACTGCCAGGGGCTTGGACAGGCCCTTCCTCCGCCGTCTAGTCCAGGACCACCACTGCCTCTTCTCGCCTGACCACATTTCAGTGGGAAGGGTCCCCTAAGTGATTCGTTCGTTGATGTTTACTCTGCAGATATTTCCAGAGCACCTGCTAACAGCTCCACACCCTGTTTGAGGAGCTGTAGGTCCACCAGCCATTAGTCACCACTCACGTCTGCCCCTTCGTAGCTCTGTCCTATCTTCATCTGTTTATTTGCATGTTACTTCATAACTGTCTGCCAGTCATCCCTGGACCTCTCTTCTGACTCCCTCCCTGGGGACTCAGCTTGTCCAGGACAGTGACCACTTCTGCTTTGGCTTTTTTCCCCTCTGAAACCCCAGAGCAATCATCTTCATGTAGTAGGAATTCAGTAAGTGTTGGTCTGACTGCGTGATCCAAGGATATGCAACCATCGCCAAGGGTATATTTCTTTTCTGTAATAGAGATAATGGTTCTGATGTGTCGTTTTTTCTAATCTGAAGATTCTATTTTGTCTGCCACCCACCTGCAATGAGGAATAGCGTGGGAAACATTGGTATCCCTGGTAAACAGTAAATTTGACATATGTCATGTACGAGGTGAAGACTGACTCTGAACGCTCCTTATTTCCTACGTGCATCCTGAGGAGGCCTTGGTCTTCGAGGCCATGCCTTGATCCCCTCCCAATTGTGACTTCTCAGTCAGAGAAGTCTTTTTCTGCCTTCCGTAGATTCAGAGTGCTTGGCGGCATAAGGCAAACAGACAAAAAAATAGGACAGACGACGAAAGGAAAGTTAGTGCAAAACTTGGAGAATCTGAGGGAGCAGTGGAGGCCTTCTTATTTCCTTTCTTCTTTTAATTTTTATAGTATGGAAAATTTCAAACACACAATAATTCCCAGAATACTATACCATCCCTCCTGTGTTCTTGTCACCTAGCTTCAACAGTTATCAACCCAAGGCCATCTCATTTCATTTCTATGCCTACCTACTCTCTCTTCCCTCCAATTGTATTATTTTAAACCCCAGCATCGTGTAATTGTATTCATAAGTATTTCAGTATGAATCTCTAAAAGACTCTTTATAAAAACATTGCCACAGTTATGTTCCTGTGTCTAAAACATAGCAGCAATCTCCTAATATCATCACATAGCGAGTCAATGTTCCAATATCCAATTGTGATGCTTTTATCAATAAATCTGAAAACCAGGTCCAGAATTATAGCTGCGTAGGAAAAGAAGCTGCAAAGGAACCAAGACAGATCTTCTCCTTACAGGAAAGTAGAATAAAGCAAATGGTAAAAGGGAATTCCGGAAGTAAAAGTGAAACAGCTCTGATCAGTACCACGTCTCCTGAGACCTGTCCAACCTCACCTGTGCAGTATGTCCAGTCTCCTCAAGCTCACCCCCTGGTGGCAAGTGTGACCCATGGGGGCTTCCCTTAACTCTTCAGAAATATTCGTTTCCTAACACGAGAGGATTCTCTACTGTGTTATTAGTAGTTTCATATTTGGTCACCTGTCAGAAGTGTGGGTGACACAGGGTTTCTTTTTAAGTATTGATTGAGCACATAATTTTAAAGTCAGCATATTAAATAAACATCTCTGCCCTTTCTTCCAGCAGGCAGCCCAGAGAACGGCTCTCCACGCTCTGTCTGACAGGTACGTTTTGTCATTTTTATGAACTATAAATTGCTTTATGAAACATGGAGCCCTATTTACTGTGGCATATAATTCGTAATCGGATTTTGTCCCTAAAGTGTCTGTGAACTGGGATGTTAAACATTTTGCATGCTTCAATTTGTCATGCATGTGTGGAGTTTATTACTGCAAAAATCGCCTTGTTGTATTTCATAGAAAGTATGAAGAATCCCTTGTTGTGCAATGAAACAGGAGACAGGAAACTTGGAGGGAAAGTCCTGAATGGTGCAGTAAATTCTGAACTTTGGAATTGGTTGAGATCTGAGCTCATTTTTCAACAATAAGTACTTCATTTATTCTGGGGTGTTGTCTTCAGACTTCTCTTCCACATCATTTCCCCGAGAGCTGTCTGCCTTCTGATGCGATTCTCTCTCGAACTGTACTTTATGCGCGGAACCCCATTCATGGTGCTGTGCGTGCCTGACTTTTGACTCCTTGCTCTGGCTTGTTTTTCCTAACTTGTGTTATTGAATGAGATATGTAAAGCTAATCAGTAAACATACTCCAGCTGTATTTCACATCTTCCTTTGCCTATAAGACTGTTTGAAAGTATTTGAATGGGCATATATAAAGTTACTTTCTAGAATAGAGCAGACCATCTCTTGGTTTGGGTTGGTCTTTGATTTCTCATTTGCCAAAGTGTGTGTGTGTGTGTGTGTGTGTGTGTGTTTTAAAGAACCATCAGGAGGTAAAGATGAAGCTTTGTTTTCTCTCCACAAGTGAGGTTCTCACAGGGCTGGAAACAGCCGGAGGAGCTGTTCCCCTCAGCGGGCTGGCAGGCATCTCGGCATTGTCTAGCTACCACCGCCCCCCTCCCTTCCTTCCCAGCTCTCTTCTGTGGAATGAGCAATAATTGACTATGTAGACCAGCTCAGTTCAGTGCTTCTCCAAGGTGAAACCTGTCACTTAGGCGAATTATCTGTGCTCATGGATGAAAAGCGTTTTCTCGATGGTGGCAGCCTGAGCCCAAGTGTTTTGATTTCAATTGAAAAGCCTTCCCCATGACAACCACACAAGCCTGTGGGCTCTAAGAGTGGCTGCCACGTGATCTTCTGGGGTTGCTTCTGGGATTCTCGCACAAGCTGATAACTGTACTGCTTCTGAGTCTGTTGGTAGAAAGAAGAGAGACTCTGGATCACAACACACTTAAAATCTGACACATTAATTCTTTTCCTCTACATATTTCTTTTTTCCCTTTGACTTTTCTTCTTCAGTGATTCCTTCAACAAAATGCATTGAGAAGCAAGAGAAAGCCCTCAGTTGACAATATTATGCCACTGCCAATGGTGACGAGGTTTCTTTTCGGGGTGATAAAAATGGTGTAAAATTAGATTATGGTGAAGACTTCACAACCCAGTAAATATACTAAAAACAACTGAATTGCATGCTTTAAATGGGTGAGCTTTATGGTATATAAATTACATTTCAATAATGCTACATATCTAGACACAAAATATCTTTATAGACTTTGGTAGAATGAATCAAGAACCATTTTTAAAAACATGGACTCCCACTGAAGACATGATTGTAGGTACAAAGACAAGTCATCAGAAGCTAGGACCGGTATATTCTAAGGCTTCTCCCCAAAAGATACAGGACTTTGTCCTGGGTAGAAAATGTGCATAGATTTTCATGATGAGCAATGCTATTACCTTTGACATTTTCTGATCTTCTCTCAAAAACCCCTCCTGAAGCCCAATAATTATTAATTGACTACTAAGTTAGTATCTTAGCCCTTGTTCTTATATAACCACTTAGTGCAGATACTGTGAGGAAAAAAAAGTTCATTCCCTAGAAACAGAAAAACAGAGGTTCCCATTATCCCTGCTCTTCTAACGAATTTCCCTGTCTTCAAACGTAACTGAGCATTTCCCTCTAAATCTTAACAGTTTTTCTGTTCACAATGGGAGGAACTCAGCGCCTTTCAAAGTAATGGGCTGACAGCAATGCAGTTGTGTAAAGCTACTTCTCTGTGCTTTTCCTGTTTTATATTTTCCATTAATTCAGGACCACTTGTGTATTTCCATGAGTGAGAAGTCTCTGTAATTGTTGGGCGATACAATTAAAAACCCTTCTTCAAAATAAGGACTTGTAACACCTACTAAATTAATTGGATTCATGTTTTCTAGTTTCTTCAATTAGAGAACGCTCACTTAACACATGACAGATGTCATTTTCTATCACATTACCTATTCTGTTGAATAAACTAGTCTTTTCTAGAAAATGAGGGATGCGGCTTTGGGTCCAGCCACCGTATGACTTGCCTAAAATTCTGTCTGTCCCAAGAACGACCTCAAGTTGGGAAGGGAATTGAGTAGAAATTCCCCTCCAGGTTGTGCCCTTCCCAAGGTAGAGATCTAACCCCAGTATCTCTGTCTACTTACAGTCTGGTGGTGATCTATCATACATTCATTAACGCAGACTCTACTGGTTTCCTAAACTCTTTTTTCAGCCCGTTTTCACCTCTTGATTTAAAATTCCATAATGATTAGGCAGCAGTTTTGTTTCTCTCCGAGAAAAAGAAAGAGCACTTTTCAGGCCTTCAAAGCTGCTTCCTGAGTTCTGCGATTCTGGAGTTGGACAGAAAGCCCATGCTGGCTTGAGTCAGGCTACCATGTGACACTGAGGTATCCCACTGGTTTGCTCCTCTCTGGGCCCATGTCACTTCCATTTAACCTTATAACTGCCTAAGTACCTGGTGAACACAGGACGTGTGATCCAGGAGAAGAGCTGTTTTGTCTCAAGATGTACAACTTGATGATGAAATGGGATTCGCTTGACTGGGATTGTAGGGGCGATGTGAGTTTACACTGTAGGAAGCCAGTTGTCCTCTGCTTCCCCGCAAGAAAGCCGGCCTTCGAGGCTTGGGGACCTGGCCTAATGGGACTAGATATAGGGAAAAGGGGTGTCGTTTCCCTCTATGAGGGCAGATAGAAATCTCATCCCCGTGGGGTGTCAGAGGGTAGAGGATATCCAGACATCTTCTGAAGGTCAGTCTTGTCTATCTTTTCATTGCTCCAGCTTCCTGGTTTCCAGGGGCATTCTAGCAGAAGTCTAGCATCTGACAGTTGGCGATTGTAATGGTTTAAAGTTCAGTGAGTCCTCAGTAGTCAATACACAACCTTGATCAATTAAAACTCTGATATTGCCATTACTAAAATTTAAAAAGCATCTGTGGTCACTCCCATAGAGAACCTTTTGCCTTCTTTGAGTTTGAGCGATGGGCTTAGGTGATGGTTCAGCCGAAATAGCCCAAACACTCCACAGATCCAAACAGGATCACGACAGCGAGGCAGATGTGGGCTTTGGCCCAACTAACCCGTGCCACCTGCAGCAATGGGAAGGGTGTGTGAAGGTGGGATGGGGGCTTGGGTTTTGTTCTTTTCTACTGCTGCCTGTAGAACTTTTTATCCATCTGTTTTATGCCATCGAGAGGCAGCTGGCCTACCAGAGGCCTGCCAGTGCCCCAAATAACGAAAAAACAAGACACCAGGGCAGGAAGAGGTGACAAAATTCTCAGCAAGGTAAACCAGTCAATTACAAGAGAACCTCCCTTTGCAGAGGAGCATACGCCTTCTTTTTTTTTTTTTTTTTTTTGGTGGAAAGTAAAGTTTACTTTATTATGGATGCTGGCAACTGGGGGGAGGTGCAAACTCGTGTCCAAAGGCCGACTCGCTCCCCCTGACAACCAGCGGGCCAGAGCTTTCATAGGCAGAGGGAGCGGGCTACACGCAGAAACGGCACAGTCAGCTCTGGCCGTCATCGAGAAATTGGTCATCGGTGGTCTGACCAGCACCATCTTGATTGTTTTAGGTACAGTTAGCCTTCAGTTCCCGGGTCGGTTTGTTCCCATTTCCTTGAGGCCAGTTCTCGGAATTGTGGCAGCCTGTGTCATGGCTACAGCCTGGTCATCGTGTAGTTAACTTCTTCCACCTGGTGAGGGTTTCAGTACCTGTAAGACAGCTCACAGGATGTGGCTCAGAATATTCTCCAGAGCCCTTGAGAGGGAACTAAATGTCCTTGACTTTGCTTACTGACTAAACTGTTATCGTTTTGTCCTGTTTGACTGCTTTTCTTTCTTCTACATTTTCTCACTTCTCTGATTAAACTTATTCTTTGGCTAAAGTTTTTATGCAGACAAAAGACAGGAGGATATGGGGGTGGGGGAAGGACCATAGGGTCCTGTTTCATTGCACTCCCCATTGCCCTCTCCGCTGGCAAATGCCAAACCACTTTCTCTCTGTGAATTTGCCTCTTTGGGGTATTTCATATAAATGGAATCCTGCGAAATGCACTCGTTTGTGTTTGGCTTCTTTCATTGAGCGTGTTTTCAAGGTTTATCTGTGTTGTGGCATGTACTAGTACTTCATTCCTTTTTTTTCTTTTGAGATGACTTATCAATTGTCAAATTAATTTATTCTAAATTGCCAGTGTAATTTTTTTTGAATTTAATTTTTTTATACAGCAGGTTCTTATTAGTTATCCATTTTATACATATTAGTGTATATATGTCAATCCCAATCTCCCAATTCATCCCAACATCACCTTCCACCACCACCACTTCCTCCCCTTGGTGTCCATACATTTGTTCTCCACATCTGTGTCTCAATTGCCACCCTGCAAACCCGTTCATCTGTACCATTTTTCTAGGTTCCACATATATGTGTTAATATACGATATTTGTTTTTCTCTTTCTGACTTAACTTCACTCTGTATGACAGTCTCTAGATTCATGCATGTCTCTACAAATGACCCAATTTCATCCCTTTTTATGGCTGAGTAATATTCCATTGTATATATGTACCACATCTTCTTTATCCATTCGTCTGTCAATGGGCATTTAGGTTGCTTCCCTGACGTGGTTATTGTAAACAGTGTTTCGGTGGACATTGGGGTGCATATGTCTTTTTGAATTATGGTTTTCTCTGGGTGTATGCCCAGTAGTGGGATTGCTGGGTCATATGGTAATTCTATTTTTAGTTTTTTAAGGAACCTCCATGCTGTTCTCCATAGTGACTATATCAGTTTCATTCCCACCAACAGTGCAAGAGGGTTCCTTTTCTCCACACCCTCTCCAGCATTTGTTGTTTGTAGATTTTCTGAAGATGCCCATTCTAACCGGTGTGAGGTGATACCTCATTGTAGTTTTGATTTGCATTTCTCTAATAATTAGTGATGTTGAGCAGCTTTTCATGAGCTTCTTGGCCATCTGTATGTCTTCTTTGGAGAAATGTCTATTTAGGTCTTCTGCCCATTTTTTGATTGGGTTCTTTATTTTTTTAATATTGAACTGCATGAGCTGTTTATATATTTTGGAGATTAATCCTTTGTCTGTTGATTTGTTTGCAAATATTTTCTCCCATTCTGAGGATTGTCTTTTTATCTTGTTTGTAGTTTCCTTTGCTTTGCAAAAGCTTTTAAGTTTCATTAGGTCCCTTTTTTTTTTACTTTTGTTTTTATTTCCATTACTCTAGGAGGTGGATCAAAAATGATCTTGCTGTGATTTATGTTAAAGAGTGTTCTTCCTATGCTTTCCTCTAAGAGTTTTATAGTGTCCAGTCTTACATTTAGGTCTCTAATCCATTTTGAGTTTATTTTTGTGTATGGTGTTAGGGAGTGTTCTAACTTCATTCTTTTACATGTAGCTGTCCAGTTTTCCCAGCACCACTTATTGCAGAGGCTGTCTTTTCTCCATTGTACATCGTTGCCTCCTTTGTCATAGATTAGTAGACCGTAGGTGCGTGGGTTTATCTCTGGGCTTTCTATCCTGTTCCATTGATCTATATTTCTGTTTTTGTGACAGTACCATACTGTCTTGATTACTGTAGCTTTGTAGTATAGTCTGAAGTCAGGGAGTCTGATTCCTCCAGCTCCGTTTTTTTTCCTCAAGACTGATTTGGCTATTCGGGGTCTTTTGTGTCTCCATACAAATTTTAAGACTTTTTTGTTCTAGTTCTGTAAAAAATGCCATTGGTAATTTGATAGGGATTGCATTGAATCTGTAGATTGCTTTGGGTAGTATGGTCATTTTTACAATATTGATTCTTCCAATCCAAGAACATGGTTTATCTCTCCATCTGTTTGTATCATCTTTAATTTCTTTCATCAGTGTCTTATAGTTTTCTGCATACAGGTATTTTGTCTCCCTAGGTAGGTTTATTCCTAGGTATTTTATTCCTAGGTGTTTTATTCTTTTTGTTTTATTCTTTTTGTTGCAGTGGTAAATGGGAGTGTTTCCTTAATTTCTCTTTCAGATTTTTCATCATTAGTGTATAGGAATGCAAGAGATTTCTGTGCATTAAGTTTGTATCCTGCTACTTTACCAAATTCATTGATTAGCTCTAGTAGTTTTCTGGTAGCATCTTTAGGATTCTCTATGTATACTACCATGTCATCTGCAAACAGTGACAGTTTTACTTCTTCTTTTCCAATTTGTATTCCTTTTATTTCTTTTTTCTTCTCTGATTGCCATGTCTAGGACTTCCAAAACTATGTTGAATAGTAGTGGTGAGAGTGGACATCCTTGTCTGTTCCTGATCTGAGAGGAAGTGCTTTCAGTTTTTCACCATTGAGAATGATGTTTGCTGTGGGTTTGTCATATATGGGCTTTATTGTGTTGAGGTAGTTTCCCTCTATGCCCTCTTTCTGGAGAGTTTTTATCATAAATGGGTATTGAATTTTGTCAAAAACTTTTTCTGCATCTATCTAGATGATCATATGGTTCTTATTCTTCAATTTGTTAACATGGTGTATCACATTGATTGATTTGCGTATATTGAAGACTCCTTGCATCCCTGGGATAAATCCCACTTGATCATGGTGTATGATCATTTTAATATGTTGTTGGCTTCTGTTTGCTAGTATTTTGTTGAGGATTTTTGCATCTATATTCATCAGTGATATTGGTCTGTAATTTTCTTTTTTTGTAGTATCTTTCTCTGGTTTTGGTATCAGGGTGATGGTGGCCTCATAGAATGAGTTTGGGAGTGTTCCTTCCTCTGCACATAGAATGAGTTTGGGAGTGTTCCTTCCTTTGCAGTTTTTTGGAAGAGTTTGAGAAGGATGGGTGTTAGCTCTTCTCTAAATGTTTGATAGAATTCACCTGTGAAGCCATCTGGTCCTGGATTTTCATTTGTTGGAAGATTTTTAATCACAGTTTCAATTTCATTACTTGCGATTGGTCTGTTCATATTTTCTATTTTTTCCTGGTTCAGTCTTGGAAGGTTATACCTTTCTAAGAATTTATCAATTTCTTCCAGGTTGTCCATTTTATTGGCATAGAGTTGCTTGTAGTAGTCTCTTATGATGCTTTGTATTTCTGCAGTGTCTGTTGTTAACTTCTCCTTTTTCATTTCTAATTTTATTGCTTTGAGTCCTCTCTTTTTCTTGATGAGTCTAGCTAGAAGTTTATCAATTTTGTTTATCTTCTCAATGAACCAGCTTTTCGTTTTATTGATCTTTGCTATTGTTTTCTTTGTTTCTATTTCATTTATTTCTGCTCTGATCTTTATGACTTCTGTCCTTCTGCTAACTTTGGGTTTTATCTGTTCTTCTTTCTCTAGTTCCTATACGTGTAAGGTTAGATTTTTTATTTGAGATGTTTGTTGTCTCTTGAGGTAGGCCTGTATTGCTATAAACTTCCCTCTAATAACTGCTTTTGGTGCATCCCATAGGTATTGGATTGTCGTGTTTTCGTTGTCATTTGTCTCTAGGTATTTTTTGATTTCCTCTTTGATTTCTTCAGTGGTCTCTTGGTTATTTAATAACGTATTGTTTAGCCTCCGTGTGTTTGTGTTTTTTACACTTTTTTCCCTGTAATTTATTTCTAATCTCATAATGTTGTGGTCAGAAAAGATGCTTGATATGATTTCAGTTTTCTTAAATTTACTGAGGCTTGATTTGTTACCCAAGATGTGGTCTATCCTGGAGAATGTTTCATGCGCACTTGAGAAGAAAGTGTAATCTGCTGTTTTTGGATGGAATGTCCTATAAATATCAATTAAATCTATCTGGTGTATTGTGACATTTAAAGCTTGTGTTTCCTTATTAATTTTATGTTTGGATGATCTGTCCATTGGTGTAACGGAGGGGTTAAAGTTTCCTACTATTATTGTGTTACTGTCGATTTCCTCTTTTATAGCTGTTAGCAGTTGCCTTATGTATTGAGGTGCTCCTATGTTGGGTGCATATATATTTATAATTGTTATATCTCCTTCTTGGATTGATCCCATGATCATTATGTAGTGTCCTTCTTTGTCTCTTGTAATATTCTTTATTTTAAAGTCTATTTTATCTGATATGAGTATTGCTACTCCAGCTTTCTTTTGATTTCCATTTGCATGGAATATCTTTTTCCATCCCCTCACTTCCAGTCTGTATGTGTCCCTAGGTCTGAAGTGGGTCTCTTGTAGACAGCATATATATGAGTCCTGTTTTTGTATCCATTCAGCAAGCCTGTGTCTTTTGGTTGGAGCATTTAATGCATTCACATTTAAGGTGATTATCGATATGTATGTTCCTATTACCATTTTCTTAATTGTTTTGGGTTTGTTTTTGTAGGTTCTTTTCTTCTCTTGTGTTTCCCCCTTAGAGAAGTTCCTTTAGCATTTGTTGTAGAGCTGGTTTGGTGGTGCTGAATTCTCTTAGCTTTTGCTTGTCTGTAAAGACAAGAGAACTTTTGATTTCTCTGTCAAATCTGAATGAGATCCTTACTGGGTAGAGTAATCTTGGTTGTAGGTTCTTCCCTTTCATCACTTTAAATATGTCCTGCCACTCCCTTCTGGCTTGTAGAGTTTCTGCTGAGAAATCAGCTGTTAGCCTTATGGGAGTTCCCTTGTATGTTATTTGTCATTTTCCCTTGCTGCTTTCAATAAATTTCCTTTGTCTTTAATTTTTGCCAATTTGATTACTATGTGTCTCGGTGTGTTTCTCCTTGGGTTTATCCTGTATGGGACTCTCTGTGCTTCCTGGACTTGGGTGGCTATTTCCTTTCCCATGTTCAGGATGTTTTCAACTATGATTTCTTCAGATATTTTCTCGGGTCCTTTCTCTCTTCTCATTCTGGGACCCCTATAATGCGAATGTTGTTGCATTTAGTGTTGTCCCAGAGGTCTCTTAGGCTGTCTTCATTTCTTATCATGCTTTCTCTTTATTCTGTTCTGCAGCAGTGAATTCCACCATTCTGTCTTCCAGGTCACTTATCCGTTCTTCTGCCTCAATTATTCTGCTGTTGATTCCTTCCAGTGTATTTTTCATTTCAGTTATTGTATTGTTCATCTCTGTTTACTTGTCCTTTAATTCTTCTAGGTCTTTGTTAAACATTTCTTGCATCTTCTCGATCTTTGCCTCCATTCTTTTTCCAAGGTCCTGAATCATCTTCACTATCATTATTCTGAATTCTTTTTCTGGAAGGTTGCCTATCTCCACTTCATTTAGTTGTTTTTCTGGGGTTTTATCTTGTTCCTTCATCTGGTACATAGTCCTCTGCCTTTTCATCATGTCTGTCTTTCTGTGAACGTGTTTTTCATTCCATAGGCTGCAGGATTGTAGTTCTTCTTGCTTCTGCTGTCTGCCCTCTGGTGGATGAGGCTATCTAAGAGGCTTGTGCAAGTTTCCTGATGGAGGGACTGGTGGTGGGTAGAGCTGGGTGTTGCTCTGGTGGGCAGAGCTCTGTAAAACTTTAATCTGCTTGTCTGCTGATGGGTGGGGCTGAGTTTCCTCCCTGTTGGTTGTTTGGCCTGAGAGGACCCAAACCTGGAGCCCACCCTGGCTCTTTGGTGGGGCTAATGGCAGACTCTGGGAGGACTCATGCCAAGAAGTACTGCCCAGAACTTCTGCTGCCAGTGTCCTTGTCCTCACGGTGAGACACAGCCACCCCCACCTCTGCAGGAGACCCTCCAACACTAGTAGGTAGGTCGGGTTCAGTCTCCTATGGGGTCACTGCTCCTTCCCCTGGGTCCCGATGCACACAGTACTTTGTGTGTGCCCTCCAGGAGTGGAGTCTCTGTTTCCCTCAGTCCTGTCGAAGTCCTGCAGTCGAATCCCACTAGCCTTCAGTCTGATTCTCTGGGAATTCCTCCTCCCGTTGCTGACCCCCAGGTTGGGAGGCCTGACGTGGGGCTCAGAACCTTCACTCCAGTGGGTGGACTTCTGTGGTATAAGTGTTCTCCAGTTTGTGAGTCACCCACCCAGCAGTTATGGGATTTGATGTGATTGTGATTGTGCCCCTCCTACCGTCTCATTGCGGCGTCTCCTTTGTCTTTGAATGTGGGGTATCTTTTTTGGTGAGTTCCAGTGTCTTCCTGTCGATGATTGTTCAGCAGTTAGTTGTGATTCCGGTGCTCTCGCAAGAGGGAAGTAGCGCACGTCCTTCTACTCCGCCATCTTGAACCAGTCTCTCCCATTCTCCTTCTTATTCACACCTTATGATGTGCCTCTCACGTGTCTGTTCTCTGTACATATTATTGTACTAGATGGGGTAGAGAGAGGCAGAGAAGAATGGGGATAAATGGGCTTTGTGGGTCATTTCTAAAGGTGAGTCTTTGGTATCGACACTGCCGCATCACAAGTGATGCGGAGAATATGCAGAGTGCGGTGAGGAGAAGGCAGGATATGTGTGCAGCATGTGAAGTGCCTCTGAAAACCATTAACTTCCCTTCCCGAGTAGTAAATAGTAGATAACTGTGATCAAAAAAGGGTTCGTGTGATTTATCAAGCTGGGCAACTGTGCATCTGCAGAAGAGCCGGAGGTCAGTCTTGAAATCCAGAGCAAGGGGAACACTAGGCAATCGCCAGGTCTGAGAAGTTAATCATCCCCTTGGACCGCTTGCATCCGTCTCAGAGCGACAGAACTGCTGCAGAGCGAGCAGGGATGCTTTATAGCCACAGATCAGGAATTAATATTTTCTGTGAACCCTCCAGCATCATTTTCAGTAACGTGGGTTTTATAAAAATGCAGCATAATTTCATATGAATAAATCACATTCGGCTAGAAAGATGAGAAGCTGGGGGGAAAAAATTGTGCTTGACTTTAACAGAAAAACAAAAAAAGGAACGAGCAAGAAAGCCAACATGAAAACAGTTGTTGAAGCCATGGCCCTGGGAGGGTGCAAATGGCCGTGTGGTTAACTTGTACGTATAATCATCTTCTGAAATGTCAGCCTATGACTCCAGAAACGGCTACATTTTTACAGCCTTGGAGATGCATCACCAGACTGTAACCTGTCTGCCCATCTGGCAGTATCTCAGGTCCAGGATCCATTTATGCTGGAATCCAAACAACTGCCATTGATTTATTCATTTGTGCCGCGAGGCTTTACTGAACGTGTCCTGCGTGCACAGCGGGCACTGGGCTGGTGCAGGTGGGCAGTGGTAGGAAGCAGCCATCCCTCTGCTCATGGCCTCCCCGACCACGGCTTTGCGGAGAGAAAGCCCTTGTTAGCCTCGCGCATCTGCTCACCTCAATTTCGCCCTTCCTCAAATAAACCTCGCCCGTCACATCTCCTCTTCCCATTAGGGAGAATATAATGAAATTAAGTAAGTGAGGAATCATGTAAAATAAAGTGAGTGTGACCTGTGTCTGGAAGCGGGGCTGGAAATGAATGGCCCCACGACCAGTGGGGAGGGCAGGGTAGGCATCTGATGGCAGGGAGGGGGCTTTGCATTCAGCCTGGTCTTCCTGACCTGTCGCCACGTGGACCTGAGCCAAGCCGAGGGAACATGCTGGGAGTGGCCACCAGCGCCGAATGGTGTCTTTCCAGGTCACATTTTACATACTGTCCCTGAAGTCTGAAGAAGAAAGTCACAGTTGCCAGGCACTGGTAATGGTTGGCCTCTTCTCTAAGGGTCCAAAAAGGGGACTTGGGGGACTTTTAAGAAAGTTTCAAATTTCAAGCTTGGAAGATGACAAGGTAGCAGAAGGACATGTATCAGCCCCACCTTCGAGACCCACGATGGTCTCCAGTCTCTCCAGTGCAGGGGCTTCTGATGATGAAGTCTTTTTGGTAAAACTTTTTAAAAGAGCTTTAGAGTTTAGAAGCCCTATCTCATTGGCTATCTCATTTTATGATCCCACAATAACCCTATGAGATAGAAAGGACCCATTTTACAGATAAGAAAACTGAGCCTGAGACAGGTGATGGACTCACCCCAGGTCACAGGGTAGCAAGTGGCAGAGCTGGGACTAGATTCCAGGTCCTCTGACTCGTGTGGAGTAGAATTGTCTCATCCCCATCACGCAGCAAGGAAACAGGCTTGGATGGGGTCAGAGGCAGGTGGTTCAGGCCACATTTTATATTGTAACAAATAGCTTAGTTTGTACTAATACTTTGTTTCTACTAGTAGTTATAATAATCCGTACATTTCTTGCCTAGCTATCTTTTTATCCCTAGCACCTAGCACAGTTCCTGGCAGTTAGGAGACACAATAAGTTATTTGATGAATGAAAGAAAACAATGAACAAATGAATGCGTGAATCAGAACCCATGTTTTGTGGTTAAGCAATGGCAAATTTGGGCTTAAAATAGAAAATAGATTTCTGAAACTGTGGCTGTCCGCCATTGCAGCAGACCATCTCAGGAGGCAGAGTTTGATGGTCAGGGACTTAAAAAAAAAAAACAACAAAAAACCCTTCAAAAGATTGAAAGCATCCCATGCGATTCAATTCAAGTGAAATTAAATTCTTAGAAATCAGTAACCAGAGAGAACTGTAGGATGGCCGTAGGATGCCTTAGAGAAGTTTCCTGGCCAGAGATGATCACTGGCTTCTCCCTGTGTCCCCCTCCCCCCTCCTCATTGCTGTGCTTCCCACTGTGGACACGATTTAAGATGCTCTCCCATATTATCTCCACCAGTTATTCATGTTTCTTTTTTTCCTTCCTTCATTTGATGCACATTTATCGTACAGACCCCCTGCAATGGGTAAGGCATCACATCAGTCTCTGTGGTAGACATGAAAATGCTTTACCCATGCATCCCACTCTCCAGGAGTTTACGGGTGGTAGCGGAAACGTGCGCAGATCTACCGCGTGCATTAAATGTCGACGTGTGCTTGTGTGGTCCTGGGCCTTGTTAGTACAGCAGTGGCATGTAGGTGCACCACCAAGCATTTCACATGCATCACTTATCATTAATCCTCACGATAACCCACTCAGCCAGGAAGGAGGAATTCAATATTAGGGCCTTAAAGAGATGAACATTTATTTCGTTTCATTTTCCAAACACCCTCCCTAGAATCCTAGTGAATCTGGGTTTACAGAGACACGTAACCGACCCACAGTCTTACGGCTGTAAAGCTGCTGCATGGCCCGTCTGCCTCTAGCAGATGCTCTTAGCAGCTTCAGTAACATCCTTCCACCCCATCAAGTTATAAAGAGATCACTGTCCCTGGGGGGATGCAGGTAGACCCGAAGCCCTCTCTGAGCAGAGCAAGGGGCGCGGGGAGGGGGCATTTGAAGTAACGTGTAAAGGAGGGGAGCATCAGGGGACCCAAGAGTGGAAAGCGGAACGGCTTTCTCCGCAGACAGAACGAGCACCCTGAGCAAGGGAAGGCTGGGGGTCAACAGGGGCAGCAGGCCCTTCGTTCCCCTGGGGTGTAGGCATCCAGAGGAATAAGGGTCTGGGAGCCAGCTCTCCACACCCCCCCCCCAGTGCAGGAGGCAGGGGAGCCCGGCTTCCCTCAAACGTGGGATCAAGCCTCATCTTCCACGGAAACCTTAACTAACCAACTACCCTGACTCCTACTGTCCTGTTCCATCAGTGCCTCGTGGAATTGCTGACATAGACCTGCTTCCGCCCTCTGCTCGCTTTATGTGTTTATGTGTGTTCTCATCAGTGGGTGGAGAACAGGAGCCCCATTGTGAATATTAGGTAATACTGTATACGGAATGACTGCTCAGATGTAAGCTATTGTATATAGGATGGATAAACAAGGTCCTACCGTATCGCACAGGGAAATATATTCAATATCCTATTATAAACCATAGTGGAAAAGAGTATAAAAAAAGCATGAAAAAAGGTTCTGAAGAACCTAGGGGCAGGACAGGAATAAAGATGCAGACATAGAGAATGGACTTGAGGACATGGGAAGGGGGAAGGGGAAGCTGGGACGAAGTGAGAGAGTGGCATGGACATATACACTACCAAATGTAAAATAGATAGCTAGTGGGAAGCAGCCGCATAGCACAGGGAGATCAGCTCAGTGCTTTGTGACCACCTAGAGGGGTGGGATAGGGAGGGTGGGAGGGAGACGCAAGAGGGAGGAGATACGGGGATATATGTATACATATAGCTGATTCACTTCGTTATAAAGCAGAAACTAACACACCGTTGTAAAGCAATTATACTCCAATAAAGATGTTTAAAAAAAAAAGCATGTGTATATGTATATGTATAACTGAATCACTTTGCTGTACAGGAGAAATTAACACAACATTATAAATCACCTATACTTCAACTAAAAAAAAAAAAAAGAAGAAGAAAGAATGCTCAATAATGACTTACTCAATGCCTTTCAAACATGAAAGACTAAGAATTCAAATTATGCCACTCATCTCTGCTGCCATGATAAGGAGGGGGAAAAATGCCAAACCTCTGGCCTAGCTTTCCCTAATCTCTTCTCTTTTTTACAAGACGTCATGAAGCAAGCACGGGATTTTGAATCCTTGAGCTTGGACTGGAACTTACTTTGGGCAAAGTATTTATACATCTGAGTCTGAACTCTCACAATTGCATAAACAGGATGGTGATAATGTCCTCCTTGTTAGGTTTATGGACAGATTAAATGAGGCGATAAGTAGAAAAAGTGCTTTGTTAATCTATCCATACGATAGTAATTACTCTATTACATCACTAAGAAAATCCACTCATCAAGGTTCCATGAGGGACTCTTTAAGTCCTGCCAGGAAGCTTAAAAACAAAGAGAGGAAAATGTGACAGAGTGGACTTAATTTATGAAACCATGAATAACTAATAGTATGGAGCGTGTTTTTACCTTGACATTGTAGAAAAATGAATATCAACAAAGCCCAAGAACTATCCCTTACTATTGCTCGTTCCATCCCTACTTTGTAATAGGTTCTAATCTAGCCTGTTCTCCCATCAAAGCCTAACTATGGGTCTCTGGGTCCTGGGTAAGTTCACCTCGACCCCTGAGGAAGCAGCAACCCGTGCCTCCTATGTCAGCATCTTACTTCACTCGCCTGGAAAAGTCATCCTGGGTCATTTCCAGACACCTTTTCCAGCTGATCCCTGAAGAATTGGATTCATCTTATTATTTCCAAAGTAAATCATCATTATTTCAAAAGCAAGCAATGACTCTCAGATAACATGGGAGATCCCTGGTAGAGATCTGTTTGGGGGCCCTGTAAAAAGAGAAGAACGCTAACTGGGCCTCTGTGTGAGCTCTCTTCTCTAACGGGGCCAGCGGTACCCATGGACATTTACAGAAGTGGACACACTCTCCTTACTGCTTCTTCTTAACTGCCACCTAAGTGTCCCCGACCGCCCTTCGGTGACTCTTAGCCCAGCTGACTGCATTAGCATTGTAAGCAAACGTAGGCTATCGAATCTAAAACTCAGCTTTTAAAAAGTTCCCTTAAGTACTGGGCTTCCCTGGTGGCGCAGTGGTTGAGAATCTGCCTGCCAATGCAGGGGACATGGCTTTGATCCCTGGTCCCGGAAGAACCCACATGCCATGGAGCAACTAAGCCCGTGCGCCACAACTACTGAGCCCGTGCTCTAGAGCCAGCGAGCCACAACTATTGAAGCCCACGCTCCTAGAGCCCGTACTCTGCAACAAGAGAAGCCACCACAATGAGAAGCCCACTCACCACAGTGAAGACCCAACGCAGCCAAAAATAAATAAAATAAATAAATTTATTTAAAAAAAAGTCCCCGTGAGTACTAATTTCCACCACGAAACTTAATGGCTCCAGAGAAGACATTGAATTCTATCAGGTAAATAACACACATTTTAAAAGGTCCCAAACATGTATTTTACACAATAGAACAGAGCAGCCTGGAAGAAACTGTTAACAGTCTTTCGAGTAAATGAATAACAATTTGTATGAAGCCACTAATTACCTGTGAAGATGGTTTAGTGGGGTGGTGATGCCTGCAGGTTCTCGTGGACCCGCTGCCTGAGGTCTGGGCAAGGAGGATGCAGCCCGGAGGGACCTCTGGGTGAAAGGAAGTGTTAATAACCCTTTTAGTCAATGCCCACAGTTGCCAGGAACCTAAAGGAGCAGATGGGGTGATGCGAGCTGGGCATACTTTAGCAGGGTTTAACCTCTTTCAAAAAGAATGAAAATAAACGGTTTGTTATGGGATTATGTGAAATCATCTGTGTGAGACTTTTGAAAATTGTAAAGCACTATTGAATGTAAAGAATCTTCCGGGGCTTCCCTGGTGGCGCAGTGGTTGGGAGTCCGCCTGCCGATGCAGGGGACGCGGGTTTGTGCCCCGGTCCGGGAAGATCCCACATGCCGCGGAGTGGCTGGGCCCGTGAGCCATGGCCGCTGGGCCTGCGCGTCCGGAGCCTGTGCTCCGCAACGGGAGAGGCCACAACAGTGAGAAGCCCGCGTACCGAAAAAAAAAAAAATCTTTCATTCACTAAAAAAGAAATTTAAGGAATGGTAGTGGTGACAGCTGCACAACGATGTGAATATATTTAATGCCACCGAATTTGTCACTTAAAAACAGGTAAAATCATAAATTTTGTATGTGTATTTGCCACAATAAAAAAGAAAAAATGAGTACATCTCTGCACGTACTAATATCCCCAGGTCTTCAGGATGGTCCCTTCTCTCAAATGTCTGGAGTGGGAAGCAGGCGTCTCTCTCCCAGGTTTGAGGTGCTAGGTTCCAGCCTGGAGATTTCTTCCTTCCTTCCTTCTCTGCTAGCAGAGGTGCCTCTGGTATCCTGCGCTGGGGAGACCCACCGTCCCTCCCCTGCTCTTGTTACTGACTCAGATCCTTGGACTCTTTAATCAATAGAAGTTGATAAGATGACAGACAAGAAATTCAGGCAGGGCTTCACTGGGACTCGTGCTGCAGCACAAGGGAGCAAAAACAAGTAACAGGTGCCCTTGCTCACTCCCCGAGGAGAGGGGGCGAGCTGGTCTGTTAAGTGGGGTGAAAGTAGGGGTGGATCTGTGGGTGGGGGCCGGAGGCGGGGCTTAGGTGGTCTGCCCACCCGCTTGGTGGTGTCATGTGCAGGGATCGTGTGCAAGGACTGTGCTTTTGCTCCGACAGCTCAGAAGTGGCACTTGGTTTGTGGCCTCTTGGTATCTTACTGTTCCTAACTGCCCTGCCTGTGCATGCGCGCAGTTATTTTTAGTCCCTCATAGTTCCTTTGTATTCTGCTCTGGAGGAGATGTTTGTCCAGGTGCAAGCACTGCAGCCCAGGGTCCCAGGTCCCAGCCCACCTCCCTCCTGTCGCCAGGCACCTGTGGCTGCAGAAGAGCCAGGCTCACTGTCCACACCACCTGGTTTAACCAGCCTCAGGAAAGGGACCAGAGGAACAAGACACCCCATGGATGGAGTGACCTAACAGTTAGGACCACCCCTTAGGTTACTAGCTTGGACCTGTTACCGTGCACACGGTGTTCCTCTCTTCTGGACTCGTTCCTTCAGACTAAGTTGATAGAGCTGCCAGTGGTAAAATATTTAAATAACAGAACTGGAGTTGTTTTTGCTGGAAGGCTTTGTCCCTGTGTGTTACCCCTTTTGAACACTGTGTTGCATCACTTCTAGACCAAGGACGATGGTACCGTGTACGTCTGATGTTTCTTGTTCACTTAAGTTTTAATGCATCCCCCCAATTTTTCTTTTTTTTTTTTTTTTTTTTGCTGTACGCGGGCCTCTCACTGTCGTGGCCTCTCCCGTTGTGGAGCACAGGCTCCGGACGCGCAGGCTCAGCGGCCATGGCTCACGGGCCCAGCTGCTCCGCGGCATGTGGGATCTTCCCGGACCGGGGCACGAACCCGTGTCCCCTGCATCGGCAGGCGGACTCTCAACCACTGCGCCACCAGGGAAGCCCCCCCCCAAAATTTTTAATGTATCCAATACATGAGACATCTCCAAGTTAAAATTAAGAGAAATAAAAGACTGTGTAATGAGCATAGTTTTCAATATTTCTCGATGCTGCCTCTTCCTTTTTAAAAATATATATTGCTGGAGACACTACTCGGAAAAGATCCCTGGTGTTCTCCTTACTTGCTGCAAGTAGTAAATCTTTCCTTTTCTTAGAAAGAAATATATACACACACACACAGTATTTATATATATATATATATATATATATATATATATATATATATACACACACACGCATATTTATATATAAACATATTTGTTTATATATCTGAAGTGGAATTATGCCTGTACATTCTTGAATAACTACTTAGATTGAATTAAGCACTTGCTGTCCTGCACTGAATGTGTTGATGATTGGTTATTAGTGGTCAGTTCTATTCAAATATTTAAACTGATTACACATGAAGATATAATGCAATCTCCCCCGCGTTCCCCCTTTTTAAACTTTGCATTCACACTGACTCAGATCTGGGAAATTGAACTGAACGTAAAATAAACCCAAGAGCAACCAATCATATATTTTACAGGAAAAAATTCACAAAAGGTGCATATTTAATACCCATGTATATTTCTTAACACACTGAGGCCACTGTCTGTAGCTCTTTCACTGGTGTCTGTGCCTTTAGTGAACGGAGGGCAGCTGGAGGAACATTTCTAGTGGGGTGGGTAGTTTTAAAACGAATAGATTAGTGGTGTTTTTTGTTTTGTTTTGTTTAAAACCAAACTACTTAGCTGCTTTTGATGAAAGTTTATTTAAATCTCGACACCACAACTGTTTTTTGTTTTGTTTTGTTTTGAATCTCCTTTTAGTGGAGAAAACTGGCCAAAGCCCTGGAGCCTTCTTTCTCTGCGTTAAGAGCCTTTCAGGCCAGCACCTCTCCATCCCCCTTATTCCCTCCCAGACAGTCCCACCCAGGCCAGTTCGCTCTGGGGATGCTGAGCCAGCTGGAGCGAGCTGCCCATCCTGCTGCTAACTCTGGGCACGGGGCCGGCCCCTCCGCCTCCGACCCTTCACCACTTGCCTCCCGTGACTCAGGCCTCTGGCGTCCTCCGGAGGCAGCCGTGGGCCAGCATTGGCAGGCTGGCCCGCTGGCTCCACTGCATTTTGGAGCCTGATGAGCTCCCCTGCTGGTGTTGAAAGGTTAACGTGCCCCCCCAGAGGGCAGCAGGCTGACCTTTCCCGCGCTGGCTACCGGGCCAGCTGCCATACCGGATCCTCCCGTTGGCCGGCAGGACACGGCGCCCACCTCTGCCCTCATCAGCCGGCATGGGAGCCCGGCCATCTGCACCCCTGTTATTCGGGGTCTGCCATCTAACCTGAGCAGATTCCTGAAGCTTGCCTCCCCTCCCTGTAATTCTCTGTGGCCTTGAGTTTCACACGCTGCCCGGTACCCACTGCTCCTGCAATCCTGAGAGACGGCGTTCGGTATGTCAACGCCCATTAATGAATTACAGGTCAGTTGGGTTAAATGTTGAAACCACACCAACTCCTTGGGAAGGGAAAGGCCATGGCCCCTTTTCCCATCTCACAGACCAGGTCCGCCTGCTTGCTGGCCCTGCTCCGCTAACTGGATGGGGCCCCCAGAAGCCCAGCCCAGGCCTGGAGTCCAGAGACCCCACTTGACCTCCCTGTGGCCCCATTTGCCCTGTTCATGGCCAGGGAGCCTCTTTAGGCCATGGTTCCTCATCTTAAAATGAAGATATAACCCCTGTTCAGCCAGCCCAACCCTGGTGCCAGTGGGAGGGAAGGCGGATAGAATGTGTGAAGGCCCTGTCGGCCATGGACGCTACACAGGCACAGAGAATTGGGGTATTTATTAGTTTTTGCAGGGCTGTGTGAAGGAGGTCCTGTTTTCTTTGAGTCATTGCCCAGCCACTGAACTATTTGATAGAATTCTGAAAGGACAGCCAAGTGGGCCTTTGGTGTGGTTGCAAGATGAGCACAAAGCTGAATGATACCCCAGCCCTCTGACAGGGGCCCATGGTCTTCAGGGTCACCCCCAGGCCTCCAAGAGTCTCATGGCTACCACACCCTGTCCTGTGCTGGGACTTGATGTCATAATCCCACTTCATCCCCCCGACTGCCCTCTGGGGTAGGTGTCATTGTCCCTGCTTTCCACACTGGGAAACTGAGGCCTGGAGGATGGAGTCATGTGCCCAAGGTGGCTAGAGCCCAGGTTTCTGGGCAGCAGTGTGGCCCTGCAGACCGAGCGGGTGGCGAAGGGCCTCATCCTTGCTCTGCCTACAGAATCTCCTTGAAACAGGACAAAACCCAGCCTGCCGCAGCCTTGCACTCATGACTCAGGCCTGAGCACCGCATGTGGGGCCACGAGCTGCCCTTGCCCTTGCCCGTGTGTCAGAGCGGAGGCACTTTTAATCACCTTTCATCTTTGTCCACTTCACGTTTGAATGTAAAACAGGAATGACCGCACAGCCACGAAGGATCCTGCTGGGGCCTTGCGTGTTAGGACAGACCTCATCCAGTTCTGTTCTCTCCAAGAAAGTACTTCTAGGCATCTCAGCCATCCTTCTGTGCTCTGTGCTTAAAATAGAAGATGGCAGAAAACTTGAGAAGCGCTATGGTCGTGCTTAGATGGACTTATACGATGAGGAAAAGAGAGCCAAGCCAGCATGATTGCCTAAGACATATTTCTTGAAGATTTTTTTTCCTTCCAACTGGCTGGAGAAATATTAGCTATTCACTAACATTTCAAAATGAAGGCCAAATTTTGCTCACATCCCTACAGCAGCTCTGTGCCCCTGTGAGTCTTTAAAATGTAAACCTGCCCATATGTTGTTCCTTTACTCACCGGTCATCCTGACTTCCTTGCCTCATTCAAGTGAGGCAAAGCCTCTGGGCAGTGGAGACCACAGGGGCTCTCTCTGGGTGTCAGAAGGGATGTCACACCCACAAGGGCTTAATTTCCAAAATATACAAACAGTGCATACAAATAAATAACAAAAAAAACCAAACAACCCAATCAAAAATTGGGCAGAAGATCTAAATAGACAATTTTCCAAGGAAGACATACAGATGGCTAATAGCCACATGAAAAGATGCTCAACGTCACTAATTATTAGAGAAATGCAAATCAAAACTACCATGAGGTATCACCTCACACTGGTCAGAATGGCCATCATTTAAAAGTCTACACAGGGGGCTTCCCTGGTGGCGCAGTGGTTAAGAATCGGCCTGCCAATGCAGGGGACACGGGTTTGAGCCCTGGTCCTGGAAGATCCCACATGCTGTGGAGCAGCTAAGCCCGTGCACCACAACTACTGAGCCTGCGATCTAGAGCCCGCGAGCCACAACTACTGAGCCTGCATGCCGCAACTGCTGAAGCCCACGCACCTGGAGCCTGTGCTCCACAACAAGAGAAGCCACCACAATGAGAAGCCCGTGCACTGCAACGAAGAGTAGCCCCCGCTCACTGCAGCTAGAGAAAGCCCACGTGCAGCAACGAAGACCCAACACAGCCAAAAATAAAAACAAATAAATAAATTTTAAAAATAAATAAATAAAAAATAAAAGTCTACACAGGAATTCCCTGGCCATCCAGTGGTTAGGACTTGGCGCTTTCACTGCCGAGGACTCAGGTTCAATCCCTGGTGGGGGAACTAAGATCCCACAAACCACGTGGCTCGGCCAACAGAAAAATAAATAAATAAAATAAAAGTTTACAAATAATAAATGCTGTAGAGGGTGAGGAGAAAAGGAAACCGTCCTACACTCTTGGTGGGAATGTAAACTGGTGCAGCCACTATAGAGAACAGTATGGAAGTTCCTTTAAAAACTATAAAAATAGTATGTTCTTGCATACCATATGATCTTACAATCCTACTTCTCAGCATATATCCGGAGAAAACTCCTAATTCGAAAAGACACGTGCACCCCTGTGTTCACAGCAGCACTATTTACAATAGCCAAGATGTGGAAGCAACCTAAATGTCCATCGACAGATGAGTGGATAAAGAAGATGTGGTACATATATACACACTGGAATATTACTCAGCCATAAAAAAGAACGAAATAATGCTATTTGCAGCAACGTGGATGGACCTAGAGATGATCATACTAAGTGAAGTAAGTCAGAGAAAGACAAGTACCATATGGTATCATTTACATGTGGAATCTAAAATATGGCACAAATGAACTTACACACAGAACAGAAACAGACTCACAGACAGAACAGATTTGCGGTTACCAAAGAGGAAAGTGGGTGGGGGAGGGATAAATTAGGAGTTTTGGGATGGGCAAATGCAAGGTACTGTATATAAAATAGATTAACCACAAGGTCCTACTTGTATAGCACAGGGAACTATATTCAATATCTTGTAATAAACTATAATGGAAAAGAATAAAAGAGAAGAAGAGATGTCACAGCAGGAGCTCAACTAACAGCACTCCTCGGGTCCCCTTCAAGCCCAGGCGCTGTTACAGACGAATTTTGTGAGTCGAGGCGCAGGAGTTTTAGTTCCCCTACCCCTGCACACATGCTGTTCCTCCCACCTGGAACAGGGTCTTTTCTCCCCTGTCCTCCCCTCCAACGTGCCTGGCTACCCCTATCCATGCTTCAGGTCACAGCTGAAACAGCCGGTCCCCCATTAGGCCTTCCTGCCTTTGCCGTCCGCCCCCAGGGCACCCTCCACTTGCCTCTTGTGTGGCCCTCATCACTATGGTAACGAGCTGCTGAATTGCCTGCCTCACCCTGCCCATATATTGTTCCTTTGGGCACGAGTCATCCATCATTCTCGAGTTCCTTGCCTTAGTCATGTGAGAGGAAGACCCTTGGTAATGGAGACCACACAGGCTCCTTCAGAAGGGATGTCACACCGACAAGGGCTTAATTTCTCCTCTGTAAAGTGGAGAGAGTAATGCTCACTCTGTCCATCTCAAGCCACTGTTGTCAGGCTCTGGGAGATTATTTTTGCAAGAGAGCTATGTTTAAAAAGGCTGATTACAAATGGCCCACTTTTTAGTAGTAGAGTTGCTGCAAAAAAAAGAAAAAGCAACTTGAATAGCTCTTACCTTTGATGAGGAATAAAGGGTAACTTCAAAACACCCCATTCCCTCCTTTACTCTTAACCCTTTATACCCCAACCTAGGGAAGGCAGGGGCTTTTCTCCAATAGTAGTTAATAAGTTACATAATGGCAATGGTGGTAAATATTATAATAAAAAAGCAATCACTGAAGTGGCAATCTTAATTCAAAATTACTTTACACAGGACTCCAACTTATTTTTTTCTTGTTTGTTGAATCTATAACGTGAACTAAAGACAGAATTACTTCAAGTGGTTTATAGCAACCATGACATTAAATATAATGATTTTAAAGTTGTATCATAAATTGAATATATCCAAAATCAATATAGAGATGCTGTTGACATCCAGTTGCTTTTCTGGAAAAGTAATTGAGATGTCCCGATTACTAAAATCCTGGAGTCATTATAGTAATAGTTATATTATAATCTGTTATTAAAATACCATTAGATATTTCACAACTAGGATCCTTCCTCATAGCACTGCCTCTTAACAGCAGGATGGTATTGGCTGAAGAAAACCTTAACAGTAGTTTCCTCTTTTCCCATACTTGGAATAGAACCTGAATAATACCCACTGTAAAGCCTTGAGAATGTTTTAGTTCGTGTAGATTTGGTCAAAGTTCTAAAATAATAAATCTGTAGGGACTTCCCTGGTGGAGCAGTGGTTAAGAATCTGCCTGCCAATGCAGGGGATACGGGTTCAATACCTGGTCTGGGAAAATCCCACATGCCTCAGAGCACCTAAGCCCGTGCACCACAACTACTGAGCCTGCACTCTACAGCCTGCACGCCACAACTGCTGAAGCCCGCACGCTCTAGGGCCCACGTGCCGCAACTACTGAACCCACGTGCTGCAACTACTGAAGTCCATGCGCCTAGAGCCCGTGCTCTGCAACAAAAGAAGCCACCGCAATGAGAAGCCCACGCACCACAACGAAGAGTAGCCCCCGTTTGCCACAACTAGAGAAAGCCCACACACAGCAACAAAGACCCAACACAGCCAAAAAAAAAAAAAAAAATCTGTAAATTAGGAAATATTAAAACAGTATAATTGGTAATTTTGTTTCTTTATTTGGGGCACCTAGTAGACTGGACATGGGATGCTTGGAATATTAGATACTCAGGATAAAGAACAGTCTTTTTACAATCTTTGATATAATCTCTCTTCCTGTAAATATCCTGGATCACCAAGCATAAAAACAACTGAGTTTCTATGTTGCCATCCTAATCTTGAGCCATTCTTATGTTCATTAAATCCAACTTGCCCATGAGGCCGTTTCCTGTATCATCATACTGCAGTCTGTGCATCTGTATTTTTGTTGTTGTTGTTAAAGAGTTTATCAGGATTAAGAACTGATTCATCTGTTTAATTTCTCAGTAACTGCATTAGTATCTGTCCTTTATTATTTTTAATTTTTTTATTGAATGTAAGATTTTTTTCAGTTCTATAATGCTTTACAGTTTTCAAAAGTTTCACACACGTGATTTCATATAATCCCATAATAACCCTTTTTTTCTTCCCCCTGCCCCTACATTACCCTTCCCCCCTTCCCTGTCCCCACTGGTAACCACTAACTTGTTCACTATTCTATGCATCTGCCTTTTGTTTGGGTCTCTAAAGCTTTACTCATAATCCAAATTGGCCTACGTAATAAATCTTTACACGTAAATGGAGAATGTTTGTCACAGCCAAAACTTATCCTATAAAATACCCCAATCTAAAATAAAATGACAGGTATAAAAACAGATCCAGTTAGAGATGTGGATTATTTGAAGCACACAGCTAACTAGCTGTACGAGCATAGCGTAGTAGTTAACTGCACTGCCTTGGTTATCAGCCCAGTCAGGTTCAAATGCCCGCTCTTCTCCTAATCAGGATGTGAATTTCGACAAGCCTAAATTTTCTTTGTGTTTACTATGCAGTAAACAGCAGTGCTTGGGGACGCCAACTTATTTAAAATCCTGTCTCTACAGAGCCTCCTTGAGCTTCCAAAATTGTCACCACCTTGATTACCTGGAGATAATCTGCAAAATTTTCTTCCACCTTTGCAACTCAGGAATGCCAGCAGCTAGGTAGCAGGTAGATGACAGGGAAGAACTGTGCCCCCTCCAAAGACTGTCAGGCTGCTCTGCTGCAAAGCCCTGCACACCGGGCTTCTGCGCCCCCGGCCCCCGTAGATCTGAGGGCATGTGAGCAGCACTTCCGGCGCGACTCCCCGGGCTGAGTACAGCGGCAGCCGCCACGGGCCCCAGCAGGTGCCTCTGCCCCGGCGTAATGACAGGCCGTGCCTCCCTCACTCTTAAAAGTGTCCCAATTTAAACCACCAGGAGTTACCACCTCACACCCATTAGGATGGCTACTATCAAAAAAAAAAACCCCAGGGCTTCCCTGGTGGCACAGTGGTTGAGAGTCTGCCTGCCGATGCGGGAGATGCGGGTTCGTGCCCCGGTCCGGGAGGATCCCACGTGCCGCGGAGCGGCTGGGCCCGTGAGCCATGGCCGCTGAGCCTGCGCGTCCGGAGCCTGTGCTCCTCAACGGGAGAGGCCACAGCAGTGAGAGGCCCGCGTACCGCAAAAAAAAAAAAAAAAAAAAATCCCAGAAAACATCAAGTTTTGGCAAGGATGTGGAGAAACTGGAACAACGTGTGCACTGTTGGTGGGAATGTAAACTGATGCAGCCATTATAGGAAAAAAATGACAGTTCCTCAAAAAATGAAAAATAGAATTACCGCGTGATCCAGCAGTTCCACTTTTGGGTATTATCCCAAAGAATTGAAAGGAGGATCTCCAAGAGATTATTTGCAGACCCACTTTCATAGCAGCATTACTGACAGTAGCCAAGCAGTAGAAGCAACCCAGGCACCCATAGATGGATGAATGGATAAAACAAAAAGTGGTCTCTGCATACAGTGGGATATTATTCAGCCTTAAAACGAGAAGGAAATTCTGGCATGTGCTGCATAATATACTTTGGGGACGTTACGCTAAGTGAAATAAGCCGGTTCCAAAAAGATTAAAACTGTGTAATTCCACTTGTATGAAGTATGTAGAGCCGGCAAATCCAGACAGAAAGTAGAATGGTGGGCGTCAGGGGCTGCAGGAGGGGAGAATGGGGAGGTAGTGTGTAATGGGTATGGAGTTTCTGGTTTGTAAGATGGAAGGAGTTTTGGAGATAGAGGGTGGTGATGGTCGCAAAGCAACGTGAATATACTTAATGCTACTGAACTGTACGACTAAAAATGGCTAAGATAGCGAATTTTATTTGATGTGTATTTTACCACAATTTTTTTAAAAAAGCAAAATGTCCTGGTTTAGACCATAAATTATATGTCCACCCTAATTATTACTAATTTTGAATATGTGTCAGTCAATGTTAGGAAACATTTTCAATCTTAGCCATTTATTTCTAACTATGGAATAAAAAGCTCCTGTTACCAAGGCAGATGGGGCAGAGATTAAGGGACATTTGTTTGGAGTGGGTGGCGTGATAGGCAAGAGTTCACACGAGAATCAGGCCCCCGGTGAGGGGGAACCCAACTGAATCCTTTTTTTTTTAACATCTTTATTGGAGTATAATTGCTTTACAGTGGTGTGTTAGTTTCTGCTTTACAACAAAATGAATCAGTTATATATATACATATGTTCCCATCCTTTCACTGACTCGGGGCTGCAGTTCTTTGAGAAAGAAGGCTCCCTGCGTTTCTAGAATGCTAGTAGGAGGGCCAAGGGAGAGGCTCCCACGTCCAGGCCCTTCCCAGGAGCCTTCACTCCTGGACTGAGCCTTCCACCACGGCCTGCAACAGCTCACAGGCCTTCCCCGTCTTCCAGACTTAGCTCGTGACTGCTTCCTCCTGAAATGCCCTCCTCCATCTCAGCTCCACTGTCCCTTTTGAAACCCTGGGTCCCCTAACAGGTCAGCCCCTCCACGAGGTGAGCCCAGGACCCACCAGGCTTCTCCCTTTCCTCCAAGGTACGGGCCCTTCTGCTGTGTCCTCACCGTGTTAGAGCACCCCATCCATTCTCCCCAGGACCGTCATCCTTCTTCCACTGGCCTCACATCCTGCATTAGCTGATAAACTTCTGGAGGGAAGTATGAAGATGGTGTCTTAAAGTCTTCTCTTTGGTTCCATGACAGGTGTTTGAACACCAGCAGTGGCTAGCTACTGGAGGCCATTTCCCATTGGCAATCACCATTGTCATGACTTCAGTTACTGTTTAACGTGTCGGCGTGTTAACCTTCCCCTTTCCGAGCTTCGTGCGATGCATCCCCATGGTAGCTATGGTGTTAGTTTTCTCTCTGAGCTTTCTGAGGAAGGTCATCTGTTGGAAGTCTAGAATGGAGGCAGAGCTTCTCCAGGAAACTTGTATCTTGATGAGCTCGCCCCTTGCAATGGTCATGTTTCTGAGGAGTCATGTTTCTGCCCCCATGAGCAGACCCCAAGTAAAACTTGGTGTGTACCATCAACCTCACCTACCTCTCCATCCTCCCTACCTATTCTAAACAGGGTAAACTGCATCCAGGGCAGTAGGAAGGTCTAATAGGGTCTAAAGGAATAGAATCGCTTCCCAAGGGAAGTTTCTACCTTGTCTGTAGTATGAGAATGAAAATTGCCCAAGCCGGAGCTTGGGAAGTCAGCTCTAGGTTTACAGATCCCACTTTCTTTCAGTGAAACAGCCCAAGGAGGGCATGTCTTTATTAACTCCAGCATTATCACCAAGCCTATTCTGTTAATAAAATAACATTTTCCAATGTCTGTTGTCCAAATGCAGCAGCACACATCTCAGGGCAGGGATGCACTGAAGGCCCTTTGGTGTGGGCCGTCTCTCCACCGGCTCTGGTACATTTCTTTTTATAGAAGTTCTAATCTATTCGTATGGCCACCTTAAGATTCTAAATTAGCTGGCAGTGTTGCAGTTGTAAACAAGTTTTGTTTCGCTGGGAAAGTGATTACATAAGGCTCACTTTTCATCCCTTTCAGCTCGTTCAAAAGCTTTAAAAGGCACCATTCTATCCCTGAATTTTGTGACTTTGAAACAGACCATATCTTATCATCCTTTTATCTTCTGACTGTTCCTCCATGAGAATGTCTGCTGTATTACATTGCTCTTAAAATACAGCTTTGGCAACCTGAAATATGAACTCCCAGGTCCCCAAGCTTCCCAATCTGTGATTAGTTATAATTAATCCTATCACATGTCATTCCATCTTGGATCCTGTCAAGTGACCCAGAAGGCACTTTGCAAAACTTCAGGCAGGAAATCCCTGCACGTTATTTAATGGTGATGCTGTTTGCCACATGTCATGCATCTTCCTTCAGTAATTCATCCACAGACATTCCAGGAGCATGTCTTCAGTGCTTGGCACCAGACATTTCTACACTGGGTGGATAGGAAAGATCACAAACCTAAGATTGCCAGATTTAGCAAATAAAAATACAGAAATGACTTTGGTATAAGTATGTCCCTAATATTGCAAATTATTCATTGTTTATCTGAAATTCAAATTTCACAGGGTGCCTTGTATTTTATCTGGCAAACCTACAGATACCATATTTTGATTGAAAGACCATTAAAAAAAGTATTCTGTGAAAGTATTTGATCTTTGTTGGAAATTACATCAGAAAATGTCAAGATCTTAGAGGGCCATCTGTATATAAACTGTGAATGCAGCTTAAATCAAAATTCTGTCTTACTCTCCTAGAGAGCTTCCTTGAAAACGAATTTTCTCTCTTTTCCGACAGTAGCATAAGCATCTCACTCCCAACAGGACAGTGCTCAAGGATTCTCTTTGATTTTTCATCCTATTATGTATCTTTGTGCATGTGGAGTGTGTGTCTTCCTTGTAGCAAGCGTTGGCCTGTTTGGAAATTCAGGTGAGGGTTGGTACCATTTACAGGTCAAAGCCATCTGGCTGAACTCCTGCCCCCTCCACCCCCGTCCCCACCCACCATCCATGTCGTGATGGAAGACATCAGGCTCCACTTTCTACGAGGCACAGGCCGCTTCCTCAGTACCATGCTGACCTTTTGATGCCATTTATAATTTATATTTTGCTGAGTTATTTGTACCAAGGAATGTCTGGTTCGATAATGTGGAAGCTTTTTTTTTTTGCTGCCACAGAGGAGAATTCCTGACCTGTTTCCACGTCTGTGAGGAGACCAAGGAGATTTCTGTGTTGACCTCTAAAAATAGCTGGTGATGGTCGCAGAGCATCACCTCCCAGCACGTGGCCGTCAGGCTGCGAGGTTCTCATTAACGGGACTGCGTGTGGGTGACACTTCCTTTCAAGCTCTGTGTCATAAGCACTGTTATTCCCTCAGTTATCACATCCCATTAATTATTCATTGCCTAACTTTTTTCCAAATGTAATTAATGAGATACGTTACACAATGGCAATGGTAGTAAATATTATAACATAAAAGCAATGACTGAAGTGGCAATTTTAATTCGAGATGATTTTAATTACATGGGACTCCAACTTATTGAAAAGCCTGTCTCCACAGAGCCTCCTTGGAGCTTCCAAAGCTGTCACCACCTTGGTTACCTGAAGACAGTCTGCAAAATTTTCTTCCACCTTTACAGTAGCGAGCAAGTAGGGGCATTCAAGCAGATGGGTAACTGGGTAGGTTATCAGCAGGCACTGGACCTCCACCCACCCCAGGAGCCAGGAAGACAGCCTGTGTGTTGGGCATTTTGTTTCAGAGGAGGACAAAGGTAGAAGAAACTTGCACTCTGGGCAGGACCAGCTTCGTGGGCCGCTGACCCATGTGGTCATACAGCCCCATGCTCAGAGGGTCCACACTCGGTGTAATGCTCTGCATTTGTCCTCTTGAAATTCTCAAGAGTTTGATCCTTGAATCCGTGTTTTGTAAGCAAAGTCCAGTGGGACGACAGAGAGTGCGGCAGGGGCTTGGAACCTTGGCTCGTGGGTAGATCCTCCTTCCTGCGACAGGTTCAAAGACGTCTGCATCCCTGCCTGGTGCCTTGGTCCCATCTAATGCTCCCCTCTCCAACCTGCACGGTAACTGCTGCCTTCCTGCGCCCCCAGCAGGGCATGGACACACCTGGGGTCGGGGTAGGGTAGCACGCCCAGGGCACCACAAAGCCCTTTCCGCTCCAAGCTGGCAGCACCGGGGTCTTCAGTGGGCAGCTCTCTGGGGGCGAGCCTCCTCCCGCGACCCGATCCAGGTGCCTCATGCGTCCTGGTGCAAAGGTCACAATACCCTCGGAGGTTACCCCATGCCCATGTTGATTTGGGGCAGTGGGCCTACGGGAAGGGGAGATGCCTGGCTCAGTTTCACAACCCCCCGGCCGGGGCACCCCCTGATAAGACCCCCCAATGCCCGTGAGGGATTATACTCACCCCACACGTATCCTAGGGCTCAGAGAGCATGGCATGAAATAGCAAATAAAAAATGCGGCAGCATACGAGAGGCCACGGAAGAAAGAAGGGCTCCACGTCTTAGTGCTTGTAACGACACTTGTTTCCCTGCCTTCTGAATAAGAGGTTCACATACTCGTTTTGCAGTGAGCCCTGCAGATTATGTGTCAGGTCCTGGCTCCAGGGCTTAGGGGAGCCGGGTCACTGCCCTTATTCGGCATCAGGAAAGGCCTGTCTTTTAAGGTCTTAAGATCCGCATGGAGTGCCTTCTCTCAGGTGACACTCTGAGGTCCCACATGCATTTTGCCCCTAGGAATCATGCGAGGCACACACTGCCAGCCGTGCTCTGACATCTGGCTACAGACCTTCCCCCTGCCCTCTCTTCCTCCTGTTATCAAAACTCTCCTGTGAATCCCCTCGCTCCTTTTTTCCTCATGGGGGAAAAGAAAAGTGAGACCACCTTTGAAGCAGAGTGATTCTGATCAAGGAGACAAACCGGTTTGAAGCGGGAGCTCCCTGCAGGCAGGGAGTGTCCCCGGGACAAGGTGCAGTCCCCCTGCCTTTCCCCAGAGCCTGCTGGGGCCTTGACTGCATTTCCTGACTCCATCCTGGTGTCCCGTGAAAGAACAGGCCGCAGCTCTGCAGGCCCGGTCCCCAGCTGATGCACAGGACCGTTCAGACCCTCCCGGGAGAAATCATCACATCGGGCTGGGCCTGGGCTTAAAGTTTGATTGGCCTGTGGCACGGTGCTTGGTATTCTTTTCCTTTTAGCAGGCGGCTCATTTGTGAAGCAGGATTGCTCACATTCTCCACGATGGTGGAGCTGGGGAGTCACAGGACCCAGTCTAACTTGGCACCATACTCAGGCATAATAAAGCGAATAAAATTATATTGCCCACATTCTAGTTTATTCTGCTCCCCCTTCCTTTTCTTACCTCCCCCTCTCTTCTGTTCTCCCTCTTTGCTCAGCCTGCCCAGAAAGCACCTTTCCACGTTCAGCAAACCGTAAAGAAACAAAGGCTTGGCCCGAACGTGCCTTTCCTTGACTAGAATGTCCTCGTGGTCATTTCCCTCTCACAGCGTCAGCTATTCCCGGCCTCTGTGCATGGGGGTTGCTTTCAACCATGAGGTCTCACCAAGTGTTCTCTTGGGGGCGCAGCCCCTGTGTTCGCAGGGGCCACACAGTTTGGAGGGGACCAACCCTCCCTGACTCATCTGCCCCCCCTCTCTAGCCACGCCCGCACCGAGACTCCTGGTCCAGTGTTTTTCTCAAGAGTGTCCCACTCAGAATAGTCTCTACTCTTTTAAATTACATAGGATGTTGGCTTATAGAACTTTACTTCACTTGGTCCAGGAAATCAGTCAATCCCAGTCTATTTTTCCAGCTCTTTTCATCATCACCCGTGTGCCTAAATAGAAGGGCTGGACTGCGGAGATCCGCGGAATCCAGCTTCGTGGGAGGGGCCATCGTGTCCACGTGGTTCTGGAGAACTCGGATACCTGAGGGCGGGTGCTGGGCGTGAACTGCGCATGCGCGAGCCTGCAGGCCTCAGGCTCCATGATTCCCGGGACCCGGTTCGCTGTTCAGACTATCGAGGGAGAGGCTGGATCACAGGCGCGGGCTGCTGGGACCTAAATAAATAAATAACTTAAAGGGCTACTTGGTACTGGACTCTGTAAACTAGAAAGAAGGATAAATGATTCCACCCGCTGGTCTGAGCCTGTTTTGCTTCCCCCTACACACCCGCCCTGGTGGGTCCCCATCTCTTGGTCGGCCTTGGCTTCGCGCCATTATCCCACCCCCTTGCCCTGAGGCTTGCTTTGCTTCTCATCTCCCAGAGAAATCCTGCCTGTGGTCAGGGCCCAGCTTAGCTCTCACTTCCTCCATGGACTCCTACCTGAAAACGCTATAGCCCTCCTTATTCTCCCGGTCTCTGTATTCTTAGGACTAAGAACTTTATCGCAGAATTTAGCACTTAACCTACACTGTCCTCTTTGGAACTTTGTTCTAGGCCCTCCAAATTTGAGGGCGTGGATTAGCACGGTGCTTCTTTCCCCCAGGACGCTCAGAACAGTGCCGGGCAGGGGAAGTGCAAAGCTACCGTGCAAGGGAAGGAGCCGGGCACATTCTAAATGGCAGAGAAACCCCCATTGACCTAAAACTACATGAAGATGCTCTGGATGTGACCGGCTTCAGGCAGATACTGCCTTCAGCTCCTCCGTGAAGTCAACACGTGGCAAGATAAGAGATCTCCAGCTCCCAGCACAGCGCCTGACTAATCAGAGGCTCAGTGCCTGGTTGTCAGAAGAATGTCTGCAATTACCTGCGCTTGTAGAGGGAGCAGAGCTAAGCATTTGGCATATGCTCAGCTGTTACACAGTAACCTCCCGGCACAACCAGGAAGAAAACACAGGACAGCATGTTATCGTCCAATCCGGACTAACTGGCAGTAACAAGTCATCGTGACTTTTGGCTCCAATGTTCTCTGGTTTTCTTTTGGCTTCCCCACGGCTCATCACCCTGAATGGGGGAAAGGAAAAGAATTGCATAGAAATGAACATACCTTCTAGTTAGAAATTTTGGTATTAGGCGTTTCTAGGGATAAGTAACTAAAATGAGAGTCACCGGGCTTTTAATTACAAAGAATATTAGTAGTGAGGGGGACCTTAGCAGTCATCTGGTCCAAGCCCATGTCTTAATAGATGGAGAGGTGGAGACCTTCAGGGAATGACTACAACCCAGGTGTGAAGGTTTCCAGGCTGCCTCACTCTCCTTGAACCTCAGCTGGGATGAGCCGTCAAGCTCACCTTGATGATCATATAGCAGGTAGCTGGGAAGTTGGGTTTGTGGCATGTGTCCAAGACCTCCTGGATGGAGCAGGCTGTATGATGGCCTGTCCAAGAGACGCCCTTCACTTCCTTACAGAGAGAATCCCCTATTGGGTTCACCCTACCCTGAGCTGCACGTTGTTCAGGGGAGGTTGGTTAGGCTCCAGTCCTAAGAAAGGACTACTGATTGGTCCAAGCCAGTCTTCGTGGTCTTATTACCCTTGCTATGGAGCTGGTTTAGTCGTGGTCACGTGACACAGTGCAAGCCCAGCGAGATATGAGGGGTAGTCTGTGTAACGAGGGAAATAAGACAGGACCGTTACTTTCTCTGGACATGGTCAGCCATGAGTGATGACTGTAGCGGCTCTCTGAGGGCCGTGAGGGGCGTCAGCCTGCAGACAAGCCAAGGACGGCAGTGAGAGAAGATGGAAAGAACCTGGGTCCTTGAGGAGGCCTCGGAGCCTGAGAATTAGCCAATCCTGGAAACGCCCCTCCCTGGGGCTTCTCACATGAGGCCTGCACGTCCTTCCTGACTATGTTTTTGCTTATTTTAGTTGTCATCCCTGTTCCCTGTCACTACACACAGCCTGTCAGCTATGCTCTATTACATAGCCTTTCAGAAGGCCCTTCTGCACGGCACTTCCCGCAGAAACACCTGAATAATACTTTACACATTTGCCCTGAGAGTCCTTATCTGAGGAGCGAACCCAGCCTGGTGTACGACAGCTCGCAAGCTCACAGCTTGAGCGGGTACGGCCACAGGTCTGTGTCTCAGATGCTGTCATTTGGTTTCCATAAACTTGTGCTCATCGTCCTGAAGTCTTGTATTCCTTGGTGAGATGCAAATTAAACGCCACATCGTGCCGACATTCAGAAGCTCACCTTATTTGCTTTAAACACAGGAGCAAAATGGAATTGGTTTATTCCGATGGAGATGAGGTTAGGAGGAGTGTTTTCAAGAGCCAGACACAATTCCGGAGCCACCAGGCTCTCTGAGCCCCGCCAGCCTCCCTTGGGAGCTGCCTTTGACCTCGTTCAAGGCCATAGCCGTCTGGAGCTCTACACTAAAACAGCCAGGTTTACGGAAATAGGAGACTTCTAAGAAGTAGTGTTGGAAAGCTCATTTGCTGAGTCATTTTGGACATTCCTTTTCTGGGGAGACAAGAGTAGCTCATCTCCCAGGTTTTTTCCTGATCAGACATTTTATAACCCCATGGAGTGACCAGATGGGTGAAGTGAGTTAAGAACGCCAGTAAACTGGAGGAATTCCTGTTTGTTTGGGCTGCCGTGTTGGAAGAAGTATTAGAGTTCTTAAAAATTAAAGACCAGTGTTAACCTTATGTATTGAGCACTTGCGACATGCTCGGCACTGTGCTAAGAACATTACAAGCATGTTCTCATTTGGTCCACCTAGCAGCCCTGTGAGGTCAGCACTGTTAATTACCTCGTTAATCCAGTGAGGCAGCTGAGTCTCAGAGAGGTTAAGTAACTTCCCCAAGGTCACACAGCCAGCAAGCAGGGGAGGTCAAATGTCCATCTGGGTCTGTCCATCTGATTCTAAAACCTACCCAACATTCTGCCTCACGTGGTAAAAATTCTCTAAATGTGGCTGAGGCCAGAAACGCTGATAATTTATTTCACTTGCTGGGAAAGTCTGGCTCTACACAGAATACAGGTTAGCGTTAGGAGCCTAAGATCTGGGTTGCAGCCGCTCTCCTCCACTAACTAGGTGTGCAGCCTTGAGTAGGTCACTTAATCTCTCTGTTTTGCCTTCTGTAAAGTAGACATAATGACTTTGCTACTTTATAGGTTTATCGTGAGGTTCAGAGGAGGGACTTGAAAAGAAAATGCTTTGAAAAATGTTAACGAACCATATAAATTCAAGCACTTATTACTATTAAAAGTAGTCAAGTAAGGACAAGAAATTAGATTAATTGGACTACATCCAAATTAAAGTGTTTTTGCTGCAAACAATATCATCAAGAAAGGGAAAAGACAACCCACATGCAGGAGAAAATATTTTCAAATTGTATATCTGACAAGGGACTTTTATTTAGATTATATAAAGAACTATTATAATTCATTAATGAAGAATTTTTGAAGGGCAAAGGACTTAAATAGACATTGTCCAAAGAAGACACACACGTGGCCAATAAGTACATGAAAAGATGCTCAATATCATGAGACAGACGCACAACAAAGTCACAATGAGTTCCTACTCCACACCTACCACTATGGCTAGAACCATAAAGATGGACAGTCACAGGTGTTGGCAGGCATGTAGAGAAATTAGAACCCTCACACCCTCCTGCTGGGAACGCAGAATGGGACAACTGCTTTGGAAAGCCGTCTGACAGTTCCTCAGAAGATTAAACATAGATGGGACTTCCCTGGTGGTCCAGTGGGTAAGGCTCCGTGCTCCCAATGCAGGGGGCCTGGTTTTGATCATTCAAAGCCTTCAGTCCAGAGAAGATAGCTGGGTGGAGAATGTTCTCCGACAGGCCTTTATTTTAAAGTAAACTAATTAAATATTTTAGAAACAGAAAAAATATCAACAGGTCCAGGACTATTTGGGAACCAATGAGTATTTGTACATTATTGTATTTTTCCTTTATTTGTGAAATGTCATCCTCTTTGGTTGGGTCACATGTGGGTCTTTAGTCAACTGAAAGTAAAACTTTGTTCCAAATATGACCCAGAACTCCAAGCAATAACTTTTTTTTCTCTTGGTTCATCTGGAAGAGAAAATTCTTCACCCATCCCTAAAAAGAAAATCAGGTAAATCCAAAAGCAGGGCTGACCCCAGAACAGAAGAACTGACATCCCTTAGCAAGTATTATTAGTTGGGCAGTAATGCTGTAACCTCAGGGATCCTAAAGGAGTGTTTTGGTGCTGTTCAAACAGATTTCCCAAACCATGGCACCCCTCTAAGCTAAGGAAGCAGAGCACCAGACAGCTGGTTAAGAATTAATGGCGGGACTTCCCTGGTGGTGCAGTGACTAAGAATCTATCTGCCAGTACAGGGGACACAGATTCAATCCCTGGTCCGGGAAGATCCCACATGCAGTGGAGTAATTAAGCCCATGCGCCACAACTACTGAGCCTGAGCTCTAGAGCCTGCGAGCCACAACTACTGAGCGCACCGCAACTACTGAAGCCCACACACCTAGAGCTTGTGCTCCATAACAAGAGAAGCCACCGCAATGAGGAGCCCGTGCACTGCAACGAAGAGTAGCCCCCACTCGCCGCAACTACAGAAGGCCTGCATGCAGCAACGAAGACCCAATGCAGCCAAAAATAAATAAAATTTAAAAAAAAAGAATTAATGGCTTACTGTCATTTGTAACATTTGATGTCATAAAGGTCAGAAATCTGGAACATGACAAGGGCCCCATGAGGTGACATCTGTGCTCTCTGGTGTTTGAAATTGATGATCAAGCCTTATGTTCCAAAGCCTTTCATAAAATTGGAATTTGGGCATTAGTTCTTCAGTCCTTGATCGAACTATGTAAATGGCCCCATTGACTGGTCAGGAGGGTTTCTGGTTTCTTTGGCTTGTAACACAAAGTATTCCGTATGCTACCACGGGATCAGCTTTGAAATATGAGGCATGATTTATGTCCACGTTTACAGACCTCCTATGTTACTGGATTTCTCTCCTGCTGAATGTGGCAAGTTCTGTTGACTTTTATCCTCCCCTAAGACCAGCAGAAATTTTCAGAGACCTTAGGATATGTGCCATGCTGAATAAGTCTTCTCTATGACCTTAATCCCTTCCCCAAGCCATTCCCTACTCCCATCCTAGTTCCCTGCCCCTTTTTTCTTACCTTTAACAGATTGTCTTACCTGAGCCCTTGGAGTCCCCCTTCAGGCTGAAGCCACCATCCTGCCTGAAGTTTTTACATAGGCTAAACTATATCCCCCATGCTTATTTTTGGACCTAAACATAATGTTTATCCTTCTTCATTGTCACCTGGTACTGAAGAGCAATCTTCTAAATAACTATTTAATTAAAGGAAGATGTGAAACTACTACGACAATCTATTTAGAAAGTAAAGAAATGAGAAACACGGCATAATGAGGACGATCACCTGCGACCATAGGAACGTTCAAAGGCAAGATGATAGTTCCCAAAGCTTCCGTTATTAAGAAAGAATAAAAATAGCCAAGATGGCGACTCCCCTGGTGGTCCAGTGGCTAAGACTCCACGCTCCCAGGGCAGGGGGCCCACGTTTGATCCCTGGTCAGGGAACTAGATCCCACACGCCACACTAGGAGTTCGTATGCCGCAACTAAAAGATCCCATGTGCCACAACGAATACCCAGTGCAGCCAAATAAATAAATAAATAGCTTTCTAAATAGCCAAGATGAACAACTCAAGAAGTTTATAAAAGTATTATAAAGTAATCCTGAAAAATGTAGAAGGAAGCAAGACCAGAAAATAGTCCAATTATTATATAGATCAAGAGCTGTTTCTTTGAAAATAATATAAAATAGACAAACCCTTGGCAAAATATAATAAAGAAAAAGGGGAGAAAAAACAAAATTTAGAATAAATACAATTTTTTATTTTAAGAGACTATTATATAAATTTTGTAGGATAAACTTGAAAATATAAATTAAATAGAATTTTTTGAAAACAAATGAACAGAATTGACAAGAAATGGACAAACCAAGAAATAAATTGTAAAATAAACCGAAGACCTGCCATTCTAAAAGACTTTATGACTAGGCGTTATTACTGGCGATAAGTTCTAAACTTTCAAGGAACAGATAATTCTCATACTAGATAAGCTTTTCTTATAGACAGAACACTATGAAAGGTAAAACACTCTCCAATGTATTCCTTTCAGCTAAAACCACCGTGATGCAAAACCTGCCAAAAATTGCCCGCAAATATAAAACAGATCAATGTAAACATATGTCAAGTTCACCTATAAACATAGATCTTCCCCAAATGCTAGCTAAAATAGTCGCAAGTTAAATTCAATCATATAGTGGTAGAATCACCTTCCACAATGAAATAGACATTTAAAAGGTAGCATATGTTCTGTCGGTGAAAAAATGAAAAACTGGAAAAAATAAGAAAGTTCACAAAATATTTATCCTTGTAATTCCACCATCAGGAAGTTTCCACAGTTAACATTTGAGTATATATCCTTACAGTGTTTTTTTCTCTGTATAAATTTCTTATGTAATTACGATCATGCTACTTTGTAGCCAGCAGACTGTCAGGGAAAGACCATGTACAGATATCCTGTGAGGTCCTCCCCTAATCTGGCAAAGAATTCAGAAACACAGCTGAGACCAAGCTGGAACGGGTGTACCCCAGGTGCCCTTGGAGGTTGTAACAGTACTAACACCTCAATCCTTTTACGCTTGGACCTCACATGTCCAGTCAAGAAGACTTACACAGTCTGCGTTCTTAATAATCCCATGTCAGAGCCTGTTTACAGACAGTGGGACCCTCTGATTCTTAAGCAAAACCCGGAGTCAGCGAAACCCCATCCTCTGTCCCAGGGAAAAAGCAGGGTTTAACACTTAAGTAGTCCTGATCTATTTCTCTGCCCTCAGATGACTGGAAAGCCCATTGCTTCACAAATACAGAGTGAGAATTTTTCACAACAGTAAATATTCTGTTCTAATACGGTTTTTTTTGGATTTTTGTTTGTTTGTTTGTTTATTTTGCGGTATGTGGGCTTCTCACTGTTGTGGCCTCTCCCGCTGCGGAGCACAGGCTCCGGACGCGCAGGCTCAGTGGCCATGCCTCACGGGCCCAGCCGCTCCGTGGCATGTGGGATCTTCCCGGACCGGGGCACGAACCCGTGTCCCCTGCATCGGCAGGCGGACTCTCAACCACTGCGTCACCAGGGAAGCCCACTCTAATATGTTTATAATGACTACATAGTACTGAAAAGTGTTCTCATAAGGGTGTATAATCCCCTAGTGTTGGGCATTTTGGTTGTTTACAAATCCTTTCCTATTGCAAATAGCATAAGAGCCTATAACCTTGTAGATAAATGTTTTTAAACATACCTGATTATTTTCATAGGGTAAATTTCTAGAAGTAGAATCTCAGCTCTGTCCCTTATTAGGATCCTTATTGTCCCTACCTAGAAGGAGACAGAATAATACCTACCCTGTAAGAAGGAGACCAAGGCATAAAGCAACAACTACAGAAATCTTGAGGGTCTCTGGTCTCGAGGGAGGTCTTGTCCGTTGTCCTCAGTTGCTATTTTGTGTTGGGATATGGCTGTTGTCCTCCCCTGGGGTCTGGGTGCTCCATTCTGATTTATTTGTAGAACTTTTCTTTGTTTGATTTTGTAGATTAATGAAACATGTGCAGTTTTTGCATTGTCAACAAGTGGTATTGTAACTTGCATTACAGTTTCTCATAGCTGATTTCATCTACTTTTTATGATTCTGTATGGTTTCTGACAGTTACACTTTTCTCCTGGGAGAAGCTGACTCCTCTGTTCCAAGCTCTCTGCCTGGCTGAGTGTCTATCAAGTCCCTCCTCTCTCTCTCTCTCTCTCTCAATCTCTCTCTCTCTCTCTCTCTCTCTCTCTCTCTCTCACACACACACACACACACACACACACACACACACACACACACAAACACACATGCTATGGCTCTGTGGTACCTGACACCAAGTGAATTCTCAGCAAAGGTCACACCAGTATCATCCCTCATCTCCATGCCATTTACTCTGAACATAAATTTAAAGAACCACCCACCTTTTTATCCTTAACATTTTTAGAACCGCACTTATTTGAGTCATTTTTCTCACAAGGCTATCTATATACCTGTTCTTTCTAGCTTTGGTACACAGACTTTTAAAATCAGAGCTTAATTTCCACAATAATGGTTTTTAACTAAATTAAGTAATGCCTAATTTGACTGGGTGATAAAATGGGCAGTGACTATAGAAGAGACCTGCTTGGTTGTTTCATTCATCATCTTTTGATACAATTAATCAGAGCTGGAGGTTGGAAGTACTGAGAGAGGGTTCCTTTCCACTTGATAAATTTTAAAAAAAATTTTAGTGGAGTATAGTTCCTTTACAATGTTGTGTTAGTTCCCAGTGTACAGTAAATCGATTCAGTTATACATATACATATATCCCCTCTTTTTTAGATTCTTTTCCCATATAGGTCATTACAGAGTATTGGGTAGAGTTTCCTGTGCTATACAGTAGGTCCTTATTAGTTATCTATTTTATATACAGTAGTGTGTATATGTCCATCCCAGTCTCCCAGTTTATCTCTCCTCCCCCTTATCCCCTGGTAACCATAGGTTTGTTACATCTGTGACTCTGTTTCTGTTTTGTAAATAAGTTCATTGTATCATTTTTTTTAGATTCCATATATAAGCAATATCATGATATTTGTCTTTCTCTGTCTAACTTCACTCAGTATGAAAATCTCTAGGTCCATCCATGTTGCTGCAAATGGCATTATTTCGTTCTTTTTTATGGCTGAGTAATATTCCATTATATATATGTACCTCATCTTCTTTATCCATTCCTCTGTTGATGGACATTTAGCTTTCTTCCATGTCCTGACTATTGTAAATAGTGCTGCAATGAACATTGGGGTGCATGTATCTTTTCGAATTATGGTTTTCTCCAGATATATGCCCAGGAGTGGGATTGCTGGATCATATGGTAGCTCTATTTTTAGCTTTTTAAGGAACCTTCATACTGTTCTCCACAGTGGCTGTACCTGTTTACATTCCCACCCACAGTGTAGGAGGGTTCCTTTTTCTCCATACCCTCTCCAGCATTTATTGTTTGTAGATTTTTTGATGATGGCCATTCTGACTGGTGTGAGGTGAAACCTCATTGTAGCTTTCATTTGTATTTCTCTAATAATTAGTGATGTTGAGCATCTTTTCATGTGCTTTTTGGCCATCTGTATGTCTTCTTTGGAGAAATGTCTATTTAGATCTTCCGCCCATTTTTTGAATGGGTTGTTTTGTTGGTTGATATTGAGTTGCATGAGCTGTTTATATATTTTGGAGATTAAACCCTTGTCAGTTGCTTCATTTGCAAATATTTTCTCCCATTCTGAGGGTTGTCTTTTCGTTTTGTTTATAGTTTCCTTTGCTGTGCAAAAGCTTTTAAGTTTCATTAGGTCCCATTTGTTTATTTTTGTTTTTATTCTCATTACTCTAGGAGGTGGATCAAAAAGATGTTGCTGTGATTTATGTCAAAGAGTGTTCTGCCTATGTTTCCCTCTAATAGTTTTATAGTATCTGGCCTTACATTTAGGTCTTTAATCCATTTTGAGTTTATGTTTGTGTTTGATGTTTGGGAGTGTTCTAATTTCATTTGTTTACATGTAGCTGTCCAGTTTTCCCAGAACTGCTTATTGAAGAGACTGTCTTTTCTCCATTGTATATCCTTGCCTCCTTTGTCGTAGATTAGGTGACCATAGGAGTGTGGGTTTATCTCTGGGCTTTCTATCCTGTTCCATTGTTCTATATTTCTGTTTTTGTGCCCGTACCATACTGTTTTGATTACTGTAGCTTTGTAGTATAGTCTAAAATCAGCTCCATTTTTCTTTCTCAAGATTACTATGGCTATTTGTGGTCTTTTGTGTTTCCACACAAATTGTAAAATTTTTTGTTCTAATTCTGTGTAAAATGCCATTGGTAATTTGATAGGGATTGCATTGACTCTGTAGATTGCTTTGGGTAGTATAGTCATTTTTACAATATTGATTTTTCCAATCCAAGAACATGGTATATCTCTCCATCTGTTAGTGACATCTTTGATTTCTTTCATCATTATCTTACAGTTTTATGAGTACAGGTCTTTTGCCTCCTTAGGTAGGTTTATTTCTGGGTATTTTATTCTTTTTGATGCAATGGTAAATGGATTGTTTCCTTAATTTCTCTTTCTGATATTTCACTGTTAGTGTATAGGAATGCAAGAAATTTCTGTGTATTAATTTTGTATCCTGCACCTTTACCAAGTTCATTGATGAGCTCTAGCAGTTTTCTGGTAGCATCTTTAGGATTTTCTATGTATAGTGTCATGTCATCTGCAAACAGTGACAGCTTTACTTCTTTTCCAATTTGGGTTCCTTTTATTTCTTTTTCTTCTCTGATTGCCAAGGTCGGGAATTCCAAAACTATTTTGAATAATAGTGGTGAGAGTGGACATTCTTGTCTTGTTCCTGATCTTAGAGGAAAAGCTTTCAGTTTTTCACCATTGAGAATGATGTTTGCTGTGGGTTTATAGTATATGGGCTTTATTGTGTTTAGGTAGGTTCCCTCTATGCCCACTTTCTGGAGAGTTTTTATCATAAATGGGTGTTGAATTTTGTCAAAAGCGTTTTCTGCATCTATTGAGATGATCATATGGTTTTTATTCTTCTTTTTGTTGATGTGGTGTATCACATCAGTTGACTTGCGTATATTGAAGAATCCTTGCATCCCTGGGATAAATACCCCTTGATCATGTTATATGATTCTTTTTAATGTGTTGTTGGGTTCAGTTTGCTAGTATTTTGTTGAGGATTTTTGCATCTATGTTCATCAGTGATATTGGCCTGTAATTTTCTTTTTGTGTTATATCTTTGTCTGGTTTGGGTATCCAGGCGATAGTGGCCTCATAGAATGAGCTTGGGAGTGTTCCTTCCTCTGCAGTTTTTTTGGAAGAGTTTCCGAAGGGTAGGTGTTAACTCTTCTCTAAATGTTTAATCGAATTTGCCTGTGAAGCCATTTGGTCCTAGGCTTTTGTTTGTTGGAAGAGTTTTAATCACAGTTCTATTTCAGTACTTGTGATTGGTTTGTTCATATTTTCTCTTTCTTCCTGGTTCAGTCTTGAAAGGTCATACCTTTCTAAGAATTTGTCCATTCCTTCTAGGTTGTCCATTTTATTGGCATATATAGTTGCTTGTAGTAGTCTCTGATGATCCTTTGTATTTCTGAGGTGTCCGTTGTAACTTCTTTTTAATTTCTAATTTTATTGATTTGAGTCCTCTTCCTTTTTTTCTTAATGAGTCTGACTAAAGGCTTATCAATTTTGTTTATCTTCTCAAAGAACCAGCTTTTAGTTTCATTGATCTTTGCTATTGTTTTCTTTGTCTCTATTTCAGTTATTTCTGCTCTGATCGTTATGATTCCTTTCCTTCTACTAACTTTGGGTTTTGTTCTTCTTTCTCTAGTTGCTTTAAGTGTACGGTTAGGTCGTTTATTTGAGATTTTTCTTGTTGAATCAGTAATTTTTTTAAAATTTTAGATGTTTAAATAAGCGGGCTGAGAGAATAAGCGTATTTGGCTAACCTCTTGTTTGTCCCTGCGAACCTGAATCCCTGAGAGAGGCGAAACTCCTGGTTGTGGTCTCTTTGTGTCTCTTCTAAATGGAACCACCTTAGGCTTTCAGAAGGTGTAAGAGTAAGACATAGATTAGCGAGTCTCAAACTGGTACCCCACAGGCCTCATCTGACCTACAGATGTGTCTCATTGCAAAAAATAAAATGAAACTTTTCATTGTTAAAAATTCTCAAATTAGTTACTAGCATTTTAAAATCAGGAGATTTGATATAAACATCAGGATTTGGGGCTTCCTCTGAAAAAAAAAAATTGAAGGATTTGGTAACACTGGCTCTTATTTCCGTGTGGCAGAGATCCGCTGGCCTGGGGAAGAAGTAGACCAGTCAGGACTGTCCAGCTTGACACTTTCCCACTGGGGAGCCAACGGTCCACTGCCTTTATCATCGTGTGTTAGGCATTTGTTTCTCTTATAACTGGACACTTCACTCATTTATGCTACTTGCCTGACCCCTGTAGGTTTTGGATTTTCAACCAGTGATATAGATAGTAGCTCTCTAAGTCATCTGTTCTATGAAATCTTTGGCAGCCCCAAGGCAACAGAAAAACTACATATGTGAATATATGAACATCTCGTAGGCTATTTCATAGTGTAATAAAATGCATTGGCTTACTGTGTCAAGAATCATTTTTCTTTCATTCATTCAGCTGAACGTTGTTGACAGCCTATTCATGCCGCACCGCCTGCTAGCACTGGGGATACAAGGATAAAGTAGATAATTCCTATCCTTAGTATGGTAAGGGCTACAAAAGAAAAATAGGTGATGTGCTAAGGGGCTTAGGGGAGGAAATGTTAACTCTTCCTGGGGGAATTGAGAAAAACTTTACAGAATAGGGTAATATTTGCAACCAAGTCCTGAAGAGTGAGTTGGAGGTACCCAGAAGAAGGAAGGGAGAGAGGGCTTCGTAGCATAGAAAATAGCGCATGCAGAGGCACACAGGTTGTCAAAACGGTGAGAAATTTATTATAGACAAGCTTTGGGGGTGCACCCTATGAGGTGTGGCTGAAGACTTGATTGAGGCCAGACCATGAAGAGCTTCAAAAGCTGTGTTTAATAGAAGACTTGTTCCTGGAGGTATTACAGAGCTAACAAAAACTTTTAGTACAAGACCAGCAGTCCTATCAGCGAACCTCCTTGTGCCAGCTTTCCATTTTCGTGTCTCATTACATGATTATAATTTTAGATCAGTTCATATCAATAGAGATGCCAACAATAAAGGAACACCATTGCCAGGGCACCGATTACAGTTTAGAAATCAAGCATGTGTTGAGTTCATCCGGAGTATTGAATGAGAGGGAGCTGGGACCTCTTCTAAATTATTAACCTTTCTTCCATCCCAGTGGCGTTGCCCACAGGCTGTTGGGCATCACGGCCATCCACGCGGTGCCCACTAGGCACAGAGCCTGCCTCCAAGTTCCTTGTTAGTTCAAAGCTCATGAACAACTTTGGATATTTACCCAGACCCCACAATATACTTGGCAGGAGCACCCATGCCTGTAAGATGCAGGCATTTAGGTTCCAGATCTCTTCTTTTACTGTCTGTATTCAGATTCAGCCCAGGCCAGATTCGGAAAAGAATGTGTCACTGCAGCCAAAGGAGGGAACACAGGAAGCAGATCATTTAGAATAAAGCTGGGACTCTCCCAAACGTGGATTTGGTCTTGGCCACTCACAAAACCAGCAAAACATGTCATGAAATCAAAATACCAGAAGTAAATAAACCATCCAGGGGAGAACTGGGCTCATATTATATAGCAGATGAAATCTAGAGTACATTTAAAGACATTCTGTGCAAGGAAGTGCTGTTAACATTGGAAAAGCACAAGAGGGGCTGAAATCCCCTTAAGTGTTTTTTTATTGGAAAAGAAAGATTGTAGCCTTTTTGAAAGGTTAAATCCTTCTTCCTTTAACTCATTAACCTAGTGATAGACTTTTTTCTATTGATTCTTTCATTTCGTAATCACAGGTGAATACCTATTATTCCCAGGCACTGTGCTAAGTTTGGTGACACAAAGCCTTTTATTCCACGACCTCAGTGATGTTTTCATGCCCACACGTTTACAGTGGCACCATGTTCCTCAAATAGCAGAGGGTCCAAGAACTCTCCTAAAACTTGTCCAATGCTGTGTCATCATGTCAAGTCAATCCATGTTATCGTTTCAGAAAAAAGTTGCTTTTTAAATTAAGTTGACAGAACTGCTAGCGTCTTTGGTATGGAAACGTGACAACTAGTAAGCACGCCAAACTTGGCAATTTTAAATATATAAAGTTTAAAGTCTTCTTTCAGGAGGGTCTGTCTGATACGTCTTTTTCCATCTTCTTGATTCCATGACTCCAAAGAGCCTTCCTGGCTTCACTGAGCCCATCCTTCTGTTAGTTCTCATCTGCAGTGATGACCATCCCCGGCTTCTTTATTCTGCCACCCTGGCTGCTGCAGCTCCCCCAGCAGAGGCAAAGCAACTGCACGCGCTCCTGGCAAGAGCAGTCATTGTGCCGAGTCCTGAATGACCAGCTGTCCCCCAGAGACCCACAAAAAGGCTAGTTAATGGAGCAGGCTTTCTGCAGGTAGGGGTAGTTATCTTGATCCCACAACTGGAACCACCAGAGCCCTTGCACACAAGCCTGCCCCCATCCTTGACGTGGATTGCTTCCAGCGACACTGTCTCCACCGGGACCATTGAAACATGAATGTATTCAGCCCTGACTCCAGAGGACTGGGGCCTCACAGCACTTCAAAGCAAAGCAGGAAGAAAACCTGAAATTCTTGGCTCTCCCGACGGTTTCAAAAACAAATAATAATTACGCCAGTAAAACTGTCGTTTTAAGTCAATTTCCTAATTTAAGGAAGGAAAACATAAAACTCTGAGACTTTTCTGCCAATCTAATTCAGATCAGAGACTCTGTCTTGCTGGGCTAGTGGGTCTCATTACGATAGGACAGCAGTCAGAAAAGGAAGGCAGCACAGGAACTGTTTAATGGCCGTTTTCCCAGAAATTAAAGTGCAGCTTTTCAAAAGACAGTCACTTTGCGGTGCAAGCCCCAGGGAACTGCACACACGTTGCTGCCTCTGCCGCAAACACAGCAACCAGGTGCACACAGCAGTGGCTTCAGTGTCCTTTGTTGTCGGAATGAAAGTGGGAGAATGTACCGCTTGGTGATCAAAGCCTTTGACCATCATATAAAACCAATCAAAATGCTCTTTATTTCCCTTAATTTCCTAGTCTTCAGCAAATGTCATTCCAGGGTGTGGCGGGGAGACAGACCTCTTTCCTCCACCATGTGTTGCTTGGCTCTGGGGAGTTTTTACGTTTTGGTTGGTTTGTTTGGGTTGGGGTGGGTTTCTGTCTGTTTGTTTTTGGAGTTTTCCCCCAGTGTTTGGGGGACTTCCTGACACACTGTTAACATGGATCCCAGCCGTTCGTGTTCAGTCACAATCTAATAACCTTCTTTTTTTTTTTTAATGACTCCATTGATAGTAGCCATGTCGACTCAGCTGCCAGGAAAGATGGATTTTAGTTCATAAGGGAAGAAAGAAATATTGCAACCCTTTGATCACTAACCGTCCCTTCCCAGCCTCTGTAAAAAGATCCAGGATCCCTCACTCAACACCAGAACAAACAGCAGGCTGGAAAAGGAATTGTTGCAGCTCAGGCAAGGCGTAAAGGTGCAGATGTTGTCTGACGTTGAAGAATTTTGTCAGACAGTAGGTATGGACCATGACATTGGCAGAAGAAATAAAAACCACTAGGGAAGGTTATGTTCAAACTCCATTTTTCCCTAAGCCTGCAGTTCAAAACAGTGCTTTGACTTTCAGGTACATCCTGTAAGATAGTTTCTTGTCTTATCATTCCTCTGGGAGAAGCAAGGTTCCAGTGAGTTTTAAACATTCCCCCCCCCCCCCATCCCTGCCCCAACACTGAGGATTTATGAGGCTCTGTCCTTGAGCAAAGCATTTGTCAAAGATTTAAGGGGCGGGTGAAAAGGGTCCTTTACCTTGTCCTGGCTGATTTGCACTTGAGACCATAAACTCTCTGACAAGCTCCCTCAGCCCTGGGCCTTCACTCGCATTCATCCTGTTGAAGCAGTGGTCCCGGCTGGAAGGGGCAAGCAGATATTTGCTGACTTGACATTTAAAAAGTGGTCACTGCATTTTCTGGGTTTAGAGTTTGACCTCAAAAAAACAGTCAGGTGTGTTTCAATGCAATTAATAAAGGACTTTGAAGATGTTGACTATTATGTGAGTATTGAAACTTTCTTTTTGGCTCACTGTTTGGGTGGATGTGTGTGATGTGAATTTTTGTGGTTAATTAATTACCATGAGAAGTGTCCGTGTTTCCTGTTCTCTTTGAGTCTATAATTTGAGTATGTAACTTTCTGGCAAATTTCAGCAGGGATACGAACATCGAGTATAATTCCAAATAGTATTGCTATAAGCCACTGTACTGGGGTTGAATTTTAAAGTCTAAAATATTTTAAAATGTGTGAGTGAGGGATCTTCAGTTCTATAATAAAGGGCTCAAAGGAAAATTACTTGTTTATACAGCAAGCCGGCTCCTGTAAAGACTACAGGACTCGCCTCTGTGGGCAGGAAGAGGTGGGAAGCAAGACAACTTTGTCAGTCCCGCTGTCTCCGGAACCTTCCAGCAGGCCATGAGAGCACAGAGCAGGACACTGTGCCCTTCCTCACAGCCCACTTCCTAAAATAAAGCAAACAGACATTTTCGTTCTTTACAAAACATTTCAAGCATTTTAGATTTCCTTGCCTTTTTGTCGGTGATTGGAATCGGGAATGCATTTGAAAAGCCATTCCCAGAAACAGGAGCAAACTAGAAACAGTCCTTCTGCAGTTACACCACCTTCCCCTCTAAAACGATCACACAAACTAGTCACACTGACGAGGGCCTGATTACCAAGTGGCACCAACTTTCACTCCCAATTTAATTTCTGTGCATCCGTTGTTTTAACTGTGAGGCTGCTTTGACCTTGACGGTGGCTCTGGAGCTTCAGGTGACGCTGACAGATGCGCAGGCTGGTGGAACAACAGCTCGCTCGGTGGTGTATGCGTGTTTGCTCACTTGGCTTTCCTCCCCTTCCCTTCCCGGGGCCTCGTGGGCTGACAGTGCCGGCCTCCCGCAGGCCGACTGCAGGGCCTCCGTGCCCTCCAGCAAGGGCAGCAGCAGCGGCAGCAGCAGCAGCGGCAGCAGTTCCTCCAGCGACTCGGAGAGCAGCTCGGGATCTGACTCAGAGACCGAGAGCAGCTCCAGCGAGAGTGAGGGCAGCAAACCCCCCCACTACTCCAGCCCTGAGGTAAGGACACGCCGGCCCCTGAGCGCCTCCCCTGCCTGCGTCTCCCCGACCCGGTGAGCGAGGTCAGTCTTCCTCCGAGTGTGGTTCACACACCTCCTGCTCCTCCAGCCTCGGTGCTATGACACTGGCCTGCGAGGCGCCGTGACCTCTCTAGGCCACCACCTCCTGGCAGCCTGCCGGGGTTGGTTTAGGCTCATTTCCCCCAGCCCCTCCTCACAGTGCTCCTAATCACAGAGCTTCCTTTGAAGTCTAGAAACTTCATCTCTTATGGTCCCCAAATTCTCTATCTTGACGTCCAGAACTTTCCAAGTATGCTGTAAACATCACTGACTGGAAGTAACCTGAGGATCGGGTCTCCCTAAGGGTCAGCCGAGGCAATAAGCAGACAGGGCAGCTCCCTGCCTGGAAGTGTGAGCCCCCGTAAATCACGGGGAAAGGAGTTTTGTGGATTGGACATGGTTAGGATCTTACCTTTTTTCAGTTCATCACAGATTAGGAGAACAAGGGCTATAAATATGAATAAAACCTCCTTTGTTTTCTTTGTAAAAATATAAAAAGGAAAATTAGCATCAACTTACAAATACTAATGAAAACTTTTATAGCTATGATGAGTATCTGTGTGGAAGATTTAGGTGCCTCCTATAAAAATATTATAAGGTCCCAATAAAAGCCATTGCTACTTCTACTTTAAAGGGGAAAAAGGGGAAAATTTAATAGCAATTCAGAGCATGGATTCTTGAGAGAGGGCTGAGAGCACCCTTCTCTAGTCCCTGGATCTGTAAGGGTAGACTTTGATTTCTAAAGAGGGAATAAAATATGCTTCTTCTTGAGTGAATAAACATTTGATATTACTGTGGCTCATAGGATTTAGCTTTTTACCTACAACCTTCTGTACCACTCTGGGCCCAAATTTCTAAATATGCTCTAAAATGAAACCAAGGGCTTCCCTGGTGGTGCAGTGGTTGAGAGTCCGCCTGCCGATGCAGGGGACATGGGTTCGTGCCCCGGTCCGGGAAGATCCCACATGCCGCGGAGCGGCTGGGCCCGTGAGCCATGGCCGCTGAGCCTGTGTGTCCGGAGCCTGTGCTCCACAACGGGAGAGGCCACAGCAGTGAGAGGCCCGCGTACCGCAAAAAAAAAAAAAAGAAACCAAACCCACATATGCAGACCTTGGCGGTGAGAGGTTTTTTTGTTTTGTTTTGTTTTTTTTGGCCACACGACAATGCGTGCAGATCTTAGTTCCCTGACCAGGGATCGAACCTGTGACCCCTGAAGTGGAAGTGTGGAGTCTTAACCACTGGACCCCCAGGGAAGTCCCCAGGAGCACCTTTAAGGGCCAGCAAGACCCATGTTTCCAGCTTGTGTACCTGTGTCTCTGTCTCTCTCTGTCTCTCTCTCCCTTTCCCTATCTATCTTTCTATCCCTATCTCCCTATTTAAGGGGAAGGCCCTTGACAACATTAACCTATAAAAGCCATATGTTGATATAATCCTGACTTTTCCCAGAAACTAAATTATTTTTCCTTCTTCATCATTTCATTCATTCATCCATTCATTCACTCATTTAGTGTTCCTTCAACGAAGATCTATTGAGTCTCTGCCACAGATATGATGCTTGGCCCTGAGAGACAGCAATGAGCTGACAGAGAAGGTTCCTGTCTTCACAGAGCTGATATTCTAATAGGAGTAATTTGAAACAAACAAAAATACAGGAGTTAAATAAAACAGAGGCGTTAACCAGGCTTCTTCAGAGCCAGCTTTATGCTCTAATTTGTTGAAAAACTCCAGAATATTTAGTAGAAAGAACTGGGTTCCAGGGACATCGCAAGAGCCAGGGGGGACAGTGGCGGTAGATTAAAAGCGTTAGGGTCTGTGAACGTTACCTCCACCCCAGGCTGTTTGTGACTTTGAAGGTTAAATTCAGGAAAGTTGAGTCTCATTGGCGCGCTGAAATGTGACTCCTGGAGTTTCTAGGCGAGGCTGAAAGCAGCCTTGGAGAAGTACAGCTATAAACGGCTTTAAGCAGATTCTCTCTAAATGTCACTGAGATAATCACAAAGACCTGAACTCTTGGGTGATGAAAGGAAGCACTTGCCGTTCCTTGTTTCTTCCAGCAGCTACCAGAGGCCCCTAGCTGAGGAGAAGGAGGGGAGCCTGGTAACACAGGCCTCAAAGTTTAAGTTGCCTGAGGCCGCGGGTAGCTTTCAACTCCTGGCTTCTCTATGCAGAGGGAGTGCAGGAGTGACAAGGGATGTAGCCACACTGCGGGTGACTTCTTTCTGCTGGAAAGGAATGTATTCCTTGGAATAAAAGCAAGGTTTCTTTTAACATTTTTCCCAAGGTGACTAGAGAGACACGCCCTTCAGAAATACAATGAGGGAATTCCCTGGTGGTCCAGTGGTTGGGACTCCCGCATTTTCACTGCCAAGGGCACGGGTGTGATCCCTGGTCAGGGAGCTAAGATCCCAGAACCCGTGTGGCATGGCCAAAAATTTTAAAAAAAAAATTAGAAAAGAAATACAGTGAGTTTGCAGAATGAAAGTTGCGAAGAGGGGAAGCATTACCTGCTGAGTCTCCACGGCATCTCTGCCTTCTTCTGGCCTAGCTAGCCCAGGACCCCTTAAAGAGAGCAGTGAGACCCCTTTTCCTTCCCCCCCACAGGACAGTCCAGCTCTTTATAGCCACACACCTCACATTCCGTTGTCAAGACCTGTTTACGCTGCTTTGCAGCAGAACATTTGTGGCCCTCCTTTCCTTCCTGGAAATATCCTGAGGCCCTCCTATTATCAAGCAGGAGACCCTCTTGATATCCCAAGACACCTGCATTCTCCCCCTCAACATCCAGCACTGGACACCCACTTGGCTCTCCTGAGTTTCATACGAGCTGTTGTTTATGGCCGTGGCTGTAGAAAGCCACTGCATTTCACATGAATCACCGTAGTCTAACCCCTTGTCTGCAAGCTAGCACGGAAGAGACCCCGAAAACAGTATTTCCGTCACTGCAGCCTGACGTTTGCTTGCTTCTCCTCAGCCTAATTGTTTTCATTTGAGTTGTATCTTCTTTCCTGGCCTGGGACATCCTTTCACGCCAGAGCTTCACAGGGGGAAGCGCCTCGCCCTTCAGTTAGCACGTTTACACCAGCACACAGAGCTCCTTAGACGGGTCTTCCCCAAGTAAAGGATGCTGCAGGGACAAGAAAGAGCCTGGTCACAGGATTTTGAGGAGATCCAGCATAAAGTAGGTGTCACCTGTTTCTTTACCGAAGAGCATCATTCAGCCCTTAATTTTGCTCATGTAAACGGTGTTCTCCACTGTGGCATTTCCCAAATGTATCTGACCACGGAAACTTTTCTTTATTGGGATATATGAACTCAAAGCCACGGAAACTTTTCTTTATTGGGATATATGAACTCAAAGCACATTTTGGAAAATGCTGCCCTAGATGTTCTTGAAAATCAGCAGGTACACGATACAAGTTATTCATTGATTCAATAGGCTTCTCCTTAATTAGGCATCTGTGGGGTATGTGGCAGTGGGTGCTCTGAAGGGTATAGATGAAGTAGAGACTAAAGTACACGGTGGAGAGCTTATACACTGATCAGAGGGAAGATTGATCAGAGAGGAGAGTCCTGGATGGAAATACAAAGCAGCAAGCCAGGAAACAATCAAATGCACTGGGCAGAAACCCTGATGGACAGCTCAGGAAATGGACCAGAGCCAGCAGCATGGCAGGAAAGGAACCCCAAGCCCTGAGTTCCCCCTTCTCCCCTGCCACCTAATTCTTGGCTGTTTGAGCTTCCTTGGCCACAATGGTTTCATCCCCGAAATGGCGGATAATCCCATGCCGTCTAATCTGTGACGCTGTTCTGAGGAATAAGTGATACAAATGGAGTGACAGCTCATTGTGAGTCATTATTAGGAGGAGCAGAGTCATAGCGTGCTGTCCCCCTAACCTATTACGGGTCCTGCGAGGGATACAAAGAAGCAGAGACCTGGCCCCTGCTGGAAAGCAGTGTTGGGCTTTGTTGAAGACACAAGATTTATATACATGAAATGGCTGTGGACATCAAAAGGTGATGCATTAAGGATAACAGAAGGCCACAGGTGTTATTTGGAGAGTTAGTGGTGTCTCCAAAAATCAATCTAATTCCATCATTTTAGGTTGAAGACTGACATTTCTCAAAAGAAACGAGGTCCCTCTTTCGTGAGGCTACACCAGAGAGTAATGGGAGACTGGCAAGGCAGCAGGGGAGAGAATCTGGTCTTTAAGCCCAGACAAATGTGGGTTTAGCCTTGGTGGTGCCTGGTAGCTCTGCAGCTTTGGGCATTTCACTTAACCTCTCTGAGCCCCATCTACAAACTAGGGGCGACAGTATTTCTTACCTGTATGGATTCAGTTAGATGATGCCTATAAAGTGGGAGCACATTGTAGGTGTTCTGGCAAGGAGAGACGGCTGTTAGGGGATGGATGCCCGAGGAATTTGGATTTTTGTTTGAGGGGCAAGAGGAGGTCCTTGTAGATCCTTTGAGAAAGAGAATGTGATTTAGTGATGTTTTGAAAATGGTCCCTCAGCCTCATTTCTTCAGCTGTGAAGAGGAGAAAAAGTGTCCCTAGAGCACATCAGGCAGTGGGCCCGCACTCAAGTGCTTCAGTTCTCCCTTCACTGTTAACGCTCCCTCCAGGAAGTTTTAGTGGGAGTCTCCCCGTGAGCCGCTGTGTTTTAGCTCCAGGCGCACGTCTGTGTTCTCCCACATAAGAGATGGGAGGTGTGGGAGGCCCAGGATGCTGGGGATGAGGGCGAGCTAGCGTGAGACGTGGTGCTGGGGCCAGTGTGAGTGGCAGGCTCTGCCGTAAATGGTCCACCCTCTCCCCGTGTGTGTCCCCTTCTGCAAGGCCGCTTCAGCATCCATTCATATGACTGGGCCCCATTTATCTGGGGAAACTGAGGCACAGAAGTCACTGACTCGCCGGTGGTCCGAGAGAAATGGGGTGGGGAGGAGACAGCCTCAGAGCCATAGCTGTGTTTGCCACCAAAGTAGCCTTCAACCACACCCGGCTAATCTCAGGGCAGGCGAGAGCTTCCCCTTGGCGAAGAAGAGGTCCTGCTGCCCTGCTTCCTCTCTTGCGTCACTGGCGCAGGATGGACCAGGTCAGGTGTGCTCTGCAGGTTCCATTGTCCCCTATCTCTGGAGAAGCCAAATTAAAGCGAGGTCAGAATTTACACAGGACAACTCAGAGGTGCAAAAAAAGACGTATCGTTTTGTTCTTTTGCCTCTTGCTTTGGGAGCCCTGGTCCTTTGGACGGCATGAAAGCAAATGAAGCAGAAAGTTAAGTCACACAGCAGACTCCCTATCAGGGTCATGAGAGATTCCCCTTCTACACCTGTATCCCAGGGGGAGGCTCCCCTTCCTCAGGGTGCCAAGGAAAGGGCCTGGAATCCCCATGCTGGCCTCCACTGAAAGGTCTCTTGTCATTCCCAGTCCCTGGACACCCTGCGCTGTGGTTCCCTGAAGTGTAGACAGTCTCATCTGTTTTGGGGGAACCAGCAGGATGTCCACGGTCCCTGCCACAGCTCCAGTGCCTGGTGCCCACACCCTGTGGCCACTTCATCTTGGCCCCAGGCCCTGCTGGCCCATTAAAGGCTTCCCATCTCCCTAAGCTGTGCCCCAGATGCCTCCAGACTCAGCCAGGACCCTTGGGTCTAATATTACTGCCCTCCCCTCCCTCCCCTCCCCTCCCCTCCCCCCCCCTCCCCTCCCCTCCCCCAAGATCCTTGCTGCACGTGGCTATGCCCCAAGTTCTGATCTTAATACCAACCTCACTGTTGAGAACCAAATCTTGATACATGAAAGGAAGCTTTAGGAAATTATTATGTTAGAAAACAGTGGTTTTCGCCTACAAGGTTGCCTGACTTCCTCTGGGCTTTAACCAATCAAGTTTGAAGTGCAAAGCTAAGCTGATTCTTTATTTTAGGCTGGTATTTAGTCTTCCCCTGGATCATCAGAAGCCATGAATTCGTAGGGCAGAGACCATAGGGAAGGAAAAATACATCACCTTAATCACTTCAAAAATTTTCCCCATTTCACCTATATTCACAAATTGATAATACTCTAGCTAAAGTTCTATACTTATCAATATACCTCTTTTCTATTAATAATCACAGATGCTGGATAAATGGACTTTTATTAGAAATCAACAACATTTACTCCCTGTAAAAGCATCAGTTCTTAACCTTTGAATAAGACGTAGCTGCCTAGAGATATGAATGAAAGCTATGTCCCTCTCCTCGAAAAATGCGTCTACATGACATTTCACATTCTGTTACAGGGCATTCACTGACCTGCCCTCCCCAAGTCCCCACCACTGCCCCCGCCCACCCACCCACCCCCCGGAGCCAATCTATGGGCCAGAGTTTAAAACCTGAAATGTCCAGGATTTGCTTTAAGGTAGCAAAACTGCTTGCAGGAAAGGTTTCCATTGTCACCTCCTCATCTGAAATATTTCGGGCAAAGTGTGACGGATGCAGGTTGAGGATGGACAAACCAAGTCCAGCCATCAAAGTGCACTGGGCACACACAGGTAGTTCTTTGGGAGTTTAGTTTCCACTCAGTCCCCTTTTTTAATTCCACCCCCCTCCCCGTATTTTAAGTCTCCCAAAAAATGAGTGCTTTAACACTCAGGGTCTCCAAACTACACCCCAGTTAACTTTTGTGGACTCTCACGTTTATGTATGTCTGTATAAATATAAAAATATATACATTGTATAACCCTCAGAAATGTTGGAAAGGGGTCCTAATGAAGCATAGTGCATAGGCCTCCAACTGCTGCAACGGCATTTCAGTGCCGGGGACCAGGAAGCGGGCAGCATCTCTGCATCTTGTGTGCCCACTGATGCTGCACACACCTACAGCTTCCATGTTCCTTGTTTCCAGCCCATCCATTGTCTGCCCTAAGTCGAGAGGAAAACAGCCAGGCCCCTTTTACGTGAGCCCATCATAAAAGATATTTGTTTGTCGCTGGTTTTCTGCTTTTAGGCCGAACCAGCGTCCTCTAACAAGTGGCAGCTGGATAAATGGCTAAACAAAGTTAATCCCCACAAGCCTCCTATCCTGATCCACAATGAAAGCCACGGGCCCGAGAGCAATCAATACTACACCCCGGTGAAGGACGAAGCGCCAGACTGCGGGAAGCTTCCCGACAACGTCTGCCCGACCAGCCTGAGAGACAAGGACATCAAGAGCGCCTGCAAGGAGGAGCAGAGGCCGAGGACCGCGAACAAGGCCCCGGGGAGCAAAGGGGTGAAGCAGAAGTCCCCGCCCGCGGCCGTGGCCGTGGCCGTGACCGCCGCCGCCCCGCCGCCCACGGTGGCCGGTGCGCCCGCCGAGAGCGCGCCCGCGCCTGCCCGGAGGTCCGCGGGCAAGAAACCCACGCGGCGCACCGAGAGGACCTCCGCCGGCGACAATGGCCACCGGCCCGAGGAGCCCGCAGCCGCGGACGCTCTGGGGGCGAGCGCGGGGATCCCCCCGGAGCCCCCCAAGCCCCGGCCCTGCAGCAACAGTAGGACCAGCCACCGCAAGGAGCTGCGCTCGGCCGTAACCGGCGAGAAGCGCCGCACGCGGGGGCTGAGCCGGATCGTCCCCAAATCCAAGGAGTTCATCGAGACCGAGTCGTCCTCGTCGTCCTCCTCCGCGGACTCGGACCTGGAGTCGGAGCAAGAGGACTACCCTCTGTCCAAGGCCACTGCCGCCTCCGGGAACGACCCGAGGCTGAAGGAGGCTGCCAGCAGCATCAGCGGTGGCGGCCCGCGGGCCCCTGTGGGCTCTATCAACGCCAGGACCACCAGCGACATCGCCAAGGAGCTGGAAGAGCAGTTCTACACACTGGTCCCCTTCGGCCGCAATGAACTTCTCTCCCCGTTGAAGGACAGTGACGAGGTCAGGTCACTCTGGGTCAAAATTGACCTGACCCTCCTGTCCAGGATCCCAGAACACCTGCCCCAGGAGCCGGGGGTCCTGAGCGCTCCCGCGGCCAAGGACACTGAAAGCGCCCCGCCGAGCCACGCATCCGATGCGCCCGCAGAAAAGGCTTTGCCAAAATCCAAGAGGAAACGCAAGGTAGGCCTGGAAACCCGAGGGGCTGAGGGCACGGCGGGAGGGAGGGCTCTCCCTGAACTTGTGGGCAGCAGGTCTGCTGGTCTAGAATGTTCCCGGAGCAGGAGTTCTATGTGACTTTCCTCAACAAACGTTCATAGAGCACTTTATGTATGCCAGATACCTTTGTAAGTACTTGACACGTATTAACTCAGTTAAATCCTTAGCACTGCCCAATGAGGGAAGTATCCTTATTATTGCCACGTTATAGATAATTAAGGTCCGTCTCACTGCATGTGGAAGTAGGTGAACGGGAAATTTTCCCTGAGTGTGTGTGGAGAGGCAAGCTGGAGGCCGGGCCTGTGAGAAAAGCTAAATACGGGTGAACCCCATTCTTTGCTGGAAGGGGTGGGATCGTTCATTGACTTTAGAAGCCGGCAGCCTCAGAGAGTTTAGTAAGGCTGTGACTGGGGTGAGGCGTGAATCCGGAAGTGCCTAGTGGGGACCGTGGACGACGGGGCCCCGGGAGGGGACGCCAGCCTGGTGCATGAGAGCCAGCGGCTGGCGCTCCCGTGGCATTGATCAGGAGAACTTTGTGGTGGAGACGGGCTGGGAACAGGGCCCTCAGGAGGAGGGACTTCTGAGTCATCAGAGGGTCAGGGATGAGGTGCCGCCAAAGGAGGGAAGCAAGCTGAACAAAGGCGGGTTGAACGAAGTGAGACAGGCAGCTCAGGTACTCGGAGAGCAGGACGTTTGTCAGGAAGCAGACCCAAATGCTCGGCCGTTTGGCCGTTTTTGAAGATTTTTGAGCACAGGAATAATTTAATCATAATTTTAAACCAATTTTGAGGATTTTTATTCCCTCCTGTTACTGCATCTTCAAAAGTAACTTGGACCACAGTGGAAAACACAATGCGTGACAAGCCAAAGATTGTAGTCATCGTGGATGGTCCCAAATTTAGGAGAAAATCATTCACAACAGTTAACACGTATATATGTCCCCATGAGGGATGCTGTTCTTGTACATATTAAGTCGTCTATAAAGTCCTTACAACTTTATGAAGCAAATATTATCGTCATGTCAGATGAGGAAACTGAGGCTCAGAGTGCCTAAAGGGACTTGCCCCAGGTTCACATAGGTGAGAAAGGGCAGAGCCAGGAATGAAGCCTGGGTCTGTGGCTCCAGGGTCTCCCAGTAAGAAGTCAGCATGAGATTTGTGCAGTATTTTCCCCACAGGGCCCCTGCTCAGAGGGCTCTGTACTTGGAGTTTAATGCTTGCAGTTGCCATCTTGGAATTCTTCATTTTATTTTTGAATTTGTGTTTAGTAAGTGAAATGTGATGGGACGATAGAGCCTGCGCGGTCCCACCTCCTGCCCATTTCCCAGGACAGGTTCTGCCTGCCCCGTGGCCCCTGTGCACTCCTAGCCCTGTGCAGCATCCCCTCCGCATCCCCATCCAGGGGCCAAGGCACAGGCCTAATGAGGGTCGGGGTCAGGATGGGCATCTCCCCACCCCAATCCCAGTACTGAGGGGTCCTCCAGGGGAGATTGCAGTCCAATCCGCAAGGGGTTGCCAGTTGGCCTTGGGGAAGGGGAAATGCCTAACTGGACTTCCTCACCCCTTGACCCATGGGTTCCACAAATGGCTGGCGGGGGAAACGCTTCACTGGTGGGCTGCGCACAAGCGCCCTGTCGCAGGCCCAGGCCCCCGGTACTTGGGAGTGTCTACACATGCCCCCCAGGTATCCCCGTGCCTCAAGGAGCACAGTACAAAATAGCAAATAAACACAGCGTGACAGGTCAGGAGAGAGACTTTGAAAGACACGAAAGACAAGAAAATGTTTCCGACTTTAGTACTTTATAATGTTAGTCTTTAGCTGCTTGCTTTTTTTTTTTTTTGAGGTATAATATAATGATTTGATATTGGTTTATAAGTATCGCAAAATGATGACCACAGTAAGTCCAGTTAACATCCGTCACTGTCCACAGTTACAAATTTCTCTTCCTCCTGGTGAGAACTTTCAGGATCTCCTCTCCTAGCTACTGTCAAATATGCACTACGATATTATTAACTATAGTCACCATGCTGTATATTCCATTACGTCCCCATGACTTCCTCATTTTATAACCAGAAATTTGTACCTTTTGACCTCATTCATCCATTCTGTACTCCCCCCAACCCCAGGCAGTCAGCAGTCTGACAGCATAAGCTGGGAGGAGGTTTGGTTTCTGTTTTTAGATTCCGCATGTCAGTGAGGTCGTAAGGTATTTGTCTTTCTCTGTCCGACTTGTTTCACTTATCATAATCCCCTCTAGGTCCATCCGTGTTGTTGCAAATGGCAGGCTTCCTTCTTCTGTTGTACGCACATATATGCCGCAGTACCCTTATCCATCTGTCTAGCCGTGGACATTGGCTTCCTCGTCTTAGCCGTTGTAAATAACGCTGCGGTGAACATGGGGGTGCAGATATGTTTTCAAATGAGTGTTTTCGTTTTCTTTGGATAAATACCCAGAAGTGGGATTGCTGGATCATGTGGTAGTTCTATTTGAATTTTTTGAGCAACCTCCATCCTGTTTCCACAGTGGCTGCAGCAATTTACATTCCCACCAACAGTGCACTAGGGTTCCCTTTGGTCCACATCCTCACAGACTTACTAGTTTTAGTTTTTTGGATAATAGCCATCCTGAAAGGTATGAGGTCCTATCTCGTTATGGTTTTGATGTGCATTTCTCTGATGATTAGTGATGTTGAGCATCTTTTCATGTACCTGTTGGCCGTCCATATGTCTTCTTTAGAAAATGTCTAATCAAATCCTCTGCCCATTTTTCAACTGGATTTTTTTGTTTGTTTCTTTGCTGTTGAATTGTATGAGTTCTTTATATATTTGGGGTATTAATCCCTTCTCAGATATACGATTTAGAAATATTTTCTCCGATTCACTAGGTTGCTTTTTCATTTTGTTGATGGTTCCCTCTGCTGTGCAGAAGCCTTTTAGTTTAATATAGTCCCACTTGTTTATTTTTTGCTTTTGTTGCCTTTGTTTTTGGTGTTAAATCCAAAAAAATCATCACCAAGACTGACATCAAGCATCTTTTCCTGCTTTTGGAACAAGGCTCCCAGCATTTTCATTTTGCACTGAATCCCGCAAATCACGCAGTCAGCCCTGGCCTCCTGGGTGACCTTCCCTTCTGTGGACTTCAGTTTCTTTGTTTGTAAAATGGTGACATCTTTGCAGGGGTGTTGTCAGAGTCACATGATATAATGCAGTAATGCGGGTTAGCTCACTACATACCTACCCTCTTTCCTTCTGTTTTCCTCTCATACCCTGCCCTCCCCCTTACTCGTTGGATTGGCTTGTCCGTCAGTCCCCAGGTGATTAATTGATTAATGAGTGAATCAGCCAGTCATCTGGAGATGGATGGATAAATGGACAGGCTGATGGAAAGAGAGAGAGAGAGGTATTTCAGAGATAGAAATTGATAAACATACAGATAGATTGGAAATATATATAGCTGTACAGGTATATTTAGATAGAGATGTGCAAAAACATATACATGTATATTCCATAGTATTCTGTATTTAAATAATTTTACTATTCATGGGCTTTTTTATTTTAACTTACAAAACTTCATTTACACTAAGTCTCACACTCAGCTCTCCTCATGAAATCTACTGAATCATCATTAAACTCACACAGAGAAGTGAAAGAACATTTTCACAGCACTCTTTACTCAGTATCTGGGGTGTGAAGCCCTCAGTTTTGGGTGCTGGAGGTGGGACACCGCAGACCTGGCTGCCAGGGTGCAGAGTCGAGCCCTGCCAGAGCCTGGAAGCCAGAACTGGGGGTTCAGAGCTTTGGCTTGGACCCTTACGGGGGCACAGTTTCGGCGTGAGCTGCTGGGGTCCTTGCAATAGAGGCTGTGTAACAATCCCAGCTGGAGAGAGAAGGTCAAAATTTCTCTATCTTTGGTGCCAGTGCTTGTCTCCTGGAAAGCTCTGCTGAGAGCCCTACATGTGCCTGTACCGTGTTGCTGCGATCTCACCAAAAATGGAATTTGGCTGAGTGCATGTGCCTCGTACCCTAGTACACGCCTAGGTTAAATGCCATCGTGGAAACCAAGAATCCAGTCAAACTACTGTTTTATAAAAATGTCCTTTGAGGCCATGAATTTCAAAAGAAAGGTCCGAGCTTGTCACTGCCCTTACAACATCAAGCCCAGGATAGGTCGCTGTGCCTTGTTTGGGTACCAAGAAACGCCAAAGGGAGGGATGCTGAAACTCCAGAACAGGTCTTCTTTGGAGGGTGGAATCTGCCTGTGGGTAAAGAAGTGTTCAGTGGTGATCTTTGTGTCACGCTTTTTCCTCTCAGTAAGCTGACAGATTTCTTCCTTGTTCGCGGAGTCGCTGATGGGGAACCCAGGCCAGGGCCGAGAGTGCTGCAGCCACATTGGTGCTCGGGATGTTGTCCAGAGAAGCCCGGATGAGCTGGTTGGTGATGGGAGCTCGCTGTGATCCCTTGAAATCTAAAGCTGACTGGCTTTTGCTTCTTCCCATGCAGTGTGACAGCGAAGATGACTGCCGGGAGATCAGGAAGGCTCAGGGAGAGAAGGAGAGCTCTTCACGACTCACTGCCTCCGCCGGCAGTACTTTGTCCGCAAACCATTGCAACGTGAACGTCAACAGGTACTCACGCTCCCAGGAAGGCAGAGGGAGCTGGAGGCGTGTCTGGGTCTGAGAGGCACATGCCTACTGGGGGAGAGTCGGATTTTTGAGTGACTGCTCTGCTCTGGGTCTCCATGTTGCCTACCAAGCCTCTTGGGCTCCTTCATCGATAGAAATTGATAAGAGGCCAGACAAGAAATTCAGGCAAGGCTTTACTGGGGCTCATGCTGTAGTACGAGGGAACAAAGACAAGTAACAGATTCCCTTGCACGCTGTCTGATGGGGGGCCAGCTGATTCCTTAAATGGGGTGAGGGTAGGGTGGGGCCAGGGGTCTGATTCCTTCCTGGGGCGGGGCCAGCTGATTCCTTAAATGGGGTGAGGGTAGGGTGGGGCCAGGCTGGAGGGGTGGCTTAGGAGGTCTGCTCACCCCCTTGTTGGCGCTGAGTGCGGGGGGCGTGCGCAGTAACCTACTTTTGCTCCTGACACCCTGCATTTTTGCTCCGGACTCCTCAGAAGTGGACGTTGGGTTTTTGGTCTTTTTGTATCTTGTTCGTAATTTGTTCCAACTGCCCTGTGCCTGCAGTTATTTTTAGTCCCTTGTAGTCTCTTTGTATTTTGTGGCTCAAGGAGATGTTTGTCCAGGTGCAAGCACTGCAGCAGAGGGTCCCAGGTCCCAGCCTGTCTCATGCAGACTCCTTTCCCTTGGTTTAACCCAAGACTAACCAGTATGCCTGGACGTGTGCTTCTTGTCACAGCTCCAGGTGCGCTGGAAGTACTTCTTTATAACAAAAGACCAGTTACTAGTTGCACGCAGTTCTATCCTTTCAAAAACACACCCTCCACTCTGAAAACTTACAAACTGAATAAGCTTATTACACCAATGAAAAATATAAACTTGAGCAGAATCTCCATATGACACACCTAAAGGCGTTGGGTGTAGACTGAATTTGCGGTGACAGACAGGATCCGGGTCTCCAAGGCGAAACAGCCACCCAGTCCCTCCTCTCAGGGGGTTCCAGAGAGACCCACATGGCACTGAATCCCCTCTGTGACAAAGGCTTCCTAGCAAAGCAAGGTCCCAGATATTTATTATAAGTGAGCAGCTTATCATCAGTCATAGAAGTCCTTTCCATTTAGAAATAGCACAGCTCAGAAACCACTTTATCCTCTGCTGAGACACTCCTCACTCTCCCTGACTGTGTACATAGAATTTTTAAGGGGAGATTAATGTTTCAGCGCAACACATAAAAATGTAAACTGAAAGGTTAGGAGAAGATGTAGAGTAGTACTAAAACCCGGAGAGGAAATTGGAGAGCGAGGGCACCTGAGCACAGGCCCACTGCAGTGTTAGAATCACCTTGGGAAGAAGGGCAAGAGCCCTTGAAGGTCTGAGCAAGAAAGAGCAACACACACAAGCTGCCCGAGCCCACAGTCCTCTGGGCCAAGCAGATGGCATCCCAAAATATTGAGGAAATGTGAATGGGGAAAATACGGCTCAAAAATTTCTTTTTTTCTTTTTTTTTTTTTTTTGCCGTACGCGGCCTCTCACTGCTGTGGCCTCTCCCGTTGCGAAGCATGGGCTCCGGATGTGCAGGCGCAGTGGCCATGGCTCACGGGCCCAGCTGCTCCGCGGCATGTGGGATCCTCCCAGACCGGGGCACGAACCCGCGTCCCCTGCATCAGCAGGCGGCCTCTCAACCACTGCGCCGCCAGGGAAACCCTCAAAAATGTCTTTTTAAATGTGTGATAGAGTTATATATGTGCTTCTTTGTTCATGCCTTAAATAACCTTTCTAGCAGATCTAGTAATGACCATAATTTCTAGTAGTGATGAGTGTAAACCATATTTCAGGATGTCTGCCACAACTGGTAAGGCATGAAAATATCTGTGATTTCCACTGGTGACACAATCCCAGGTCTTGCTAGTAGTACTCCTGCTAAACCACCACTGTGGTTTCTTGCCTTTGTTCGTAATTAAAGGAAATGTTCAGTTTCAGTGAGAGGTTAAGGAAAGTGAAGATGCAACTTCTTTCCCATGCAAGTGCGGGGACCCCAGGATAAGAGCTCTTGCTCTAGAGTTTTTGCTGGCAGAGCCTCCTGGCTCTGATAGTTTCACTTATGTTAAGTAAGGACTCAACGCATATGAAAGTGCTTTGAGTTTTTCTTGGAAAGGTAGCCTGTGTACCTCTGGAATTGTGATTACCACTGTTAAGCTTTACCTGTGTAATCAGACAATCCTTCATATATGGTGATTGCCCATCCCAAAGATGCGATCCCAAGAACGTTTCCAAGTTACTTTGGTCAACCTGAATAGATAAACTTACAATGATGAAGAAGAAATAGTCATATGTTCATGACAATATTTAATGTAATAATTTAGTTTTCTGCAAACATTTAAGATCATGTAGTATGTAAAATAATTGAGACGTAGAAATAAGACTTTTTCACTCACATGTCAAGAAAGTTATGTTCAGACGGTTCATATCCGTCTTCAACATCAGTGTTTTCATCTTCACTGGCTGAGCCACTTTTGACTCGTCCAAGGCAGTTTTCGAGAACACACCTCTCACTTCTAAGTTGTTGGATGCACAGTACTTTTTGAACCAGAAAGCTGTCATCAGAAATTCTCTCCCGACACAGATCTGTTTGCATAACATTAAGAACCTTGGCTTCTCGTTTGTTCTAGGGGCCTGTGTTTGTAATTTCTACACTGTGACCACCAACTAAGGAAATTGCTTAAAAATAAAAAGTGACTTTACTGGCTTGTTTGCAGTGATAGTCAACACATGCAATTAAGAAGTCACAACTGCGGGAATAATGACTAAATCTTTGTTAAATGAATTTATTTTAACTGACTCTACCAGGTGACTTCTAGAAGCATCCCAAATTCGCAATGATTGAGTTTATTTGAGGCTAATGTGTCTTCCCCCAATTTTTGTTTCAACGGAGGGAGCCCTATCTACATACTGTACGTTACAAAGACTCAAATATGACTCCCTTCTCTGGTGGTCTTTGGCGGGGTGTGGGGGGATTTATATTCAGGCATAGACAGTAGTTCGGAAGGTAAAATAAGGAGCTAGGAATCAGAAAATGTCATTTCTAATGACAGTCTTCTATTCTTTGTTTATTCTGATCCATGCCTGGCTACCTAACAATTAGAAGGTGGGTTCATGCTTGGTTATTCTGTGATTCTGTTATTCTCCATATAATAATTAGTACAAGCTCAGGTGTTAGCAAAAGTCCTTTTGGAAGTGGAGATCTCGTGTATAATTTGAGTTTCCTGTTACCTGCTGTTTACACTTGTTAGGAAAACAGTAAGTTGTCGTGTATTTTGAGATCCTTGGATGAAGAACTTGGGAAATGAAGGTATTATTATGCTTAGTTATTTAACTCCAGATTACTATTTTTTTCTGGGAGGACGAGTAAAAAAACCATGAACGAAATTTCTTTATTGTTCTTTACGGTCCTAATGCCATAAAATCGTTTCCTGGCATGATAATTCCCAATAAACGTCTTCCTACCAGCAGGTTTTAAGTGGGAGGGTCACAGATAAAACAGTTACCTTGCCACGCGCTGAGTGTGTGACATTCCATTACTGTGATTTCCGTTTACAGCTTGGCAATCCCAATAAATAAAAATGAAAAAATGCTCCGCTCACCCACCTCACCCCTCTCCGACGCATCTAAACACAAATACCCCGGCGAGGACCTGACTTCCCCCAGCAGATCCAACAGCAACGGTTTGTTCACCTCCGCCTCGTCCAGCAAAAAGCATAAGGCTGAGAACCAGCTGCAGACCCATGGTGGAGACCTCACGGTACGTTGATGCTCTTCTGCCCCAGATAAAACAGGAGTGAAAATGAGCACACCCCTCTGCTCTGCCTCTAGCCCAGCACAGTCCGAACACAGGCTTTTTAAATTGCAACTTCAGGAAAAGTTCCTGCTTTATTATTCCAAATAAATGTTCCCAGGTAAAATAAATGTCCGATAGTTTCTGGTATGTGGGAGGATGATGTTCGTTCAAGTCACAAGGAGGCCTTATTGACAGAAAGCTTGGCTGTAGAAACAGCACAAGCTGAGAAAAGGTTTAATCTCCAAACGTATTAGACTGGATGACCTAAGATCAGTAACACCCACCTTGCGACATTGCAGGAGGTCGAGGAGGCCCACCTTGGTAAGGGGGCCCCGCTGGCGGTCCCTGCCCACATGGCAGCGTAGCGCCAGGAAGGTAACCTGGCACGCCTTGAGGATGGCCGCCGTACTGACCATGAGGCGGCATTGGGGGTCTCATTCCTCGTTGCTGTGGGATGCCTGGCTGCGGTGGCATCATACCTCCATTTGGTCCAGCGGGTAGATTACCGATGGGAGCCTGTCCTGGTCGAGGAAGATTACATTGATACGTGGTGACCAGTGAGGTCCCGCAAAGCAGCCCTAAAGGCTGGTCTGGGAAGACCTGGCAAAGCAGCTGCTCTTCGCCTCTCGCACAGGCAGCTGCGGAAGAAACGGAGGAGGCATTTTCAGCCTCTTCTGCTTAGGAACACTCTTTGGAGGACTTCATTTCCCATCCTGAAAAGAATTAGCCCTAACGTAACTCTCCCAGGACAAAGTAAATTGGGAGTTTTGGACCAGCCAGTCTTTCTATTGGAAAAGATTTCTTGCCCTGGGGCAGAGCTAAATCCGGGATTGGAGCCCAAGGCCAAGTTGCAGGGCTCCCCGCTGCCCTCAGTGACCAATGTGGTGACCAGGGTGGGACAGCTGCCACCACCCCTCTTCCGGTGACTTTGTCAAGGGTGATTCCAACACGCTGTATTCCCCTGGGAACCTGGGTTCCCCTCTAGCCTCATAGCTTAGTCACCGTGTGACCTTGGGCCGGTTGCTTAATCTCTTGAGCCTGTTTTCATTTGCAAAACGGTGGTGTAAGATTTCAATGAGGCAGTACCGCCTAAAGAACCCAACCCCTGTGGACACCTGTGCAGCTAACACTGCATGTAAGTTCCTCTTTCCTGCCACCCTCCATCTAACAGCGGGTGGCCCTGGACCGTGCATCCTCCAGGTACATTATTTAATTCCAAACTCTTCCCCCTGTGCCTCTCAAAACCAGTGGGGCTTTGTGAGGCAGGGAGAAATGAGACTTGGCGATAGGACTCTGCAAAGAAAGTGGCGGGAGGCAGCATGTCATGCTTTATCCCATGAATTAAAGAGGCAAAAAGAGTCGGTAGATGGTCCAGCAAGAGCCTAAATCTTACGGAACCATCAGGAAATTAACTCCTTCATGCACCCTCATTTGGGAGCAATTATCTTTGGTTCTAGGATACACGAATCTGAGAAGACCATATTAGAAAAAACAAATAAAAAGCTAACGATTCCAATTTTAAACCAAACACAACTTTTCTTTGCCTCTAGATCCTTCAATCACAAGCAACTATGATACGCAGAGAATCGTAAAACAATGATAGACTTTATTGAGGCATTCTTTTCACTGAACGGGTGTTTATCGAGGAAGTATTTATTGTGTCCCAGGCACTTTGCTACATAACAGAGACGCACTGATGATCTAAAGGGTTCAGTCTCTACCTGCAGGATAGCTTACACTCTAGCTGGGGAGAGCCACTTAGAGCAGGGCTCACACACATCCGTAATTTACTACCCTGCATGCCAGAAAGGAAACGCCCAGAGTCCTGGAGGCTCTCGTAACAAAGAGGCTTAATCTACGCATAAAATCGGTCCATATTTAAAGAAGCATTGATATACACTCCACCTTAATTACTTCAGAGGAATCCATTTGAATCTCCTAACTAAAACCGGGGTGTTTTATTATCCAGACGTCAGCACACAGTAGGTGCTCTCTATAATGTCCGCATCTCCAGGACAAAGGGTGTTTCCATTTTTCCCCAGATGCAGAGTGTTCCTTCTTAAAACACATCTTAAATAATTTCTAGTGATTCCCTTTGGCTCTCCCTGTTCTTCACAGACAGCTGATGAGAACCCGTCAATTGTGACCTGAATGACCTCTTTTGTGAGGGATGATTATAGCTCAGTGGTTCTGAGAGCTTGGCTCCTGGACCAGCATCACCTGGAACTTGTTAGCAATGCATGTTGTCAGGCTCTTCCCCAGACGTACTGAGTGAGAGATGCTGGCGGTGAGGCCCAGCTGGCTGTGTGTTAATGGTGATTCTGATGCAGTCCATTTGGACAACCATGGGTCTAGCCAACTGGGAAGCGTAGGAGCCTGAATCCTAAGCCCCCAGCCTCCACCCACAATAGCCATCTGAGCTTGGGCGAGTTCAAGATCTGGATCTGCGGGAGTGGGCACACTGACACTCTTTTTTTTTTTGCGGTACGCGGGCCTCTCACTGTTGTGGCCTCTCCCGTCGTGGAGCACAGGCTCCAGACGCGAAGGCTCAGCGGCCGTGGCTCACGGGCCCAGCCGCTCCGCGGCATGTGGGATCTTCCCGGACCGGGGCACGAACCCGCGTCCCCTGCATCAGCAGGCGGACTCTCAACCACTGCGCCACCAGGGAAGCCCAAGAGAGTGCCCTTTTGATGTCCCGGGAATGGCATTTGACCACGTATGTAAAAGCCTCCAGCTTGAGACCTGCAGTGCAAGTATTTCTTCTTCTTTATTTCAACGAGGAAAGCACCATCAGCTCTAACCTAGAACACAGAACACAAGCGATTCTAACAGGTTGCTCCTTCAGCCAGGTGGCCAGTTTCTCAAATACAGGTGTGTTTGTTTGTTGTTTAGAAAGCGGCTCACAGCAATTCCGAAAACGTTCTCCACAAGCCACGGCCACAGACAGAGCCATGGTCTCCAGGCTCCAACGGCCACAGGGACTGCAAGAGGCAGAAACTCATCTTCGATGACATGTAAGTGTGGACCCTTGGTTGGTACGGTGAGGGCCAGATCGGTGGGAGCAGGGAGATGGTTTAATATGCGTCTGATTCACAGGGTGGCCATTTCTGTCATGTGATCTCATCTGTTAAATGTCACCCTCTCGAAGGGAATTGCAGCTTCACTCCAAGTGTACCCCTGAGTCCTGGGAGACTTCTGAGTGAATAGAACAACCAGGGCTAACAGGGCTGCCTCCAGGATGTCAGAAAACTAAGCTAAATGGCATCAATGAGTCATATTTCTAAGCCCCTGCATTTGGGGTTGTATGCTGCCAGAAGGAGAAGCAGTTTTTGTTTCTGTAAATTATAACAGGCAAAGAATAATAGTGATTCACTCCTGAAAGCTTTTTTTTTTCCTCTAAAATGCTGTAGTCTTTATAAAAGTGTAAACAGTTCTTATCCAGGAGAAAATATCCTGTCATCCATCTCCCAGTCCTAACACTGAAACCCAAGTATTAGTTCCGTTCCCGGCATCGATTTAAGAGGAGGAGAAACAAAAGAAAAGGAATAAATTAACATCCTGGCATGCTCTGGAGATGCTGAAAATGAGAAATGATAAAATGATACTGAAAATTATTTAGGCTCTTGGGGAAAAAATATGTGTCAAGGACAAGCCTGGAAGGCAGCAGGTATGGTTTCAAGAGTTCACCTTGAATCCTCCTTTCAGTTTGAGCCGTTCACCAAGCGTGCAGCGTGTGTGTGTTTGAGGCACGCCCTTAAATCCCGGCGTGGAGCAGCGGGCAACAGTGAGAGGACACCCTGCTCTCTGACTGTTGACAGTCTGGCTGAGGGGACAGACTGTAAGCCACGACCCTCACCCAGAGTCAGAAAATAAAATGGTGCTAAATGTCTCTGAGTCCCAGCTTCCTAATCGGAAAAAGTGACTGTCATGACAGGCTCATCTGAGATCCAGTGAGATGGTCTCTCCTGAGCGTGACCACCTGAGAAGTGAAAGCTCGGCGTGGTGGTGATGACTCTTCCACCCTCATCTCCCTCCCATCCTACTTTCCAATCCTACCTTCACTCAGAGTATAGGCACGATCAGTTGGTTCACCTCCAAGAAGCAAGAATACCGAGTTAGGGCTTCCCTGGTGGCACAGTGGTTGACAGTCCGTCTGCTGATGCAGGGGACACGGGTTCATGCCCCGGTCCGGGAGGATCCCACATGCCGCGGAGCGGCTGGGCCCGTGAGCCATGGCCGCTGAACCTGCGCGTCCGGAGCCTGTGCTTCGCAACCAGAGAGGCCACAGCAGTGAGAGGCCCGTGTACCGCAAAAAAAAAAAAAAAGGATACCGAGTTGTAGCCCTCAAGCCCCGCTTGGACTTCATTAAGCTACTTAGGGCACAGACTTTGAGGGTTCAAAGCCAAATCCACATTATTTTGTTTCTTTATTGAACACGTTCCCAGATAATTGGTTTTACCAAAGTGTAAGGGTGGCCCAGGAGGACGTGTGTTTTTCTCCTCTTCCCGTGGCTGCCGCAGCTGCACTCAACCCCAAGCACGCTCTCTCCTGACCCTCAGCACCTCCCCTTCCCCTCCTTGCCCGCTGCCCTGGGCATCAAGGGAGGTGGTAATTAATCCCTGGGATGGGGGGCGTGTAATGGGAGTACAATCAGGCAGTCAACTCCATATATAATTAGGGTTTGGTGGTGTAACTTGTTCAAGGGAGCTTTAACCGTTTGCAAAAACAGGAGATTAGAATCGTGTTTAATGACAGTGTGGAAATTTGCATTCAGGAGATATAGGAATCTTTTGATTTTCATCTTAATTAAAGATGCTCTTCCTAATATTAAGAAGCAAATTGAAGACAAAGTAGTTATATGGGTGGGTCAGCCTCCATATCGTTTAGGTTGCAACCCAGTTCTTTGAGGAATTAAAAACAATTATACTTATCTTACAAATCAAGTCTTTATAAGAATGGAAATGGGGCTTTAGACATCATTCAAAGCCCACCTGTCATTTTTACCAGTCCCAAAACTGCCCTTATTCATCTCAAGAAGCTTGCAGATGGGGAGGGATGGACTGGGGGTTTGGGGTTAGTACATGCAAACTATTATGTATAGAATGGATAAACAAGAAGGTCCTACTGTATAGCACAGGGGACTATATTCAGTGTCCTGAGATAAACCATAATGGAAAAGAATATAAATAAGAATGTATATATATATATATATATATATATATGTATATATATGTGTGTATAACTGAGTCACTTTGCTGTACAGCAGAAATTAATACAACATTGTAAATCCACTATACTTCAATAAATTTTTTTTTTTTTTGCGGTACGTGGGCCTCTCACTGTTGTGGCCTTTCCCGTTGCGGAGCACAGGCTCCAGACACGCAGGCTCAGCGGCCATGGCTCACGGGCCCAGCCACTCCATGGCATGTGGGATCTTCCCGAACCGGGACACGAACCCGTGTCCCCTGCATCAGCAGGCGGACTCTCAACCACTGTGCCGCCAGGGAAGCCCAATAAAAAATAAATTTAAAAGGAAAAAGAAAGTTGCAGGTATTATAAAAGATCTGGACTCAGGGAGCAAAAAAAAAAAAAAAAAAAGGAGAAGCAGTCATAATCTACAACATGAACAAACACACGTGCATTTGACAGTAAGGTACCCAAAGCATCAGATGTATCAAGGGCATGGTGTTTAAACACACACATGTATGGGAAATTAAAATGTAAGGAATTTCCCAGTGTATGGACCAGAAAGCTAAGTCTGGAACAGCAACAACTAAATGGTCCTACTTCTACCTGCAGTGTCTTGGACTGTTTACAAGAGGCAATGTTTCTCAGTCTGCTGGGACTGCAGCTAATATAATTTTGTCCCTATCTGTATTAACCAAGAGGCTGTTATCATTCATTCTTCCCATTAGCAATGTGTGTAATTTTTCTGGCTGGCAGCTACAATACAGTGTTTCTCCCTTTATGGATAAAGATACAATAGAATAAAAAAGCACTCTTTCATATCCATCATATAGAGAGAGAGACGTCTTCCAGTTGCCACGTGTCCCAATTGATTTGAAATCCATGACAGTAAGAGAAACATGCAAATCAAACAGCCGCTTAACTGCTGAACTGAGAAAGTCGTGGGAAGATTCTTCAAGCTTGAAAAGCAAAAACAGGCATTGTCTCTTCATTGGAACAATAAAAATATGTCCGTTAAGAGATCACTGGGGGGACTTCCCTGGGGGCACAGTGGTTAAGACTCCACGCTCCCAATGCAGAGGGCCCAGGTTTGATCCCTGGTCAGGGAACTAGATCCCACATGCATGCCGCAACTGAGGAGCCCACCTGCCACAACTAAGACTGGTGCAACCAAATAAATTAATTAATTAAAAATAATAATAATAATAAAGAGATCACTGGGCTAGGAAGTCACCTAAAAGTATGTAAAGTGTCTCCCAGGTTCAGTTGGTGTGTCCTGAGGTCCAGTGGTAGGAACAAGGGTATGTGATTGATTCATTGTCAGTTATTAATTGAGGGAAGATGGAGGCATATGGGTGGCCTCTCCAGGAAGCTTCCCCGGGACCACAACCTTGGCCGCCTCCTGCTACCTCTCTGCTCTGCACCAGCTTCAAGGACCATGACCTGGCTCCTGTCATTTTCCTTGACTTCTCCTCACTAGAGGTGTCAACAGGCAGTGACATTGACCAAAGAGAGGCCACCAGAAGGAAAGAAAGAACTAGAGAATTAGCAGCGGAATGATTTAGAGTTGATGGAAATCCAGTTATAGCGCTCCAGTGAGTAACAGATGCCATCCTGTCACGTGACTTTTAAAGCCACATCACGTAGCTTTTTTTAAAAAAGTAAACTCATCCTTTTGTATTACAAATACTCGCTAACAGTTGAATAAACATGAGATTCTGACAACAGCCACCCGAATCCAGTGGGCAGTTCCGGATGTAGATGGAACTGAACCGAATCATTTGTTTTAAAACTGTGATCCAGGTCAGCCTGTCCTGCAGGATCACCCCTGACGTTGAGCCGTGCGCCACTTTCTCTCCTCGAGAGCCCTGATTTTAAGGTGACGCTGGTGTAATTACCAAACTTCTGTTTAAAAAAAATCTGTAAGGATTTATGTCCATGAGTGACAGCACTTGATTCAACTCAAAGCCTAGAAACGGATCTTATTAGTGCAGAGCCGTGAGCTGTAAATTACTTGGTGTCATAATTAGTGACAGGGGAGTTCTTGGCGCTGGAAAATCCAGGGAACAATTGTGTCACGAAGTCCTCAGTACAGACGTCAGAGCAGAGCTGAGTGGTGAAATGCTTGGCCTCTCTTCCCACGTGCCATATTGCTGTGCCGGGGAGCCAGAGAACCCCAGGTGCCAGCCCTGCCTGCTGTTTCCAGAAGGATGTGCTGTCTCTTGCCCACATTTCACAAGGAAGAGTCAGTCATGATCGTCACATTCAGCCACACCACCAAACGTCCCATCTGTCCCCGTGGCACCAATACCAGGAACCCAACTACTTAAGCCTCCCTACGTGAGAAGAGACTCCCTAGCCACGCGGTGCTGAAGCCCTGGCCTGGGAGATGTGGCTGGCAGGGCAGGAAGAGGGAGTCGGCATTTGTGATATGCTCAGCCGCCTCATAGCTAAAAGCGTTTTAATTTTATAGAGGGTGGAAGATTCCTGTATGTGAAAGGCCAGATGATGGAGTAAGAGGACACCAACTGCAATCCTTGAGTAGGTGATGTTACGTCGAGGCAAGGCGCCCACGGTGGACCTGCTGTGGCCGTTCTTCCTCTCCCGAGGGGCTCCCCTTCCCAGTTGCTTCAAAGCTGGACCCCACCTTTCCTGATACACCATTCATGTGCCTTTCTGTTCTTCATATGGAATTTTTTCACTTTATGAACCCCTCTCAGCCAGGTTTTTGTTTTTTTCTAACCAAAACAGAAAGAAAGGGGAAAAAGAGGACTTGGCTGGGGGTGTTGGGAGGGCAGGAGCTGGGGACAAGGCCTTTTAGATCTCCCTGATTGAAATCTGAGCTCTCTGATCATTTTAAGGGCTTGTCAAATGATTTTATCTCTTTTGATTAATTTTTTTTTATCAGTCGTTTTTCTACAGTTATCATGGTTTATTTTATTTTATGTATTTATCTTTGGCTGCGTTGGGTCTTTGTTGCTGCGTGCGGGCTTCCTCTAGTTGCGGCGAACAGGGGCTACTCTTCCTTGCGGTATGTGGGCTTCTCATTGCGGTGGCTTCTCTTGTCGCGGAGCATGGGCTCTAGGCACGCGGGCTTCAGTAGCTGTGGCTCGCGGGCTCTAGAGCACAGGCTCAGTAGTTGTGGCGCATGAGCTTAGCTCTGTGGCATGTGGCATCTTCCCGGACCAGGGCTCGAACCCGTGTCCCCTGCATCGGCAGGCGGATTCTTAACCACTGCACCACCAGGGAAGCCCTTTTTTAATTTTTGATTTTATGTTGGAATATAGTTGGTTTACAATGTTGTGTTAGTTTCAGGTGTACAGCAAAGTGATTTAGTTATACATATTCATATATCCTTTTTCAGATTCTTTTCCCATATAGATTATTACAGAGTAATGAGTAGAGTGCCCTGTGCTATATAGTAGGTCCTTATCGATTATATATTGTATATATAGGAGTGTGTATATGTTAATCCCAAGCTCCTAATTTATCCCTGCCCCCGCCTTTCCCCTTTGGTAACCATAAGTTTGTTTTCTAAGTCTGTGAGTCTGTTTCTGTTTTGTAAATAAATTCATTTGTTAAATATCACACCCAGAGAAGAACAACAATCAAACTGATGTGTTTCCCTTTCGATAGAAAGTTGCTTATGCTCACGTGACCAAAACCTGCCATTTAGCCTGTGTGTCCTGGAAAGCACACGCCGTTTTCTATGTGTGGCCGAGAGAGAAGTCACCTGCAAGAGCCTGTGGCCTGTAGGAGACACAATGAGTGATTGCTTATGCTTCTGAGAAGCCAGGGACTCGGGGGTCCCAGCCAACATCAAGGGCGTAGAAACAAAAGCTGCATTTGAATCCTTGCTGCCGAAAGCAGTCTTCCTGCTTCCTTCGGAAAGCACTCATAAAGCCAGCGGCAGCACCGGGGTCCCTGGCTGCGCAATGCCCTCATCGGCAGCACCCACTTACTCAGTGCGTGAAAAACAATTACCTCACTTCTTACGCGTTCTTCTTGGTCAAGAAAGTACCTCACAGCCTGGGCCACAGTCACACCTCGGGGACTTATTAAATGACAAGCTGACAGGCTATCAGATGACGAATTCATTTGGTGTGCAGTTGCTTAGTGGTCTGATTTGGATTTCAACTTCCCTGAGAAAATGATCCCCACTTCAGCTCTGCCAAGGAACCCGTTTGTTCAGACACGTTGAGTTCGCCATCTCTGCCAGTTTTCACAAAACAGGCTGGTTTTGCTGAGGAGGTGCATTTCACAGAGGTAGGAATCACAGAAAGCAGCCCGCCAGCCTCTCCGTGGGAGGGCGTTCAACTCCATCGCAGCCACAAAGGAGAACAAAGAGCGAGGTTGCTCTAATACGCTGGTGCCAGAAGAAATTTTAGGGTAGCTCAGCCCCCGCCGCTGCTTAGAACTAAGGTGGCTCGCGTGTAGGTGGGGGCAATGAGAGGTGAGGAGGGCGCACCCCCTCTGGATCAAGTGCTCCCATTTTTTTCGCTGCCGAGAGCTCTTATAACAAAGATACACGGGGCTCGGCTTTGGCGTTTGGATCACTCGAGCCCAGCTTCTGAAGAGCCCCAGAGACACGGTTAGTTACATGCATGATGTTGAACTGTACTTTTCTTAGGGTTGCTCACGTATCATCATCAAATACCATCGCTGTGAGAAACGGTGTGAAGAACCTTATGATCACAATGAAAAGCAAAACTCTAGGTTTTCCATGTGAAAGAAAAGAAAGAAGATTCAATGAAAAATGAGTTTGAACGCTGCGATCATTAGATTCATTTTAGTGCCTGTGCCACGTTATATTCTGTAACTGCCACAATGGTGACGGCAGTTTTACTTTCCTGCTGACTTGAAAGTCACCGTCGGAGTGATGCCTTCATGACAGCACGTGTCCACTGCCTTGCCGGACAATCTGGGTGACATCCCATCATCCCATTGCCTTTATAATGATCTGATCTAGGAGTGTGGCTCTAGAAATCACCTGAAAGGAAAACAAATGGGCCAATCATCAAGCAATCTTCAGTGACTCAGTGTAATAAGCCCTCCATTAGATGCAAAGATGAGAATTCTTATGCGATCCTAAACAGGCCCTGATAGTACATTTCTTCAGCATCTCAGGTTAATGTTGTAGCTGCTGTGATGTAGTCAGAAAATAGATGTGTTACTTATCCACCTACACCATTGTGAGAGTTTGTGACTCAGACTCCATCTCAGGTTTAAAGGATACACTTAGATGCTGCAGATAAAAACAGCATTGATTAAGGTACCCGTATTAGGAATTAGGTGGCACTGCCACCCCAGGGGTAACTAAGAAGGCTAACAGATGCCTTTGCTTATTACCAAAGTAATTCGTTCGTGAGAACGAAATGCATTTGAAAAAATGATGATCCGTTAGTGACGAGGTCTACAAAAAACAGGTCAAGAGAAAAACGACCAAATTCCTATACTGGAGTGTGGGACAGATAATGATGTGGAGAATTTCAGGTTGCCATGGAGATGTTCTCTGGCTCATTGCCTTCGAGGCTGCACCCCATCAGAAGTCAACCCTGTCTCTCTCTCTTTGAAACTCAAAATATGAATGCAAGGGGGGGGGGTTCATTTCTCTTCTACCATGTACCTAAAACTACAAGGTGGGGAAGATCAAAGAGGTCTACAACAGGGCCCCCGCTGAAAATGGTCCAGCTGCAAAGTTTGCATACATGCAGTGACTGTAGCCCAGGACAGCAGAAGGTAATTAAATGCCTGGAAGTGAAGTGTAAACAAGAGGTGGTGTCTGAGATCAGGAAAGACATAGCTGATCATGGACCAAAATTACCAAGAAGGCCTTATGGCCTAAGAATTTGAGGGACAGGTAACATCTGGCTCATCATAAGCACTTAATGAATGAGCAGAGAGGTGAGTGTTCCAGGAAGAACGGAAAGGATGAGCAGAGCTTCTAAGACACCCATGGCATGTCAACCAGACAGTGAGGACACCTCTCTGGCTGTGGTTGAGGGACTTGGTGAGTAAGTGGTACGGTTAAGAGGGTGAGGCAAGATGATTGGAGACCTGAACTGCGATTGGAATTCATAGGCCCTGGAGATGGATTTTAGATCTATGAGTAGGATGGTGATATAATGAAAGCTACGTTTTACAAACATAGGTCAAGGCTTAAAGCTCAGAATAGATTGGATGGGTGTGAAACTAGAGGCCAGGAGAGGTGATGAAAGCCTAGACTTGGTGGATACGGTCATTGGGGAAAGAAAGGGATGTTTACGAGGGAGCATTCATAGCATTTGATAACTGGGGGAGAGATGGATGGAGATGCCTGAACTCTTGTCCTGAACAAATAGGCTCCAGGACCCCATCTGAAGCTCAGGAGTCAGATCTGGGTTTGGGCAGAGGTAGGTCTGGTCTTCTGCTTCGGGGCATTCAGCAAAAGGACAAACGAAAGATATTGCAGAGGATTTTTAAGGCATGAAACTCTTCTGTATGATACTATAATGGTGGATACGTGTCATTATACATTCCTCAAAACTCACAGAACGTGCAACGCCAAGAGTGAACCCAGATGTAAACTGTGGACTTTGGGTGATGATGATATGTCAGGTTCGGTTTATCGATTGTAACAGATGTGCTGCTCTGGTGGGGATGTTGGTAGTGAGGGAGGCTGTGCACGTGCAGAAGCACGAGGTACACAGGAACTTTTCGTACTTTCCACTTCATTTTGCTCGGAGCCTACAACTGCTCAGAAAAATTAAGTCAGTCCATTAAACAACAAAAACAAGAACAAAAATAATGTAAATTGCCACAGTCGGCATCAAAGACCCCACAGATAGCCAGTATGTGTTCAAAGGTCAATATGTGGACAGAGAAGAATAAACCATCGTGAAAGTCAACTAAAACGCCCTTCAAATGGAGGAAGCGTGAACGTTGAGGAAATAAACTAGAACAAGAAGAGCCGGTCAGAGCAGGGCCTTCCTTTGAAGGAAACCTCAGGCCTCACCCACGAATGAAGACCCATCATGATGAATGAAAGAGTCCAGGCCTGCATGGCAGGAAAAATGGTGAAGGGCTCATGATCGAGAAACAGAGTTTCGTTGTGCACATTAGGGAAATCCTGCAGCCATGTTCCTCATTTCTTTGTTGGAAAAGTTAAAAATTCCCAGCATGTTCCACAGTACTGACAATATTTTATGCGGAAGAAGAGACAGAAAACCAAGGTCTTTTTCTTGCTTCTGTGATTTGTGACTCAAAATTAAGTATTTGCTTTGATCCTGGTTTGTTTATTTGTTTGATTGATTGATTAAAACCATTCAGCTGAGGATTATAGTTTTGGATGGTAATGTCATTGACATGGTATGTGTGATTTTTCTAAGCCTTTTGACCCCTTAGGATAAAAGGACGCTCTGACTACCTAATACTGCATTGGGGAAAAGATGCCTTAGCTGAAAGAAGGCAGTTCAAAATAAGTGTATTAAATAGGTTAAACAGTTCATGATTAATATTGCTACTTACATCTTATCTCCCATTCAGGGGGTCCTGGCTTATGGTGTGTACATGAATAGGTCAAGTTTACTGATTATATAAAGACCCATAATGCAAAACAAGTTTATGCTGATGGTACCTAAAGTACGTAGATTTAAAAAAATCTATCCAATGAAGCATTTAAAGTTACTGTCTGATGAGTAGTTTAGTGTAACTTGGGGTCATGTCACACACTCAGATCCATCTCTGGATGAATTCCCTTCATCTCCCAGCAGAGTCAGCGCTGGCCAGGGTTATTGTTTTAATAATGCCCATGTCTGGTGTTAATGTTTACCAGCCAGTTAATCAGAGCTAGAGAGAATACATGCCATGTTTGCATTGTGACAAGGAAGACATCATTTTACAGTTAACTTTATTACAACTGGAATGTAATCATACAGCAGCACCTCTTTTCATTTTTCATTGCAAAGCTTTAAAATAATTAGATGTAGAGATACAAGCAACTTTGGGTACCATTTATGCATACAAACAACACTGATTTTCATAAGGGTACAGAAATATACTCACCTGTACATATCCATACAATTATTATGAGATACCTTTGCCATCTTTACATTAAAAAGGGATTGTTTTATGTAAATAACCTGTGAAATAAGATTTTGCACTTGATTTCTTAACCGTGCAATAAAAAATCTGATTCGCAAATTAGGTACTGGGGATCCATGTTAAAAATCACTGTAAATGTATATATTTATTTGCATATATTGAGTGTGTTTTGGATTGCTAACTTAAGAGAAATATAATCGTAGTCTTTTACATATAGGCTATAGTAGTTTGGAAATGCAAAAGAAAAGAAAAATACTTGATTCCGTCTTAAGAAGAGTCTTGAAATTGTGCTTCAAGTGTGAGCAAAGGAAAGAATATTTTCCAAAGATCTTGCACGTGCACGGTAATGACGTTTCATATCACCCTCTCCTCGTAGGCCACGCAGTGCAGATTATTTTATGCAAGAAGCTAAGCGAATGAAGCATAAAGCAGATGCAATGGTAAGACCTTTTCTCTCCAGATCCTTTCCTCCAAATGATGTTTGTACCACAGCTTCATCACTGGGGCAACATAGCTAGGGTCATTATAAAATCTATTACAAGGATGGCTGGGTCTGTTAAAGGCAAAAATGTTTAGATAATCCAGTGCTCATCGCCCAATAAATTATGACCTCAGCCAATAATGTCTGACTGGGAGGAAGCCCTGGATAAACTAATATTTCAGTTTAGACCTAAAGTTTGAATAGGAACCAGAGGCAATGGAGTCAGTGGGTGGTAATAGTTTTTTTCCTTAAAAAGAAAACACCCCAGTTTGCATATTTCTCCCTTGTTAGCCTGGCCAACGCTTGGCTTGGTCCCAGGATCAAATCCCTTTTCAAAAAGACTTGCGTTCTTCATATGTACCTGCCAGAATGAATTTTTCCTATGAATCTGGACAATCCAGAAACTATTTCACTGCACATAAGACCCTGAAGTTGTATGATTTGATGTTTTCAGAGAGTAACTTTTCTGACTTGGATAATTTATTTGAGAAAGCTTAAAGCCTTCAGGCAAGAGTTAGAACACTTCTGGTTTTTCCTAAAAGAGATCATATGGTTGTTCTGTCAGAAGATCTCATCCAAAGGGAGTCTTTCCTATCTAGCGATTCTAGTTCTGCTCCCCTCCAGTGCTCATAAGTGAAATCAGGGTGCTGGAGGCGAATAAGGCATTTCAAATGACCTTCAGAGTATTATTCCAGGGCTGAAGATGCCTAAGCCATAACTGTACCCCACCCCCCCCAATGCTACTGATTTTGCCCACCAAGCATGCATTTATATGAAGCTAACTGCCTAGGTCCACTGGTGTACAGAGAAATAACCAGGGGGTGTCAGAAAATACAGAAGGGAAATAGGAGGTAGAGCTTCTGTCATCACAGTCCCACAGTCTGATGGAGAGTTCTGGTCACCCGAAGGAACCGATGCATGGTCACGTTGAGTTCTAAAGCAGAATGAAATTTCCTGCCTGAATCATCCAGTGTTTACCAGGCTTCCTCAGTCAGTGTCATCTTGCCCAACCTGGCCTTTCCCAGCGATACTCTGCTCCAGCCATGTTGGCCCCCTGCCGCCTCTAAGCACACCTGACTCGTGCCAGCTGGCAGGTCTTTGCACCTGCAGAGCCTCACACTCACACTCTCACTCGCACGCACACCCACACCTTCAGTGTCCTCCCCAAATTCAGCCAGATCATACTGTTCCTTCCCAGTTTCCTCCCTAGCCTCCCTGTAGCCCCATCACTTGCTCCCTTCCTGCCCTCTCTCTGGCATGGGACTCCTTGCTTTGCATTCGGTTAGTTAATCACAGACTTCCTTGCACTTTGAGCTATCTTGTGAGTGCACATTTTTTCCCTGCAAATATATGTTCCTGGAAGGAGCTTTTGTGTGTCAAGTACAGACCACACAGAATCAGGTGCTTTAGCAAATACTTATTGAAAGAAATGACTTCCTTAATCTGAAAGCACTGCCAAGAAATATTGCTCTATAGCCTCTTAGGGTTATAAGCTGTTTAAAATTTTGACTTGCTAATGCGGGAGAATTCTGCTCTGCATTTCCCTTTCCTGAGGTGTCATGAATAATGAGAGGTTTTTTAAGAGGCAAGACTTAGATCAGTAGTTAAGAGTATCTGCGTAATTCTGTTTTGATTGATGAAGGAATGTTTGAAAACTGCGGAGATGATGCAATTCAAATTTAGAATGTGTCACGATCCACCGAGAGGAAGAATGCACGGAACCGTGCACGAACCTGACGTGTGTGTTTAGATTTATGAGAACCTAAGAACGTAAAGCTGATTCTTGGTTATCCTCACTGATACGGGTAAAGATTAACGTAAATTTAGGGACCTCCTATAATCCCAAAAGGTCTTTTTTTTAATTAATTTTCAACGTTGTGTCCTTCAAGCTGAAATCATGCCTTGAGCTCTACCTCCTCTCCCTTTCTCTCCTCACCCTCCCGCTTAGGGTGACGTTCTAACTGCTAACGAAACAACTAAAAAATACATACTGAAAGGAAGGCGTGGAGATGTAAATGTCACAAATAGTGTAAAAGATAATAAGGAAGGCCTTAAACCATCAAAGTGAGAGTATAGCCCAAAAGTGTGAAAACTGTTGCATGGAGTCAGGCCTATGAACATAGATATATATTTAGCTCAGCAGTGAGGACCAAGGAGCGAAGTTGAGAAACCATTAGGAGTTGGAAAGAGGGCAACAGAAATTAAAGCAACCGTGAAGTTCTGCACAATTCTGATTGGCAGTTGTAGATTTGGTATAATTCTGTATAACCATTTACTCATTTACCCTAAACCAGTAGCAATTTGCGAAAATACCTAGAGAAGGCATTACCCTATTTCTCTCTTCTCTCAGCTCCATTCACAGGAGTTTGGAACTTCAAAGTCGGGTTTCTCAAAGTGTATAGATTATGTGACAATGCTGTTTGAAAAACTATTCCTAAGGAAGACACTGTATTAACTCTCTTGATCAGGTGGAAAAGTTTGGAAAGGCTCTGAACTATGCTGAAGCAGCCCTGTCATTCATTGAGTGTGGAAATGCAATGGAGCAGGGCCCAATGGAATCCAAATCTCCCTATACAATGTATTCAGAAACAGTTGAGCTCATCAGGTAAGCGCTGCGTTTTCTTGCTTGGGGGCAGGGGTTGGGGGTGGAGGGAAGAATGTATATAAGTGCTGTGAACACACAAAAGAACGTCAGCCTGCACTGTGAGCTACCAAGAACCAATGTTCATCCCCCAAATAAGAGTGGACAATCTTGCAAGACATTTTTGCACAGGCTGCCTCCTTCGCTCTCTGTGTGAGTGCTGGGGGTGGCGGCAGCTCCTCTAACCCCACTGGCTGCAGAAAGGAAGCTGAATCTGAGGGAGATGTGAGATGTCTACTTCACCCAGCTGGGAAGTGGCGGAATTTGAATTCACTACATCTCCATGCTGCTTTTTTTTTTTAACCTGATCCAGATTCATATAATCTAAATCCTAACTTCATCAGTAAATGATCCAGGAGTATTTAATGAAAGGAAAGAAGATTCAAGGGGATTTTAGGAAAGGAAATCCATCCTACGACGCACTATCTGAATAGGTGCTGGCGTTGTTCTGGTCTAAGACTTGGACGTGAGCGCCATCCCCCGGCCTGGGTTAAGACCTGTAGTATGCGCAGAAGCAGGGTTTCTGACTGGGGCACAGCAAGGACTTGGGTGGGAGACTCTTTGTCTTCCATGATGGCAACATGGAAAGGCACATCCTTAATGTCTCTTTAATGAACCATTAAAGGAATTTCATCCATTAACACTACTGGGAACCTTCGTCATATGGTTTATGTCTTTAGCTGGTTCAACTGCTTGGGATAATGTCTAATACCCATTATGTGAAATAATCCTTCCCAAAACTAACTTTAAGAGACTTTTCTAATTCTGGAATTCTAGGCAACCTAAGAGTAAATGTGGTTTACCATGTCTCACCATTCCAGATGGAAGATTTCTAGTCATCCTAAATTTAACCTTCTTGGTATGCATTGGCCCAGGTTTGCTCCTTGGTATTTTACACTATTCTCCTTCAGGAAATAGGAAAGGATGACAGCCTTTGACTTTGTCATCCCAGTATCAAGAACACATCATCTTCAAAAAGTACTTCTCAAGAATGTTTTGAAAGTTAACACTCTCCAAGCATTTTTCTTATTAAAAGATTTCTATTGGGCTTCCCTGGTGGCGCAGTGGTTGAGAGTCCGCCTAGACGATGCAGGGGACACGGGTTCATGCCCCGGTCCGGGAAGATCCCACATGCCGCGGAGCGGCTGGGCCCGTGAGCCATGGCCGCTGGGCCTGCGCGTCCGGAGCCTGTGCTCCGCAACGGGAGAGGCCACAACGGTGAGAGGCCCACGTACCGCAAAAACAAAAACAAAAAAAACCACACACACACACAATAAATAAATAAATAAATAAATATTTCTATTACACCAATGTATTGGTGACTCCTTCATGCCGTTTTCTTACGTGGTACAGCATTTTGGGCAGTGAAGAGAAGAAGTTGCCATAGTAAAAAAAAAAAAAAAAAAAAAAACTTAAAATTACTTTAAGAGACCCTAGATCCTCACATTTCTTCCTCAGAATAAGGCACAGACTCAGATGCCCACAGGAGGGCATGGAAGAATATGGGTGGAAGTGGACAGGCACAAAGCCATAATGTGTTCTAGAATGTGAGTGCCTCAAACAGAGGGATGTTTTTGGTTGTTGTTTGATCTGTTCGTGTATGTGGTCATACCCCCTGGAAAAGATCTTAGAACACAGTATGTACTCAGTGAATATTTGAGGAATGAACAAATAAGCAAGTCACAGGGCCTCTGGTGAACTGCATAGCCTGCCTAAAGGCATTCAGACTTTAAAAAACAAACAAATAAATCCAAACAATGATAAAAGCCTGATGTCAAATAAACTGGAGGTGCTGATGTGCACACCCGCTCGACACCAGAGATGGGACCTTGCGTGGGTGGAAAATACAATGCATTTTCTAGATGATTGAATAGAATCCCTTAAGCTACTCCAAAAACTAAGATAAAAAAGAGTTTTTCTTCTCTGAGTTAGAAAACAGCATTAATATACCACTTGAATCTGCATGTTGCCCACCAGGTTTGAGATTCCCCTCCCCCACTGAGAGACACTCGGGAGCTGGGAGCACCCCCAAGGAGGATCGTGCCACAGGTACCCAGCTTAGGATGTGCTCTTTGTCCCAGTAGGCAAGAGAATTCCTTTCTCCACCAAAGGACACCAAGTGACTGGGGGACACTGACGGGTGGAACCCTGCCACCACAGATCAAAATTGCACCACAAAACCTCTGAAAATTAAATTGTACATGGAACCACAGCCCACAGAAGTAGGTTATGACTTGCCTGCTAAACCTAAACAGGTGACTTCCTTTTAAAAGAAAAGATTTAACCAGGACCCAGGTATCTCCTAACATAATAGCCAAGATGTCCAAGATACAATAGAAACTCATTCATCATACCAAGAAACAAGAAAACCACAACTGAGATGAGAAAAGACGATCAGTTGACACCAATAACCAGGATGAATCAGATGTTGGAATTATCTGACAAGGACTTTAAAGCAGCCATCATAAAAATGCTTCAACAAAAAATTACAAATTCTCTTGAAACAAACAAAAAATGAAAGTCTCATCAAAGAAATAGAAGTTGTTTTGAAAAAGAACCAAATGGAAATTAAAGAACTGAGAAATATAACAAATAAAAATCTCACTGGAGGGGCTCAGTAGTAGAGATGACAGAGGATAGAATCAATGAACTTGAGAACAGAAAATAGAATTTACCCCCCAATCGGAGCAACAGAGAGAAAACAGACTGAAAAAAAAAAAGTGGATAGAGCTTCAAGCACAATGACAGTAGAACCTCCAAGTCAATATTGGAGTCCCAGAAGGAGAGGGAGAGAATGGAACTGAAAGATATTTTGAAGAAGTAATGGCTGAAACTTGCTAAATTTGGCAAAAGACATAAACCTACAGATTCAAGAAGTGGAGAAAAACCCAAACAGCATAAACAGCCAAAGCAATGCATGCCAAGACACATCAAAACTACATTTCTGAAAACTAAAAACAAAGGAAAAAAAAAATCCTGAAAGCAATGAGAGAGGAATGACACATTACCCATAGGGGGACACCAATTCAGATAACAGCTGACTTCTTATCTGAAACCATGAAAGCCGGAAGGGAGTGGCACAATATTTTTTAAATGCTGAAAGAAAAAAACTGTCAAACTGTGAACTCTAGATTCAGTGAGAATTCATTCTTCAGGAATAAAGAGGAAATAAAAACATTCTCAGACTAAGGAAAAAGACTTTGTTTCTAACAGACCTACCTTTAAAGGTTGGCTAAAGGAAGTTTCTCAAACAGAAAGGAAGTGACAAAAGAAGGAATCTTGGACCAACAGGAGGGAAGGAAAAACAACATAAGAGCAGAACTATGGGTACATGCAATAAACTATCCTCCTCATGAGTTTTATAAATCATAGTTGATGATTGAAACAAAAATTATACCACCATGTGATGCTCAAGACAGTGTTATTTAAAAGCAGTGAGATGGAAGTAAGGTTTCAACTCTTCAAGCAAAGTGGAAAATATTGATACCAATAAATTGTGATGAGTCACATATGTATCTTGTAATACCCGGAGAAACCACTATGAAAACTAAGCAAAGAGATACACTCAGAAACACTGCAAGGGACTTCCCTGGTGGCGTGGTAATTAAGAATCCACCTGCCAATGCAGGAGACACAGCTTCAAGCCCTGGTCTGGGAAGATCCCACATGCAGCAGAGCAGCTAAGCCCGTGTGCCACAACTACTGAGCCTGCGCTCTAGACCTGCGAGCCATAACTACTGAGCCCACGTGCCACAACTACTGAAGCCCGCACGCCTAGAGCCCGTGCTCCGCAGCAAGAGAAGCCACCGCGATGAGAAGCCCACGCACTGCAACGAAGACCCAACACAGCCCAAAATAAATAAATTAAAAAAAGAAAAAACCACTACAAGTCTGCATGCTGTGGAGATAGTGTAATAACAGTATCACTTCTTGAGCAATTTGCAATAAGCCAGCCCACTATGCCAAGAACTTTACAAACACTCTCTCACTTAATCCTCACAGCAATGCTATGGGATCCGCAGTACTCATCTTACTTTATGAATAAGGAAATGGAGGCTTAAAGCTGTTAATTTGTCTAAGTTCTCACGACTGTAAGGACTTGAACCCAGGTCTCCCTGACCATTCCATATACCGCCTCAGCTCTCTCCAAGAGTCTGCAAGTAACTTGGTATATTATTGGAGAAAGGAACAGCCATAGACCTCTGGTTCAGAGAAATAAGTGAGATTGAATAAAGTTCATAAAATCTACTAGTTATGCATCCAGGACAGTTACACTACTGTCAAAGTAAGAGTTCCATAACAATAAAAAAGAAATAAATCCAAACATTCATCTGAGGACAAGGAATAAAAATTTTTCTGGAGATTGGCCTGGAAGGATTGACCTTCGCTCCCTCCTGTCAGCCACTCAGCCATAAATCAGAATTGGTAAAAATGGGTGTGTCACCACATACGTGGATAATGCTTGAACCGATACCACTCTTGACCATCTGTCGCGTTTGCACTTGTATTGTTAAAGGGCAGAAAGTTGCTAGATGGTCATAAAAGCCATTTTGTTCTAGTCACATCACAATCATGTCATGCTTAGAGAAAATGAGGCAGCCTCAGCTGGCTTCTAAGAAAGAACTGTCAGCAAGCACTATGAAAAACTAAGTATTGGGCAGAGAGAACTTCCATCCTAGAAGATGTTCTGTTGTTAATAAGAAAGCTTTAATGTTTTGTTTTTCTTTCCTTTTTTCTTTTAAGATATGCTATGAGACTAAAAACCCACTCAGGCCCCAATGCCACACCAGAGGATAAACAGCTGGCTGCATTATGGTAAGTGCATCACATCAGATGAAAATAGCCTCCCCAGCCTCGTACCTCTTCAGTGGCAAACCAGGTGCTGAAATGCACGATGGCTTCCTAGCGCTTCTGACACACCAAACCAAAGGCAGTGCTCATGGTGGCCAGGGAGAGCCTGCACCCTGCTGTCCTAGGCATGAGGTGAATTCACAGTGATTGAAAACCAACAGGTCCATGACACAAGGACCCATTTTTCTGTGTGTGTGTGTGTGTGTGTGTGTCTTAAAATCAGGTAAGTCTGTGTTTAAATCACTTGAATGTGAATTGCGCCAAATGGAATCTCTTGTGTTTAACATTTTAGAGGCAATCAAGATAATTCATCTGTCTCTTTACATGTGGGATTAGTAGAACTGAATCAAGATGATGTATTCAAGTTCTCAACACATTAAACTGAGGAGCAGTTCATCCCACTTTGATAATAAAAGCAATATTTAAATGTTAATCAACACGTAATAGGTTTTTTTCTATAATGATGACGATTATAATGATAATAATAATAATTTTCCCCTCGACATCTCCTTAGTACTGCCTCAAATCACAGGACACCTCTCTGTTGGTTCCTCCTGTGACGGGGGGCCAAAGTGTCTTTTTCTCTGATGGTTCATACTCCACTTTAGAACCGGATCTGCAAGTTGGAGAATTGAATCTCAAAATAATATAACAGCAACAACAGCAACATACGCAAAAGAGAAAACATTAGTTTTGCAATATCACGTCCTCTAGAGTTTGGTGTGCTAAGAAGAGACTCTTGGTCAAGGGTGTATTGTACAACACAGGGAATACAGCCAATATTTTGTAATAGCTGTAAATGGAAAGTAACCTTTAAAACTTGTATTAAAATAAATTGAAAAATTAAAATTGAAAAAAAAATTTTAAGAGACTATTAAGTTGTATTTGGTATGTTGGTATTCTAGTATGTCAACACCAGATCTGAGTTAGCAAATAATTAGGAGTGGAAAGCACCAAGGAAAAGTGGATATGGTGAGGACACGGGGAGGGGGAAGGGGAAGCTGGGACGAAGTGAGAGAGAGGCATGGACATATATACGCTACCAAATGTAAAATAGCTAGCTAGTGGGAAGCAGCCGCATAGCACAGGGAGATCAGCTCGGCGCTTTGTGACCACCTAGAGGGGTGGGATAGGGAGGGTGGGAGGGAGACATGAGAGGGAGGAGATATGGGGATATATGTATAAGTATAGCTGATTCACTGTGTTATACAGCAGAAACTAACAGAACATTGTAAAGCAATTATACTCCAATAAAGATGTTAAAAAAAAAAGTGGGTATGGTGCAGGAAATGCTCTCTGTGCTCTTTTCAAACTTTAAGTTCCTTATTAGGATTAATAAATTAACAATGATTCGTTAATATTATATAAAATAGAATACTAGTATGTAAATAACAAATATATAAACTGTAACATAAAATAGTGACTACTCCCAGTATGGTTTTCATAAAATACATTCATGTCCGTTACTTTATTTGAACTAATTATAGTCCAGTACAGTGGTAGTGAAGGGAATAAAAACAGGTGGAAGGGCTGGCTATTCTTTTAGCAAAGCCGCTGCCCGAAGTCCAGGGTGTCAAGGCAAATCAGAATAAGGTAGTTGTGCCCTGAAATTCACCCAGCAAGCAGTGAGAGCTGTGCGCTAGAGCCTCCTCCCTCCTCTCATGGAGAGAGACTGTCTCCTAGTGGTGGAAGAAGGAAATGACAAGCCCCTCAGTCCCCACAAAGAAGCAGTAAAGCTGCTTTCTGTCTTCATATTTATATTCTTTAATTATGTATATTCTTCTTTTATTCATATTTCTTTATATGAAGTGATATACTTGTGGAGTAACTCCTTGACATTTTGAGTTACATTGAACAGATAGGAAGGTCATATGCCTACTGTGCTATGGACCTGGAGTGCACCTGGAACAGCAAGATTGTTTTTAAGTCTTGTTAGCACAGGGCCCACTCACGCTTTCGGGGGCTATTCCTCTTTTTCTGCTGCAGTTACCGATGCCTGGCTCTCCTGTACTGGCGGATGTTTCGACTCAAAAGGGACCACGCTGTAAAGTATTCAAAAGCACTTATCGACTATTTCAAGGTACTGTCTGGCTAACAGGCAACATGTTGTACCCAGTTGTCTCCCTGTCAAGGACATTTTCAAGGTAGAATCCATTGCTTTGGGGATAATACAGGAGCTGATATCCACACGAACCCCATTTATGACATACTCGTGGTGTTCAGGGCTCAGAGGATGGCCTTGAGAGCCCATCTAATTTATCCCTTTGCCTGTGTCCAAGTATTTTTATAGCCTCTAAAGAAAGAAGATCCCGTTACCTATCCCAGTGTCCTAGCAAATCCGTCTTTATAGCTAACATAAATTGCTCATGTTCACTTAGAGCTTCTTCCTCTGAGAAGTAATTCCTTAGAACTTCCTCTTAGCTATCTCCAGTAGCTAATATAATTTTTCATAAAGGTGTTATTTTAAATGGTAAGAAATGACTTGTTAGAACCCAGAGGCACTAGAACAGTAGCAATGTGCACATATAAGGGTAGAATTGCAAACGGTGCTAACTTTTACCTATCTCAGGGAATGAAGTCATTTTCACTGGGAGAATGAAAAAAGGGGGAAAAAAAGACCAGAAAACCTCTGATGTACTGTTGTGAATAATTCATCTGAGATTTCTGGGCCTCTTCACTGCCCATTTGACCGTAGAAACAAGAAATTACGCCATTTCTACCTCCACCGGCTGTTTGTCAGATACACAACCATCATTTTCGATCTTTAATCCCCAACCTCCACTTCTTGGAGATGATCTCTGATGAGCCGGCTGTGCTGGGCATTCCGTGGGCGATGTCCACCCAGCATACTGTCTCCTTCCTGGTCATGCATGCAGTGACCAGGAGCTAAGCCACTGTCTTGGTCCGTTGACGGTCATCAGTCATAATGACAAGTACTGACACTAAGCCTTTCCCTTTACTTTGGGTGCCTAAGGTCAAGATAAGTAGTTTTGAAAAATTTAGAATCTAAGCGCTAATACTAAAGAGAGTTATTACAGTCAAGCAAAACGCTTGAATAGAGAAGGAATCTGAACTCTGTAAGCCACAGAGGTTACAGCAGAACTATTAAGGGATCCAAGATGTTCTTAATGTCTGTAGGCAGTCCATGAAACTGTACAGAACGAATAGAGGATACAAATTAAATATCAGAGCTTCCCCCAGAAGGTATTGGTAGAGACCCTAAATCAAAGGCTATTTAAATACTACTTAAAGTTCAGAGATTAGGAAACCTTTAGGAAACAGTGATAACTGGTCCATAAAAAATGAGTTTTATCAGGACAGCTGGCTCCGAACAAAAGGCCTTTGTCCCCACCCATGTTTTTCTTATAGTCACAGGACTTTAGTGGTAGGGGAAGAGGCCTGAAGGTGATTTTGCCAAATTCCCACATGTAAGGCCATTTCTTACCATTTTGATGACACCTCCACTAAAAACTAAAAATCAGTCACCACTTCCTAAAGTTCTTTTTAACCAAAAGAAACACTCTGTCTCTGGGGAACCAGGCTGAGGCTATTTTCTTGTCTCTGGAAGGGAAAATTCAATATTATAAAGTCCATTTTCTCCTTAACAGTCTCATAGACTTACGTCCAAGAAAGCATTATTGGGCTCTCAGGGAGGGAATCTATCTGTACACTGAGAAGCTTTCCTTGCCAAAGGCGAAAATGTCTTTTAAATGCCTGATGCAAACAACTGGCTCATGCAACATATCCTATATCAGAATTTTAAATATATCAGAATTTTTGAATTCACTGTTGTTAAGGAAATACATTTTAATCTGTTCTTTTAGAAACATTCAAGAGCAACTTCCTTTAAGAGAAATACTTTTAATCTTCATAAGTTAAAATGGTAACAGTTGGGCTTCCCTGGTGGCGCAGTGGTTGAGAGTCCGCCTGCCGATGCAGGGGACACGGGTTCGTGCCCCGGTCCGGGAAGATCCCACTTGCCGCAGAGCGGCTGGGCCCGTGAGCCATGGCCGCTGAGCCTGCGTGTCCGGAGCCTGTGCTCCGCAACGGGAGAGGCCACAACAGTGAGAGGCCTGCGTACCGCAAAAAAAAAAAAAAAAAATGGTAACAGTTGATGTCTCATATATTTTCAGGCATTAAATATATGTCAACAATTTCTGCAAATATGCCCTACGTTTAAAAATAAGACATTCTCATTGTGTCAGTGGGAGGGGGCAGCTGCCTCCCACTATCTTGCAGAGAGGAAGCCAATAGCCTGGTAATTAAAAACTCCCCAGATCCAATTTCTGTGAATCTGCATTTTATCTACAGCGTCAGCCATTACTTGTCTCAGCGGTCACCTGAGAACACGTTGTTGTGGGCTGTTTAAACTCAAGCAGATGGTACTCACTGTCAATGTCTTTATTTTCCTGCAGAATTCATCTAAAGCTGCCCAAGCCCCATCTCCATGGGGGGCCAGTGGAAAGTAAGTTCATTTTTCCAAAGTGAAGGTGATAAATGAGGTGTTGCATGACACTGGGTAAGGTGCTCCTCTGTTTACAGTGCCCTGAGGGGCTGCCCTACCAACCTCTCCACCTGTTTTCCTATGCTCTCCCCTTCCAGGAGCACTGGCACCCCATCCCCCATGTCTCCCAACCCCTCTCCCACCAGCTCCGTGGGATCTCAGGGGAGCCTCTCCAATGGGAACGCCCTGTCCCCATCAACCATCGTCAGCATCCCACAGCGTATCCACCAGATGGCAGCCAACCACGTCAGCATCACCAACAGCATTCTCCACAGCTATGACTACTGGGAGATGGCGGACAACCTGGCCAAGGAGAACAGAGGTGTGTGTGCCTCTGGGGAGTGTGTGCATAGTTCAGCCACAGCTCAGGGGGACACCCCGATCCTTGGGCATCAGCGGGCAAAGAAGAAATAGTAGAAGCTGTCTATACTGTGGGAAAGATCAGAGATAGAGATGGAGATAGAGATGATATAGGTACCAATGATACAGACACAAATTATATAGATAAACACACACACATGTTTTTTTCCTTCGGACAGTGAGCTCCTTAAAGGTAGGGATTACATTTTATTCAACTCTGTATTCCTAAGACCTGCATAGTGCCTAGAACACAGTTGGGGATCTGAAATACTGGATGAATTAATTAACTGATGAGTATGAATGTTGCTAGCTATTGAAGTGATAGCTGCTTACAACTGAAAAAAAACGTGTTGGATGGGTAAGCTGTATTTCTTTTTAAATAATGTTTGTTTTTACTGATTACAAAAAGAATGCATGTTTACCGTGGCTAAATTGTAAAGTACAGAAAAACTATAGAGAAAAAAATTTTTTGATCATCCGTAATCTTGTCACTAAGGAATAACTACTATTAACATTCTATTGAAAAAAAAAAACCTTTTGAAATTGCTTCTCGTTTTCTCCAAATATGCACGATTTTTACCAAAATAAGATCATAGTATATATACAGTTTTACATCCTGTCTTTTCTTCATTTTACATTATGTCAGGCATTTTCTCATGTCACTAACTCATTCAGGAACACCTTTTATGATGACTCTATAATACTTTCAAAACAGAGGTATGCAATCATAAGTATCATGATTTCTCAAACCATTCCCCTGTTGTTGGACATTTGTGTTACTTCCAATTTTTTCCCACTGTTACAAATAATGTTACGATAAGTATCCTCATGTCAATCGTTGTTCATATTTCTAATTGCTGTCATAGGAGGGCATTGTAGAAGTAGAATGTGGAGGTCAACAGGTATAGATTCTTTTAAGATATGTATTGGTATATTATTAACTTTCTCCCGTAAGATTATACCAATTTACTACTCTTTCTCCAGTGCTGGGTGAGAGTGTGAATCTGAGCTCACTATCAAGCCATTAAATGCAAATTTTGTTCCCATGGTAACATGTGCCTCTGCGGCTAAGATCAGGATGTCCATGATGAGATGAGGAACCAGTGGCACAGATAGGCCTGAGTACGTGAAATTGATAATGAAACCAGACAGGATATAACAGTAGTGCGGCGGTGATGCACCCTGAAAATCCAGTGGGGTGCCAAGGAGGTCAGTGCCAGGGGCTGAGCCCAGCAGGCTCGCCAAAGGAGCTGGCACGGAACAGGATTTTGAAAAGCAAACAGTAGTTGAGTGGCTGAGATGGAGTGGGGTGGATGTGTCACAAGTGGATGAAACAGAAGGGACAAATGTACAAATGTCCGCGGTCAGTTTGGGAGAAGCCTGAGCAGGCCAGGCTCCAGATGGCACTGCCAGCTGCTGCCAGCCGTCCCTCAGCAGAGCTGCACATCGAGTGCAAAGTCCGCACAGCTTCCCCAGACCTGCCTCTCCTCCCCTGTTCTCCTCCTGACCTCCTGCCACGCTGTCCTCCCGGCCCTTCTCGGAGCCTCCCCAGCAGGACCTCATTCAGCACGTACAAGAGCACCTTTGAAAGAATACTCCCAGCTTCTTACTTTCAAGGAGTGCTGTTCAGTGGTCCCGTTAGGGCAGCCTGGCAGCCACATGAATTGATTCATGTCTCTGAGCCACCAAACCGTGATCTCTGCGATGGCAGAGCCTACATTCTTCATCTCAGTGTACCCCCTGCCTCTGCCCTCCTACACCTAGTGTAGTGTCTTGGCAGTAATAAATGTTTAAGGAAAGGACAAACCCAGAGAATGTCCAAGGACTAGAAGGTGACCTCAGTAGAGGTGTTTCAGAACCCATCTGTGAACAAGGACCTACAGTATAGCACAGGGAACTAACTGTACTCAATATTTTGTAATAACCTATAAGGGGAAAGAATCTGAAAAAGAATAGATATATAACTGAATATGTATAACTGAATCCTGAAACTAACACAACATTGTAAATCAACTATACTTCAGTAAAATAAAAATAAAAGACAATTTAAACAAGCTGGATGCTTCAAAAAAAAAAGAGGGACTTCCCTGGCGGTCCAGCAGTTAAGACTCCGTGCTTCCACTGTAGGGGGCACGGGTTTAATCCCTGGTCAGGGAACTAAGATCCCGCATGCCGCACGGTGCCGCCAGATAAATAAATATAAAATTTAAAAAAAAAAAAAGAAAGAAAAACCCGTCTCTGATTTGTCTCCAGGAGCCTGGAGCCTCCTCCATCGGACTCCCACCCTCCCCCGACAGGGGCTCAGCACATAGCACAGCTGAGGACAGTGTAAGGGATGACAGAGCTGCAGGCCAAGTTCAGGGTGGGACGCATTACTGCACAAGGAGAATGCAGCCTGAGGAAGTACATTTTCTTTGCTCTTTGGCTAAACAAATGCCCTTCATTTGGCTTTGGTTTGCTTGTTTGGTTTTGCCATGCCATGTTTCCTTTGTTTATTCAGAATTATTTCAGTAAAATACATATTTTTCCTCTCTGTCTATATACATGTATATATTTTAAACATGAAGAGTTAAATCTATTAAAATCAGTGTACTTACAGAACAGTGAAAAAATGACATGTAAAACACACAGCATCCATTAAATTCAATATTGTAAATGTCACTCGTTTGAATTAGAAGTCGCCAGTTGAGGGATTATTGGGATAGAGGTGAGCTCTCGGGGGCTTTATTTTGTTAGGTTGAGCTCATGTCAAGTGATGGGACAGAGAAGGCTTGATTTACAAAGAGGACCAAGTGCGTGTCCCCCTAACGACCCTCTCTGTCCCCTAGAATTCTTCAATGACCTGGACCTGCTCATGGGGCCAGTCACCCTGCACAGCAGCATGGAGCACCTGGTCCAGTACTCCCAGCAGGGCCTGCACTGGCTGCGGAACAGCACCCACCTGACATAGGGGCCCCGCCTTCGGGCTGGAGGGCACTCTTGTCTTCACGGACGGCTCAACATTTCTGGACACTGTGCTCCTGAAGTTCCCAGCCACAGCATTTCTCAAACGGCGGTGAATATTTTCTCAGCATCGAACAATGGTCTTTTCTCCCAGGGCATGTGTGTTTGTATGTGTGGGTGTAGAAAAGCTGCCTGTGTAAGTGTGTGAGATACACAGCTCTTTAGAACACGTATCCTTTGTCTAGTTTCCATAATCCCAGGCTAGACAAAGTGATCAGACGTTTCTGATTAGAGAAAACACGCTTACACACACACACACACACACACACACACACACACACACACACACACACTTTCTAGTTCAAAGCTAAACCATGACTTCTTAGAACATTCAACGAAAGTCTCATGGGTTAGTGAACCAGGTGCAATACAGCACACCAAAAGCTTTTTGACTGCCACTTAAGATCATCTTAGTTCTTATACTTTTGATTACTTTCAGTATTAATATACTCTCCCCCAGTTATTATTTTTTTGACTGTGTGTATTCATGGGTAATTGAATAATGAAAATAAGTCAGTTATTTTTGTGGACGTTTACTAGATTGCATGTTACCAAATACCCTGCCTTTTGTCTAGTACCTGCCCCCTCCAGCCAACTTTACTGTCAACTAAACGTGTTAGAAAGCAAGTGAATTGACTCCCACGGGCCTTCCCTGCCCTGCCCCGCAAAATAGTATGACCATGACACTGAGATTTGGTAAAACTTCAGTGTCTTTGAAAATTCACCAACATGAAAGCAGCAACCACTGCTTTTGGGGGGGCTCAGTGAGTAACTGAAATCTCCTGCACACGCCAGGAGCCCGCCCGGCACATGTGTTTCTTCTTCCTGCCACTGTGACCCAGGGGCTGTGGAGCCACGTGGTGTCTGTCGGCCGATATTTTTCAAGTGTTTTCTTTCCATGATAGCTTTCTTACCAGTTTTCTTGGCCAGATGAGGACATTACCTAGGACGTCCGTTCACTCGGGTCTGTATCTGTTGCTTCTCAGGCCAAAAACTATTTGCTATCATGATTCTATCTAATCCTCTCACTCTTGGAGGAAGTGCCACTGCGGGCCTTGAATGCATTTTGATCTGGGCGATGTGTTTCAGGCTTTGATTAGCAAGCTGCTTACTCTACAGAATAAGTTATTCCTGCAAGGATCGCAGTCCTGTCTGGGGTAGCAACGACCAGTCTGGTATGTTTCCGTCTCGCCCTTGATTCTTTTCTTTTTTTTTTTTTTAATTAAGTTTACATTTTAGTTTTTTTGACATCTTTGTTTACAGTTTTTGTCTGAAACTTATTTCTTTTATTGTCTCTCGTCATACCCTAGATTTGGTCTTCTTCTTATTAAATATATTTGGGTATAAAAATATTGGTTAAAAAAAAAAAAGAAAAACTCCTGGAAAAGAGGATATACTTCCTATACTTTAAAAACAAAAACAATGACCTTGAGGCCTCTCACTTGACAAAATTGCCCCAAGACGGCCTGAGAAAGGTGATGTGATACGTGGAACAATCATGTTTCAAGGTGATGGGAACACAAAACGTTTATAACAGATACTGATGGTCTTAGTGGTTTGGTTGCAATGTTAATGTCTTTGTCAGCCTGATCTGTAGGTGGGAAATAAGATTGCTGTCATCCCCTAGCTCTAAGCACTGATTTAAAACCTTACAAAGGATTGAGTAGCTTTGGTGATTTGAAATTCATTTAAATGAACAAGTGAAGGCTTTGTGCAATTTGCATTTGGCGTTGGCCTTCAAGCATCTGGAAATATTAACAGTACTTCTTTTTTACATTTATTCAACTGAGGTGCTTCTGACATTCCTTTCACTAATTGTTGCTAGAGTTCCCAATCCCACTGGAGTCTCACTTAAGACATTTTGAATTTTTTTTTTTTTTCTGGAAGGAAGACTGAGGCGTAGTTGTACTCACTCCTGCTGAATTCTGATGAAATGTTCAGACTCTCACAAAAAGGGATGGCCCCCAAGGTCCATGGTGCATGCCTGGGGTGCTTTTCTGGTCTTCCCCACCTTTCAGTCTCAGGCCTCGTGGTGGTGTTCACGTGATGTGCTCACCTGTGAAACCCATTTAAACACACAGGTGACCTCTGGCTAGTTGTGCGAGCAGCAGCACGTCAGCACTCGGTGGGCCACGTTTCCAGCAAAACGTGAAGCTGGTCATTTGGGGGCCGTCACAGCACGCCATTCTCAGTGTCTTTTGTTTCATTGGTAGAGCATGTTGGGGGCAGTGATGGCAGTGGTTTTTCCTTGCTTTGGCATTGATGCTTTTGATAAGGAAGCATCTTCTGATTGTTGCTGGTTTCTTTTAGTTAGCTTTGTTCAAAGTAGAAATACCTTTCTTGTGTTTTCTGGTTATGAAAGTAATACATGCTCATGGTAGAAACTTGAACAATACAGAGAAGTATAAAGTAGGAAGTATTCAGTCCCACTCCCCAGAGACAACACTGCTCATCCTTTTCCTGTATATCCTTTTCCTGTATATCCTGTATCATCCTTTTCCTGTATATCCTTCTAGAGAGTCTCCCCTTTGAACGTAGAATGTCTATCATCATTTTTTTTCTATTTGAAGACATTATTTCATCAGAAGTTCAGTACAAGTTCAACTGGCCTTATCCCTCCATGACCTGAACGGACCTGGATCACAATTGTTAGAGTTACCTTTGAAAGAGAGGAACCCAAATATATTCCTGATCAAAATGTGGGATTTGTTACCATTCGACACAGATCAGACTCATGTGCAGAATTGTGCTTGGAAAGAGAGGTTCAGTTAAAACACACTGCTGGAAACTTTCACATCACAAAGGGAAACTCGGACCCACTGTCTAAAGAGGAATGTACTGGAAAAAAAAATCTGAAGAGTTGACAAATTGTGTACTAGATTGAACACATGGAATCAATGCAATGAGCCTTCTGCACTAAAACGTACCCTCGTATGTGCAACGATGATGTGTGTATTATATAACAGTGATGTGTACATTTCTGACATCCCATACATAATACACAGTTTGTATAAATGCATACGTTTAAAAATATATATGTACAATACAGCTAACATAAAACTGTAGTACGCCTGAAGGATATGACTAGTGCCTAATATTGAGTATAAGTCACTACGTGTTCCAATCACCTCAGAAGTGCAGTAATTGTTACCAAATTGATCAGTGCAGCCAACCTTATTTATGAACCACATCTTTGAAACTGTGCAGTAGTATATACATATATATTTTTAAATAACATTTTTCACAGTTTTCCAGAGTTACTGTTGAAATCTGTATCACCAAAAAAAAAAAAAAAAAGCAAGATTTTTTTAAATGACATAGACACTCTTCAGACCCAGTAATCTGTGTGTGATTTCCTGTCTGTAGATACCCAAGACACTCTAGCAGTCACCAGCCTTAATGCATGTACAGGATATTATTGTGACTTAATTTATCTGCAGTTTTTAATCCATGTGAAATTGGAATTTATAAACTGACTTGGATTAACTATGTCTGCCTTTCTAAGGTTGCAAATGTTACATTAAATGATTTATGTTATAAATGAGAGGCATCGAGTTGTACGTAAAAAAAAAAAAATGTCCACCAATTTCTGTGAATATTTTTACAAGGAAACTTCAGAATCAAAAATATATTCAAATAAGCGTTCTGGTCCCCATTTCATAATCTCTTTAGAATGGACCTTGTTGTTTCATAAAATTTTTAAATGGCGCTTCCACAGATTATCATTAATAAGTCTGATATTTTTCATGGGGGTAAAAAGTATGTTTTTCTTTATTGTAAGTATAGTTTACTATTTGTCTTTCCCATTTCCCAGCATATTTACACACACAGATGCATGTGTGAGAATACAAACGCACACGCATGGGTGAGAACACACCCCCATTGTCCCAGAAAACACTGCATAGGAAGCTTGAGGTGTTTATTTTGATGACTTTACTGATGCCTGTCCAACCAGTAGCCCTGGGACACTGTTTGACTCATCATTCCATAATGACAGAAGTTAACTCCCTGACTTGTGTCTACCTGGTTTTTCCAACTCTAACCAACATGGTGGAATAATGCTGGCAATATTTGGTTGAGTGAAATGAGAGAATTTTGAACTAACAAAGATAGACATATTAGACCAGTGGCTTTCCGTAATGTATCCCCCCCGATGTGGGAGGGTTTTTTGTTAACCTCATTTTTTTACTCTTCTCTCCCTCCTTTTTCATTCCCCTTCTCCCCAAACTAAACTAAACAAAGAAGCAGAATCAGCCACAGAAACAAAACAGTTACTTCACTTTACCCAGCCTATATCCTTAGATTCAAATACGACAGCAGAACCCTAGCTCTGGTCACCATGGAGACCGCCTCATCCCAAAGATGACCTGGCCGGGGTCCTTGGCTTTGCTTGCTCGAGAGACCACTGAGCTTAATACTCTTTCAGAGGTGGTTTGGGCCAAGAGTCTTTCAAGAACTGTCTTTCCCTTATGCAGTTTTGCCTACTACTCAGCTGAAGTCTGTTCCCATCAGAATCCTATTTTCAAGAAGTAACCCATTTTCGATGAAACCTGGATCAAGTGGAGTCTTGAAAGGCTTTTTTTTTTTTTATGAAAGTGAAAAAAAAAAAAAGAAAACAACAACATAAACTGCATTTCCAACAAATTGGAGCCAGAGTTTTATTTCCTTGTCTTCCCATTCCCAGAAGAGCACAGTTTTTCAATATTACAACTTCCTGACAGCACAAGAAATGTTCAGACTTGAGATTTGTGTTCTCTTTGTCCAAACCGAATTCTTCTGTATATGTCATCAGACGGGTCCATTTGTTTGCTTGGCATGAGGAAAATGATAAAACTCTGTTCTCAAACGCATTACCTCTGACCATGGTTTTGGTTTTTATTTTATTTAATTGGCACTCTTGAGGCAGTAGGGGGTGAATTTGGGGTCGGCTACAAGGGGATTTAGACTCACAGCTCTGACTCAAGTAATGGGAATCAAGGGACTAAATCCCTCTGTGTTACTTTGAAAATCCACCTCGTGTAGCCAATTTTAAACACATTGATCTAAGGGATGAATTGCTAATTGCCCATCAACACAAGGATCAGCACTTGTCTTTAAGCACCAGGAAGTAGTGACGAGACCTGAAAAACTGAATCGAGGACTTGTTTTTCCACGCATTTCTAACACAGGAAAAGCTCATCAGAAAATATTTATATCCAACTATAAGATAGTACCCATGTTCAGGATTTTCAAACAGTGCTCTTTGGTTATAAAAATGATCACCATTTTCTAGTTTCCGTATTGTTTTCCAATGCTTTTTCGTAAAACAGAACTGATTTTTTCCCCCGTATTTACCATCTCTTTATTTCTAGATGCCCAAATGAGCAAAGAAAATACTTACCCCTGAGGAATGTGCGTTACTTAACCGTACAGCATCCACCCACAGTAGCCAAACGTATGTATTATTTTTAAAGCAGCGGTCCCCAACCTTTTTGGCACCAGGGACCGGTTTCATGGAAGACAGTGCTTCCACGGATGGTGGCGGGATGCGGGGGAGACGATTCAGGGAGTAACGCGAGCCATGGGGAGCGGCTGTAAATACAGATGAAGCTTCCCTCGCTCGCCCGCCGCTCACCTCCTGCTGTGCGGCCCGGTTCCTAACGGGCCACAGACCAGTACCAGTCTGAGACCTGGGGGTTGGGGACCCCTGTTTTAAAGAACATTCTCTGAGTCTCCTCTGTTACCTTCATCTACAGTGTGAGTGATCACGAAGCCTGAAATATAGCCACGTAGTTGAGGTGTCAAAAATCCTAAGCACATAACACACTCATCTTTAGTGACAGACACTTTCCTAGCATTACCAGCTCTCTCTGGGGCCTATTTGTGGGGTGAAATGGCAATGTTAACACTTTTCCTTTGAATAATTTGCAAACTGACTCTTGATCCCCTGAAGTTCCCAGGGCTGCCAACTCAACCCGAAATGTCCTTCTCTGAGAGCTGGCTTGATTTTTTTGTTCCTTTGGGGTTTTTCCTTCTAAGTTCTGTAAGTCAGATTCTGTATCTTGACTATTTCGAAGAACAGTTACTAGAGACAGTGGGGGCTTTCGGGAGACAAAGATTCAATATTAGAACTTGCCGACGTTGGGGATGAGAAGTCTGGGAAATAAGCGGGCTGCCTGGACGCTCTCCTCCTTTGCCTGCTGCCCCTGGTTCTTAAATAAAGCCCCTCTCCACGCTTGCTTTTCGTCCATCTGAAATGTAACGTAGAGCATCAACTGACCACCCCCCCGCCCCCCCGAGAGAGTGTGAGGACCACCCTGTTGGGGCAGCATTTTGAGATCCCCAGTTGTCACCCACAGCTGGAGTTAAGCATCACTGTCAGAACAGAGGCACCGGAAACCCACTGTCTCTGCAGGCACCATGATGCAAAGGTGGGTGATGGGGGAGATGACACTTTGTCCCAGCTCTGACCCGTTTCTAGGGGACCAAGAGGATGACAATGGGGTCGCCACAGGCCCCTCCATGGGACCCCTCAGCCTTCGTTATTACCACTTTGAGTCCATCCCGCCAGCAGTGAGGGAGCTGGGGCAGGGTGTCCTGTCCTGGGCAGGAGCACCAGGGCTGCCAGGTACCCTGCAATCAGTGATACAGTCGCACCGTCCTCTTCTTCGTCCCGTCCTGGTCTTATGGAAGCAGTGGGTATCCAGATGGAAAGCGGAAGAGGGAACCTTGGGTCCAAGCTTCCAATGGGTGCCTCTTCCATGAGAACATAGCCCGCCTCGAGAACACCGGGCTTCAGACATCCTTGTCAAGCCAGATGCCCACAGCACAGTCCCATTACCTGTGCTCTCCTGGATTTCCTTTGAATGCCGGGAAGCTGACTTCTCTTCATGTGAATCCTGTGCCTCTGATGGTAATTTTTTGTTTGTTTGGGGCCGGGAGACAGAGGACAGCTGCTCTGGGAGGTCTGTCCCTGAGAAAGGAGATCTGTCATAAGGGACTTGTGTATGTCATGAGCTTCGGGAAAGAGGAAACTCCTCCTGAGGAAGGGATGGATTTTTTTTCTGTAGTGCGTTAGAGAATTGCCTCAACATGACTGCTTCATTGCAGGCTAAACCTTAGGGTCCCGGGAGAAAGAAAATCAACCTGAGAACTGAGTGATCTTGTGATGCCGAGCTAGAGGGTGACTGTTCTAGCCCCAAACATCAGGACAGAGACTGGAACTCTGACCATTGACCTGAGTGTTTCACACCACGGAGGTCACGACCTAAATGTTGGATCGAAGTTTTTTAGCTTTTACTTAATATTTATATTATTTAGACACGGGGGGTTCCTTGTGTCCCTAAATCAGTGCTTTGAGCTTAACCAAAATAATCATGAAACACTCATTCAAAAGGGCCTCTTTTCATAGTCACTGGAAACCCCCTTTCCTTTAGGACAAAAGAGCAACAGCTGAAGGTTCTGAAAGATCCAGCCTGATTTAAGCCCGAATCAATACCAATACCCTTTCCAGGGGAGCACAACACCTTATGGGGTAAACTCCGGGTATTTGCGTTAAAAATTCTAGGGTGGCAACAGAAGGTGTATTAGCGTGAGGAGGTGGAGATACTCCAGCTAGATACTCAGATTTCCCCTGATCTCAGGCAGGATATGAAGGAACAGACACGCCTACTACAGCACAATAGCTGCTTACTGCTGAGGCTCTGTGGAATCAAGTTCAAAGTCACTCACTCCCACGTAGTTTGCCTCGGTTGGAGCAGGAATTTTAATTCCACCATTTTCCTTTTGCTGTGTCATCTTGGATGTTTATTCATGGAGCTGGCAACTCTAATTCAATATTCTGATATCAATGGCCTAGTGTGTCACATCAAACACCATTTCAAATTCTGCATCTCGGTCTTGGGAAAGCTGCCAGCAACTTAGAATCCTGCTTATTCCCCTGGAGACGTTGCCAGCAATCCGGATGAAGCAGCCACTGAACCAAACTAAAGGGCCTTCATCTTCTCCTCTTACAGGAATTGGTCTTACCATTGTTTCAACAATTGAAGAGGATTTTAAGTCGGACAATTCTGTACAGTCATTTACGCTGTAAAAAATGTACATATTGTAGCATTGATTATAAAGTGCTGTATTTATTAAGGTCCAATACCATTTCCATTTTTGTCTAGTTGTTCACTATTAAAAGAGTTTAAGTTCATTTTTGTTATGCGATATTCATTTGGGGCTTCTTGTGAGAACGTTTGATATGGTTAGAAAGTCCGGGATCTGTGTGGATCGGCACTGTTTTAATCCAGGTAGTCGTAATGGTCTGTTACGCGTCACCATGACAAACCCTACTCCTGATGAAATCGTGTGCTCTTACCTGTGTCTTTAAGAATGTGATAAAAATCTTAACCCAAGGAATTAATAAAGAACAGTGGCTTTAGTAAGGAACACTTCCTCCAGCTTTTCTTCTCAAAATTCGTGAACGCTTTTTCCAAGGAAATTCCAGTGGACTCTAAGTCCCCCAGAGCTCTTCCCGAAGAGGGGCCTCAACTCCCAGGCTACTTCTACGACGTCTGCCTGCCTGGAGCCTAAAGTTTCTCTACTTTGCTGGTTGCTCGGATCTGCTTAAGGAAGTGCAAATGTTAACTCCCCTTTCTCTGTCTCCCTCTTGTATTAAGGAAAAAAAAAAAATTACTCCCACACAGCTGTATTTATCATATTGCAAATAAACAGAAGTCCACGTTCAAATCGTGACTAATTCAAGAGTGAATTATTTGGGCAAGATATTAGGAAGGAGTGGAGAAGTACAACTAATATCAAGGATTTGTCTAGGGGGATCTTATATTTTGTCTGAGTTTAAATTGACATGTACAAAGATGGTGGAATCATCGACCATTTATTTGACTGTTTGGAGATTTTGCTGTGTCTGTAAGTCACATGAAACACGTGCAGCACAGTTCTGGACTGGGGAAGTGTCTTACTGCACTGTAACAGAACGAGCCTTAAGGATTTATAAGAATAAGCACTTTTATATTTGAAGGTAAATGCTAAGGCATCAGTGAAATTACTTTTTTAATGTCCTAATAAACCTTGAAATCAACATCACTCTGTCTCAAAAACATCCTACTGTCTCTTGCTAGAACTTCTTATGAGTAAAATGTTCTTTCTCTTGGGTTACACGATTTGGTTGTAAATATAATCCACTAGTCACAAACTATCTTTTCCTCTACAAAAGTCAGACTCCCTCTGAGCTAGGAGAATGGATGACAGCATTTTAAGGGAAGGGGCACCGGTCTCAGAATGCTTTTGGCAGGAGAGGTTAAGTGTCACTTTGGAGTGAAAGAGAAATAATGCAGCCTGTGATAGAACCTGGAATTATCTTGCTAAGAGAGTTTTTGATTGTTGTTTATTGTTTGTTTGCATGTCAGAGCTTTGTTTATTATAAAGCAGTGCATAAATGGTAGCTGTTATATGACATGGTTCGAACACAGACGGCCGACGAACATTGAAAACGGTCCATGCTAAGACTGATGTAAGCCTGCACTTCTTTTCCCCTTTTCTTTTTTTGTGTTTAACTTTTTGAGGAACTTTCAAACTGTTCTCTACAGGAGCGGCACTGTTGTACATTCCCACCAGCAACATATGTGAGTTCCAATTTCTGCATCCTCATCGACACTTGTTATTGTCTTTTTTTATTGATAACTATTCTACTGAGTGGGAGTGGTATTAGATTGTGGTTTTGATTTGCATTCCCCTAATGACTAATGATATTCAGGTGCTTATTGGCCATTTAAAAATCTTCCTTGGAGAAACGTCTATTGAATCATTTACCCATTTTTAAAAGGTTATTTGGCTTTTGCCTGTTGAGTTGTAAGGGTTTTTTTTTGTGTGTGTGTGTGTACTGGATACGAGTCCCTTAACAGATACAGGATTTGCAAATCCATTCTGTGGTCATTTTTTCATTTTTTCATTTTCTTGATAGTGTCCTTTTGGGTACAAAAGTTTTTAATTTTGATGAGGTCCAATTTATCTATTTGAAATTTGTCTCTTGCACCTTCATCGTGTCTTATATAAGAAGTGTTTGCCTAACCCAAGGTCATGAAGATTTATTTCCTCCTATATTTTCCTCAAATAGTTTTAAAGTTTGAGCTCTAAAATTTAGATGCAGGATCCACTTTAAGATGATTTTTGTGTATAGCATGAGAAAGGGGTCCAGCTTCATTCTTTTGCATGTGGATATACAGTTGTCTCAGCACCCTTCGTTAAAAAGACTATTCTCACACCCCCCCCCCATTGAATTGTCTTGTCACCCTTGTCCAAAAACAATTGACTGTGCCCTATGGAAGCACCACACTGCCTTAATTACTGTAACTTTGTAGTGATTTTTAAAATGAGAAAGTGTGAGTCCTCCAACTTTGTTCTTCTTTTGCAAGTTGTTTTGGGCGAAAAGTGGTTTTTTAATTAACCATCAATTATGTATTAAATTTCCTATAAATGAACTTGTTTCAAGCAGGTGACATCTAGCCCAGCTTAAAAACAAATAATGTGTGCCCTAGTAGCATGGCTGAAAGAACTGTATGGAAAGTGCAGAATGGGTTCATGAACCAGCCAAGTCCCTGCACATTCTCAGTCCCTGTCCTCCAAGAGACACCGCCCATCCCAGGGTTCTTGGGCTAGTATCTGGGTGTCCCCCACCAAGCTGGAGCATTTGATATATGTAATATGTGTTTCTGAGGGTACGATCGAAATATAAAGTTGGTCCAGATATTCTGTGCTTCCAGAGTCCAGCAGCCTCTTTCTGCCCCAGTGCTGTATGTTCAGGTGCTCTGGTGCCCAGTGTGGACCTGGCACTTTGGCCACTCTGTCCCACTCAAAAGACAACACCTGTGTCAGTCTGCCTGAGGTCACCAGATTTCCCAGCGCTTGACAGGCATGCTTGACCCCCGCACCTCTTTGGGACTTTCGTCTCACCATGTTTCAAGTCTTTCTGGCCACTTTTGCTGATCTTCCTGGAGTCGAACAGATTCTCCTGTGACCGTCAAGGATATAGATTTTACTTCATTGCTAGTATATGGGAACATAGAACAGACAGAATGAATTAACCCAGAGGGAACACTCAGAAAGTGACTTTATACTTCCTACCTGCAACACCCACCCACCGTTGCCTGCTCCAGCCCCCTCTAGAGGGTCAGTTCTTCCGAGACCCTTGCATGAAATCTAGGGTTGAGCCCATAACTTTGCCAGGCACCCTCAAATAAGAAAAAGTCCTGGGGTCATCTCATCCAAAATTTATCTCATTTTCGACCTTAAAGGGCCTGGCCTGTGCGTTATTCAGACTCCATCTGAAGCTGAAGCTTTTCCCTGCCCAGCTTCTGGTGGAAAGTGGGCAGTTAGCAAAGGGCTATGCTTGGCCTCTTCACTGTCCTTCGCAATTGCAGCTCCTCCAGCCTGAAGCAGGGGGAGGGAGGCTCTTCTTTCACTGGCCGTGATGTACCTTATGCTGGTCTCCTTGCCTGGTGCTGACTCTGTCTTGGACATCCTTGAGGCGTCTTTGGAAGGAAACCCCTCTGTTCTTTCCACTCCCTCACTCCCATTATGGAGATCTACCACCAGCCACAACCCTGCTGGCTCCTCGATCTTGGACTTCCAGCCTCCAGAACTGTGAGAAAATGGATTTCCGTTGTTCAAGCCACTCAGACTGTGGTATGTTGTTAAGGCCGCCCTGGGAGACTAATAAATGGCCTTTGCTCATGTGTGGGCACCTGGCAAGACCTCCAGCCTCTCCTGCTGAGGCCTCCTCGTCCCTCTAGGACAGGTCTTGGGCAGGACTGTGGTCAGGCGCTCAGACAAGCCCAGACCAGACCTCTTGTGCAGATGGATCCGTGTCATCCCCTTTGACCCCAGTGTGACAGACAGAGGCCACCTCCACACGTGGCACCTTCCCTGCTGCTGAGGGCAGCTTTGACCCGCACACCTGTGAGTGTGAGAAGTCAGGTACTCCCCAGACTGCAGGCACGTGGATTCAGCCTTCTACGAGGCCCTCTCATTGAACCTGAGGTGATGGAGAGGTGCCTGGAATCAGGGTGGGACTCACAGCACACTGGTGACTCCTTCCTGAATTCCCAGGCCTTCCCATGGCCTCTCCGCCTTCTATTATGGGCCTGCAGTGCGTCTGACCGTGGGTCTCTGACGTCTGCATTGGAAGCCCTGCATAGTGGGTCTCACCTCACTTTGGGATGTGGGAGTAGTTGGCATCTATTGTCTTGGGGACTCCTCAAAAAAGGGAGAAAATGAGTCCTATCTTAACATCCTGTTAGACTCCAATGAAGACCTGGGTGGTTTGGATCAGGGTCTAATGAGACCTTGGGGGTTGCTTCAGGCAACCCCGAGGCAGAGAGCAGAGTCAGGGCCCAGCCGGGGGCACTCACGCGGGCTGGCAGCCCTTCAGCTCCCCTGGTCACCTTCCTTGGGGAGGCCTCAGCCACTGCCGGCATGGAGGAGTGCCTTTCCCTTGGTCTCTGCAGGCTGAGGGCCTGGGGTGGAGATCGGCCATGTTTCTTTTTAACTTCCCAGGTGTGGCATTACTTTCCAGCTCCTGAGCCCAGGTCGCTGCCTTTCACACCTCTGCCCTCCCAGGGGGAACCTACTGCCTGCTTCTCGACCTTTAGGGTAGAGAGGTGGCAGCGCCTCTGTGTGACCCAAGTGATTACCCTCCCAGGATCCTCCCAGTGTTCTCGACCTCCGAGCTCATCGCATCCTAGAGCAGGCCTCTATCTTTTCAGTTTTGCACAACCTCAGAACTGTGGTTTTCTCTTCATGGTGATCCTTCCATCCTTCACAGATGCCTCAAAGTTCCTGGACCTTTGAAGGCACCGCTTCTAGTTTCTTAGTGCAGTTTGTGGATGACGATGGTGATGATGACGATGATGGCTGTGATGATGTTGATGTTGATGATGATGATGGTGATGGTGGTGACGGTGATGGTGATGAAGATTATATCTCTTTGGCCACCTTGATCCTCTCTTCTTTAGTAAAATCAAGTTCTAATGCTTCCCAGGGGCAGGAGCATTTCCATACTGGGATTGGGCTTGATGCAGCTCAGGCTTCCCTACTGGTGGTTCTGTATGTTGGTGGTCTGCATTCCTTCCTCTTCTGTCTAACTTGTTCTTCTGAGATTGCCTTGGACTTCTGGACTCCACGTTGCTGGGATCTCACTGAGGCTGCAGCCCCACTGGCGGCCACGTCCCTGGCGAGCCAGCTCTAGTTATCCTGGCCTTTCTGGTTCCATTGCTGCTCTGCCCTTTGAAGAACCCCTTTGCTGTTCAGTCCTGCTACTGCTTCTCCATGCCTCTGGTCAGTATATCCAGTGGGACCCCTGGCAGGTCTCTCCTCCCTACTGGCTCTTTTTGGCTTTTGTTGCTTCTGCCACACTCATAAGCTAGTATAAGGTGGCTTCTTGGAACCCACCCCTAATTTCACCTTAAAAATGCTCCCTGGAGGTAGAAATGTCTTCTCCATCACAGACCATGTTGAAACCATTTCTACTCTGGCCTTCAGAGAGCCACACTCAGAAGCCAGGCAGTTTTAATCCACTGCTGGTCAACACAGCACTCCCCAGCCTGGGTGAAAATCAGGGACATAGCCCAGGAAAAATAACAGGTATCAGTGCTGAGATAGAAGAGTTGGACCAGCACCAAGGGGACTTGATCATGAGTTGCCCACACACTGAGATGTGGCTCCTGACTCAGGGTAGCTCAGAGTCTAGAGCCTGGGATGGGTGGCCTGCAGGTGGAGGTCACATGGCCACAGCCATGGGAAGGAAGAGGGTGAGGGGTAGAGGCAAGTAAAGTGGTTCCATCCTTTCCACCAGAATGATTCTTACAGAGCCTGCTGACCTGGAGGGCAGTTCCACATTCAGCCACTGTACCCCTATGGAGCCATCACTTAGCCCAGGACATTTCTAATGTGGGACTTGGAGACATCTCAGTGGTAGCGGATGTCATCTCAAAGCAGGTAAGTAAGCAAGGTAAGTAAGGCAAGACCACGGAAAGGGTCCCGGGTGCTGAACGCACAGGTGGACACGTGAGCCTGGACAGGGGACCTTCCCCTTGGGGAGGTGGAGGCAGGCAACGCCAGGTAGTGTGATTCACGGAGCATTCGGAAGACTGCCCCACCTCCCTAGGTGACTGCCAACTCCTGGGTGTCCATCTCCAGGCTCTTCTTTGTAAAATGCCCATAATCCCCGTGAGGCATCTCACAGGAAGTCCCTGACACATCCATGACACCTCATCTCACTGTTTCCCCCTAATTAGCAGGAGGAGACTGTGGAGAGGTAGGGGTGCCAGGGAGGTCCAGAGAGGCCCAGTGGAGAGAAGGGGAGATGCCCAGCAGAGGAGGAAGGCCCGCAGTCCAATCCGATCACTGCACCAGCACTTGCCGCCTAACAGGTCATTTACCTGAGGTTGTTTGCCTTTACAGGGGGACCATGATCCCAGGGAAAACTGATACTATGTGAACACTCGTGATCTGTCCTCCCCATGCAGGAAGTGCTGGGCTCTAAGAGGAAACTCCCCAGTGGGTGAGCGTCACTGCCTTCCTAGGAGAGTTCAACATGTTCATCTTGGGCTTGAGGTTGTAATTATGATTTAGTGGAACACGGCTTCAGAATGTCTTTTCCTTCATTTCATGTAAATTAAGTTGCTGGTGCATGTGGGAATATGTGTGTCTCTATTCCCGAGGGGAGTTAGAGAATTCATTACTTATTGTCTAGGAAGTGCTCTGTAGATTAAAAAGCTGTCTGGGAGTGCGAGGTATTTTTAGGTGCCTTCGATTTGTAAATCATCTTGAATGGGTTGTTTTGTTTTATTCTGTTTTGCTTTTGTATGAAAATGATAGCTTCAAACCCTAAGTTCAGCGATGGCCAAAACACATGCCAAAGAACACATGCAGGACGGAATACAGGTTTTTCAATGGTTTTGATTTATTCACTGCAAGGGTGTGGGAGGCTTTAAGAATTCCAGCCAGATAATCTGATGTCCAGGGGATGGTTCCAGGGATCCTACTGCCTGTGACCTTGAAAAAGTACACTAACTTCTCTGAGCCATGGTCTCCACATCTGAGAGGTCGACCAGTTGGACGAGATGATCACTTTTCTCTGTTCTTTTGTTGGTATTTTGTGTAATACATCTATGCACACATGTCTGCCATTGACTGAGCCCTCCCAACATGTGGGACACAGTGCTAAGGGCTCCATACCTTGTCTGAAACCAGAACTGTCAACTTCTCCGTGGTTACAGAGCTAAGGGGCAGTGCTGTCGGCCACTCCCCTCCCCAATAGGAGGTGCTAGAGGATTTCATCAGTTCTATTCCCATTTCCTTCTCTTTGTGGTCCCAGCCTCCTTCCCTCCTACTTAGGGTAATAGGAGAGACCTGCTGACTGTCATACACACCTGATTCCTAGCGGGAGGGGAAGGGAGGGAGGGAGGGAGGGAGAGGGGGAGGGGAAGGCAAGGAAGGAGGGAAAGGAAATGGAGGGAGGGGAGGGTGGGAGAAAGGGAAGAAGAGAGAACCAGAGTTGAATAATCTATATATCTGTCTAATTTCTTTTAATTCATATGAATTCATTAAGGTTAGGGGGAGTGGGCCACAGGCTGTACTCAGATGAGTGTCTGTCAGAGGTCAAAAAACCTTTCCCACTTTCAAGGAAGCCCCTCCCATAGCTTATACTAGCCTTACAGTCTGACAGTCTGACAGGGAGCAGGGTCTGAATCTTTGCCCATTCATCCTTTCTCACTGAATTGACACTTTATATCTATCTTTCTATGAGAGACCCATTCTGAAAATGTACATATTTGGTCTGAAAATCTCCAGATATTTGCTGTGGATTGAAAATTCTGCATCTGAGGTCAACAACTGGGAAGTGGAAGAGGTGATATCTGTAACCCAGAATGTGTATAAGTTACGATGCAGGGAGGACTCTGAACAGGAAGAGGAGTCACAGGAACACAAGCTCACAGATGTGGGCTTTTGCACGAGGAATGGTGATCCAGGACCCTCCCAGACTTTGGGAAGTCCCGTGGACCGTCCTGACCTCCAAACCAAAGTGAAGGGCTGTGGTGAGCTGTGCAGGTGGCCTGCAAAGTGTGCAGAGAGTCTGGCTTTCATTGTTGAGTGAATGAATGAATGAATTTGGAGATAATTCCTACCCTCCACATTCTTAATATCTAGAAAAATAGTATTTCTTTCTTACTGTGATGAGCTGTTCTTGGTTTGTTAATTCATGCACCCAGCACAAAAAAATAAGGCTTTCCAACAGCTTATATTCGCTCCAAACATTAAAAGAGGGGAAGCAAAACAGGACACAAATGATTGAGCATTGGTATACTATGATCAAAGGGAACCCTGATCAGTGTACATTAGGTCAAAAGCTGTCTTCTCGTTTGGACCTTGCAAAGTAAAGAGTCAGCCCTGGGGAGCTGTCTTGTGAATTATAGGATGTTTGACCTCTACCCACTAGATGATGCCAGTAGCACCCCTCTCCAAGTGGTGACAATGAAAACTGTCTCCAGACGTTACCAGGTGTCTCCTGAGGGGCACAGTCTCCCCACACTGAGAACTACTGCTTTGGAAGAAAATCCAACGTCTTTGATATATAAAGGCCCTTAGTGATCTGGTCTTTTCCTCTCTTAGCCTACTCCCTTGTCCCCATAGAGGGCTCCAGTCATGCTGAGCCTACTTGAGGTCTTTGGACTAAGCCCCACAATAGTGCTTCCATGCCTTTGTACACCTTCTTCCCACTTCCTAGACCACTTTTCTCCAAATTCACTCAGCCAGTCCCTTATTACCTTTCAAAACTCAGACAGGCATCATCCAGACCACCCACCACCACCCCCAAATACAACCTTCCTTTACTTTTCTTCCTCCTGCCTTGGACCCTGGAAGCACCTTGTTCAGAGCTCCACCCCCACCTTCCTGCACTTCCTAGGAGAAACCTCTGTGCAGACTTTTATGGCATCAGAGTGTGAGCTAGTCTGCGAGATCAGGATGGGACTCTGTCTTTTCTCTCTTTGTCTGCAGTACCTGGCACAATTCCTAGCACAGGGTAGATGCTAGCTGAGTAAATGAGCATGAGAGGAGGGAGGGCTGGAGGGGGAGATGAAGGGAAGCAGGGAAGGGGGGAGAAGGAAGGAGAGAAAGGAGAAAAGCTGTTAGAGATCTTTCTAATGTTATAGGAGTAGTAAATGTTGATCTCTGTGTTCAGTTTTTATTTCTAGAAGCCCGCTAACTCAGCCATAAAAGTAAATGCTTGTCCCTCATTAAAACCATATATATATATATATATATATATATATATATATATATCAATAAAGCGAGGCCCTTAGCACATACATCAGTTGCTGGGCTATTATTTCTTTTTAATCTCAGGCAAAGTACTTTACCCTTTCTCTGATCATTACTGCTTATTCCAGATCATCCTTGTTCAAACACTGGCCTTTCTTGGGGGTCCCTCCTTGCTGGCTGTGTTGAGTTCGCTCTGTCCGTAGATTCACCCTTTGCTCTCAGACCATTCACGTTTACTCATTCCATTCTAAGCTGCTCTAGCACTCTGCTGGCTCCATCAATGAAGGGATTGACATCCCTGTGAAGGCTGCAAACAGAGTTCCCCTTCCTCTATCTTGCCAACCAGATCCTGAAGGAGCAAGTACCCAGGAAGCTCCTAGAAGTGTCTGAGTTGATGCATTTCTGAGCAGAAAACAGGCACTTAATCCCCTAGCTTCCTTGAAGTTGGGGGTCGTTTTCCTATTGGAAGTGTAGTACAAAATAATATGAAAATATATTCAGACCCTATATTTTAGATGGAAAAGACACCATGAATATGCCAATTTTTAAAAAATTAAGCAAAGGGTATATAGAAAATCAGCTGAGGGTCTCAGATGAATGAAATATTTCCTCTTCTGCTGGAATAATACTTCTTGAGATATTTGCCAGTTGTTTTCCCACTTTCTAAATTATCACCTCCTGTGCCTTAGAATTCAAGCATTTGAAATAGCCTCATCCACCAGAGGGCAGACAGCAGAAGCAAAAAGAACTACAATCCTGTAGCCTGTGGAATGAAAACCACATTCACAGAAAGCTAGACAAAATGAATAGGCAGAGGACTACATACCAGATGAAGGAACAAGATAAAACCTCAGAAAAACAACTACATGAAGTGGAGATAGGCAACCTTCCAGAAAAAGAATTCAGAATAATGATAGTGAAGATGATCCAGGACCTCAGAAAAAGAATGGAGGCAAAGATCAAGAAGATGCAAGAAATGTTTAACAAAGACCTAGAAGAATTAAAGAACAAACACCTAGAAGAATTAAAGAACAAACAAACAGAGATGAGCAATACAATAACTGAAAGGAAAACTACACTAGAAGGAATCAGTAGCAGAATAACTGAGGCAGAAGAACGAATAAGTGACCTGGAAGACACAATGGTGGAATTCACTGCCACAGAACAGAATAAAGAAAAAAGAATGAAAAGAAATGAAGACAGCCTAAGAGACCTCTGGGACAACATTAAATGCACCAACATTAGCATTATAGGGGTCCCAGAATGGGAAGAGAGACAGAAAGGACCCGAGAAAATATTTGAAGAGATCATAGTCGAAAACTTCCCTTCCCTAACATGGGAAAGGAAATAGCCACCCAAGTCCAGGAAGCACAGAGAGTCCCTGGCAGGATAAACCCAAGGAGAAATGCACCGAGACACATAGTAATCAAACTGACAAAAATTAAAGATGAAGAAAAAGTATTAAAACCAGCAAGGGAAAAACGACAAATAACATACAGAAGAAGTCCCATAAAGTTACAGCTCATTTCTCAGCAGAAACTCTACAAGCCAGATGGGAGTGCCATTATATATTTAAAGTGATGAAAGGGAAGAACCTACAACCAAGATGACTCTACCCGCTAAGGATCTCATTCAGATTCGACAGAGAAATCAAAAGCTTTACAGACAAGCAAAAGCTAAGAGAATTCAGCACCACCAAACCAGCTCTACAACAAATGCTAAAGGAACTTCTCTAAGTGGAAAACACAAGAGAAGAGAAGAAAAGGATGTACAAAAACAAAAAACAATTAAGAAAATGGTAATAGGAACATACATATCGATAATCACCTTAAATGTGAACAAATTAACGGCTCCAAGCAAAAGACACAGGCTCGCTGAATGGATACAAAAACAAGACCCATATACATGCTGTCTACAAGAGACCCACTTCAGACCTAGGGACATATACAGACTGGAAGTGAGGGGATGGAAAAAGATATTCCATGCAAATGGAAATCAAAAGAAAGCTCTAGTAGCAATACTCACATCAGATAAAATAGACTTTAAAATAAAGAATGTTCCAAGAGACAAGGGAGGACACTACATAATGATCAAGGGATCAATCCAAGAAGAAGATATAACAATGATAAATATATATGCACCAAACATAGGAGCACCTCAATACATAAGGCAAATGCTAACAGGTATCAAAGAGGAAATCGACAGTAACACAATAATACTAGGGAACTTTAACCCCTCAGTTACACCAATGGACAGATCATCCAAATATACAATTAATAAGGAAACACAGGCTTTAAATGTCACAATAGACCAGATAGATTTAATTGATGTTTATAGGACACTCCATCAGAAAACAGCAGATTACACTTTCTTCTCAGGTGCACATGGAACATTCTCCAGGATAGATCATATCTTGAGTCACAAATCAAGCCTCAGTAAATTTAAGAAAATTGAAATCATATCAAGCATCTTTTCTGACCACAAAGCTATGATTAGAAATAAATTACAGGGGAAAAAACGTAAAAAACACAAACACATGGAGGCTAAACAATACATTACTAAATAACCACGAGATCACTGAAGAAATCAAAGAGGAAATCAAAAAATACCTAGAGACAAATGACAACGAAAACACGATGATCCAAAACCTATGGGATGCAGCAAAAGCAGTTCTAAGAGGGAAGTTTATAGCAATATAATCCTACCTCAAGAAACAAGAAAAATATCAAATAAGCAATCTAACCTTACAGAAGTAGAGAAAGACAAACAAACAAAACCCAGAGCTAGTAGAAGGACAGAAATCATAAAGATCAGAGCAGAAATAAATGAAATAGAAACAAAGAAAACAATAGCAAAGATCAATAAAACTAAAAGCTGGTTCTTTGAGAAGATAAAATTGATAAACCTTTAGCCAGACTCATCCAAAAACAGAGGGATAACACTCAAATCAATAAAATTAGAAATGAAAAAGGAGAAGTTACATCAGACACCGCAGAAATACAAAGCATCATAAGAGACTACTACAAGCAACTCTATGCCAATAAAATGGACAACCTGGAAAAAGTGGACAAATTTTTAGAAAGGTATTACATTCCAAGACTGATCCAGGAAGAAATAGAAAATATGAACAGACCAATCACAAGTAATGAAATTGAAACTGTGATTAAAAATCTTCCAACAAACAAAAGTCCAGGACCAGATGGCTTCACAGGTGAATTCTATCAAACATTTAGAGAAGAGCTAACACCCATCCTTCTCAAACTCTTCCAAAAACCTGCAGAGGAAGGAATACTCCCAAACTAATTCTATGAGGCCACCATCACCCTGATACCAAAACCAAACAAAGCTACTACAAAAAAAGAAAATTACAGACCAATATCACTGATGAATATAGATGCAAAAATCCTCAACAAAATACTAGCAAACAGAATCCAACAACACATTAAAAGGATCACACACCATGATCGAGTGGGATTTATCCCAGGGATGTAAGGATTCTTCAATATATGCAAATCAATGTGATACACCATATTAACAGATTGAAGAATAAAAACCATATGATCATCTCAATAGATGCAGAAAAAGCTTTTGACAAAATTCAATACTCATTTATGATAAAAACTCTCCAGAAAGTGGGCATAGAGGGAACCTGCCTCAACATAATGAAGGCCACATACAACAAACCCACAGCAAGCATCATTCTCAGTGGTGAAAAATTGAAAGCATTTCCTGCAAGATCAGGAACAGACAAGAATGTCTACTCTCGCCACTGTTATTCAACATAGTTTTGGAAGTCCTAGCCACAGCAATCAGAGAAGAAAAAAAAAAGGAATCCAAATTGGAAAAGAAGAAGTAAAACTATCACTGTTTTGCAGATGACATGATACTATACATAAAGAATCCTAAAGATGCCACAGAAAACTACTAGAGCTAATCAACGAATCTGGTAAAGTAGCAGGATACAAAATTAATGCACGGAAATCTCTTGCATTCCTATACACTAACAATGAAAGATCAGAAAGAGAAATTAAGGAAACAACCCCATTCACCATTGCAACAAAAATATAAAATAAAATACCTAGGAATAAACCTACCTAAGGAGGTAAAAGACCTGTACTCAGAAAACTATAAGACACTGATGAAAGAAATCAAAGATGACACAAACAGATGGAAAGGTATACCGTGTTCTTGGATTGGAAGAATCAATATTGTGAAAATGACTATACTACCCAAAGCAATCTGCAGATTCAATGCAATCCCTATCAAATTACCAGTGGCATGTTTTACAGAACTAGAACAAAAAATCTTAAAATTTGTATGGAGACACAAAAGACCCCAAATAGCCAAAGCAGAGGAGCCAAAGTCTTGAGGGAAAAAAAAACAGAGATGGAGGAATCAGACTCCTTGACTTCAGACTACACTACAAAGCTACAGTAAGCAAGACAATATGGTGCTGGCACAAAAACAGAAACATAGATCAATGGAACAGGACAGAAAGCCCAGAGATAAACCCACGCACCTATGGTCAAGTAATCTATGACAAAGGAGGCAAGGATATACAATGAAGAAAAGACAGTCTCTTCAATAAGTGGTGCTGGGAAAAGCGGACATGTAAAAGCTACATGTAAAAGAATGAAATCAGAACACTCCCTAACACCATACACAAAAATAAACTCAAAATGGATTAAAGACCTAAATGTAAGACCAGACACTATAAAAGTCTTAGAGGAAAATATAGGAAGAACACTCGTTGACATAAATCACAGCCAGATCTTTTTTGACCCACCTCCTAGAGTAATGGAAATAAAAACAAAAGTAAAAAAATGGGACCTAATGAAACTTAAAAGCTTTTGCACAGCAAAGGAAACTATAAATGATGAAAAGACAACCCTCAGAATGGGAGAAAATATTTGCAAACAAATCAGTAGACAAAGGATTAATCTCCAAAATGTATAAACAGCTCATGCAGCTCAATATTAAAAAAACAAACACCCCAATCCAAAAATGGGCAGGAGACCTGAATAGACGACATTTCTCCAAAGAAGATACACAGATGGCCAAGAGGCACATGAAAAGCTGCTCAACATCACTAATTATTAGAGAAATGCAAATCAAAACTACAGTGAGGTATCACCTCACACTGGCTAGAATGGGCATTATCAGAAAATCTACAAACAACAAATGCTGGAGAGGGTGTGGAGAAAAGGGAACTCTCTTGCACTGTTGGTGGGAATGCAAATTGATACAGCCACTATGGAGAACAGTATGGAGGTTCCTTAAAAAACTAAAAATAGAATTACCATGTGACCCAGCATTCCCACTACTGGGCATAAATCCAGAGAAAGCCATAATTGTAAGAGACACATGCACCCCAGTGTTCATTGCAGCACTATTTACAATAGCCACGTCATGGAAGCAACCTAAATGCCCATCAACAGATGAATGGATGAAGATGTGGTACATGTATACAATGGAATATTAGCCATAAAAAGGGATGAAATTGGGTCATTTGTAGAGACGTGGATGAATCTAGAGACTGTCATACAGAGTGAAGTAAGTCAGAGAGAGAAAAAATTATCGTATATTAACACATATATGTGGAATCTAGAAAAATGATACAGATGAACGGGTTTGCAAGGCAGAAATAGAGACACAGATGTAGAGAAGAAACATATGGACACCAACTGGGGAAAGTGGGGTCGGGGAAGGGGGGTGGGTGGTGGTGGTGAGATGAAGTGGGAGATTGGGGTTCACATGTATACACTGATGTGTATAAAATAGATAACTAATAAGAACCTGTCGTAAAAAGAATTTTTAAAAAGAATTCAAGCATTCAAGGCTATTCTGTGCTCATTGTCTTATGGGAAGAATTTGTCAGGCAAAAAGAGGTGAGGGGGAAAGGGGTGGAACTGAATACTTGAAATGAGGCTGGTCTGGATTGAGATGTGTGTAAGTAAAACATACCCTCAAGATTTTGAAGATTTAACATTAAAAAAAAAAACCTATCCCATTAACAATATTTTATTGATTATATGTTGAAATGATAATATTTTTGATACATTGGGTTAAAATATTATTAAAACTCATTTGACCTGCTTCTTTTTACTTTTTAAATGTGGCTTCTAGAAAAATTTAAATTATATATGTGAGAGTTTTTATCATGAATGGATGTTGAATTTTGTCAAATGATTTTTCTGCATCTATTGAGATGATCATGCGGTTTTTGACTTTTCTTTTGTTAATGGGGTGTATTACACTGATTGATTTGCATGTGTTGAACCATCCTTGTGAACTTGGGATGAATCCCACGTGGTCGTGGTGTATGATCTTTTAATGTGTTGTTGGATTCAGTTTGCTAATATTTCATTGAGAATTTTTGCATCTATATTCATCAGAGGTATTGGCCTGTAATTTTCTTTTTTGGTGGTGTCTTTGGTTTTGGTATCAGGGTGATGGTGGCTTCATGGAATGTCTTTGGGAGTGTTCCCTCCTCATCAATCTTTTGGAAGAGTTTGAGAAGGATCAGTATAAGTTATTTTTATTTTTATTTTTTAACATCTTTATTGGGGTATAATTGCTTTACAATGGTGTGTTAGTTTCTGCTTTATAACAAAGTGAATCAGTTATACATAAACATATGTTCCCATATGTCTTCCCTCTTGCGTCTCCCTCCCTCCCACCCTCCCTATCCCACCCCTCCAGGCTGTCACAAAGCACCGAGCCAATATCCCTGTGCCATGCGGCTGCTTCCAAGAGTTTGAGAAGGATCAGTATAAGTTATTTTTTGTATATTAGTTAGAAATCACCTGTGAAGCCATCTGGTCCTGCACTTTTGTTTGTAGGGAGTTTTTTTTATTAAAGGTTCTGTTTCACTTCTAGTGATTGGTCTGTTCAAGTTATCTATTTCTTCTTGATTCAGTTTTGATGGGCTGTATATTTCTAGGAAGTTGTCTGTTTCTTCTAGGTTGTCAAATTTGTTGGCATATAATTGTTCATTGTGTTCTCTTATGGTTTTTTTGTATTTCTGCGGTATCTGTTGAGATTTCTCCTTTTTCATTTCTTATTTTGTTTATTTGGGTTCTCTCTGTTTTCTTCTTGGTGAGCCTGGCCAGAGGTTTGTCAATTTTGTTTACCCTTTCAAAGAACCAGCTCTTGGTTTTATTGATTTTTTCTACTGTTTTTTTAAACCTCTTTTATTTATTTCCTCCTTGATCCTTATTATTTCCTTCCTTCTGCTGACTTTAGGTGTTGTTTGTTCTTTTTAAAATTCTTTTAGGTGGTATGTTAGGTGGTTTACTTGAGATTTGTCTTGTTTTTTGAGGATTGCCTGTATCGCTATGAACTTCCCTCTAAGAAGAACTGCTTTAGATGAATCCCATAGATTTTGTATCGTTGTGGTTTCATTGACGTTTGTCTCAAGGTATTTTTAAATTTCCTTTTTAATTTCCTCGTTGACCCATTGGCTTTTTAGCAGAATGTTGTTTAGTCTCAAGGTAATCGTTTTTTTCTCATTTCTTTTCCTGTGGTTGATTTCTAGTTTCATGCCATTGTGGTCAGAGAAGATGCTTGAAATAATTTCTGTGCTCTTAAATTTGTTGAAGTTAGTCTTGTGCCCTAGTATGTGGTCAATCCTAGAGAATGTTCTGTGTGCACTTGAAATGTGTATTCTGGGTTTTTTTAACGTAATGTCCTGAAAAGTCTACAAATAACAAATGCTGGAGAGGGTGTGGAGAAAAGGGAACCATCCTGCACTGTTGGTTGGAATGTAAGTTGATACAGCCATTATGGAAAACAGTATAGAGGTTTGTTAAAAAACTAAAAATAGGACTACCATATAATCCAGCAATCCCACTCCTGGGCATATACCTGGACAAAACTATAATTCAAAAAGAGACATGCATCCCTATGTTCATAGCAGCACTATTCACAATAGCCAAGACATGGAAAGAACCTAAATGTCCATCGACAGATGAATGGATAGAGAAGATGTGGTACATATATACAATGGGATACTACTCAGCCATAAAAAGGAACAAAATAATGCCACTTGCAGCAACATGGATGCAACTAGAGATGATTATACTAAGTGAAGTAAGTCAGAAAGAGAAAGACAAATACCATATGATATCACTTATATGTGGAAACTAAAATGTCACAAATGAACCTATCTAAAAAACAGAAACAGACTCACAGACATAGAGAACAGACTTGTGGTTGCCAAGGGGAAGAGGGGAGGGAGAGGGATGGACTGGGAGTTTAGAGTTAGTAGATGCAAACTATTACATTTAGAATGGATAAATAACAAGCTCCTACTGTATAGCAAGGGGAACTATATCCAATCTCCTGGGATAAATCACAATAGAAAAGAATTTTAAAAAAGAATGTATATATATGTATAGCTGAGTCACTTTGCTATACAGCAGAAATTATCACAACGTTGTAAATCAACCATACTTCAATTTAAATAATTTTTAAAAATCCATCACCATGGGCTTCCCTGGTGGCACAGCAGTTGGGAATCCGCCTGCCAGTCCAGGGGACACGGGTTCAAGCCCTGGTCTGGGAGGATCCCACATGCCACGGAGCAACTAGGCCTGTGTGCCACAGCTACTGGGTCTGCACTCTGGAGCCCGCGAGCCACAACTACTGATCCCTCGTGCCTAGAGCCCATGCTCCACAACGGGGGAGGCCGCCGCGGTGAGAGGCCCGCTCACTGCAATGAAGAGTAGCCCCCGCTCGCTACAACTAGAGAGGGCCCACGCGCAGCAACGGGGACCCAGCGCAGCCAAAAATTAATTAATTAATTTAAAAAAATCCATCACCATAAAAAATTATACATGTAGCTTGCGTTATATTTCCTCTGGACAGTGCTGTCCTCAAGAAAAGGATAAAGGCAAGGACCTTCAGATGTTCAGCCAACGGCAGCGTTCTCCTTCATCTGCACGTGTCCAATATTCTTAAGCTCAAAACCAACATTTCTTATGTATGAGTGATCACACGAAGTCTTTTATTCCTTCTTTATTATTTATGTAATACATTTAAGGTTTTATTTCATGCATTTGGGAACAGCGTAAATGGATAAAATGTTGGATGATGGAAGTCTGAAACACATCCAGTTATTTTACATTAATTCTTACTGGAAATAATTCCATTTTTCCAGTCTTTCGACTGAAAGTTGCGTTTTCTTATGATGTGATAGGTATATTGTGGCTCCTCTATTTTAACTCTCTAATTGCCTTAAAATTAAGTTAAAACGGAGTCTTCCAGTTTGGACAAGATGCCATAGACTCATCTCTCCTTGATCCCCAACCTAAGTACGACTATAAACCCTGGAGACAATGCAAGATGCAACCAAAGGAGAGGTCTGGAAGGTAGAAGGAGGAAGGAGAGCTTTTTAGGGACCCAGGAATGGATGACCAACATAGCAGTAGGGTGTCTCCCAACTAACCACCCAACAGAAGGCCACTCAGGCTTGGTATCTCCCGACTCTGAACCTAGCAACAGATGGTGACTCAAGTAGGCTCATTCCTCCATGATGAAACAGCAATCCCTCCACCAACACCAAATAAGCCCACAGTAATGGCAAGGGGTCCTGCCACAAGTGCCTAACCTGGTGGTGCTCTCCTTCCCTGTGGTCCTGAGATTCCCCTCCCCACCAAAAGACAGGAAACCACCATATATGGAGCTACCCACTAAAAAAATCCTACCCAGGAAGCACCCAGCCTGCTAAACTTCTTTGTTTAGCCTAAGACTTACCCAGAGATCCCAGTGGCCCCATAGGGGAGAATTCCACTGCAGCAAGCTTCTTGGACAATCTAAATACATGGAAGAACATACTATATTCATGGACTAGAAGACTCAACATAGTAAACATGTTAGTTTCCCCCATATTGATCTATATAGGTTTCATGTAATTCCAAAACAACAACAACAACAAAAATCCCAGCAAGGATCTTTGTAGACATAAACAGGTTTTCTAAAATCTACATGAAAAGGCACAGACTATAGAATAGCTAAAATAATCTTGACAAAGAAGAATGCAGTGGGAGGAATCATTATATCTAATATGAAGGCTTACTTTATAGCTAGAGCAATCAACACAGTGTGGTACTAGCAAGGGAGAGACATATGGAACAATGGATCAAAATTGAGAGCCTGGAAATATACCCATACAAATACGCTCAACTGATGTTTTCAATTTTATTTATTTATTTATTTATTTATTTTTGGCTGCGTTGGGTCTTTATTGCTGCGCACGGGCTTTCTTTAGTTGCAGTGAGCGGGGGCTACTCTTCATTGTGGTGCGCGAGCTTCTTATTGCAGTGGCTTCTCTTGTTGAGGAGCATGGGCTCTAGGCACGCGGGCTTCAGTAGTTGTGGCTTGTGGGCTCTAGAGCGTGGACTCAGTAGTTGTGGTGCCTGGGCTTCGTTGCTCCGCGGCATGTGGGATCTTCTCAGACCAGGGCTCGAACCCGTGTCCGCTGCATTGGCAGGTGGATTCTCAACCACTGTGCCACCAGGGAAGCCGTACTCAACCGATTTTTAACAAAGATGAAAAAGCAATTCCGTAGAGGATGGATAGCCTTTTCAACCAACAGTACTGGAGCAATTGGCTATCCACAGGCAAAATAAAGAAAATAAACTTCAACCTAAACCTTACTCTTTATACAAAAATTAATTTGAAATGAATTATGGACTTAAATGTAAAATGAAAAACTAGAAATCTTTCTGGAGCAAACATTGGAGAAAATCTTTGGGATCTAGAGCTTTGTAAAGAGTTCTTATATTTGACACCAAAAATACAGTCCATAAGAGGAAAAACTGATAAATTGGACCTCATCAAATTTAAAACTTTTGCTCTGCAAAAGGCTCTGTTAAGAGGAATAAAAGGACAAGCTACAAATGGGAGAAGATATTTACAAATGACACATCTGACAATGGATTAGTATCTAGAATATATAAAGATCTTGAAACTTAACAGTTAAAAAAATCCAGTCAAACAATGGACAAAAGACACAAATACATTTCACTGAAGGGAAATGCGTAGCAAATAAGAACATGAAAAGAAGTTTATCATTAGCCATCAAAGAAATGCAGATTAAAATCACAACAATATACCACTACACACCTATCAGAATGCCTAACATCGTACCCAAAACAGAAGCACCTAAATAATGACAGCCGCAAATGTGGGCAAGGATGTGGAGAAAGTGCATCACGCACGCGTTGTTTGTGGTGATGTAAAATGGTGCAGTCACTCTGCAAAATGTCTGGCAGTTTCGTATAAAACTAAACGTGCAACTACCATATGTCTCAGCAATTGCACTTGGGTGTTCATTCCAGGTAAATGAAAACTTACGTTTATACAAAAACCTGTACAACGGGACTTCCCTGGTGGCGCAGTGGTTAAGTATCTGCCTGCCAATTCAGGAGATACAGGTTCGATCCCTGGTCCAGGAGGATCCCAGATGCCACGGAGCAACTACTGAAGCCCACGTGCCTAGAGCCTGTGCTCCACAACAAGAGAAGCCACTGCAGTGAGAAGCCCACGCATCTCAATGAAGAGTAGCCCCCACTCGCTGCAACTAGAGAAAGCCGGAGCACAGCAACAGAGACCCAACACAGCCCAATAAATAAACAAATAAAGATTAATTAATTTTTAAAAACCTGTACATGAATGCTCATACCAGCTTTGTTTGTAATAGCCAAAAAACTGGAAGCCCAACCTAGATGTCCTTCAATGGGTGAATGAGTGAAAAAGGAATACTATTCAGCAATAAAAAATGAACAAATTATCTATACCTGCTACAACTGAATGAATCTCCAGAGGATTGTGCTAAGTGAAAAAAACCAGTCTCAAAAGGTTGCATGATTCCGTTTATATAACATTTCTCTAACACCTAGAACACAGTTTTAGAAGCAGAGAACAGATTATTGGTTGCAGGGGGTAGGAGCTTGGGGGAAAGGGAGTGGAGGGAGGTGGATGTGGTATTTAAGGGACAACAGGAGGGGTTGTTGCAATGATGGAACTGTTCTGTATCTTGACTGTTGGTGGTGAATACATGAACCTACACAAAGTATAAAATTGTACACACATCCACTCAAATGAGTACAGGTAATACCGGGGAGATATCTGAACAAATTGGTGGATCGTCAATATCCTTGTGAAATTGTACCCCAGTTTCCAAGGGGCTACCATTGGGGGAAACTGGATAAAGGATACATGGGATCTCTCCATGTGACTTCTTACAAGAACATGGGAATCTACTTTTCTCAATTAAAAAAAAACTTTAATAAAAATAATGGGATACATTTTACTCAGTCAGGACATCTTAAAGTACAGCAAATGGATGAGAACATTTTGGAAACGATAACACAAGACTTTCATGCTAAAACAAAACAAAACAAAACAAAAAAACTGGACTTTGATTCAATCTTGCAAATAGCAAAAGAAAAACTCCAAAGAATCTTCATCAGCAGACTGATCAGCACATTTAGACAATATCCTGCTTTAGCTCCTGATAGCATTTCTAATGCCCTGTCCACCCTTCTTTGTTGGTGATTTAAAGGTAGAAACTGCAGATATGGTACATTTAAAAATTGGTTTGCAAATTACCCCCTTACATGTACTTTAACATTTGGCTAAACATTTTGAAGAGGCTCTAGAAACCCAAAAGAAAAACAAACTAAGCACATCATGTTACAATTAAAGCAATTAAATCCACCCTCCTCTCCCTCAAGAGACAATAAAAACTTACCCTTTGATAAAGACACTTGCCAGTACTGTAAGAAAAAAAAAAAAAAGGTGGGGGGCACTGGAAAAATATCTGCCCCATCGGAACTAAAATGAAAGAGAGCTACGCTGCCCCTTTGTTATTCCAAACAGGAACAATGAAGGGACTCTGAAGGATATTGTAGCGCCCAGTTTCCAATGATTCCTCTAAATCAACAAGGAGAATTATCTTTAATAGTAGAATAAGAAAAGCAAATCTTTCCTTTAGATATGAGTGCTACTCTGTCATTGTAAATTCTACCACAACGTCTGCCCATCTTCCTCAGATTCATTAAACTAGGAATTTCAAACAGTGCTCAGACTTCCCATTACCCAGCCTGTGACTGTAGCTCTCGGCCCCTCGGTAGTCAACATGCATTTCTTCTCTTTGATACCATACCAGGAAATTTTATTGGCAAGGATGTTTTATGTAAATGGAACTACACCCTCAAATGTTCCTTGGACTATTGCTAGAAACACCCAAAGACTCTCCCATGCATAATCCTTTTTTAAAATAATTAATTAATTAATTAATTAATTTATGGCTGTGTTGGGTCTTCGTTTCTGTATGAGGGCTTTCCCCAGTTGCGGCGAGCCGGGGCCACACTTCATCGCGATGCGCGGGCGTCTCACTGTCACGGCCTCTCTTGTTGCGGAGCACAGGCTCCAGACGCGCAGGCTCAGTGGTTGTGGCTCATGGGCCCAGTTGCTCCGCGGCATGTGGGATCTTCCCAGACCAGGGCTCGAACCCGTGTCCCCTGCATGGGCAGGCAGACTCCCAACCACTGCGCCACCAGGGAAGCCCCGCATAATCCTTTAATAGTGCAATTTAGATGGCACTTTTCCTGTACCTAAAAATCTAACCCAATCTCAATTTGAGCACTTAATGTAAGGTCCGTGATTTTCTCTGGGACAACAGTTCTGAAGAATTCTGGAGGCCAAACCCATCAACGTAGAAATTGACTTTTCTAAACCCTTCCCTGTTCTTTTGCTCAATACCCTATAAAGCCTGAAGCTAAGGAAGGATTGAGACCCAGTATAAAAGATTTTGTAAAACAGGGATTTATTATTCCTTGCATCAGCTCTTGTAAAACTCCAGGACTGCCTGGTAAAAAGCCTCATGGGCATAGATTCTGATTTATGCAAGACTGTGGTACCGTAAATAAGATCGTGATTCCTCTTTTCCCAATGGACCTTAACCCGAATTCTATTCTGTCTTCAGTGCTACTCAAAACCACCCACTTTGCGGTGATGGACTTATGTTCTTTAGCATCCTACTAGATCCAGGCAGTCAATATTTATTTCCCTTCTCATGGGAAAATAAACAATATACCTGGACTGTTTTGCCTCGGGAATATACTGAAGCTCTCCTCTTATCTCTCTCAGAGTCTTAATTGGGACCTTAAAGATTTGAGATTTCCTTGTGATTTTGTTCTTATCTAATATGTAGATGATCTTTTACTATGTTCAAAAAATGAGCAAAGCTTTGAGATTGATTTTTGTGTATTTCTTAAAGACCTTAGTTCAGAGGAGACGTAAACCCTTCAAAGAAATTACAGTTTTGCAACACAACAAGTTCATGATTTATGGCAGACAATATCAGAAGAAGGCAACTCTCTCAATACATTAAAAATGAAAAACTATTCAGAATTTTCCAAGGCCAACGATTTAAAGTACAACTTTGAGGATTCCTAGGATGACTGTATCTTGCAGGCACTGGATGTCAAACTTGTCTAATATTGAATCTCCTTTTCATGAACTAAATCCTCAGACCTTGAACCTCTACTAGGAAGATAAACTGTCTGAAACTTAAGAACCGGTCTGCAAGAACCCCCGAACCTGGGTTGCCTGATTCTCATAAACCCTTTTCATTCATGGAAGGTCTGAACACCAGGAATGTTGACTCAACTACCTGGGAGGCATCAGAGGCCCATTGCTTATTTCAGTCTTTGCTTAGATCTGGCAGCTCAGAAAAAGTTAGCTCATCTAAGAACTATAGCAGCAGCATCAAAGCTTTGGAAGTTTCAACTGGCTTAGTTCTTGGGTCACCACTAAATTTAATGGCTCTCCGTGAACAGATTCTTTTATGGATGGAAAGTAGTCAGCGTTTCTCAACTCGTTGCCTGACATCCAATGGAATATTTATTCTTTCTATTTCAATATCACTATTTGTTGCTGCAACCCATGAAACCCAACCTCTCCCCTTCCTTTACCTAAAGGATAACTGCATGATAATTTAAGTGTGTCTTGGGGTATTACCTATGTCTCCTACCAATTTATTACAGATTCTCTGGATAACCCTGACCTGATTTTATTGGTGGATGGTTCCTACTTAAAAACAGAAACTTGAAATTATCAAGCAGGTTATGCTACCACAAAACCGAATTCACCTTTGGAAGATAAACCACTCCCCAAGATCAAGTCAGCTCAGATGTAATTGCCCTCACCTGGTTCTACCGACTGGAAAAGAATAAAAGAGCAAATAGTTATACTGATAGTGGATATATTTTTAAGAGTAGTCACTGACTTCAGAATGCTTCAGAAATACATTGCTAGGATCCCCTATAAAAACTAGACGACAAATTAAAGAAATTTTAATGCTTTGCTTTTACTTAAGGAAATAGCTATAATAAAAATGGAAGGTCATTCAAAACGCAAAGACTTTGAATCTCCCTGTAATGCTCTAGCTGACCACTATGCTAAAAAAAAAAGGGGGCAACGTTAACCAAGATAATTGCTCATGTAATCACATGGAAAAGAGCGCCTTGGAGGAATTCAAAGAGGCAATTATTATGTAGCTGATTCACTTTGTTACACAGCAGCAACTAACACAACAATGTAAAGCAATTATACTCCAATAAAGATGTTTTTTTTTAAAAAAAAGGCAATTATTAACTATCAGAGACAAGCCCCGATTCAGAAAAAGTAAGTGGAAGGAATTAGGATGCTCACTGCATGTGGATAATATTTGGCACTCTCAGGATGGCCAAAACAATTGGTACTCTCTCTGGTTGTGCCAAAAAGAATTTAAATGAAGTTTAGCAAAAATGCTTATGATATTATACATAATAGCAAAAATCACTTGCTAGGAGTGTTAGACTACCATTAGTGGGATAATTTTATAGGTATGCTGAGATGTTTCCAAAATACATCACACCAGCCAGGGACACAATCCTGGCAAAACTCTGGGGAACAGGTGTGGACAGGAACCAAACCTCAGGGACCCTTTAAACACTCCGTATAGGCTTTGTATAAATGCCTCCTACCTGGGTTATGAATACATCCTGGTTATTGACTATTTGTTCTCAGAGCAGATTGAAGCTTCTTCTCAGAGAGCTACTGCTCTAACTATGCTAAAAAAAGAAAAAGAAAGAAAGAAGGGAAGGAGAGAGACAAAGAGAGGGAGGGAGGGAGGGAGGGAGGAAAGAAGGAAGGAGGGAGGAAGGAAGGAGGAAGGAAGGGAGGAAGGAGGAAGGAAGGAAGGAAGGAAGGAGGAAGGAAGGGAGGAAGGAAGGAGGGAGGAAGGAAAAAAGAGAGAGAAAAGAAGAAAAGTAAAGAGAAAAGAAAATTGCCTGCTTTTGTTTTTCCAACTTGAGGAGTTTCCACTTCTCTAGTGAGAGGGACATTGATTTTACTGGTATTTTTACTAAAGAACTCCATAAAGTTTTGTCTTCTACTGTGCAACTAATCAGCCACAATCCTCACAAAAGATAGAACTAGTGGAATTCAAAACAAAGTTAGCAAAGCTCTCGGAAACCTTAAACTCCCATCGCCTAAAGTATTACCATTAACTCTAATGTCTAGAAAATGAAACCTACAGATTCTCTCTTTATGAATAACAGATTGCCTCATATGCCTGGGAATTTCACCCCCAATCTTAGATTCTATCTGTTGTGCATTGAACTATGTTCCCTAAAAATATATCTTCAAGTCCTAACCCCCAATACCTATAAATGTGACCTTATCTGGAAAAAGAATCTTCATAAATGCGATCAAATAAAGATGAGGTCATGCTAGATTATAGTGAGCCTGAATCCAAGCACAGGTGTCCTTCTATAAAGAGGAAAAATTGGACATAGAGACACACAGGGAGAAGGTCGTATGATATAGAGACGGAGATTGGAGTGATGCTTCTGCAAGCTAAGGGACACCAAGGATTGTCAGCAACCACCAGAAGCTAAGAAGAGGCGAGGAAAGATTCTTCCCTAGAGCCTTCAGAAAGAGCATGGCTCTACCTACAACTTGATTTCAGGCTTCTACTTTCAAGAACTGTAGAGAATAAATTTCTGTTGTTTTGGGCCACTCATGTTGTGGTACTTGTTATGGCGGCCCTAGGAAACTAATATACTCGTATTCTTACAAGCAGATATGATTAATTATTGCAAAGGACTCATACGTACTTCCAGATTTAACATCAACAAGTAAGAGCTGCATCTCCAACACACCCCCCACTCCCACCCAAAAAGCCTCTGCAAGGTCTGTGACCTGGAGATTTAGTCTGGAAAAGGCACAGAGGAAAACCGCCCTTGAGCCTCAATGGAAAGGACCATGTCAGTTACCATTTACAACCCAGAGTAAAACGCCAGGGTGTTGGCTCTTGGATTCATGTTTCCTGGATCCAGAGATAAACATCACTTCCTCCTGAATACTGGATATCCATTCCATCTGAGACCTTATACTGAGGATTCTTGGGAATTGTCCAGAAGTTGCCAACTTCAGAGATGGATGGTGTCCACTCAAGAGGACGGGACAAATGATAGACCTCAGAAATGGACAGCTTCCACTCAAGGTGATGGAACAAGGTGAATTTTCATATTCTTCAACAGTTTTCTGATTTCCTTTCACTCTACTATACAATGTGGCCCGTTATCCACTTTAACACCTTCCAAAACACTGATTTAATCCCTTTTATCTTCACTCTTTTATTTCTAACTTCCTGTGGTCTCCTCCCCCTTACAGAAAAGCAAAACTCTCTTATATGTTTTTCTCAGACCATAGCTGCTACTCTGAATCCAGTGGGTTGGTGGATCTGTAAGCCCTTAACTGACCTGTTGACAAACATGTAATAGCTATTCCTTTGCATTTTTCAGAAGGAAAATTCCCTTTAACAGATCCCTTCTGGCACTTGAGTTTCCCTTGCATCATTAATCTCAACCTCCAATCTTGCAAAAATTGAACTTTGACCTTTCATCAATGAAATGTTTCTGCTGAGATCATTACAGTCCTATTAGCAAAGCCTAGTCAACCAGGAATAGGCACTAATATTAGGGCTATCCTGATCATGAGAGTTTGTTCTCTTCAGAGATACTTCAGCCTGCCTTATAGGAACTATTTAATTTCACTCAAGGAATGTGTCCGTGTTAAGGTACACAGTAGCGGCTCAATCCTAGTATAATGAGTGATACTCAGACTCCCAATTCTATCTGTGCTCCACTAGGATACAACTTCTTAAATGGACATCAAGCTTATCCCTCTGTACCACACACTCACCAATCCTGTCTATTCAGAGTAGTTGATGGAGATGTCCAGGTATTTAGAACACCATCCTTCTACTGGATCCTGTTTCCTTGAGAAGTATACCCAGAAACCTCCAAAATGAAGCAAGCACAAATGATTGGGGAGAACTTCCAGAGGGATTACCATAATGGGGATAATACAGTTAGAAAAGTGGTTTGAAACTTGTCTCTACCTTTAGCAGAAGTCATAAATGACACTACTTCTGATCCGGAAACCCAAAGAGCTAGTCTAAACTCAGTATCTAGAGTTATCTTGGAAAATCATACAGCCCTTGATTTCCTCCTAACCAACCAAGGGGGAGTTTGTGCCCTAGCGTATACTTTGGTTGCACCTATATAAACACTGCAGGGTAAATAGAACAATTTGAGTAAACTAAAGGAAAAAGGCACCCGGCTCTCTTGAACAGACTCTGGTGGATTACAGGGCACACTTTCACACTGACTGGGTTTCATAATCTAGGCCCTTGGCTTCAAGCCCAATAACAAAGACTAATAGTCATTCTGCTTCTGATAATCGCCTGTGTTGCAATTGGCTGATGTATTCTGTCCAGAATCCTAAATGCATCTGGGAAGCCACTGTCACATCAGAATTTCAACAACCCATCCTACAACAGAAGGAGAAGGAAAGAGTAAACTTTGATCAACCGCAGACTACATTCGAAGCACACTTTTCTGATCATAATCAACAAAATCTGGGCAATGGTAGAAATGTGGATGTCATGATTGATGTCTGGTGGCCTGAGTTCATCTGCCCTTGGCCAAAAGGGAATGAGAAATAAAGAAAAAAGAGCAGCCCGTGACATTCAGAAGCTGGCCTGGCTCTGACAGCGAGGAGTATTAGTCTTCTAGTAGAGATAAACAATCTCACAGAATCCCATTCTCAGACAAGGTCACTCTGAGACCATGATGAAATGAGACAAAGCAAGGCCACTTCATAATTTTGCTTAAGTATGGAAAAAATAAGGCTACTCTGCCACTCAACAAGTACCAAACACCATCTTTCTCAGCCAAACAAGTGACAGCTGCTTCTTTACCAATTACAACTTTATCTTCCTTCTGGTCTCCTCTCCCCACAGGTAAGATTTATTGAGACAAGCAATCATAGAATTACCCCTGCTTCTGACAAACAATCTAGAGTATACCCCTAATTCCTAAACCCTCTTCCAAATCACCCACTGAAAGCCAAGTGTTTTTTTGTTTGTTTATTTTGCGGTACGCGAGCCTCTCATTGTTGTGGCCTCTCCCGTTGCGGAGCACAGGCTCCGGATGTGCAGGCCATGGCTCACGGGCCCAGCTGCTCCGCGGCATGTGGGATCTTCCCAGACCGGGGCACGAACCCGTGTCCCGTGCATCGGCAGGTGGACTCTCAACCACTGCGCCACCAGGGAAGCCCAGAAAGCCAAGTTTTATAGTAGATTCTTCCTCACACTCTGACTGAGTCCCCCAACCCCCATAGTGTGTGTTCTCCACAGTGAGTAATAAAACCCAGCTTCCTAACTACAGGTATGTCCCCAGTGGTCTTTGGCTGGAGAGTGTTGACAAATTCATCATAGGGTAAGTCATAAAGATGATGTCTTATGAAGAATCATCTGAAACTAACATGTGGGAAGGGCCAGAGAACGGGATGGGGTAATTATTTAGGAAGCAGTCATGCTTGTCTAAGAGGGAAGGGATGAGGGATTGTCCTAAGACTACAGTCATGGGAATAAAGATGGAGAGACAAGGGGTACTTGGGAGAAGAGTTGGTGGGAACTGAGTAATTATCATTCATTTACGCAGGCAGCCGATGCCTGCAGGACACAGACAACCTAATCCCTCTTCTCAGAGAGGTCATACTCCAGTGAGGGCAGCGTGATGGAGACCATTTGGGCTTGTGATAAGAAAGGAGACACACAACAGAGTAGGGGTTGTGATGGAAAGTGGACAGAAGGAGTGGTGGCGGCAACTCGGGCAGGCTGTTCATGCAAGGTCACCCTGCGGTGGTGAGTGATGAGCTGGGACCTGAACGGCAAGCAGAAGCTGGCCAAACAGAGAGTGTACAAGGAGCATTTCAGGCAGAGGAACAGATAAGGGAAAGAGCCAGAGGTGAAGTCGAGGAAAAGGCACAAAGTTTGGTTGCAGAGTGGTGGGCAAAGGACAGAGTGTGACGAAGTGACATTGGCGAGGAAGCAGGGCCAGTGAGCACAGGGTCTTGGAGACTAAAATAAGAATTTTGCTGAAGAGAGGGAACCAAGTTGCACAGATGCTATTCACCCCAGAAGCCCCTTGCCTCGCAATTTTCTTCTTCCTGCTGCCCTTCCCAAGTTTCCTTCTGGGAATCCGGGCTTTCTGAGCAGTGGTGTTCTAGTCCCAGGGCACTGATGAGCCACCTTCCTACCTCTTCCTGGCTCGTAAGTGGGGCAACTTCCTAGCCTCTGACTCAGCATTTGAAATTATTTCCCCTGCAGGAATTTTCGAATACTCCTTACTAAAAATCACTGTGTATAGAACAGCCCAGGCATCAGCTTTACGTCATCATTACAGCAATAAACCTCCAGAAATGCCCAAAGTTTGGTGACGGATGACTAAGCTTGTGTCTAAAAATGAGACCAAATTGCGCTTTTCAAAATTCCAATTACTTTTCCATAGTTTCCTTCTTGGCCATTTCCCCACAATAGATTTTGTATTTGCCTAGACTACTGTATATTCTGATTTCATCTTTCAGTTGTTGGTTGTTTTCCCTTCAAGGTAACTGTGCTTCTTCCTACTTTGGAATCTTTCTTCACATTGATTGGGGTTTTTTTTTCCCATAATTTTTTTTCAAGTTTTATCTGTATCTCTGCTTCTTTGCTGAACACCTTTGAGACAATAATATCTGAGCTTGGTGCTTTGCTTAGCTGAAACGCATTCTGCCTGTTAATCATTTCTACTATCACCACCCTTTCACTCAGTCTCCTGAGTATCAGCTGTGGTTCCTAGATTTTGGCAATTCTTCACTCTCTCCCTCTGTGAGTAATGAAATTGTCTTTTCAAAATCTAGTCTTTCTTTATTCCTTTTGTACTCTGAGCCCCCTTTTCCCCCATGTGAAAATATTTGATGTCTTGTGTATGTGGTTTAAAAGCTGATGATTATGAATGCTGCTTGCAATGTTGAGCCTCTTGATTTTTTTAATCTTTCCCTGATTAAATTCATATAATGATTAATTCTGCTTGTCTTTTATAATCCCCTTATCTTTATTCTGACTTCCTCATGTCTTAAAAAAAAAGACAGAAACAAAAGCCCTCTCTATTGTTCTTTCTATCCTTAATTGAATATCTTTCTTAACCATTTTAGCTTTTTAAAATTAAATGAATTATTGTGAATATTTTGGACCGCATAATGCAACCATCATTCCCATTCATTTTATTCAATTTTTAAACCTCTAAAACTAAGGTTTTCCAAACTTATGGTTACCAAAGGGAAAAGGTGGAGGGGAAGGATAAATTGGGAATTAGGGATGAACATACATACACTACTATATTTAAAATAATCAACAACAACCTACTGTAGAGCACAAGGAACTCTACTCAGTATTCTGTAATAACCTGTATAGGAAAAGAATCTGAAAAAGAATGGATACGTGTATATGTATAACCAAATCACTTTGCTGTACACCTGAAACTTAACACAACATTGTAAATCAACTACACTCCACTATAAAATAAAACTTTTCAAAAAATTAAGGTTTTTATAGGATGTTAGAACTAGGGAAAACATTGTTTTTTACAGTCCTCTCGTTGTACAGACCAGGAATTTGAGGTTTAGAGAACTTAAACTATTTGTCCAAAATTAAGCAGCTCACTAGCACAGGTGAAACCTGGTCCCTGACTGCTTGTCCAGTGATGTTTCTACAACAGAACTGCGTCTCCATGTAAAGTGGCATTTGTGTTTGAATACCAACCGCCTAGGTCATCATTTTCACATGTGGATTAATCGTTTTTCCTTCAGTATTTGTATCTGGAACATCTACAAAAGGGAAATCTTCCAATAAAATCAAGAAACAGACTCCATCCTTCAAGGTCCCTGCAGGTCCCTGGACTCACTGTTGTCAGAGTGGGCAGGAAAAGTCCCTGTGCTTTATTTTCAGTTTTCCTGCTGATTTGGTATGTAACTTTGGTTGTATTTTCCCCTTGGGCTTTTCTAATATGTTGGATTCTAGTTATAGACAGACCCTAAGAAAGACCTCGTCTAAGACAGTCCAAAAATGAGATATATAGCATCATTTAGGACATTAACTTGGGGAAGTACGCTTACTTTTAATCCAGAAATGTGACCCTCCTGTCTCTCATGCTACTTAAGAGTACATTTCTCATCCTCTCCCACTAAGCCCAAGACCCACAGCAATTTAGAAGGTTCCTTGGGTTTGCTGACTATTTTAGTGAAGGGAAAAGGGGAGTGCTGATTGAGCCTATGTTCTTATGCTGCTTTCTCTGTATGGTGGCACATGGTGAGTCCCTGAGATCAAGTTCTGCTAAAGTCCCAGGAATAGTCTGAGGTCATGGGAATTTGCTGGCCTCCCAGGAAAGTTGAGTTGAGAGCTAAGTTGATCCTAAGCCCTGGCCTTGGTTCTTTATGACGATGCTTTATCTCTCCAGGGAAAGTTGGATCAACCTTGCAGATCAGTGAAACACAGATCATTAATCTTATTAAGTATCCTTGGCTGTAAGTTACTGAAACCAATTTGAGTCAACTCACACTGGATAGAGAAATCCACTGCGAGGACACAGGCCTATGTCACAGAGCTCAGGGCAGGGATGGGACTGATCTAACAAGGCCTGGAAAAGCCCTGAGAGGGAGCCCGGCAAGAGTTCTCTCTACCTGTGGCTACTTGGCTCCAGGAATCAGCTATAAGAATCCACAAGAAGAGGCTTCCTGGCCTGCACCCTATAAATTCCCCAGAGCTCCTGAGATGGTGTGTGACATGAGGATACCCCCTCTCTGTTCTGATTCCAAATTCCCTCGGAATTCCCACCCAGCTGAGGCCTAAGCTAAATGGAGGTGGAATGCAATTACATTTGTAAGGGTCTTTGTGACTTCCTACTCTAACCCGAGAATAAATGTTCCTAAGTGCAAACCCTCAAATTCAAACATACACACAGACCCCACACACTCACACATGCGCACATTGTCTAAGGAAACACTCCTTGTAGTTTTAAATGGTTATGGCATGCTTTTTCCTGGTTCGTGACTGCTAGGAGTGTTCCCAGGCAATTCATAAATAAAATACATTGCCTCATGCACAAGAAGAAGATTTAGAGAAAGGGAGAGGAGGAAAGCAGGAAGAAAAACCTATCACTCAGATTATTGATCGATCTCAGTCAGAATACACACGCTCTGAAACATCTGATACAAGCATCAGGAAAGAACAACTGACCTGAGCAAACCAGAAAAATAATCGTTTGTTAATTTTAAAAATAATCAAACAAGGAGACTTCCTGTTAAGCTCTGGATTGAGCACACATTATCCCTTTCCAAATCTCAGAAAAATGACCATAAAGAGATTTTTTTAATTTTTTTTTTTATTGAAGTAGAGTTGATTTACAATGTTGTGTTAGTTTCAGATGTACAGCAAAGTGATTCAGTTATATATCCAAATACTGTTTTTCAGGTTCTTTTCCATCATAGGTTATTATATGGTATTGAATATAGTTCCTTGTACTACACAGTAGGACCTTCTTGTTTATCTATTTTATATATAATAGTGTGTATCTGTTAATCTCAAACTCCTAACTTATCCCTCCCTGCCCTTTCTCCTTTGGTAACCATTGGTTGTTTTCTATGTGAGTCTGTTTCTGTTTTGTAAATAAGTTCATTTGTATCTTTTTTTTTTAGATTCCACATATAAGTGATATCATAAGATATTAGCCTTTCTCTGTCTGACTTACTTCGCTCAGTATGATAATCTCAGGTCCATTCATGTTGCTGCAAATGGCATCATTTCATTCTTTTTTATGGCTGAGTAGTATTCCATTGTATATATGCAATCAAACAAGGAAAAATTATTAGAGAAATAAAAATTGTAAAAGAAGAATTAAAATAATATCTATGAAATTATTTTCATATTATGTATTTTTTATTGTTTTCATATTATGTGTTCTTCTTATGAAAAACACAAGAAAATCAATGAAAAACACCAATATAGATAATAGCCATTTTAATATGGTAGAATATAAAATTAATATACAAAAATCAACAGCCTTCATATAAACAATAACCAGTATAAAAAGACATAATAAATAAGACTCTATTTACTATAGCAATAAAAATACAAAAACAAAATACGTAAGAATAGGGAATTCCCAGACTTCCCTGGCAGTCCAGTGATTAAGACTCTATGCTGGGGCTTCCCTGGTGGCGCAGCGGTTGAGAGTCCGCCTGCCGATGCAGGGGATACGGGTTCGTGCCCCGGTCCGGGAGGATCCCACATGCCGCGGAGCGGCTGGGCCCGTGAGCCATGGCCGCTGAGCCTGCGCGTCCGGAGCCTGTGCCCCGCAATGGGAGAGGCCACAACAGTGAGAGGCCCGTGTACCGCAAAAAAAAAAAAAAAAAAAAAAAAGACTCTATGCTGATCCCTGGTCTGGGAACTAAGATCCCTGCATGCTGTGCAATGCAGCCAAAAAAAAAAAAAAAAGTAATAATAGCCCATTAGAAAGGTGCATAAAATTTTGGGAAACTTCTGAAAGATTCAAATATGACAATGAATAAATTGAAAAATGTCCCATGTCCTTGGATAGGATGACTCACCATCAAAAATTCTCCCCAAGTTTATATATGCCTAATGAGATCCTAATAAAAATATCAAGTCCCTCCACCCAGAACTACACAAGTTGATCTTAGAATAGAAAAATTAGCAAGCAAGAATAGCTAAGAAAACCTGGGGGGTCGGGTGGGGGAGAAGGGTAATAGTGGTAGCCTTACTAGATTAAAAAAAAAAAAAACTTTAAATAACTAACGGAGGTGTGGTAGGTGTGAACTTGAAGGGGCCAAATCTGGGACCATTTGTGCATCAAAAAATATATATATATACATAATCAATCTCAAGATTACAATAAGTAAATTAAAACTTAGTTCATTAGAATTTTTCAAGAAGAGGAGGAGAAACAGGAAGAAAAAACTCATTTACCACCATTAGAGGTAACTATTTAGACAATACTTTTCTATGAAAATTAGTAATTATAGGGAAAGAAGGAAGCATTTGCCCTCCTTTTTAGGGAGAAATGATAGTTTATCCCCAGTTGATAAGGGACAGTTCTTCTTTGAAGAAAAATGCTAATAAATGTGGAAGGAATGACGGAAGTAGAAAGTCACTCCTTTGCAACCCAGTGAAAAAGTTGACTCAGTTCAGGATCATCAATGGATGCTGAAACCACTAGGTGAAAAGATGGTTGAAGCGAATACTCACTTGGTAAAAAGTACTACTCCGTGGCATGCATAGGGGAAAATGTAGTTTTACAATGTAGAGATCTGGCTGTCACCACCCAGCCAAGTGATTTAACTTCGTATCACTAGTAGTGGGACAACCTCCACCTCTTGGTATAATGGAGTATGAGGTACATAGCAATGTGTATGAATGGTTCTTGCCGTGTGGAATGGGAAATGAGGGTGGCAGTACCAAATCCGATCCCACAGTTTGAGAAGTTTTACACTGCCCAGTGGGCACAAAGTTCCCATTGGTAAGTAACAATGGTTATTTAAGAATGGAATCAAAACACTATTCTTGCTTTCACTTTATGTGTATTATTTTTTTTCAAATGGCTACTAAGTTGTTATGTCACAAATACTAAGTTGTTTGGCTCTACCTACTTAATAAACAAAACTATTAAGTGTTTCATGCTGTGAAAAAAAAAATCACTAAGTTCCATGATCCATCAGTATGATTCCTCCCTTGCATATGTCCTCGACTTCTTTCCCTTTTTCTTCTTTCATTATACTTGCTTTGCAAAACCCCTACCCTGGTCAAATCCAACCCCCTGCCTCCTCTTGGCCTGCCCCTGGGCACCTGGACGATTACAAGTCCTCCTGAATGCCTCCCAAAACTATTTTCCATGCAGCAGAGTAACTTTCTAAAGTCACCTTATCCCTTAAAACCCTTTAATTTGTTCACTGCCTTTAGGATAGAGTCAAAACCCATTCATATACTTTGTGGGGCCCTTCATGCTCTGACCCTTTCTTACCTCTCCAACCTCCTTTTTCAGCACACCCCCCCATCCCCCTCTGTACTTCACACTTCGAAGTTTCTGGAATGTTCCCTGTTCTCCATCCCTTTTCTGCCTTTACAGATGTTGCTCCTTCCATGGGCAGTGGTACCCCACTAGTCTCCTAGTCCTTACTGAGATGTCATTCTCTCTAGGAAGCCTCCCGGACACCCTTCCTATGTGCTCCATAGAACAGTCTCTGGAAGCAGCCCTGAGCCTATCTGGCAGGCACGTGGTACTTATTTGCTTCCCTCACTACGATGGAAACTTCTTGAGGGTGGGACGTGCATTTTGTTCACTGTTGACGTGACAGTGATTGGCATTCAGAATGCTCATTATAACCAAGTATTTAATCATCCTGAATTATGGGAACTATGTTGTTTAAATATGTTGGATTTGTTCCAGGACCCCCATGGATACCCAAATCCCCAGATGCTCAAGTCCCCTATATAAAATAGTGTGGTACAGTCAGGCTAATGTATCCAGGGTTCTGCATCAGTGGGTTCAGCCAATTCCAGATGGAATCCTGCCCTTATGGAGGGCCGACAGTATATATACCTGTCCGTGGACTTTCTTTACTCTGTAAAGACAGATACTGTTTTTAGAAGAATTAAGTTTTGGTAAGCCAATGCTGGTTCCAATTTCCTTTCTAAGTTTCTGTGGGCTGGTGCTCATTCTTATTATTTCATCTTTCAGCACAAATTGCCTTGTAACATAAAAGCATATATTGCCTTGTAACAATCATCAAGATCACTCTTTCCTAAGAGCAAAGCACGAGTTACAGTGTGTATTTCACCCAAGGGACTTGAGTACAAATCTTTGTTTTTTAGTGGTTTCATGTTCTTTTTTTTTCTGTTTTTGGTATTTGAGAGACTAGATGTGGATCTTTCCGACAAATGTTTACTGCTGGATACGGAGGTTAAAAGATAACAGATCCATGCCCTTACCCAGGGCTGTCCCTGCAAGGGTCACGGGTCTGCACTTTCATAGGATCTTGAGATGTCAGTAATATTAGGCGTTTCAAAAATGATTTTTAATAAAGTTCAGAAAAGAGGAATAAGGTGCAGTGCCCCCCAAAGTTCTCCGCCATGTGTGGGAGTCCAGAGTAGACATCTCAGCTGCTTTACCCAAAGGTCAGGCCAACTCCCCTTAGCCTGGGAAAGATAGTCCTCATGAGAATAAATGGAAGTAAATAAATGAGTGAATGAATGTAGGTGATAACAGAATATTCTAGAATGGGCGAAAAGAAAACTTTAGCAAAGATTCTGGGGTTTATTCTTTATCTCTCTTTTTATCCTATTGTATCTAGAGAGCAACCTGATTTTTTTTTTCCCTTATCAGAGCCTGCCTACTAATTTGCACTAAAATGCAGTTAATACTGTCTTACTATATTCTGTAAAGGTGTTGCCAAGGTCAGTTAGCTCAGCGTCTGTGTTTCTTTCTTGAGAAAATAAAGAAAATAACAACAACAAGAACCTTTGACTCAAATAGGAGTGTGAAAAAATTGAAATACGACGGTATTTTTTCCAGTAGAGTCCACAGATCGTTCTTCAATTTGAAAATCGAGTTTTGCCATTTCATGTTAGTGAAATACTGACATTTAGAGAGATGCATTAAAAAAACATAATTAAGGGCTTCCCTGGTGGCGCAGTGGTTGAGAGTCCGCCTGCCGATGCAGGAGACAGGGGTTCATGCCCCGGTCCGCGAACATCCCACATGCCGCGGAGCGGCTGGGCCTGTGAGCCATGGCCGCTGAGCCTGCGCTTCCGGAGCCTGTGCTCCGCAACGGGAGAGGTCACAACAGTGAGAGGCCCGCGTACCGCAAAAAACAAAAACAAACCAAAAAAAACCCCCATAATTAATAAGGGGCTGCCACTGTTTTTCTGTGGCATCTCAGCAGATGATACCCTGATGTTGCAGCTGGCAACTGTTTGTGAGTCTATTGAAATGACGCTGTTTGTATTAAATTATGACGTTTCAGAAAAGCATGCAACGTGATTTTGTAGGGTTAGAGACAAGAATACTGAGGTTGAAGTGCATTTATAGAAGTCTATAAAGTGGCAAAAACGAAGGGGCTCGAAAAAAGAAACAAAGTCATTTGAATATTCTCTAAATTACCAGTAAACGAGCCTCAGCTCTGCAAAATCAATTTTGAAACGAGTACTAATTGTTTACTACGCACTTGCAAGTCTCTCAGGTAAGGGAAAAAGGGGGAAAAGTGTCAAGCCTTTGCAGGGAGGTTCGCTTCATGTTTGTGCATTACAACAATAAAGACTATTATAATAGCGATGTGGGATCTCCAGGCAAACCGACATTGCCAAGAGGGGGAAAATGGTCCTTAGGGAACAATTGTCTTTTGCCAGAAGGCCCTCAATTAAAATTGCATTTAAGCACACATAATGTATGTTTTTTTGTTTGTTTTTACAGTAGTAGCAAATTGCTTTCGCGTGTTATCCCAGTGCTGCATGTGAGATGGGACACCTGCCGCAGGTTTACGAATATCCAGGTGCAATGGAGGGCGGGACTCATCGCGCAGGGAATGATGTTCACGCCCCAGAGCTGGCAACGCTTAAACCCCGCGGCGCAGCGTTCATTCCCACTAACCTCTGTGGGCCTTGATTCCCGGTCGCTCCCTGACACAGCAAAGTGTCAGTTCACGTGTGTCCCTTCCTCCACTAGATGTCACTGTAAGTCAACCGCTCGTGGCGGGGGACCTGGGTGTTTTACGGATCTTTCAGGGTTATTAAGCATGGTGGGTCCCTGAACTAGTGTCCTCCCGGACTGGGGAGTGCAGCGCGGGGCCGGGACTCGCAGAGATGAGGACAGCGCATCAACCCTAGTGGGAGGCTCGCAGGTCTCGGGGTGCAAAGCGGGCGCCGCGCTCCTCTCCGCCCCCGCGAGCGAGACGGTCACGTGCAGCGGAGGCGCTGACTCCCGAGGGCGGGCCTGGGAGAGGCGCCGCGCCCGCGGTTCGGGGTCGCCCGGGGCTAGGAGCCAGGTGGGCGCTTGCGCAGCGCGAGCCGGGGCCGGGACCGCCGTGGGCGGGGAAGGGCGGGGAAGGGCGGGGAGGAGCCTGGGAGCGCGCCGGCCGCCGGAGGGGGAGGGGCGGGGCGGAGCCGCGGCGCGCGCGCCCGCTGGAGGGGGAGGGACAGAGCAGCCACCGGGCGCGCTCAGGGCGGCCGCCGCGAGCTTGGGGCGAACGTGGACCGCGGCGCGGCGGTGTGACTCCTTACCCGGCCCTTCTCCCCGCCCCCGGCGAGGGCACCGTGCGGCGGCAGCGGCGGTGGCGGCGGCGGCGCCGGGGCCAGCGAGGCCGGAGGAGGCGGCCGTGCCCGGGCATGGTGGTCTGGGGCAACGCGAAAGGTGAGCGACCCCCGGGCCGGCGGCGGGGATGGGGGCGGGGTGGGACCGGCCTCGCGTCGCCGGGCGGCGGCCCGAGCGCGGGCGGCCTCAGGCGGGGCGGGGGCGGCGCGCCGGCCCGGCTCCCGCGGCCCTTGGTTCGCGGCCTGGGCGGCCCGCGGCGCCCGGAGCGCGGCCGCTGCCGGGTTATGTAACGCGTGACCTCCCCTTCCCCCTCCGCCATGGCGCAGCCGGCCCGCCGCCCGCGCTCGGCCGCCCGCTGAGGCGCCGCGCCGACGACTCGCGCCCGCGGCCCTGCTCGCCGGCCCCGCTCGGACCGCGCCATTCATTCATGCGCGCGGGCTGCCGGCCGGGGCCACGCGCTGGATGCTCCGCCCGGCCTCTCGCCGCGGCGTCTTCCCCGTGACCCCGCATCCCCCCACCCCTTGCCCCGCGTCGGATCCCGGCATCGGTGTCGGACTATCCGAAGGCAATTTTTACTCACTTATTTTTTCCTTGTTACTTATCTGTTCACTGATATGCAGAGCTCCTTTCCCCAACTGTCCTGGCAAGTGCCCGTTTCCCACTTCACTCCTTGTGAAAATGATTCAGCACCTGTGCAGACGGAAAGGGCCCTTTCCTTATGTTTCCCTGCTCTTTCTACCGAAACCCAGTTTGTAAAGAAATACCTTAGTGTGTCACTCATTAGTTGACCCCCCACCCACCTGATTTTAAAAAAAAAAATTGCAGGTGGTGTAAGCCTGCTGTTTCTATCTTCTACATCTTTTCAGGTCACGTCCAGCATAGAAATGGTATCATTTAAGTGAAAATAACAAGACTAGCACATATCATCAAAGGGCTTGTAACTAACTGGTAAGGACTTGATGTAGCGATTCTTAATTCTGTTTGTCTCCCCGGCCTCTCCACTATCGTCTTCCAGAATTAGCCATTTCCGCTTTAGGGTAGGACATAGAATAACCTTGGTTCTTCCTGTGGACTTCGCGGTAACCCGTCCTGTGGGGTATACCGTTTACCTGCTTTCCAGACTTCCATCTCAGCTTTCCCACGTAGCCTTGTCTTAGCCGGAGCAGGTACTGCGGGCGTGTAGTTCCCTCCCCGTACTTCCTAGACTCTTGGAAGCGCACCTAGCGTCCCTCTTTTTCCAGCGATCCTTCCCTGGTCTAGAAGGATCTCCATTCACTTCTTAGGCTGTTTTTTTGCCACTTCTCATGTGTTATGATGATTATCTTTTTATCCGTATCCTCTTTTTCTCTATCTCCAGGTCTTTTGTGGGCAGAATCTGTACCAAACTTGTCATAGAACATTACTCCTATTTCATGGTAAACAATACGTATTTAAGTTTTTTTTTTTAAGGCAGGAATCACTCTTTTAGGACTAATTTCTTTGAAACCTCAAGTAGTAAATATGTTTTCAAAACAATGTGTTTGAATATGTAAGATCACTCCATTTTCTCCAACCCCAACTTCAAAACTCAGATTCTGTGTAAGAGAAAGAAACCCGTCCCCACCAGCAACAAGCTAGTCACTAATAAGAGAGACTACATGTAATGTATATTTTATAGTCCTTTCTTTCATAGCTGCTGTAGTAGGAAGATAAGAACTTCAGAGTTAGATGTAGATTTAAATTCTAGCTCTACCCATTACTAGCTGTGTTCTTGGACAATTTAAGTTACTAATATCTCTGATTTTTTTCTCATTTGTATAACGAAGATATTTCCTACCTTGGGTAACTGAGGATTAAATGAGCTCTTAAATGTAAGGCATCTAGTGAGTCCCTGGTACACAGTGGTGCTCCGTAAATACAGATTCCCTTTGGTATACCTTTTTATTGCAGTTCACAGTCTAGAATGAGCTGGGATGTGCTGAGACAAAGCATAATAAGAAAGCTAATCACAAGAGGTGATAGGTACCTCTTCTTGTCTCCAAATAAATGAACAAGCCCTAAACTAAGGAGCAGTAAAGCTCTTTCTGCTTCTCAAGAATGTATGAGTGTATGTGACATATTGTAATAAATCCTGGAGTGTATTAAATAGAACATTTATAAATGAAGGAAATACCTTTTAATCTTACTTTCCTTCTATAACAGTTCCCACTAAAGCATTAACATGGATATTAAAAAGAATCTATGGGACATGAGGAAGGAGGAATATTAAAAAAGTCTTTTTCAGGGGCAATTAGGTTGCATGCTCTCCTTTTTAGTATCTCATCTACTTATGAACAGTACGGGAATCCTAGTCTGAGTTCAAGTATGTCACCCTTAGACTGTTGCAACAGTGCCTTCCCCGGTGTCCCTATTTCTGTCACTCCCTTCCCAACTGATCCCCACATAACAGAATGATCTTTTTAAACACTTTTTTTAATCTTTTTAAATAAATCATATTGTCACTCTCTTGGTGAAAACCCTCCAAAAGCTTCCTGTTACCCTTAGAATTGAATCAGAACTTTTTGCCGTTTCTCGAACAAACCGAACTGTTCCTCTCTTGGGGGTGTTACGCTTGCTGTTCTTTTAGTTGGGCCACCCCTTCCTCCTGGTGGCTATCTTGCTCAGATGTCATCACATCAGAGTGATCTCTTTTCTGATCCCTACAATAGAAGCCAGCCCCTTTCTCTGTCACTTTTGATTCATTTTGCTTTATTTCTCTTCACAGCATTTATTACGAGGCAGAGATACACTCTTCACTCACTTACCCATTTCTCCCATAAGACTTGTTTGTTCCAAAGCCTCTCCCCCCCTGGAGGGCAGAGGCCTTGTCTGACTTGTTCATGACCCTGTCTCTGGTGCTTAGAAGGGTGCTTGGCACATAGTAGGCTCTCAGTAAAACTTAAGTGAATTAAGTGAATGAGTGGTATAGTTAATTTAAACATTAGTTCTGGAGTCAGACAGCCAGGGTCAGAATCCTGGCTCCTACCATTTACTGATTGTGTGGCCTTGGGCTAGTTAATATCTTTTGGTGCCTTAGTTTGCTCATCTGTAAGATGGGACAGTAATACCTACTTTTTACGATTATGGTAAGAAATAATTGAGTTAATGTATATAAAGTTCTTAGAACAGGGTTATTTCACAGTTTTGAAAACCAGTACTTGAAATTAGCTTGGAGTATTCACTTAGGACTTTGTGTTTTTGTGTGAGATTAAAAATGCAAGCATTGAATTTTATCTTTACTACTTTTACTGAATTTTTCTGGCCACCAAAGTTATATTTATGGAACTCCTTTTTAAAATAAATACATTTTGTGGATGTCTAGAACGGATTAAAAAATAAACTGCTAAGAATGGTGACCGGTATTCGTTCTTAATGTGTAAGTCAGCTTTTTTTTTTTTTGCGGTCCGCGGGCCTCTCACTGTCGTGGCCTCTCCCGTTGCGGAGCACAGGCTCCGAACGCGCAGGCTCAGCGGCCATGGCTCACGGGCCTAGCCGCTCCGCGGCATGTGGGATCTTCCCGGACCAGGGCACGAACCAGCGTCCCCTGCATCAGCAGGCGGATTCTCAACCACTGTGCCACCAAGAAAGCCCTAAGTCAGCTTCTTTATTCTTAGATCTGTGGAAGATGCTAAGAGTGATTATCTCAACAGCTGCCCACGGGAGTGGCTTTTATATATTTCCCTTTGAAGTTCAGCTAGAGATGTAATTGTGGTGATGAAAGGACTTGCTGGAGGCTGAAGACAGGAAAATCCTTGAGATGCAGTTGAAGTATGAGTCCTGTAGTACTTGGGAAAGGAAAGATGTTTTACCATCTTTAGTGTGTTCAATTTCTGCCTTCTTTCATTATGGGTTGCCCACCCCCAAACTGTATTCGTAGAAACTAAGCTGCCTGTGGTGATTGCCCTTGCATAATACCAGTTATCTTTACTTAGTCCACTGGTCCTTAGTAAAATGCCTCTTTGTAGGAGCATTGTTTTATTTCATTTCTCAGTCTGAACTTTAGTCAATAGGATCCTAGACTTTGGGCCTTAAACTTAAAAAAAAAAAATCACAATACTGCTCTGTGTAACATTTGTTATAAAGTTTAATAATAATTGCTAAATCATTAAATATTTACTGTGTGTCAGGCTCTTTGCTTAGTGCAGGGTCTCATTTAATCTTCACAACCACCGGGTCAGGTGGACACAGTTTTAAAGAAACAGATTTAGAGAGATGATGCTACTTGGGCAGGTCACACAGGTGAGAAGGAAGCCAGGATTTCAGTCTGCTTCCACCTGATTCCATAACCCAAGGTCACATCCACTTTGCTATGAGGCAGGTCGAAACAAGGTTTCTGTTTGGAAACTTGCGTTGTGTTTCATCACGTTATTTGTATGTGTCGTTCTTCTTTACTACTGGCAGTTTTATAGTTTTATGGCTGTTTTTTTCTTTTCTTTCTCTTTCTTGTTTTTTGGCTCTGACTACGACAGATCTTCCACAACTTAGAATGGAATTACTTTCCATTAAACCCATCGTAAGTTAAAAATGTTGTAAGTAAAAATGCATTTAATACACTTAACCTATTGGACATCATAGGTTAGACTAGCCTACCTTAAACGTGCTCAGAACACTTACATTAGCCTATAGTTGGGCAAAATCAAGTAAGACAAAGCCTATTTTATAATAAAGTGTTGAACATCTCGTGTAACTTATTTAATACTCTACTGAAAGTGAAAAACGGAATGGTTGTAAGTGTATCAATGGTTCCTCCTCAGGGTCGCGTGGCTGACTGGGAGCTGTAGTGCTGCTCCTGCCCAGCATCACAAGAGAGTACTGTACCGATATCTCTGGCTCCAGAAGAGATCAAAAGTCAAAGCACGGTTTCTGTTGGACGTGTATCACTTTGGCACCACCATAAAGCCGAAAAATTGTAAATCAAAGCATCATAAGTTAGGAACCATCTCTACTATACATAATGTCTATTTTTTATGAGTGTGAAACATTTTAATAGGTTGATGATATGCAAAATCATTTTTCCTTATTAAATCATTAAAAATAAGTCAGCATCATGTGTGTCGTGGTAGGTCAGCTTTGTAATTAGTTTGAAAAGGTTTTGCATGTAATAGAGGTGATGCCTCAGATTTAGGAAAACATGAATGTATTTAAATTTGCTTAAGGCCAAAAGAAATTTCAGGTAGCAAGTAAATACATGTGTTTCTGCCGATCATGGAGCGAATCTTTATTATTTTTGTTTTTAGTAAGGAAGGACTCATTGGTGTGGAGCGTTTTTACACAATGCTAAGTTTCGATGATTTTTGACATCTACTTGTGACACTTCAAAAATATGAAGAATATCTAAATTATGAGTTGTTGACTTCTCAACACTTAAGTAGATTCAGAATGCCAGTGCTAGGATGAACCCTGTAGATTCTGTAGGCCATGCCCCTGTATTTTCCCTGAGGAAAAATGAGACCCAGAGAATCATCTGATGATCGAGGAGAAACAGGACCAGAATCTAGGGTTTTGTGGGGTGGGTTTGTTTGTTTTAATACTTTAAAGCCATTTTTTCCTCTGCTACACTAAACTGCCCCCTTCATCATGCAGGGTAAGACCAGCGTATGCTTAGTATCTTATGTTCAAGAGGGTAGAGAATTGAGCGATATATTCATGTAAACTTGTGATTTAAAGTCATGAGGTTTTTTTTGTTAATCATTGGCTTTAAAGTAATAGAAACGATTCTGTAATGTAGTTAGAAATTATGCTTTCTCATTCACGTAGGCAGGTAACTGTCTTATGCACATAGGATGGTTTGACAAGCTTTTTAAAGACCTGATCTTTAAAGATCAGATCTTGTGGCTTTATCCTTAAATTAGTTAGGGATGGGCAAAAAAGTTGGTTGTGATGTGAACAGTTTTTACTTGAGCCCAGTATCTGAGTAACCAAAATGTTGTCTATTGCTTTCAATCATGCCTGATCAGAACCAAGACTAAAACGAGCTCTTGGGAAGTTTAGTCAGAAAATAGTAGCTGAATTTTACATTTTCTAAATTCCATCATTTCTACACTTGAGATTGCTAATATGTTTTTATCATTTAGGCACTAGTCTTAGTTACATAATTGAAATTATGATTTAGATTCCTTACTCTTAAATGCTTTTCATCAAATTTCTCAATTTTATCTTACAATAAGCTGTATTTCTAGATGACTTACTGCCTATTTAAGCCTTTCTAATATAAATTTATTTATTTGTTTATTTTTGGCTGCGTTGGGTCTTCTTTACTGCATGCAGGCTTCTCTAGTTGTGGCGAGCGGGGCTACTCTTTGTTGTGGTGCGTGGGTTTCTCATTGCAGTGGCTTCTCTTGTTGGAGAGCACAGGCTCTAGGCGTGCGGGCTTCAGTAGTTGTGGCACACGGGCTCAGTAGTTGTGGCTCGCGGGTTCTAGAGTGCAGGCTCAGTAGTTGTGGCGCATGGGCTTAACTACTCCAAAGCATGTGGTATCTTCTGAGACCAGGGATCAAACCCGTGTCCCCTGAATTGGCAGATTCTTAACCACTGCGCCACCAGGAAAATCCCTATTTTAAGCCTTTTTAAAAATTTAAGCTGGACGATCCTGAATTTAAAAAATATTTTAACAATTTCTTCTTTAACATTTTTGAGAGCATAACCAAAAAAGTCCCTTACTTTTTCTAATGCTTTATGCCTTAAAAAGTGCTTTTGCTTGACTTTTTCTCATTCAGCTCCCATAGAGTCCTGAGAAGAGAGGTAGGGCAGTATCTCCTATTTTATAGGCACAATGTGATTCTGGCATTAACCACCCAGTGTTAGAACAGACATCACGGGTTAAGGGCACAGTCCACCAGACTCCCCTTACTTCAGGTGCCAGCTGCAGGCTCCAGGGCTTCCAGGCCACTGCACTTCTCACCAACTGGCCACATAATTGGGAGTTCCCACAGCCCCCTCAGACTTGATAATTTGTTAGAGTGACTCACAGAACTCAGGAATGGGCTGTACTTAGAATTATCGTTTTATTATAAGGGATACAAACCAGAACCTGCCAAAGGAAGAGATATGCAAAGAGAGGTCTGGGAGGGTCCCAAACATGATGCTTCCATGTGCTCAGGACACATCATCCTCCTGTATTGGTTTATGATTACCAACCAGGGACGTTCACCCAAGCCTCAGGGTCCAGAGTTTTTATTGGATTTTTATTACATTGCACGATTGATTGAGTCATGGGCCACAAGGTCGAATTTCATCTCCAAACCCCTTCCTTTTCCAGGAGGTCAGGCTGATAGCATATGGCTCAAAGCCAACCCTCTAATCACTTGGTTGGCCTTTCCAGCATGGCTAGCCCCATCTTGAAATGAGGGGCTTACTGGGAGTCACCTGTTAATAAAAAGATGTGTCCTAGGGGTCCACCATGGATAACAAGGAGACTCCTATCAGTTGTGAAATTCCAAGGGTTTAGAGTCTCCCAAGAACCAGGGACAAAGGCCAGCCAGCCACCCTGTTCATTAGAGAACAGTAGCTGAGGAGGTGAGAACAGATGCACAATTGTTACAGTTCAAACTAGAACACACCTCTGTAGTGGTAGCTCGGAGATCTCCAGTATACTAAAGATTGGAGCAGGTTGCATTTCAGTATATTTATGTATGTAGAAAGGTTGCCTTCTGTTGAAAATTATAGCTTTTTTTTTTATCGGTATAATAGTATTTGAAACCTGGGTTGATGTTCATTTGAGTGAAATATTTTATTTATGTAAATTGTGTTGTAGGTAGGATTATAAACTACATACTTTTTGGTATTTTTTTAAAAACACAATAATTTTGGCTCAAAAAGTTTGATTTTGGTATTTCTTTTTGAGTTTGTAATTTTAGGCTTAGGTTATTACTACTGTTAAATGAAAGGAAATCTAAACTTAAGGTGGAGGTGTTGATAATGTATTTGTTGTTAGAGCTGTAAAAATGTTGTAGTAACTTAGTTGCCACTTTGAATTTTAGATCTTGAGTTGAAGTTACTAGCTGTTCAAGTTTACAGTGTTGAAGGTTAATAATGTTTTTTTGCATATCGTTTATGCCCAGTAGAAAATCTTACTTCCGATTGTCACTTAAAGGTTATTACATCCTCTTGGAGCTCACTGAGTGTTTCTCAGAATTAGCGTCTATTAATTCAGGCATAGAGTGCATTAATAAGTGTCTGTTGAAGAATGTAGCATCTCCTTAGAATGTCATATCATCCTAAAAAGTAGTGGGTTTTTTGTTGTTGTTGCTTTTAATCTATGATGGGGGGTTCTTGGCATGAAGCGAGGGAAGCGAGGCCAGAAGGTAATGCAGTGGCAGTTTCTTCAACATTCTACTCTGTTTTCACTTGCAGTTACACTTACCATAAGGATTTGTGAGAAAAGAGATGCGTGACAGATGGAACTGATAGCAGATCTAGAAAAGAGTGAGTTTGACCATATTTTTTGAATTGCAGTTACTCAGAAGGATTTGTTTTTAGTTATATGCCACCATGTATGCCGGTTTACCTTGTGAGTTTGGAGATCTAATGCATTGTGCGGATGCAATACATGTGATGAGGACTGCTGCCGAGACAAGTTAATAAATCTTGGTGTAGATGAGGCTGGGGAGCCAGAACCTTTCCCATCTGTGTGCAGCCATCCCATCCCCCATCATTTATATGCACAAGTTCACACTTCCTTTCCTGACTTTCACAAAGGAGGGTTCAAACTTCTTAGTATGATATTCGGGACATTCCCTCAGCTACCTTGTTAGTTCATCTATCACTGTCTCTGTGTCAGCCCCAGAATGTTGCCTTAAACATCTTTTTCTCTTTTATGTTTTTGCTCGTGAATTTCCTTCTTCTTGAATTCACCCCCTCACTCCCCTCTGCCCGTTCAAATCCTACTTATTTCCCTCAGCCCAGATCCACCTTTTCAGTGAAGCCTTCTTGGATCTCTTCTCCAAGGGGAGCTTTACTGCTGTCTTCTGTGGGGTCTGTTGTGTTTTGTCGGTGCCTCTAATGTTGGCTCCTGACTATAGTGCTATGCACATCTTTCTTCTCTAACAGGTAGCTTTGGATTGTGGTTTACACTTTACTCATCTTGAAAACTGAAAATTACAGTAAATACTCCGTGAATATGGAGTAACGTGTTAGATCAGACCTGGGATTTGCGGGGAGAGGGAGTGGGAGGCAAAGGACAGGAGAGATCTCCCTCCCAGACCAACTGGGGAGTTGCCTTTATGCCTGTTGTGAAATTCTTTCTACTAGGGCACATTGTAACAGCATTCTTTCTACATAGTATACTGTCTCATTACCTCTGAACTTCTCCGGTCCTTGTCTCTGTTCTCGGTGACCACTCTAGGTACACCACAGGCAGAATTGGTGGTTCTCAAAGTATGTGCCTCACGCCAGCAGCATCGGCATTACCTGGGAACTTTTTAGAAATACAAATTCCCAGCCCCACTCCTGACCTACAAAATGAGAAACTTGGAGTTGGGGCCCAGCAGTCGGTTTTAACACATTATTGACTGGAGACGTATCAGTACATTTTTAGAGAGTGATGCAATTAACATCACCATGCGAAGTTGTTGGAGCTTAAAATTGATCAAAGGTTCATTATACAACTTAAGACTGTCATTATGATTCACATTTTGCTCCTTTAGATTTTTGTTCCAACCTTGTGTATATTATAAACGTAAAATTTTCAAAAATGACATATTGCAAAATTTTGAGTGAAGAATTTTTCAGTGAATTTTATGCAGATACATTCTCTGATTGTCCGAGCAACATATATACTAATGTCTCAGAAGATGATAGTTCTTCAGAATATAGTTCTGATTCAGACGATGTGAATATTAGAGCAACAAAAAGACAAAAAAACCTTAGTGATTGATTCTGATACAGAAAGTGAAAATGAAGCTCACGATGCTGGAGAATGCTCCTTTTCTTCCACAGAAGAGTGGATTGAAGACAACATTTCACAAAAATTAGAAGACTTTACAGGTGTGTCGGGTGTAACTATTGAATGTAATAACGCACAAAATGTTAGTGAGATAACAGAATTAATTTTTGGCCAGCCAAAATAAAAACTGCCGGGCACGGGCATTAGATTCTGCAAAAATCCCCTGGTCAGTAATGAGTTTAACAAGCCCTCTAAGTGATACTGGTGAAGACTCAAGAATGAGAACCGCTGCTCAGGATACAGCCCCCTCTTCTTTGATGTTACCTCCTTTATTCTCCAGCTGAGTTCTGTCCCTGTTTACTTGTGCTGTGGCCTTTCGAGTCTTTGATTTATTGCAACCTTGAACTTTTCTTCAGTTAACCCTTTGGCTTTCCTATAAGACTGTGCTGCCTCTCCTTAGTGAAGATCACTGGCTTTTTACTCCTTATAGATTCTTTTCTTTATCATATCATCTCCAGAATATTCTTTTCTTTTCCTCTGTAGCCTGATCCCTACTTTTGGACATGCTGACTTTGAGATGCATGTGGGACATCCTGGTGGAGATACTTAATGAGCGATAGGAGTTCATGAAGGTGAGGGAAACCAGTTCATCTTGCCGCACCCTGGAAAGCCAGAGAAGGAGGTTCTTTGTACTTTATTAAAATGGTGTCTTCATTTCCGTTCCCATCTATGGAAATCTATAATTACAGGGAAGAAAACTATTAGTGATTCTTTTAGAACGCCTCCTTCCGCTTGTTTTCAAATGACTGATTTTGTTAGATCAGTCATTTGCAGTGGGGGAGGGGTGTGTATTTTCATTGTTACGAATAACCAAGAGGATAAGAGAGAAATTTGTTATATTAAATTGTTTGGGTTAGAACATTTGCTTTTAATAAGATCAGCCTCAAACTGGGACATTATAGATGTTATGCATTTTCAGTTTTAATACAGGTTTCCCCTGCTACCTGGAAGTAGAGTGTTCCTGTGAAACCTTTCTTAAGCCGAAATGGCCAAAAGCAAAGAAACCATTACCGTAGGACTCATCTTGCTAACGGATGCACAGAATAAACCAAGATAAAGCACAGATGCTCACAGACAGTGACACAGTCCAAAACCATGGGGGCTTGATGCTGAGATGCTGAGCAAGGTTCCTGGGCAAGGACTGGGCGGTACCAAGGTGCTTGGGGAGGACGCTCCCTCTACAGCAGCCTGCTGTAAGACAGGCTGAATGCTGCTTTTGCTTTGCCCTTTTTGTTTTGTAAAAGTGAAAATCTTCGGGTTTCTTTTGGTTAGCGGAAACGGGTACTAATGTAGGTCTTTCGTAAGGGCGAAGTGGTGCAAAGTAAGCTTTTGAAAAGTGGAGGATGCCTGTGTATCTAGACATTTTTCTTATGTATCTTATTGCTTGTCTCTCCTTTTATTTCTGCGTCGTTTATTGAAATAACTGACTCTAAGTCATAATATGAAGACAGTGAAATGCACTTAGGTTCATTAGGGTGCAGGCTAACCAGGTACCAGGGTGCAAGGCTGTGACAGAGACTTGAGAGCGCAGTGATGCAGAGAGTGAAGTAGCTCTCTCCGCTGTGATGGGGGTGGCGGTTCACAGCTGATGAACTACTGCTTGTTTTAGGTCATTCCGGGGCCCAGGTTCCTTCTGTTTGCTTAGCCAGCCGCTAGGGTATTGTCCTTATTCTCTTGGTTGAAGCCGAGTTACCTCACAGCTGCATTCCAAAAAAAGTAAACAACTTCCTTTAAGGATAGATGGCACAGAATTTTGTATACGTTACTCTGTTCGCATCTTGTTGGCCAGAACTTAATCACGTGGCCACTCCTGATTTAAAGGAGCTGAGGAAATGTAGCCTCTTGGCAACCCTGCTCCCCACTAAGAGGGGGTGGGAGAGGTGTTCTTTTACTAAAAGAAAGGGAGACTGAACACTAGGGGACAGTTGTCATTCTGCCACTCCAGAGTTTGGGGATCCCCAAGACCACCCTCACGTTCAGTAATTCACTAGAAGGACTCAGAGCTCTTGAAAGCTGTTGTGCTTGTGGTTATGATTTATTACAGTGAAAGGTTACAGGTTAAAACCAGCCAAAGAGAGGCATGGGGCACACAGGAGAGGTCCACGTGTGGAACTTTGAGTTGTCCTCACCACAGGAATCTGGGATGGAGGTGACTTCTGTTAATGACAACTGACAATGCCCATGAAGTATTGCCAACCAGGGGAGCTCACCTAAGCCTTAGTGTCCAGGGTTTGTATTGGAGTTTGGTCAAATAGATGAGGTTGACCTTCTGTCTCCAGCCTCTCAGAAGGTTGGTAGTGCATGGTCTGAAGCCTCCACCGTATATCACAAATCACATTGTTAGACTATCTGGAGTGACTCTTAGCCCCTAGATAAACAGACATTTGTCAGGCAGGGCGTTCCAAGAGCAAAGGCCAGACCCCTCTTTGAGCAGGGTTAATTCTTTACTGTATAGCCACATCTGTGCATAGCCTTTGAGTTTTTTTAACAGAGTAGCATAATATGTGTACTTTCATCTTAAAAGCCTTTTTAAAAAATGGATAGATATATAGAATCATACATTTAAAAAACTGCAAGAGACTAGGGTTTGTCAGGTCCACCTCTATCCACAAATGAAAGAACTAAGATCTGACTGCTTAAAAGGTCAGTTAAAGTTGGTAGTGTCTCTGGGTCTCTACTTCTCATGAATATGGACGTGTACAGTTGGGGTCTAGATGCAAGCTGTCTGTTGGACCTGTTTCCTCCTTAGTCCTTCTGTCACATGTATGGCAGCTACTGTTCTGACCCAGACAGGTGCTAGGGTCAAAGCATCTGTTTTGTTGAATTGTATTAGGCTGGTTCAATCCAGTAGGAGTGTTCTTTTCAGGAGTTTATTATACTGATAGCATTGTTCGTTTCTCCACTGAAGATTTGGAGACATAGGTTTGTACAAGGTAAGTGTGGTTTTGTACCACAAACCAGCCGTGCAGCCTTATCAGATATTTTATCTTAGCCCTTCCATCCTAGAAGGCGCCTATGTGCAAAATAGCTAGTATTTGGCCTGCCTACTCCATGGATGTGTTGTCAAGATAAATACGATATGTAAGGACCCCTTGGAAAAATAAAAGCACTATGGAAATGTAAGATATAGTGGTGTGCTGAAATTTTTAAAATTTAAATGTTACAAATTTAAGGAGTACTGAAAAAAAGGAAATGTAAAGTGTCAGTCAACAGGTGAATTTTTTAAAAGAAGGTGGGAATATGGTAATTTTCCCTTCCCTTTTTCTGTTTCCTGTATTTTCTCAGTTTTCTGCAGTAAACATATAGTGCTTTTATAAATCGAGAAGGAAAAACTATTTTTGAAAAGGAACACTTAACAAGACTGAATACCGAAAACACTCAGAGCAGTGTATAAACACAAATCATGAATTTGGAGGGTAATAGAGAATGCCTCAAGAAAAGGCTTCAGTACCCACATGTATAATTTGTTGCTTAGAGAGTGCTGTGTATGTTGTAGCCCCTTTTATTTGGTGGGTTAAAGTTCTTTGAAGTCTGTGTTTGTTTGGTGTTGATCAAAATGGTATCATATAGTACAGGAATTGTTTAACTGTGCATAAAAAATTGATAATAGGAAAATGCTTCAGTATACTGAAGGTGAAGAGACCAGGTTAAAAAAAATTTTTAAGGGTTCTATTACACTAGGAATAATGTTTGGTCTAAATATTTTGACATTTTATTTTTATATGTTTTTCAAAGGTATTTTAAATACATGAAATACATGCTGTATTATGATATAAACTTGTCAGCTCGGTTTAGAATCCCTAAAAACCAGTATATGGTGAAGACAAAAGATTGTTACAAAGGCACAATAATGCCCTTCACACAGGTGTCTGATTGTTGTTTTTAATACCTTGGTGAAAGTCTCTTCAAAGTCAAAACCTGACTAGTATGTAGGTGGGTCTAGAAGAAGGTTCTGCTTCCCTGGGTTTTGAGATTCAAGAATCTCCATTGTGCTCTAATAACTTCAGTGGTCTGAGAACTATAGCCTTAGACAATGATGGTCTCTAAGGTTGAACCAAAACAAAACCTCAAAACAGCTGTTTATCTGGTATTGAAGCCTTCAGCATTTAAGGACAGATGAGAGCCCAGTGGAGCAGCTTTGTTAAACTTTGTCAGTGACTGTGTCCTAGCACTTCGTTTACTTTGTCACTCATGAGGAGGATACTTGGCCCTAGTAAATTAGTTTTGCACATGGCCTCCCACTGCCCTCCCCAGGAAAAAATCCCAGATGTGCTATACAAGTGTCCTGGAGAAGGACAGCCTGCTTCTGAGCTTTGTATCCTAAGTGGACATCCCGGTTACCCCCTTCCCTGCAGCTAACCAGTCCCTGTGAACCCAGTTGCCAGTGTCACAGTCCTTTTTTTAAACTTTCTTTATTTTTAAAAATATATTTTAAAAAGTTTTAGTTGTGGTAAAATGCATATAACATACAATTTACCATCTTCACCATTTTTAAGTGTGGCATTAAGTATGTTCACACTGTTGTGTAACCATCACCACCATCTGTCTTCCCAGAATGCTTTTCACCTTGCATAACTGAAACTGTACCTGTTAAACAGTAGCTCCCTGCCCTCCCAGCCCCTGGCAGCCACCCTTCTGCTTTCTGTCTCTGTGAATCTTACCACTGTAGATACCTTATATAGGCGGAATAATATGGCCCTTGTCTTTTTGTGACTGGCGTATTTCACTTAGCATAATGCCCTCGAGGTCCATCCATGTTGCAGCATTTGTTGGAATTACCTTCCTTTTTTTTTTTGAATTTTATTTTATTTATTTTTTTAATACTACCTTCCTTTTTAAGGCTGAATAGTGTTCCACTTTATGTATATACCACACTTTGTCTATCCATTCATCCATCTGTGGACACTTGGGTTGCTTCTGTCTTTTGGCATTTGGGAATAATGCTGCTGTGAACATGGGTGTGCAAATATCTTGAGACCTTGCTTTCAAGCCTTTTGGGTGTGTACCCAGAAGTGGAATTGCTGGATCATATGGCAGTGCTATTTCTAATTTTTTGAGGAACCACCATAGCATTTTCCATAATGGCTACACCATTTTACATTCCCACCAACAGTGCACAAGAGTTCCAGTTTTTTCACATGCACGTTAACACTTATTTTGTTTTTTTTGGTTTTTTTTGATTGTAGCCATCCTAATGGGTATGAGATGTTATCTCGTGGTTTCAATTTGCATTTCTCTAATGGTTAGTGATGCTAAGCATCTTTTCATAGGCTTAATGGCCATTTGTATATTTTCTTTAAAGAGATGTCTATTTAAATTTTGTGTCCATTTTTTAATCAGTGTATTTGTTTTTCATTAAGTTGTAGCACTTCTTTATATATTCTGGATATTAGTCCCTTTTCAGGTAGATGTTTTAAAATATCTCCTCTCATTCTGTGAGTTGCCTTTTGCTCAGTTGATTGTGCCTTTTTGATGCACATTTTAAAATTTTGGTATGGTCCAATTTATTTTTTTCTTTTGTTGCCTATGCTTTGGTGTCATCCAAGAAATCATTGCCAAATCCAATGTCATGAAGCTTTCTCCTATGTTTTCTTCTAAGAGCTTCATAGTTTTAGGTCTTACATTTAGGTCTTTGATCCATTTTCAGTTAATTTTTGTATATGGTGTACGTTAAGGGTCCAACTTTATTCTTTTGCCTGTGGATATTCAGTTTTCCCAACTTCATTTGTCAAAAAGACGGTGCTTTCCCCCATTGAATGGTCCTAGAGAAGTCCTTTTAAATACACAGGTCCCTGGGATGGGTCATACCTTAAGCCAGTTATTAAGCAGTTTCTTAATTGTTAGCAGAGAATTGACAGCTAACTAAGGTAGAGAAGGAGGCCCTGAAGAAGGAAAAAAGAGGTGTTGAGCAGCGATGTGGTGGGAGCTGCAAGTAAACTTGCTTTATTTTGGCCTTGCCTGGTGATGGTCTGTGTGGCTGCGCGCTCTTCTCTGCATTTGTGGAGCATTCATGGATGAGTATGCTACCATAATATGCACATTCATTCTTCCGTTGTGTATTCATTTCTGTATTCCAGTTCATTCAGCAACTATTTCTTTTTTTCCTGATAAATTTTTTTTCTTGTTTACTTTTATTTTTTTTAACATTTTGAAGAGTGTGGCCCATTTATTTATTTTTTAACATCTTTATTGGAGTATAATTGCTTTACAGTGGTGTGTTAGTTTCTGCTGTATAACATAGTGAATCAGCTACACATATACATATATCCCCATATCTCCTCCCTCTTGCATCTCCCTCCCACCCTTCCTATCCCACCCCTCTAGGTGGTCACAAAGCACTGAGCTGATCTCCCTGTGCTATGCAGCTGCTTCCCACTAGCTATCAGTTTTACATTTGGTAGTGTATATATGTCCGTGCCACTCTCTCACTTCGTCCCAGCTTGCCCTTCCCCCTCCCCGTGTCCTCAAGTCCATTCTCTACGTCTGCGTCTTTATTCCTGTCCTGCCCCTAGGTTCTTCAGAACCTTTTTTTTTTAGATTCCATATATAGTTGTTAGCATATGGTATTTGTTTTTCTCTTTCTGACTTACTTCACTCCGTATGACAGACTCTAGGTCCACCCACCTCACTACAAATAACTCAATTTCGTTTCTTTTTATGGCTGAGTAATATTCCATTGTATATATGTGCTGCATGTTCTTTATCCATTCATCTGTCGATGGACACTTAGGTTGCTTCCATGTCCTGGCTATTGTAAATAGAGCTGCAGTGAACATTGGGGTGCATGTATCTTTTTCAGTTACGGTTTTCTCAGGGTATATGCCCAGTAGTGGGATTGCTGGGTCATATGGTAGTTCTATTTTCAGTTTTTTAAGGAACCTCCATACTCTTCTGCATAGTGGCTGTATCAATTTACATTCCCACCAACAGTCAGCAACTATTTCTTAAGTAACTGTTAAATGAAGATAAGATAAACCCATACATGTACATATGGCTAGATTAATGAGACTGAATAAAAGCCACTCACTTTCCTTAATTAATAGTCAATATACTTGAGAGTTATGAATATGAAAGCAACAGATTAACACTGACGAATATGTATTTGGGCATTTTCTGGGTATGTAGTGGGAATTTTTCTGCAAGAGTCTGCAAGAGTTTCATCTGAAAACTAGAAGGCAATTTTTATTTGCAAGTCTGGCTTGATAATTGGATGGCTGTTGTTACAGGGCATTCTCTTTTTAGTGAGCAGGGTTAGTCAAGAGGACACATTGTAATTCGGAACATTGTGTAGGGTTACGGTTGTAACCCTAACCCTAACTGAACTATCTAGCATCTGCTGTTGGACAGAAGAAAGTTACACAACTGATGTCATCCAGCAGTGACAGGGCTGATTAATTGCTACTCCTAATATTCAGCAAAGACCAGTTTTACAGTTAGGTTTTTACCCCTAATCCATTGTCATAGGCCATCTTAATCTACATATATATTATTTAAATGGATTTGATAGGACAAGCTGCCTTAAATCTTCTCTGGGATACATTTTTAAAAATATAAATAAACATGTAGAACATCAAAGTTGTTACATAATCAAATTTCTGAAATTGAAGTACATTACTAAAGTATGTGAATATAGTAGTTTTAATTTTTTATGTTTAGTTTCTGAAAATAGTTCTTCAGTATGTCTTGTGTAGAGCACCAAGGGGAACTCTGGTAGTCAACTACCCAAACGTCTGATAGTGAGAGAGCCGGATAAGATAGTAATTGAGACTCAGAGAGATGGAGATTTACCAGAGATTAATGAAGCTAGTTAGAGGCAGAGCCTGGATTAGAAAGAAATCCCTCACCCCTATCTTTTATTCGTAATCTTTTGATTCACGTATGCTGTGTATTATGCTACAAACAATAACAGATTGATTGTCATTGTAGTTTTATTCAGTCCGTTTTTAACATTGATTTATCCAGATGTTTATTGTTTACCTTGTTGGGGTTTTTTTTCTGTATTTTTGATGGTTCATCCAAGAGAATTTTCCTTCTATCTAAGGGATATCCTTTAGAATTTCCTTTAGACAAGTTTGCTGGTGGCATTAACCTCTTTTTATTTGCCTGAAAGTGCCTTTATTTCATCTTTCTTGATTGAATATTTCTCTGGGTTTAGAATTCTAAGTTAGTAATCGTATTCTTTCAGCACTGTTGTCTTCTGGCTCTGTTGTTTCTGTTGAAAAGACAGCTGTCTGTTTAATTGCTGCTCCTTTGAGTATTTTGATGGAATCTCTGATTTTCCTACCCATGGCAGCTTTTAAGATGTTTTTTTTCTGTCTTCAGTTTTTCATAGTTTTACTATTATATGTCTAGATATAGATTCTATTTTTTCCTGTTTGGGGCTCATTGGGCTTCTTGAATTTGTGGCTTGATATCTTTAATCAGTTTTAGACTGTTTTAGTCATTATTTCTTTAAATATAACTTCTGTTTTTCTCCTTTTTCCCTCCAGTTTATTTAAATTAGACTTTCTCGTGTATCCCCGGTGTCTCATCTCCCATATTCTCCGTCCTTTTGTGCTTTATCTGGACATTTTCTTCTGACTTATTCCAGTTATGCTTTTTTTTTTTTTTTTTTTTTTGCGGTACGTGGACCTCTCACTGTTGTGGCCTCTCCTGTTGCAGAGCACAGGCTCCAGACGCGCAGGCTCAGTGGCCATGGCTCATGGGCCCAGCCGCTCTGCGGCATGTGGGATCTTCCTGGACCAGGGCACGAACCCGTGTCCCCTGAATCGGCAGGCGGCCTCTCAACCACTCAACCAGGGAAGCCCCCAGTTATGCTTTTATTTGTTTTTTGGTTTTTTTTGGTTTTATCTATTTATTAAGTTCTTAATTTCTAATATTGTATCCTTCAATTCTAGAGTCACTGTTTAGTTATTTCTAATATTTTCCAGTTCTTTACTGATATACTGAAATTTGTCTTTTCCCTCTTTGAGCCAGGGTAAGCTTGATTAATTTAAAGTCTACCTTAAATTCCGTATCTGGAGTCTCTGTAGGTCTGTCTGTTGTTTCTTTTTTCTGCTGGTTCATGTGATCTTTCTTTGTGTGCCTGGTGATTTTTATTTGTGTACTAGATACTATATTTGCAAACTCATTTGTAGAAATATATGAAGTTTAGGAAGTTGTCTCATCCTCAGAGGATCCACATTTCCTTCTGCCAGGTGCCATGGGGCACTCATGGGGCAGCCTGGGGTCACCTGCATCTGCGTTCGGAGACTGAGATGACCTGGGGCAGGATACTCTGGTCGGCCTGCCTCCAGTTTACTCTGATCCTGGGGTCCTACGCCCAGGTGTGAGAGCTGTGTCCTAGGAAGAGAGCCCTAGCTGTCGTTGCCTTAGCTCTGTTTGTTCTCAGCCACTCCTTGAGAATTGCCAGATTTCTCAGAGGGAAAGGGTCTCCCAGTTTGGGGAGATGATGTGAGGTGGCAGGTCTCCTCTGTCATCTACTGAATCTTGGCTCAGTGATTTTTCATTATTTGCTAGGCCTTCTGTGTCTTGAGGCAGTTTTTTAAAACTATGTTTTGTCTAGCTTTCCTCCTCCTCAGCGGGAGGGTAGGTCCAAATTACCTAGTTCACTGTTTGTTATGGGATTTTCTCAAAAGTAGAATTTGAATGTGTAAAATGAAATATGTTTATTTCTTTTTTCCTTTTCTTGATCTTAATTGAATCCTGCACCAATAGGAGTTTGCTGTACATAGGTCAAATTATATTCTTTGAAATTGGATGAAATTACATCTTCAGTCCTTCATTCCTTTCACTTTTCAAAACTTTAAACGTTTGACTGGGATAGCTCTTTTACTTTGGAATGGGGGAAGAACCTTTAAAACTTTTTTTAAAAAATGATTTTGTTGCATACTGGTCTACCCTCATTAAACTATGGATAAAGATTTTCATATTGGCCTTTTGCAATAGGTACCTGGTAGATCTTAAATAAATGAGGCTTTTAAGTAGATGGCCAGATGAATTAAACTTTTTAAATGTATTTTGTTCTTTAATTTATGTTCATTTAGCAGATTAATAGTTGCAGATAATTTTTGTGAGTGTGCATTCTTAATGTACAGTGGCCAGAACACCCACACTCTTTACTTGTAAGAGCAGATGTGCAGAGTCATAGTTTATACTGAAGTCAAGAACTGTGTGTTAACACATTTCCCAGACTCCTTTAAGATAAGGGAGAGGTCTTGAGGGACTGGACAAAGTGAGCCTCTTGAAATCAGAAGAAGTATTGAACAGCACTGATGGCAGTCCTGGGACTCAGGGTGAACACATTGGGTAGCCATGCCCTTACCTTCGTCAAACTTAAAAAGGCAAAACAAAGCAAAGCAGCCCTTCTCTCCGCCAGCATCCACAGCACCTGATCAGGGTTAATCACTTTGCCTCCTGTTCTCAGCCCTTTCCACCTGCCCCTTGTCTCTCTGTTGGACTCAACTCTGACTCTCTCTGCATGTCTTTCAGTCACCTATTAAGAGTAGACAGTAAAAATTCATAATTAATATAAAGTCAGCAAGGAGAAATTATAAATCCTGTATATACTAAGAATAGAAATATTTGAAAGAAAATATCTGCTGATGTGTGTGGATAAAGTGTGGCTATCTTAAGATGTTATTCAATAAAAGATTTTTTTAAAGCATATCAAAGCCAGTTTATCTTGGATAACGTATAAGCCTTCTCCAATGGTGTATGGTAACCCTTTGATATTAACCTATATAATTATTAGAAGAAAAATACTTAATTGGAGATCATATTAATTTTGTGAAGAATAATGCAGTCATGTCCCAAGATGTAGCCATTTGGGTTAGAAGAATTTGACTTCACAAGGAATTTCATATAATGCCTGCTTTGATTTATACCTTGCTCACCACTAAGCCAGCTGACACTTGAGATGAGCCATTTTGGTGGCTTCATGGTATAGTTGGTCATGTGTTGCCTTAAGGAGAATGCCAGAGTTACCAATTTATTATTGGTGATAGTCTTTCTGCATCATGTCCCCTAGTTGCTTTGATTGGCTTCTTTTAGGGTTTTTGCATAATAGATGAATTACACTATGACTGTACTCTTAAGTGTGCAGTATGTAATAGCAAAGACAGAATTTAAGAGCTATATTATAGGGCAGTGCATGAAGGAAAATGTTTTCTGAGGTTCCCTTAACATTAATGTTAAGTAAGCACAGTATGTTAGTTGGATTTGGTGATGTTTTACGTAAGAAGGTGTTAGGATTGATGCCCAGAAATGCATAAAAGTTTTTCCTGTTAAAATTAAAATGTAAAATAGTTATAATTAAAACCTGATACTTAGCTGTCAGGAGTTTTGGGGGGAACAAATTTAACTTGTGAAGCCAGAGAATGATATGCTTTGGAAAAAGTTTCCTCAGTATGATATTTTGAACTTTTATGAATTGAACATTTGAATTTATTTTAATTTCTCATTTTTCTTGATATTGAAATAAGATATCAATTAGTAGTACCTTTTGTCACGAAATTGATATATTTCTTTCTTCCCCTAATACAGAAGCTCCACCATGAGACGAGGTGGATGGAGGAAGCGAGCTGAGGATGACTGGGAAAAATGGGTGTGTTTTAAAAGAATAAAAATAATTATATTGAACTGTCTAGGTATTTTTCATTCTTCTTTTAGTTTATAATGTGGTTGAAGGCGTTTTCTAAATTGTAAATCACTTTAGACACCAACTCTGTGTTTTCACAGTGTATTGAAAGCTTAAACTTTGAGAAATTTTGTCCTGAGGAAATAAATGTTCTGGTGCACAGAATTTATTGTATGATAATTTTATTGCAGCATTGTTAATAATACTGAAAAACATTAAAACGTAGATATCCAGTAATAGGGGATTATCTCTATACCGTGGAACAGTGTACACCCATCATTTAGCTGTATATTTCTTAAGCTGGCAAGATGGCCTTAACTAAAAGGGTGTATTATAAAGGACTGTTATTACATATGATCCTATTTGTGTAAAACCTCTGTGTTCTGAGGCACAGAAATAACTTTGAAAGTAAGATCCCAAAATGTTAGCAATGAATGGGATCATAGCTAATTTAAATTTTCTTAAAATTTTGACAGCATGTAATATTTGAGTAATCAAAAACAATGAAGTCATTTCCATTTTGGAAAAAAATATATACCACTTCTAGACACCTACAGCTTTATTCTAAAAACCTTATTGATAAAGTAAAATTGATAGTCTTAATCGATTAACCTTAATTATTTCGACGTTCAGGAAAGGTGTGGCTGAATTCATAGATTTGTCAAGGTCTTTAGCAAAAATAATAATGTTTTTATATTCTTTTTGAGGTTGGTGTTATGAATATTAGTAGTACTACCAGATAGATTGATTAGATCCAGAATTTAGCCACTGAATCACTTATTGTATTCTTATCTACATGTATGGAAGCCTTTACTGGTTTGTCAAACTGCTTCATTTTACTTGAATTTATTAATCTTAAGCTTCACATACACAGAAGATAGTGGAAGCCAGTCAAAATATATTCTTACTGACCACTTGTCAAATTTTTAATTGATTTAAGCTTTGGTATAACTTTTGCTTGATTTTGTAGATAAGAACAATATTTTGTGGCATTACACTTACTAACCTTGACTTACCTTTTCCCTCTTTTAACGGAACTTTTACCATTGTAACAATGTGATAGAATTATTAAACATTGAGTTGACAGAGGGAAAAACTCTCCCTTGACCTGCCTGTTTTATTGCCTTGCATTATGGTTCATGTTTGTCATTATACCTTATGTCATCCTTATACCTTGGCTACTAGCACAGAGTAAGGCCTTTTTATTATTATTTTTTTAAATATAAATTTCTTTCTAAAAAGGGGAGGGTGGGAAGAAAAATAAAACTTTTGTGATTAGTTTACCTTTCCTTTAATTCTAGGGTGGGTATATGGCTGCCAAGGTCCAGAAACTGGAGCAACAGTTTCGATCAGATGCTGCTGTACAGAAGGACGGAGCTTCATCTACAATTTTTAGTGGCGTCGCCATCTATGTTAATGGATATACAGGTTGAGTACTCTTTACCTTTTAGGTACCCCATTTTGGCATGTACTTTTATTAGGATTGGGAGCGATTTGTTTTAAATTCTGTTTTTAATTATTTATTTTGTATATAAAAAAGGTAAAAGTAAAACCCTCTGCTTAGATACCCCTCCTTCACGTTTCCTTTCCCTCCTCCTGTGCCTGCCATTGTCTTATTTTAAATTTTATCAAAGCACATAGTTTTTTAAAGTCCAGTGAGGTTTAAAATGAAAAATTAGGATCCTCCTGCTTAAACAACTCATTACACGTATGGGGCTTGTCAACTGTGAGCTTCAAAGAGGGGGATCTGGTAGGGCCACTTCATTGGTGAATCTTCAGCTGTAATTATCCAGAGGTCCTTTTGGGCTGGTGGAGGAGGGGGTGGAGTGTGTGTGTCAGATTTCCCAGACTCTTGCCTAGAGAAGGGTGTAAACCCAGCTGCTGGCATCCTGGTTGCCAGGAGGGAAGGAGAGGGCCAGGAATCTCACTGTTTAGGGAGTAGAGTGCCATTTAATCTCCCTGCTGTGTTCTTTCCTCCTCTCCATCCCTTCGCCCCTCTTGCTGTGCCTGTTGTCATTGAGTCCAGTATCTGGAAGGGACAGGATTGTGTTTCATTGTGAGTTGGAGAGGAGTTCTGGAATTCTAATTCACAGTTTCAGCCGTGAGCTTCCTGTTTTACAACCTGTCCACAAGCCCACTCTTGGAGGTGCCCAGTGCCTCTGTTTTCACGAGTTTCTCTTGGTTTCACTGGCACCAAGCAGTGTTTTCTGGGTCTCCACACAGCCAGCTCATCTGTCAGATCTTATCTTTCTCTGATCTGCCCCGTCAGTTACCACTTGTCTGTTGGCTGTCAGATTTTACTGCCAAAGTTTTCTTTTTATTTTCTTGAGGATTCCTCTCCTCTTAAGATCATTTTCTTGTGTTTTTTGAGGTGAATGGCTATAAATATTTGTGTTGGTCGGTTAACGGTATTTCCTCCCCACCTCTCAGTCGGCTGATACCCGCTCGTTTTTAGGGTCTCCGTTTAGCACTCCCCCTCGGTTGTCTGATTGTCTTGCTACTGGTGGGGGTGGCTTCTCAAGGTTCTGTGGGGCTCTGGCTCCTTGTATTTATTCACATCTTGGCATTTATTAGATCTTATTGTAGTTGCCTGTTTACTAGACAAGAGCAAGAGCTTCATTTCCACATTTTCATTACTGTTGTGTCCTTGGTGCCTCTACAGTGATGGGTATAACCACTCAGGGGGTACTTGTTGATTAAAGTTAAGTTTTATTTGACTGATACAGTTGCCTGGTTGAGTTTTAGCAGGTGTGATTGACAATTTAGTCTAAGAATGTTATCTTAAAACGAATGGTGGTGCAACTTTGGGAAAATTCACATGCACCTTTTCTACTTAGGCATCTTAGAACGTTCAAGCTCCACAGACCTTCCTGAGATGCATTATAAAAGATTAAAGGTGTTAAGAAATAAACATTGCTTGTTACATCAGCAAGTTTTGGAAGTCCCCAGTTTTCGAGGGCACCCTTATTTACATAAGAGGAAGAAAAAAAGATTCTTTGTGTGAGGGAGAAAAAAATGAATATTGTAGTAATCATTACCATGGTTGAGAATCTGGAATTCTAATTTACTTTCATCACTAATTTTTATGTGACTGTAAGACATTTTCTCTTTTGGACCTATTATTATCCCTATCCTTTTCTTTAAGATAGAGATAATATTAATTTTTATTCTTGTTATTGTTAGGATTACATTGTAATTCTTTAAGTAAAGTTCCTTTATGTTGAATTTCATAGGGACATGCAAGTTGTGGTGATACAATTTTTTAGAAAAATTTTCACTTTTAGTGACTACTTTTGAAGCTTTATAGATAAAACAGAATCTAACAGTCTCTGTGATAAATCAGCATGAAAAGAATAGTGCTTTAGATGCAGTGAGACAGGTGGGGAATCCTGTGTTGTTGTTGGTTCTTACTCGTGCTCCCCATAGACTTTAACTGATGTTCCAAGTTTTCTTGATTCCTTTAAAGCTCCTAGTTCTGCCATCTGAACTTCTCTTTGGTAACCCACATCTCTTCCAACACAATTAGCTTTGAACTTGAGTTTAGAGATAAGATTCCCCCATCTTCTGGCTACTCTGCCTCTGTTAACCCATTCTCTCATCTCTCTTTTTCTCCGAAACAGCATCTTTGCCTTTCGAAGGTTAATAACTTCTTTGCCTTCTATCTCATTTTTTTAATTAAAAAAAAATTTTGACTGTAGAACCACATGCAGAAAAAATAGAGACCATGAACCTTTGCCCAGTTTCCCCCAATGTAACATCTTGTAGAGCGGGGGTCCCCAACTTCCGGGGCCCCAGACCGATAACCCGTCCGCAGCCTGTTAGGAACTGGGCCGCACAGCAGGAGGTGAGTGGCTGGTGCGCGAGCGAAGCTTCATCTGCCGCTCCCCATTGCTCGCGTTACTGCCCGGACCACCCCCCAGCCCACCCCTCCGTGGAAAAACCGTCTTCCACAAAACCAGTCCCTGATGCCAGAAAGGTTGGGGACCGCTGCTCTAGAAGATGGTGCTGTATCAACCAGGAAACCGACATTGATACGGTCAAGACACAGAACCTTTTCACACAAGGATCCTTCCTGCCTCCCTTGTGGAGCCATACCGACTCCCCTTCTGCTCTCAGCCTGGCAGCTACTAGTCTGGCCTCCATTCCTCTACTTTTTTCATTTCAAGAATGTTACGTAAATAGAAGATACAGTATATAACCTTCTGGGATTGGCTTTTTTACTCAGCACAATACGCTGGAGAGTCATCCAAGTTGTTGTGTGTATCAGTAGTTTTTTCATTTTTATTCCATGGTATGGATGTTCCACAGTTGAACTGTTCACCCATTTAAGAACTTCTGGGTTATTTCCTCTTTTTGGCTGTGAACACGTGTGTACAGGTTTTTGTGTGAACATAAAGAGTGCAATTGCTGGGTTATATAGTAGTTCCATGTTTCGTTTTTTTCTAAGAAACTGCAAAACTGTTTCCCAGTGGCTGTACTATTTACATTCCCGCTAGCAATTTATGAGTGATCCAGTTTCTGTGTCCTTGCTAGCATTTAGTGATTTTTATTTTAAAAATTTAATAGGTATGTAGTAATATCTCTTTGTGGTTTTAATTTGTATTCCAGTCGCTCCACATCCCCACCAGCATTTTGTACAGACAGGTTGGGTTTTTTGTTTGTTTTAATTTAGGTATTCTAATACATGTGTAGTGGTATCTCCTGGCGGTTTTAATTTGCATTTGCCTGATGGCTAAAGATGTTGAATATCCTTTCCTGTATTTATTTGCCACCTGTAGATCCTCTTCAGTGAAATGTCTGTACATGTCCTTTGCCTGTTTTCCAATTGGATTGTTTGGTTTTTTACTGTTGAATTTCGAGAGTTCTTTATATAATTCTAGATACTACTCCTTGTCAGATACGTGGTTTGCAGATATTATCTCCCGGTCTGTGGTTTGCCTTTCACCCTCTTCACATGGTCTTTTGCAGAACAGAAGTTTTTAATTTTGTTGGGGTCCAGTTTATCAGCCTTTCCTTTTATGGATTGTGCTTTCAAGTCAAAAGTCTTTGCTTAGTACTAGATCCCAAAGATTTTCTCCTATTTTTTCTAAAAATTTTATCAGTTTATGTTTAATTTTTAAGTTCATGGTCCATTAGAATATTTTTGTTTGTTGTTTGTGGCCTGTGGATATCCACTTGCTAGCACCATTTGTTGAGAAGGCCATTCTTCCTGCATTGGATTACTTGTGTACTTTGCCCAAAAATCAGTTGGGCATATTTGGGTGGGTATGTTTCTGGGTTCCGTGTTCTATTCCATTGACATATGTATCTGTCTTTTCACCAGTACCACATGGTCTTGATTACTGTACCTCTGTACTATATAGTAAGCCATAATACTGGGTACAGTGATCATTGCCATTTTATTCTTCTTTGGAAAGGTTGTTTTAGCTATTTTCTAGGACCTGTGCTTTTCCACATAAATTTTAGAAGAAGCTTTTCTGTGTCTACAAAATAGATACCTTGCTGAAATTTTGATAGGAAGTAAATTAATCCTATATCTCAATTTAGGGAGAATTGACATCTTTACTCTGTTAAGTTTTCCAATCTTTGGACCTTTCATCCCATTTTACTCTGTGTTAATTAATTCAAGGAATATATTTTGTATGCTGCTTGCGTGTTAGGTACTATGTTTGAACAGAGATGACAGTGATGGAGAATGTGGATTTTGTGACAAAAAAGTAATCTCTGGGCATTAGACGTGAACAGAGCCAAGTGGGTGGCAACATAGAAGTAATTACCTTTGAGGGTTAGAGTGATTACTTCATAGAAGAACTGACTTTTTGAACTGGTCTTGGATAAATAAGGTGTTTTTTAGACGAAAATGGGTAAGGGCATTCTTGTCCTAACCCTGACCTCCATTTTCACCTTTATATTCTCTAATTTTGGTCAACAGGATTATTCTGATATTTGAGATTTGTCTTTGTACTTCCTCTTTCCTGTGCTGCTGTTTGTGCTCTTGCTTCCCTCACTTCTGTGAACTGGAGTCATATTCATCCATTAAGACCCAGTTAAATTAGATTTGCCTCCTTCCTTAAACTGGTCCACAGAATATACATTTCATAGCATTATTGCTAGAAACATTTACTTTTGACACCTGAGTTTTGTCTTGTATTGCCAGGTCTTACTTATGTGCTGAGTTTGGGGGAGTCCGAAAGCCCGTTGTGTGTGGTGACACTGGCCGGATGTGGATCAGAGAGAACACTGTGGGGCCTCCATTAGCTCCTTCTCCAGGGCTTCATCCCTCGGAGCTCTGTCAGATGTTGCCTTCTCCAGGAGACTTTCCCTGACCAGCCTTATGTAAAATACATGTATCTTGCCCCCCAGTTGTTTTCTAATCCCTTATCCAGCTTCATTTCTCTTCATAGAATTTATTTTCTCCTGAACTGGTATTTATCTGACTTACTTTCTGTCTGCGCAGTGAAATAAAAGTGCTGTGGAGCACAGCCGAGAGTGCCAGGGCCTAGAAGCCTGCCCGGCACATTGTAAGATTCTCAATAAATGTTAGTTGAGCCTACAAATGAATAGCAGAGTTCTGTGTTTGTACATTAAACACAAAATGTGTTTGATGTTTGAATGTTAAAATGTGTTCACTCATACACTAATTCAACTCAGTTTTCTTAAATGGGTAGTTTTTTGTTGTTTTTTTTTTTCGGTACGCGGGCCTCTCACTGTTGTGGCCTCTCCCGTTGCGGAGCACAGGCTCCGGACGCGCAGGCTCAGCGGCCATGGCTCACGGGCCCAGCCGCTGCGGCATGTGGGATCCTCCCGGACCGGGGCACGAACCCGTGTCCCTTGCTCTCCGAGTGAGCTAGTGCTTCAAATCTAGGGAGCGGTAATTGCTCTTCTGTGGAGTTGGATCAGGACAGTGAATATGGAAAGAGGCGTTCTGGTAATTTCTGCTTTTTCAGTAGGTGGATAAGAGACCAGGTCTGGTGACGTTGGCACTGCTGAAGTTTGTGGAAAAGCAGGGCAGGCTTGCGTATGATTTGCAAAATGAAACAAGGGGATATACAAGTATAACAGACTTATATCTGAAGTGGTAGGGATTTGTTTGAAAACGTAACCTTAACATTGATAATTTTCTGAGCATGTGAATATGGTGATTTAGGAAAAGAGTCCATTTAATGCTCTAATCTAATTTTTTGAAATGGATACCTTCCAGGAATTATTTTCTACGAATATATACATAGCATCTCCTCCTGTTTCCTGTGAGACTGATGGTGTGAATCCAGGGATGTAGGAATTTAACCTCCTACATGGGAGAGACTTACTGTATTAATTTCTACCACCCCCTGTAATTTTGCCTGTGTCTGATAGGTACTTGCACCTGTTAGGTACTCAAAAATGTGTTATTTAGGCTTTTGAGACGTTTCTTTGCTTTTTACTTGGTTGAGTGTATGTGGCTTTTAGTCGAATTTTGTAAGTCTGCTGTACTTAGGGAGGAGAGGGGAAGAGAGAGTAGGCATGGCTGCTGGAGAAAGAGTATTGGCCAGGGGTCAGAAGACAAAGGGGTCTGCACAATAGCTAGGTGATTGTGCACAAGTCCTCTAATTTTCCTCTATTTCCTCATCAGTAAACTATGCTAAATTATCTTTCTAATTTATAGGATTGTGAGACTCAAATGAAATAATGAAAGATATTAACTACTGTAAGACCAAAGGAGGTATAAGCAGCCATTGGCTTACTTCTTTCTAGCATGTATGTGACACAGCCAAGATTTAATCAAGTTCTTTGGACATGCAGGATGAAACCGTACACATGATGACTGTTTTCTCAATAGAGATCTATCAAGGAAAGCTTTTGCACAAGATTTTAAAACTTTGTTTATAGAATGTGTTTTAACCACATGAGCAAAACTCTTTTATAAGCTGTGTCCAGAGACGTCACAGTGGTCTTCAGTGGCTGTTCCGATGTTATGTGATGGCGTTTGCTGTGGTGGAATTTCCCATGTGGAGCTTTAGGCCTAAATCGTGGTCCAGTGTTTATTATGTGCCTTTTACCTTTTCTGTGCTTGCCTGTCTCTTACTTTCTGTGGTTGGTTTTAGTTAATGCTAAAATTTGATTGCATACAGAATATTCTCGAAGAATGTTCTGTAAAATTAACAGTAGGAGTATTATGGACCATGAGTGTTACAGATTTGCAAAGCTTTCTTTCCAAGATATCTGTAAGTTTTTAAAATTGCACAGTCCTATTCAGTGAGAAATACAGTTTAAGTAAAAATTATTTTCTTGTTGATCCAATGTTCTTTGATGTATCTTGTGTTTTGTCAAGAAAGGATACATGTAACATAGAAAAGAAAGGTGTATATGTTGTTCAGCCTATAAGATGCATTTTAGAACCTGTTTTTAGATCTATTAAAACTTGAAAATGTTGCCGTGTTACAGTCCTCTTTTATCTGAAGTTGGTCTCCTTTATAAAATCCTCATTCAGGATGCTGAGGAGCTAAGAATTTTGGTTTAAAAGGATGTTCCATTGGGATTTTGATTTGCATGTCTCTCATGATTAGTGATGTTGAGCATCTTTTTTTTTTTTTTTTTTTTTTTTTTTTTTTGCAGTACGCAGGTCTCTAACTGTTGTGGCCTCTCCCGCTGCGGAGCACAGGCTCCGGACGCGCAGGCTCAGCAGCCATGACTCACGGGCCCAGCCGCTCTGCGGCATATGGGATCCTCCCAGACCGGGGCACGAACCCGTGTCCCCTGCATCGGCAGGCGGACCCTCAACCACTGCACCACCAGGGAAGCCCAGCATCTTTTCATATGTTGGTTGGCCATATGTATATCATCTTTAAAGAAATGTGTATTCAGGTCCTTTGCCCATTTTTAAATTGGGTTATTTTGTTGTTGTTGAGTTGAAATACTTCTTTATATATTCTATTAACCCCTTATTAGGTAGATGATTTGCAAATATTGTCTTCAGTTCCACAGGTTGCTTTTTTACTTCTGTTTATTGTGTCCTTTGATGCACAGAAGTTGTGAATTTTAATGTAGTCTAACTTAATCTGTTTTTCTTTTTGTTGCCTGTGCTTTTGGTGTCATATCTAAGAAATCATTTCCAAATCCAATGTCATGAAGCTTTTCCCCTGTGTTTTAAGAGTTTTATAGTTTTAGGTCTTACATTTAGGTCTTTAGTCCATTGAGTTAATTTTTGTGTATGGTATAAGATAAAGGCCCAACTTCATTCTTTTGCATGTGGATATCCAGCAAATGTGTTTTTTAATGACCTTTTCCCCCCACTGATGTTTTCTGTTCTGTCACTACATAATCAACATTTGAACATTGTACCATGACACTTTTGGTCTTCATTTGATGAAGATGCATCATTTGCACCTTAAGTTGGTTTCTGTTCTTTTCATTAGCACATGACATTTAAAGCAGTCCCTGACAGCACCAGTACCTTCATGAACAAAACCTGTGCAATGAAATCATGGTTATCCAAATTATCGAGAACATGCTTGTTTTTTGTTTTTGGTAAGGATAACATTGAAATGACTATAATCATCTCACAGAGAACTTGTGGTGCCAAGACTCTGTTGTTGAATTCCAATCTTGGAATCACCAGTGGTGAGCATTAAGTGAGATGAAGTATGGAAAGTACATGACTGGAATAGGTGCTAAATTAATGTTAATTTTCTTTCCTCAGTTCCTTTTACCTGCTTATGATTATGAAGCAGTAAATGACAGTTTTATTTTGTTCTACAAAGAGGTGGATGTTTTTTAATAAAATTGATATATATATTGGTGCTACTAGAATGAGAGTGTCTACTGACTATTTTTTGGCTGCGTTGGGCCTTCGTTGTTGCGCACGGTCTTTCTCTAGTTGCAGCGAGCGGGGACTACTCGTCGTCACTGTGTGCGGGCTTCTCATTGAGCTGGCTTCTCTTGTTGCAGAGCACAGGCTCTAGGTGCACGGGCTTCAGTAGTTGTGGCACACGGGCTCAGTAGTTGTGGCACGTGGGCTCAGTAGTTGTGGCGCACAGGCTTAGTTGCTCCTCGGTATGTGGGATCTTCCTGAACCCGTGTCCCCTGCATTGGCAGGCGATTCTTAACCACTGAGCCACCGGGGAAGTCCCCTTTGTCTGGTTTTGGTATCAGGATGATGGTGGCCTCATAAAATGAGTTCAGAAGTGTTTTTTCTTCTGCAACTTTTTGGTGTGGTTTCAGAAGGATAGGTGTTAACTCTTCTTTAATTGTTTGGTAGAATTCACCTGAGAAGCCATCTGGTCCTGGACTTCTGCTTGTTGGGAGTTTTTAAATTACTGATTCAATTTCAATACTAGTAATTGGTCTGTTCATATTTTCTATTTCTTCCTGGTTCAGTCTTGGGAGATTGTTCCTTTCTAAGAATTTGTCCATTTTTTCTAGGTTGTTCATTTATTGGCATAGAGTTGCTCGCAGTAGTTTCTTAGGATCCTTTGTATTTCTCTGGTGTTGGTTGTAACTTCTCCTTTTTTCATTTCTGATTTTATTGATTTGGGCCCTCTCCCTTTTATTCTTTTTTTTGCGGTACGCGGGCCTCTCACTGTTGTGGCCTCTTCCGTTGCGGAGCACAGGCTCCGGACGTGCAGGCTCAGCGGCCATGGCTCACGGGCCTAGCCGCTTCACGGCATGTGGGATCTGCCCGGAGTGGGGCACGAACCCGTGTCCCCTGCATCGGCAGGCAGACTCTCAACCACTGCGCCACCAGGGAAGCCCTCTCTCTTTCATTCTTGATGAGTCTGGCTAGAGGTTTATCAGTTTTGTTTATCAGCAAATGCTTTAATCTTAGGGAGAGAAAGTAAGTAAACTGTAGATTCCTGACTGGCCAGATGTTCAGTTTCCACTATTGTATGTGAAGTCATTATGATGCTCTAGTTTAGTTTCTGTGATCCCTAGCCCCTGAAAACCTTCAATTATGAATTTTGAATTAATTTTGTTTGAAAGTTGTTTTCATTTCTCTTTCCAGTGCGCTATCCAATTTGGTAGCCACTAGCCATGTGTGTTAATAAGCATTTGAAATATGACTAGTCTAAATAGAGGTGTGTTGTAAATGCAAAATATATACTGTATTCTGGAGACTTAGTATGAGAAAAAGAGTGTGAGATATCCCAATTTTATATATTGATTACATGCTGAAATGGTAATATTTTGGACTTATTGAGTTAAATAAAAACATTAAAATTAATTTTTTACTATTTTTAATGAGGCAATTAGAAAAACTTATATATGTGGCTTGCATATGTGGTTAACGTATTTTTACTGAGCATCTCCAGTAGGTGCAGTCAGTAACAACAGATGGATTCTACGCTGTAAGCATTTAACAAGAAGTAATCAAACCTGGCATGTCTGTATGCGCTTTGTTAGCTTGCTTGCTTCTTCATTTTGTAAATATATTTTATTGAAGTATAGTTGATTTACAATGTTGTTTTAATTTTTCCTATACAGCAAAGTGACTCAGTTATATATATTCTTTTCCATTTTGGTTTATCACAGCATATTGAATACAGTTTCTTGTGCTATATAGTAGGACCTTGTTGTTTATTCATCCTATATATACTGGTTTGCAATTGCAAGCTCCCAATCTTTCCTTCCCCAACCCCCCTCCCCCTTGGCAACAACAAGTCTGTTCTCTATGTCTGTGAGTTTGTTCCTGTTTTTAAGATGTGTTCATTTGTGTTGTGTTTTAAATTCCACATAAAGTGATATTATATTTATCTTTCTCTTTCTGATTTACTTTGCTTAGTATGACAATCTCTGGGTCCATCCATGCTGCTGCAGATGGCATTATTTTGTTCTTTTTTATGGCTGAGTAATATTCCTCTGTGTGTGTGTGTGTGTGTGTGTGTGTGTGTGTGTGTGTGTGTGTGTGTGTATACCACATCTCTTTATCCATTCCTCTGTTGATGGAGATTTAGGTTGTTTCCATGTCTTGGCTTTGTAAATAGTGCTGCTGTGAACATAGGAGTGCATGTATCTTTTTGAATTCTAGTTTTGTCTGGGTATATGCCCAGGAGTGGGATTGCTGGATCATATGGCAACTCTATGTTTAGTTTTTTGAGGAACCTCCATACTGTTCTCCGTAGCGGCTACACCAGTTTACATTCCCACCAGCAGTGTAAGAGGGTTCTCTTTTCTCCACATCCTCTCCAACATTTATTGTTTGTAGATTTTCTGACGATGTCCATTCTGACTGGTGTGAGGTGGTACCTCATGGTAGTTTTGATTTTAATTTCTCTAATAATTAGTGATGATGAGCATCTTTTCATGTGCCTGTTGGCCATCTCTATGTCTTCGTTGGAGAAATGAAAACTACAGGCCAATGTCTTTAATGAATATAGATGCAAAAATTCTCAACAAAATATTAGCAGACCGAATCCAACAACACAACAGATCATATACCATGACCAAGTTGGATTCATCACAGCGTCACAAGGATGGCTCACCATACACAAATCAGTCAGTGTGATACACCCCATTAACAAAAGAAAAGTCAAAAACCACGTGAGCATCTCAATAGATGCAGAAAAAGCGTCCGATAAAATTCAACATCTGTTCATGATAAAAACTCTTACCAAAATCGGTATAGAGGGAACATAAACATATTTCTTCTTCTAAAGACCAAAACTCACTGAATTAGATAGTTATCATAATAAAAGTACTTATTTAAATACTTGGACCTGTATCATTTGTGTTTAAAGAAAATCTGTTGCTTGAATAACAAAGTAGATACACAAGCCTCCTGTGGAGGCCACCCCCAGCCTCACCCCCAGGTACAGCTGTTGCTAGGAGAAGTGTGGTACAGAGTTTCCCTTAGATTAATAGGTGAAAGAAATAGAGAAGCTATTGAAAATAATTAGTTTCATGTGATACTAGTAATGCCTGTCATAACATAACTTTAGTGAGTCAGACATTTTTTTATGGGAAAGCATAAACCACATTGATTCTTGTTTAAGATATTTTTCTATAATTTTATTAAGAATAAAATAATCTGAAACAAAATTGGGGGAAAAACAGTGCTTCTTGGTCTGCAATTCTTATTTTGTTTTGGTTAACTTTATTTTTTGGCTTTGATACAAGTTCGTATTAGGAAACGGAGTAAAATTTTTTTAACTTTTCTTATATTTTTTATTTTATTTATTAAAAAAATTTTTTTAAGCCAATCATCTTTTTACACATTTTGAAAGAAACATTTATTTATTTATTTGTTTGTTTGTTTATTTATGGCTGTGTTGGGTCTTTGTTGCTGCATGCGGGCTTTCTCTGGTTGCAGCGAGAGGGGGCTACTCTTCATTGCGATGTGTGGGCTTCTCATTGCAGTGGCTTCTCTTGTGTGGAGCACGGGCTCTAGGTGTGTGGGCTTCAGTAGTTGTGGCACACGGGCTCAGTAGTTGTGGCTCGCGGGCTCTAGAGCGCAGGCTCAGTAGTTGTGGCGTATGGGCGTAGTTGCTCCGCGGCATGTGGGATCTTCCCAGACCAGGGCTCGGACCCGTGTCCCCTGCATTGGCAGGCAGATTCTTAATAACTGTGCCACCAGGGAAGCCCTTATATTTTTTAAATAAAAGTTTAAGTTATTAAGCTTCACAGGAGTAAAGTCTAATAAGCTCTACAGTAAGTGTGCTCACAGTAAGTATTTTTAAACATAAGATAAAAATGTCAAGGTCAATATAGCTAAATGTGGTTGAAATTTTTTAAATATTTGCTCTATTATCAGTATTTAATTCATTACTCGAGGTGCCTATCTGCTTTTCTGGGCATTGCTTGGCAGTAGATGTTTTTGTGTTGGTTGACTGTGCCTTTAGCAGCCAGGAGAGTCGGATGTGCTAAGGCAAAATAGCTCTATCACTTTGTGATTTTCCTCCCAACTTTGCTTACTGGCAACACAGCCAAGGAGAAGGTGTACCAGTGATACGTTCTTTAAATCATCCTGTTTAAGGGATTGTTCAGCTAGGGCTCTACTTTCTTCATGTAAAACTTTTAACATGTTTTATTATTAATTTTACAGATCCATCTGCTGAGGAATTGAGAAAGCTAATGATGTTGCATGGAGGCCAATATCATGTGTATTATTCCAGATCCAAAACAACACACATCATTGCCACAAATCTTCCTAATGCCAAAATTAAAGAGTTAAAGGGAGAAAAAGTAATTAGACCAGAATGGATTGTGGAAAGGTAAGTTTAATTTTTAATTAAATTAATGAGTTTTAAAAATTGTAATACTTTTTCTGTTATAAACCCTTATCTAACTTGTATTGCCTCTTGTATTGCCTCTTAAGGGTGGAGAGTAATCCATGCCTTAAGAAACACCACTGTGCTCCTTAGCCTCGCGTGATGATTCAGGTGGCCTGGGGTTTGATGTTAGTGTTCTTGCAACGTCAGCTCCCAGGAATTAAGGGAGATGACTCAAGTGAGCGGCAGGAAGCAGCAATGGGAGGGGTTGACAAAGCATGCTGTTCACTCAGCAAATATTTGTGCACCTGTTACGAGGAGGCAGTGTTCTGTGTACTTGGGAAATACATCAGTGAGCAAAACAGAGTCCCTCCCCTACCTCTTGGAGCTTACATTTTATAAGGGGAAACAGATAATAAACAGTATATAAGTAAATTTATGTCATATGTTAAAAGTCAGTACATGCTGTGGGGGAAGAAGGAAGATCAGGATAACGTGCACCCGGAACACTAGGAGTGGGCGGCAGTTTGCAGTATTATTAGTACCTGTTTTTCAGTTAGTGTGGCTCCTTGGCTGTTGGTTTGGAATTGGCGTGTTGTAAATCAGTGCTGGCCATTCATACTAACTTCCTAAGGTTAAACATGTCATCTGGAACCTTGGTGATGAGCCAGAACTTGAGTGATTCATATATAATACATATGAGTGATTGCTAGATTTATGAAAGTTAAAAGTGAAAGTGTTTAAATCATAATTTTATGAATAGATTGTAATCAGTATATGAGAGAATGGTCAGACTGTATAATGGAGTGTTGATGAAACAAACTTAGAAATTATGTTTTTTTAAGTCAACTGCCGAGCTTTTTTCTTATCCTATATTTCATTAATTCTGACACCTTCCATTAATTTATTCAGTAGATTTCGAATTGTTAGGTTTCGGGACTTCCCTGGCGGTCCAGTGGTTAAGATTCCATGCTCCCAGTGCAGGGAGTGTGGTTCCGATCCCTGGTTGGGAAACTAAGAACCCACATGCCACGTGGCACGACCAAAAATTTTTTAAAAGGATAATTAAATAGAACGGTTCTGTTCCTCTGTATAGCAGATATAGCAGCATAGATTTGTGAGAGGCAGTGTATTATAGTGGAAAGGCTGTGCTTGAGCTCTGGAGACATACCTGGGTTCACATCCCAACTCAGCAATTCAGGGTCCCTGTGATCTTGTGTAATGGGAACAGTTACGCAGCCATTCTGAACCGTGTTTCCTCATTTGTAAAAGAAGGCTGCTGTCTACCCGCTATGGTTATGTGACAACTAGGAATAATTTGTGCAAACTACCTAGCACAATGCCTTGTGCGTTGTAGAGGCATAAGATGTAAGAAGCTACTGTTGTTATTTTATTTTTATTCTATAAACATCACCGAGTATCAGAAAATAAATTCCAAAAGGTCAAAGTGCATTTGTCTTCCGGAAAGCCAAATATTCTTATAGATGAGGGTTTTTTTAAGCCTTGGCAGATTAAGTTGAAGGTCCATCCCTAGAACATCTTTGTGCTATGTTCCCAGGACCCAGCCACTGTCCATTCATTATATAGGATTAATGAACCTAGCTTTTAGCTGTGTGTCTTCTTAAAAGTAAATTGTGAAGTTTTCAGTATAAGAAGTTAGTATCATTCCAGAGTGTAACTGTGTGTTGTCACTTAAAGACAATCCTTTCATTGTGCCGGGGCAAGGATTTTGATCTGGGGATATTACTTTGGCTTTGGAGGGGGTGGGGGAGATCCATGGGTAAGGAAAGCGGTGGTGAAAAGAGCTCTTGCTGGGTGGGACTTGACTTGCTTAGAAAATGGTGGTCTTCATTACAGCTCTTGCTTTATACCTCCTCTTCTTTCTTGTGCTGAATGCTGCTAGAGAGATAATACAATAAAAAATGCACCTGAGACAGTTACAAGTTATAAAATACACCTTAATGGATTTTATTTTAGTTTGAAGTGAGGCTTAATTATCTGTTTTTAAATAACTGAAGTGACTTTGTTTTTTTCTTTACTTTTTTTTTTTTTTTTTTTTTTTTGGCGGTACGCGGGCCTCTCACCCTTGTGGCCTCTCCCATTGCGGAGCACAGGCTCCGGACGCGCAAGCTCAGCGGCCATGGCTTACGGGCCCAGCCGCTCTGCAGCATGTGGGATCTTCCCGGACCGGGGCACGAACCCACGTCCCCTGCATCAGCAGGCGGACTCTCAACCACTGTGCCACCAGGGAAGCCCCTGAAGTGACTTTGGAATCATGGTTATGTGGCTTATTTGCTTTATGTTGTATATGAGAAGGCAGGGCTAATACGGTTAACTGATTTGCCCAAGAATTCAGAACCCAGATTTTCTGACTCGTATTTGGGTCTGCTCTTTGCCATTTAATTAAATTGTTATAGGTGAGTTGGCCCATGTGGAAATGGTTCAGTCTGGGCTGTACCCTAATACATGAAATAAATGCCCAGTGTCTATGATGTCATAAGCATGGGCTCCTCCACGTTAAATCACAGTGCTGTTTTCTTTCACACTCTAATCCCAGTCGTCTTCATCTTTTCTCCTTCTCAGCAGTGTTTTAATGAGATTTTATTATACTTAAAAATTTGAACATTATATTAGCCGTTTAATGGATCATACATGATATTCTCTTCTATAATTAGTTTTCCTGTTTTTAGTTTGAGCAGTTTGAAAAGTGACTACCACTTATAAGTGTGCAGGATGATTACTTTGCTTTGATTAGAATTCCCTGGTGTCTGTGTAGGTGCCATTAAACCTGAGTTAATATAGGCATGATTATGGGGTCATGACTTCTGAGAGGCAGGGGAGTCCTTTAATGAGAAGCCTGTGTGCGTTAGTTTAAGGTCTGAGATTGTTACTGAAGGCCTTGCTTTGTAAATCTTATGTTTGTATATAGTACAGTATAGTATAAGTTAGTGATTTTCAAATTTTTCTCTTAATCCTTTTCTTCAGACAATTTTACACTGAAATTTGAAGTGTGACGTAGTTACGGAAGCTGCTGTGGTTCACCTCACTGCCTCATCGGGCCCGAGCACAGTTGAAAACATGGTCCTAAGTTATTCCGAGTCCATTTTGTTCTCGTTGTTCATTTTGTGTTGAGTCTTCGGTGGCGTGGGAACCTGCCTCCTCTGGTTGGATTCTCACGGGCTCTGCTGTGAGATGAGAGGGTCCAGTTGTTGCCAACTCGGTTCTTCTCGTGGGGGGTGACTGGCTCCCAGTGAGTGTGTCCTTTCTTTCTAAGCTCCCACCTGTAACGTTAGCACGTTTGTCACACACTCGTGATGCTCTGAAGATCTCATACTTCCTATGGACTGAAACTTTGTTTCTAATTACACTCAGTGTCAATATTAGTGCTTACTCAACTCAAAAGTTGGTTGCAATTTTATCTCATGATTTTTTTCATTCCCCTTATTTTTTTGTGTGTCTTGCCTCAGTTTATTCTTCGTAGAAAATGTGTGTGATTCTAGTTTCTGGTATAGATTTGACTTAAAAAAAATTAATCTTGAGTCGTTTACTTTTTTCTCTCACAGTACTAAAGAATTCTCAAATTATTTTTACTTGGCCAATTAACCAGTACACATTTCAGTCTCCCCACCACCCCATGACTTGTTGTAGGTAATATTTATTAGAAAATAGAGTCTTGGTCTTCAGGAGCTAAAGAATGAATATGAATAGCTTAACTCTCTCAGTATCTGTAGTAAAAATTAAAAAGCAATCTGGACCCTGAAGGATAAAGGGCAAAAAGTTATATACATATGTTCATAGCTGTTATTTCCTTTTCTGAGCTTGTGGGATCTTGGTGAGTGGTTGGAAAGTTTGGGTAATGGGAGAGGTGGTGGCAAAGCGAATTTTAATTTTGAATGCATAAAGAATAATGTTTGCTTAATGGTAGAATAATAGGCAAAAACAGCTCAGTTTGTCCTTAGCACATAATTAGATCCTTTCTTGCCTTAAATCCACTTTTGAATGAGGAAGAAGGATAGATGCGTGAATGGATGGGCAGATGGGTATACAGTGTCAGATATGGTTTTTCTAATAGAGAACGACTGGGATGTTGACTGGAACCATACAAACATTTGATGTGCAGAATTACTTCATCTAAAGAAGATGCTATTGCTACAGTTACAATAAAAAGTTTGGAATAGAAATTTAGTGACTTTTCTTGTATCTTAATTTTTGTAAAATCTCCCAGACTCTGGTTATAACTGGCCGTGTAAATTCATTTTCAGCATAGGAAATAGGAAATGATTTAAAGAACAAAGTTCTGCTGTAGATAACTTTACTGGGGCTATAGGACAAACCAAGAGTTACAACTCCTCAAAGGAAGTGAATATCTCACATGCAATGAGTATGTGCCTGATACATTGTATAGAATGTAAGCTCTTTCATATATATCAGAATCTACTTTCAGTGTACGTGGGAAGAAAGCTCAGTATATAAAGAAACCATGTAGTAATATATTTTGGTAAAGTGAAGCTCCATTTGGTTTTGAAATATGGGTTTTGATGTTTGGCTCTGTTTGTTTGTGTTTTTTTTTTGTAAGAAGAATGGTAGAAAATATAGAATACAGCTCCTTTGTGCTTAGGATAAACAGTGAAATTAGAAAACGTTAGAAATGAATCCCTGAGAGACTTTGTAAAAGAAGATCTTTTAAAAATATACCATCAGATAATGTTTCTCTCCATATATCTGTAGATGGATAAATGGATAAGCAGGGATAATTAAGAATGTACACAGATGTATAGTGGTTTGGGCTTGAAATTAAAAGAATTTCTTGTCTAACGTTACTATAGTGCACTGGGCTTTAGTTTCTTTTACTGAGCATCTCTGAGGATGTCTGATTAGAGACTGCAGTATTTAAATTGGCTCTTATTTTATATCAGTCTCCACGGACTTAGTTATGTAAGCCTTAAGTTCTGGGTGACTGTTGTTAGGAGTCGTGTATGATCAGTTTAGAGAGCACCTGTAGCGTCTGGGTCACCCAGCAAGCTGTCCGTAGGATGGGGGAAGCCAGCATGATAATGGGGCGTGTCCTGGCTTCATTGCACGTTGGTCTTACTTCAGATGTGCAGCTGACATATTGAGCACAGTTTCAGTCTCCACTTACCCCTTAGTTACAGCTGTGCTGTGTGTCATGAAGGAGGCAGAAGGCTAACGTTAGGGGTAAGTCCCTCTGCTTCTGAGTGTGGGAGAGCAGGCAAGATAGGTAATAACTAAGAAGACAAAGGTCCATAGCCAGGCAGTTAAGACCAGTTGCTAAAGGAAGTGAAGTTAGTTTGATAAAAGAATAAAGTAAAATTCACTGTGCTCTACACCTGAAACTAACACAACATTGTGTGTAAATCAACTGCACTCCAATAAAAATTTTTTAAAAAGAATAAAGTAAATTAATAGACGGTCTAATTTTAGGATTTTAATTCTAGTATTTGAATGTAATCTGTAATCTTGATAAAACTAACTTTTAGCCTGATGGTAAATTTATTTAGGTAAATGAAAATTGAAGCGTGTTGTCACTAGTATGTTCTCAACTGTCATAAATTAGTAGTTTAGCATATTTAGTAATTCCGCCTAAAGTTGAAGGCAGTTTAGGTGGGATTGTATATTGATATAATTACATAAAGGACATAGTCTATAATATGGTATAGTTTCATTTTTAGGGTATGTCATCAGTATGTTTTTCTGTATTCACAATTGTTGACTTAATATTTTAGATTGGTTTTGTTTGTTTTAAGCCAGTTCAGTCTTTTTTTTTTTTTTAAGTTCTGTGGAGTGTGCTTTGAGAAAATAAAAATGTCAAAACTCTTGGATTTGTCAGATAATAAGAAAAGTATTTTACTGTATTATTTTTCTTCTAAATAATTAAAGGATGGCTTTCTTAATATATATTTTAGGTTTAAAGCCACACATGTGCTTTGAAATATTTCCTGATACTTAAGGAGCCTGTTTTAAAATTTGGATGTTAGCCTAAGCATATTAGTTGGCTGTTTTAAAATTTGAGTTTAAAATGGTATTTTTAAAGATACAGTAACCATATGTGTAACTCAGTTTATTAGAAAGCAAAACTCAGTTTCATCGAATCAGTTTTAGTTCTGAAGTATAATAGGCATTAGGGAGTGTCAGTTAATCTAGTATTATAATACTGCTGTTCCCCTCGTTTTTACAGGTGGTGTTTGATGCATATATAGTGAGCATTTGGAAGACGATATATAGATATATATGATAGCTTCTGCCCTCTCAGAGTTCTGTCTTCAAGTGGCCTTGTCTCTGTCACTCTTACACACATAAGATAGTATAAATTATTTGTTAATCTTACAGTTGAGAGTCTTTATTTTGTCCTTTTATTTTACAGTTTTTCACATTTAATAGACCTAACATGAATCTTGGAAATTGGGAATCCTCATCCAGTTCCCTTATTCTGGAAAAATTTAATATGTGAGATAGGATTTGAGAAAATCTTGATGATTCTGTGTGAATTTTGGGGGGGGGGGGAAAGATTGTGGTTAAATATTAAAGTCATGACGATTACAATATCGACTAGTCCAACTCTGTGCTTGAAGTTTTTCTCATCCTACTCTATAGTCTATTTTCTTTTCCTCAACATGAGATGGTTGGCTACTAGTTTTTAAAATTTCAGACCTGTCTTTTCATGGGCAGAAGGTCTCATTCTTAAGTGTGTAATAAGTAAGGTATTAGGACCACTAAAACAAAGGAAAAAGGAATAAACTAGGAAAAGAGATGGCATGTTGTTGGTGAAATATTCCTGTCATTGAGAACATTCATTTTTTGTGAAGCTCCTTTTCCCCAAGTATTAAACTCTTAAATTGGTGTTACTTTTTTATTTTAGCATCAAAGCTGGACGACTCCTGTCCTACATTCCATATCAGCTGTACAGCAAGCAGTCCTCCACGCAGAAAGGTCTCAACTTTAATCCTGTGTGCAAACCTGAGGACCCTGTACCAGGTCCCAGCAGCATCACCAAACAGCTCAACGACAGGGTGTAAGTTTGTCTAGGTTGGGGGAGACTACACAGCTGGTTTTTAGCAGTGAGAACGGCCCCTGCTTTGCTGAAGATAGAGACAAACATAAAAACTGGCTATTCGTCTATATTAATCCTGTTGAAGTACAGGCGTGCATGTCTTACCTAAAAATTATTTTTATCATGACAGTTTCATAAATAAAATGTAAACAAGAAAGCTTTTCCACTCTCATTAGATTCACATGTTAAACCAATGGATCTTAAATTATTAGAAGTAAAATGTTCCATGGGTTTTCATGGCAGTAACTATTTTTGACACAAGTAATTTGCCATAGACTATTGCTTTCTCAAAAACTGAACTAACTACTCCAGCTAAAGTTTTGCTGTGTGCTACTGCATAGAAAGACAGGTAATGAAAACGTTAACACTTTTAGGTTATTTTTGAAAAATTCTAAATCAGTAACAATTCTAAATAGGTAAATATTTTATATCAATTAAAATTTAGTTGATGACCCTCAAGGTTATAGAGTTAGAGGTGAATCTAGACTTTAGTCCATGTGTCTGATTTTAAAAAATATTTTGACTTAAGTTTTAATTGCAGTAATCCTGGGTAAACTGGCTTCACAGTTAATTGGTGTGTTGCCTTAACTTGTGTATCAGGTAGTAGTTCATTATCATGGTTCATTATCATTAGCCTTCCCCTTATTTATTAAATTGTTTGCTTTGGGAGTTTGATAATATTTTTTCTAAAAGACCAGGAGTCTAATTAACTTGGGATGATCCAGTGTCACTACCTTCTGTAGTTTTGTTGTCATTTGTTCTTTAACTTATAGGTTCACTTATAAGTGTATTCAGTTGTTTTTCATGTTACCGAAAACATTTAATTTTGTTTTTTTAGTACCATCAAGGTGTACAAATAATATCAGAAAAGCTTCTGAATATAATATAATATATTCAGAAGCTTTTTCTTCACTAATAAAAGAAAATACATATGTGTGTGTTTTTTTGAAATTCTTCTTTGTGTTGATTTTAGGAAGAATTTACCTATTAGATTTAAATTATTGATCCATTTATGCTGTTGCCTAGTGAATGTATATCCACTCGTGATATATTTCTAGTACAGCTACTTTATAAATGTCCATTTGGGCTGAAACACCGTAGTGCAGAAAGAATGGGTATGAGCAGTATGTTTTCTGCCAATGTGTGCATTTCTGTTGCATGTGTTGCTAGTAAAAAAACCTTAATATTTATGACATAGAAAACTAGATTTAAGACTTTTCTGACTTTACTTTTGTTGCTTTCTGTGTTCTTTATTTTTGGCATGTTCAGTGCATTTAATAAATTTCTTTGCAATTCCTTTATGTGACTTTTTGCTCCCTTGCTCTCAGTCTCAAGGGCCAGACTTTCTCTGACACATATCAAATGAGGTTTTCCTTCCTTCCTCTCTTAATCGTTTCCCGTTGGTCATCTTTTCCTCTTTCACTGGTGGGATCATCTTTGAGGACAGGACCTACTCAGACTTGGCTGTCAGATTCCATGAGTTGGTCAGCCAGAGCCAGAGCCAACCCAGGAATGGCTGGTGCTGTTTCGCATCCAGCTCATGCGTGGTTTGCTGTGCAGTCAGGCTGTCATGACTAATGTACCCAGTTGGTATTAGGAGCAGGAACTTTAGGTTAAACCTGGTAGTGCCGTGGTAATCTCACCTGTGCCTTGGTGCTGCATGTGGCACCCTCATGTGGAGCCTGAACTGTACTTGGACTAATGCTGTGGACTTTTCTAAGTAGAATGAATTACTGCTTTGTAATTCAGATTTTTGTTTTTGTTACTTAGGTGATTCTTTTGAATGCAGATGAATCTTGTCTTTATTACAGAGCATTACCAAGCAGACCTCTAGAAGAGCCAGGATGTGACTTTAACATAACATTTGTCATAGTTACTGCATTTATAAACCTGTCATCAGGACACTTGGTCCAGATTGCCTTGGACCTACCGCCCTGGCATCTAAATAATGCTTTTCTTAGAAATGAAATGCTAATTCCCTTGTCAATAGGGCGAACATCCTCATTTTTCTAGGTATGAATTTTATTGAATTAACCATACACATTGACCTTTTTTTTACTTTTTATCTACTTGTGCAACAGTTTGACCCTGTTAATGGATTAGTGAATATAGTCTGTCAGTCATTTCCTGGGGGAAAGTAAGGAGCCTCAGGATTGTAGCAGTACTGGATTTAATGTGTTGAACAGTGCCTTACATAAAACTGAAAGTAAAAAGAGGAGTAAGAATTCAGATAAGGTTTCTTACCCATTTTTACGGGAATTAATTCATATTGTATTAATTTAGCAAATACTTACTGACTACCTAGTAAATGCCAGACACTGTGCTACAAACTGGGTATTTAAAGCTTACAGATTACAGTTAATTTATAGTGGGAAAAATAATTGAAAAGAGTTTCTTGGATTTTTCTTCAGTCTGAAAAAGATCCAATTCTATTTTCTTCTCTGTGAGTCTCTGAAATTAAAAAAACAAAAACAAAAACCTGAAAGGCTGTTAATGTGCTAGAATTTTCCTAGTTACCTTGCTCCTTCAGTTTAGCAAAGAATTATCTTTTATTAGAAGAGCAATAATGAAAAAAAAGTTTGTGGCTTAATCATTCAGATTTGGTGGAGGGAATATTAAAGTGTGTACCACTAAGATAGCGTTTAAATGGAAAATTGTTTTAGCCTGAAAGTCAGACATTATTCATTTAAACAAATTTTTTTCCTGCCCTAGAAATCACATAATTAAGAAGATTGAGACGGAAAATGAAGTCAGAGTCAATGGAGTGAACAGTTGGAATGAAGAAGATGCAGATAATGACTTGGGTTTTGTGGAGCCGGAGCCCTTCTTCCCAGGAAGGAAACAGAACGGAATTCCGCATCCCAGAGATGGCAGTGCCGTTTGCAACGGACACACTCATAGCTCTAACGGTGCCTTAAAGACACAGGACTGCTTGGTGCCCAGGGGCAGCGGTGTTGCCAGCAGCCTGTCCCCCGACCCTGCCCATGAGGAGGAAGCAGCCGAGAGGAGCGGCGGCGGCTTCAGAGACTGCGCTGAGCAACAGTCCCAGCAAAGCACCAGAAGCACAGATGCTCTGCGGAATCCGCACAGAACTAATTCCTTCTCCCTGTCACCTTTGCACAGCAACACTCGAGTCAATGGTGCTCACCACGCCACTGTTCAGGGGCCTTCAAGCACAAAGAGCACGTCTTCAGTCCCTTCACCGAGCAAGGCGGCACCCTCTGTGCCACCCAGGCCCTGCCGCTTCATCTCGGACTTCTACTCTCGCTCGAGACTGCACCACATTTCCACGTGGAAGTGCGAATTGACTGAGTTTGTCAATACCCTGCAGAGACAAAGTAGTGGTATCTTTCCAGGAAGGGAAAAGTTAAAAAAAATGAAAGCAGGCAGGTCTGCATTTGTTGTAACTGACCCAGGTAGATACTTACTAAAATTGTTTTCTTAAGAAACAATCATGCTTGATCATTTCGTTCTTAATCTGTCACTGGTATTCTCGTCAATACTAAGGTCTTGTAACATGGAAGTCTCTAGGCATAGCAGGTTATGTAAGTAACAGTGAGTATAACAGCTGACAGAAAGCTTTCTTACTAAAAATTTTCTACAAAATTAGATTTGAGTGTGGCTAAGTGAACATTTTTAGGTAATTTAAATAGTAATGAGGTTGGGATTCTGAGCATTCTTTCCTCCTGTAGACCTTATCAGTTGTTGAAGTTTTGAACTGTAAAATATAGCATATTTTATATTCAGTGCTTAAACTCCTGTAAGAATGAATTGGTTTGGTAAGAGTAACTGTTAATTTTTAAAAGCTTGCGTCATAATGATTTATCAATAATTAAATAACTTTGTCATAATAGCTATTATAAGTATAGTGGTAAGCTTTTAGTGAGGTTAAGTATTTTCACATATAAGTAGGTTGGTTAATTGTATTTTGTTTTTTAAATAGTTTTCTTGTCATCAAAAACAAACAAAACCAACAATAACAGGCTGTATTTCTGTGCCTGTCATTATAAATTGGTATCTGGTTTGAGGTTTTAGTTGCTTTTTATGGATTAAATGGGTTCCCCCTGGGGTGGGATCTCAGAGATTATCTAGTATTACCCTTTAATTTATAGCTGTGGAAACTGAGGTGCAGAGAGAAGCTCGTGGTTCTCTCACAATGTGATAGAACCTCTCCATGTGGGTTTTTTCTGTTATGTTTTGCTGTGTTTGATGTATTCCAAATGCTTTTTGTTATTTATGAGATATTTCAAAATAATGTTATAGGTATTAGATTTTCCTTTTATCATGCCTTGGCCTTGTTACCTAAAGGTCGTTTAATTTTGAAAGCTTCAAAGAGCTATTACGGATCAGTTCTATGAATGGGAATAAGATGAGAGATTTTTATGTTGTATGAAAGCATTCAGTAGGCATTTAGTATATACATTCTGTGTGACTTGAATCTTTAAAACCATTATTTTGAGTTGTTTGCATTATGTGTGTATAATACTTTTATACAGCAGACTTACAATTGTTAAGGTTTATTTTATAAATGATTTCTCGAGGGAATATAGAGGGTAGCAAGGAAGTCCCTGGCTTTGGAGTTAGGTAATAGCCTGAGTCCACATCCTGGCTCTGCCACTCTTACGATGCAGAGCATGTGAGTTCACCTCTCTGAGTCTCAGTTTCCTGTCGGCACACAAGTGATAGTACAGGCAGAAAATAGGAACAAAGGTCCGGTGCCCTGCACCTAGTGAGAACAGGGTAAACTCTTTCACAGTCACAATTTGGTAAATAGAGTTGTCTCAACATTTTGGGGAGTAAATGTAAGTTTTTGGAAGCCTGTTATGAAGATTAACCTCAGTACTGTTATTCTTAAATCTAGCAGAGGAAAATTCCTTTATGAGATCATCACTTTCTACAAGTGTGGTGGCTTATGGGGCTCTGAAATTAGACTGCCTGGGATTGAATTCCAGCTCAGCCTCTTACGGGCTGTATGACTCAAGTTATTAATCTGCAAAATGGGGATAATCTTACTTCTCTCATAGTGTTGTTGTGAGAATTTAAATAAATTAATACATGTGAACCTCTTAAAACAGTGCCTGACACCTACTTACAGAGCACTCAATAACAGTGGCAGTTTTTACTGCTGTCTTACCAAGGAATGTTGTTACTGCATAGAATAGTAATCATCTAAAGTAACTTAGGTCTGTGGAACTAAATATATGAAAACATCTTTATACATTTTTATAAACCATTCAGCCCACAGAAATAACTTGGAGATAAGCATTTAGACAGACTTTTAATTGGAGACTTGTTAGAATATAGACTAGGAAAACATGATGTCTTCACAATTGATTTTAAATTCTGTTTGGAAACTAAATTTGTATCTCTGAATTATTTCTAGAGCCAAAGAAACTGAAATTTGATTTCTCTTGAGGTGATAGAAGTAATCTATTATAGAATCTGTATTTTTTTAAAACTTTATTCTGCTTGTAAGCATTTAAAAATGTAATTTCTAAAATTAACCAGACCTGATTTTTTTTTAAATACTAAAAACTAGTTTGGGGTTTGAACATTCTGTTTTTCCTTCCAGGAGCTATGTCAGTATTGAGTTCACCCAGACCTCAGAGCTGTATAATGCATGTTGATATGGATTGCTTCTTTGTGTCAGTGGGTATACGAAATAGACCAGATCTCAAAGGTCTGTATTCTCGTTTATGTATTAAGAAAACTGATATACTGTTATAGACGTTTATTCTAAGGGGTCACAAAGTATTCTTTAAGAAATATTTATTCTCATTTTCCTTGGCAAAATCAATTCCTACTTCCAAATGTTCTGGACTCCATTATCAAGAAAGAGAGGGAAAATAGAAAAGTTTTTTCCTCCCTGTAGAGACCAGGCCTTTAGGGAAGAATATTCCTCTTCAGCTGAACATCTAAGACTAATGTAGATAGGGACCTGCTTTGGGCATTTTCTATATTTTTAATCTATATTTATGATAACTTTGTCAATAAATGGAGATTTTATGGTAGCATATGTCTTTGCACCTTGAGTCACTATGCTTTTTCTTGAATGAATAGCTTAACTGTCCTGATGCTAGGGAACATTCCCACTTTTTGGTTGTAGGGTAATTTTGTATTATTGAATATTGCTAGAATATGTTGTCATCTGTGCAGTCTTTGTTTTAATGGAAATTTTAGGTATTTGTGACCTAGTCAATACTTTTGAAAATATTTATTCTCGATTTTTGAGAGTTCTGTGTCCAAAAGAGATAGCTATTAGTACTGTCTTCTGAGAGTGAATCTTCCCCTTAAGGAAAGCATAGAAACTGCCGGGGTTAATACTAGGGCTTTATTTTTATCACGGGCAGTTGCTGCTTCGGCTATGATAGGAGTGTTTAGACTGTAAAGAGTTGATTTTAGCCCATGAGTGACTTTTTAATGCTTTTTTTTGTCCTCACAACAAATGCATTCAATGAAATATATGCATGTATATATATATACTATATATATATATATATATACACACACACACACACACACACACACACACATGGATTATCCATGCTATTGCTTTACAAAGTTAGAGTTATCTTTTAACACAAACACATATAAGGAAATGATGCATGAAAGATATTATAACTAAACCAAAAATTTGGGGACTGTATATACTCACCTTTGATTATATAATAGGTCAGATTGTGATTCCTCTACATATACATTTAATTAGTTTTTTTTCTTGCTGTAAAAATAAAGATTAGTTTAGATGTTACCTTACTTTTCTGATACCAGAAATATTAAAAATCTAGATACAGTTAGTTTTTCTTTCTCTCCCCACCCTGCCAGTCTGAATCTAGGATCTGAGTTGCCTGTTTTCTACTGTAAGAACCCAGACAAAAACCATACAAAGCTATGATAGTGTTGCTTTTAAGTTGAATAAATGCATCAAAATTGTCATAAATAGTTTACTTTTGGGGGGGGTACAGAGAAACATCAATAGATGACTTTTGCATAGCGACTGATAATCTTCAAAGGTTTTGGCTCTTTTAGGGATTAATGGCTAAGTTAAAGCTAAAGAGAGATGTCTTATTTCTTAAGTGTTAGTGTTCCTGTACTTAGCTTTTATTCTCTCCTTACAGGAAGGCCGGTGGCTGTCACAAGTAACAGAGGCACGGGAAGGGCACCTCTGCGCCCTGGCGCTAACCCCCAGTTGGAGTGGCAGTGGTACCAGAATAAAATCCTGACAGGCAAAGCAGGTACAGATAACGAGCCCTCTTTGAAGTCAGAGTGCTCCTGTTGAAGACTTCTGGATTTTGCTTTGGTATTGTTGTTACAGAAATAAAAGCAGAGATGAAATAATTAGCTTTTTCATTCAAGGGTTTCAAGGGTGTCAGTGACATCTTAAAGCAAAATCCGAATGCAGTACAAATGAGTGGTTTAATAGTTACGCTTTGTTGAATTGGATAACGATACTTTCCTGGGAAAGAGAGAGAAGAATGTTTTAAAGGGTGTGATTAGTTTGCTTTGTATAAATTTAGATTGGGGATGAAAATCATGGACATCGTTCTGTGGAACCTCTCCACTTGAAAGTTAATTACTTGTTGTTTGGTCACGGATCCCAGTAAGGGCACTAAAGTTTGTGTTGCCGAAGATGTGTATGAGCCAGTGGAGTGAGAAACAGTAAGGCTTTAATTTACTGGAATGAGAAGATAAGTGCCGGCGGTCATTCCCCATATCTTTGTTGAACCTGTTTCATATGAGAAACTTTTTTCTTGCCTCTCTGGCTCTTAAATTTTGGCTATTAGTAAACAAAAATCATAAATTATACTAATCACAGTGCTGTTAAGATTTTCATGTTTCTCCCCCCCACCCCCCGCCTTCATTAAATTCCCTGAGAAATATTTGCTTAGAAGTGAAATTATTTGGCGTTGATCAGTTTCCTCATGAATGTCTGGAAAGCCAAAATTTTTTTTAATTAGTTTTTCAAAAAAATGTTAATCAGGAAACAGAAATTAGATATGCAGTAGAATGGAAGGCATGCAGTTAAATTTCGTCCCAATTATTTCAGGTCTCTAGTTTTCAGTTATAAAACTTTGGGCTTATTTTAGAAATGCTCTTAATGAAATTAAGACAAAAGGAAAGCCAGTAGACATCTCTGAGAACCTTTTCGGGATTACATTCCTCTTGCTGGTTGTGTTCATCTGTTTACATGCTATAGGTACAAAGGAAAATAATTATAGATACATCTTTATGCTTCACGTGTACCTGTATTCTGCAGATTTCCTAAAGCTTTTCCTGGTCATTAAATCTTTTAAGAGAATTTTTAGGATTCTAGCGTTTTGTGTGAAGTGAGTAGATGTTGAGGTTAGGAAATACTGAGCTTGTTGAGATTTAGTTACTTTATGGTATTTGACAATATGGGTAGTTTCTTAAGTATTAGTAGTTTGGTTTGGGGGCAGGTTGGTTTTTCTTTTTGTCTTTTCTGTGTGGTATCATTTTAAAGATGAAATCTAAAATTCTGGAAAACAAATAGTAGCTTAAGGGAATGCACAGTACTTGTCACGCATTGGGCACTCAGTAAAATATTGGATGAACATTAAAGAGGGAAGAATAATACCCTGTGTATACCGTTCATAGCATCTCTCGTTACTCGGTGCTCAGAGCTCCTCCCATGGGAAGAATCTTGTGTTTGCACATGTGCCCTTACTTTACAGTCTATATCTACACATTCCTTAGAGCAGCAGAGAGCTGGTCCTCTTCTGTCTTTCCTCGCATCACAAATGATCTGACCATAAACAGTTTATAAACAGAATTCTGGCATTGGTTACTTAATTGTGTTCATCAGTGTAGCCACTGGGTTTTCATAACATTGTAATGACCTTTTATAACTCACATTCCCTCTGCCTCTAAGTGTGAGTGGTAAACCAGAAGGTATATATTAGGAGAAGTATTGAAATTTCACTTGCCATTGAAAACTGTCAAAAACAGATTTTCCTATCACTAGAAAAAATGAATATGATACTTTGTATTTTATACTCTCTCTTTAACTTGATATCATTTGCTTTTATGTACGTCCTAAGCCTTTTGACCCATTAGGATCTTACCAAAATATTTGCTACATATAACATGAATAGATTGTCCTCTGTTACAGAGTTTGGTTGCAGCTAGGCTTATACTTGGAACTTGTTTTTTCCATGCTTTTGTTCCTCTTTCCTTGTTATTCTCTGATCTTTCTTTCTCTGGCTCCTATTATTAGATATGACACCAAATTTTAAAATATTGAGGAGCAGTTTAGGAATTAGAATCTTTGCCTTCTGTACAGTAGCTTTTAAAAAAAATTCAGTTCGGATGTTTTGGATTGTATGTCTAGGCAAAGTATTAGAACAAATAGCATCTTTAGCCCTTTATCGCAACTTAGTTTCTTACCTGTCATATTCAGAGATTCTTTGTCTAATCGGACCGACGTAACCAGGGCTCTCCATCCCTGGCTTCTTTGGCAGCCGCTTCCTGAGCAGTGCTTAGCAGCGAGCCTTCTCATTGACGATCTTGAATTTGGAATCCATTTATACTCAGAATTTCATGGTTGGGGCCTTTTCTCCCTTCCTGAATTCCAGAATGCAGACGTCTCCTATCCCTTCAACAACTTCAGTGTTCAGTCTAAAGAACAACAGTTTTTAAAATCGTGTTAGTCATAGATTTATTCTCAGCGATTTCTTTTTCACAGACTTGGGTCCTGGCCTCTGATTTCTCCAACCGTTCCTCCACATTCTCCATGTGCCCGTCTAGTTTGTCGAGTTTTGATGAGCAGTTCTCTACTTTGCCCTCCAGTGAGGACAGTGTGTCCCTGCATTTCCCTGAATCTCCCATGAAGGAACTCACTCCGCTCGTGGAGGGACCACGCACCCTGCCGCGCTGTGGACCAGGTCAGCCCGCCCAGAGGAGAGAACGCGAGGTGCCACCCCAGGCAGGGCGTTGGGAGCAGGGACCACAGACACTGTTCTCACCACAAGCATGACTTTTCTGTGATTTTCAAAACAAGTTCTTAGGTTGTTTAGCCCTTCGAATGTAAGTCACCTGACTCCCCATAACTCACAAGGCATAACTCCCGGGTGCACCTTTGAAAGGCAGCTGGTTGTGGCCGTTCAGGCTTCAGCTCTTCTTTTTCGGTTTAGTAGCAGCCCCTGTTGAACTGTGATACTGACAGCCCCAAAATTCTCACAGATTTTCAGCTTAGAGTAATGGGATATTTAGCCTTCCAAAACCCTTCAGAGCACTGGGCTGTCTGCTCTGTGTTCTGTCTTTAATTTGTCCTGGGACAGCTTCTGTTAGTCACAGTGTATCAGAAATCATGGCTCAGATTGTACACTCTGCTGATTTTATTTTGGACGCAAGTGGAATTTGACCCCATTAACATGCCAATCCTCAGAGTTTGATTCGCACTTACACTTCGTATGCATGGGTGCCAGAATCCAGAATTGCTCGTGTGGGTTTCCTAGTTGGGTGAAAGCTGGTGATTACCGAGGTCAGACCAGGAAGAGTTGTTACAGCTCGTAGAGCCGGACACCCTGCCGTGTTTACCTGCTGGTGCTTTACTTGGTTGATTTTTTTGTGGAACATTATGTCTCTGAAATAAATAGATAAATACTGGGTTTATTAGTTACGTGTTGTTACACTGTACTCTAAATAGAATTAGCTGAAGTCCTGTCGTAGTCTTATTTTACTGATTGTTTGTTCAGAATAGTAGAATTATGACTGAGAATTGATGTTTTTAAAGCATATTCTTCTTGGAACTCAGTAGTATCCCAAGAGACATAGCTGAAGTTGTGTTTTCATCTGTTTCTCACTGGCTAGTGATGTCACGTGACGTGCGGTCAGTAGGCTTTCTAGACTGAGTGCCTTAATATTCTTGCGTGAATCTGTCAGTTTGGTTTGGATATTAAGACTTATTTGTGAGCTCTACTCTTTAGGCTAGAGTTGTAGTCTGTAGAGCAAGTGATAGTCTCATCTCACTTGAATGTTTTTTTTTTTTGTTTGTTTTTTTTGTTTTGCGGTACGCGGGCCTCTCACCGCTGTGGCCTCTCCCGTCGCGGAGCACAGGCTCCGGACGCGCAGGCTCAGCGGCCATGGCTCACAGGCGCAGCCGCTCCGCGGCATGTGGGATCTTCCCGGACCGGGGCACGAACCCGCGTCCCCTGCATTGGCAGGCGGACTCTCAACCACTGCGCCACCAGGGAAGCCCTCACTTGAATGTTTTTAATCGCACATGCATTGCTAAGCCAAAAGTAGAATTTCCTGAAAGGGGGGATAAGGGATAATACTGTGAAGCTCTTTTACGTGATGTGTGTTCAAAAGAAAAAGCTTAGATTTAGGATGGAACTTCTTATGGTATATGACCTTTTAAATTATTTTTTGATCAAATGACTTGTAGGAAGGAATTTGATGTTTGTTGAAAATGTTGTTAATTAGATTTAAATTTTGCAGATAGTTTTTAAGAAACAGCAAGAACATTCAGAGAAATTTACTGTATTTCCCACTAACTGCTTCCCATTCCAGAGAGCTGTGTCATCCTTTTGAGGCTGTAGGAGGGGGTTTATCTTCCTGATCACTTTTTTCATCCTTGTCTGTCTCAACAGACTTAAAGGGATATTTTATACTTATCTTTTGGTATATGGTTTTTAAAACTATTGTTAAAACAGAACTCTTTCGATTTATTATAAGTTTATGTCTGACTGCTGGTGAAGAATGTACTGGAAGCAAACCATTTTAGAGTTATAGATTTTCTTTTATTAAATAAGGGGATAAATGTCAATGGAGATAACTATATTTGGAATTTATTGAACATTTATATATGAAAGGACTGGTAAACAAATTTCTTGAATGAAAGTTAAGGAAAATCAGTTTTTAACACACAATCATTAAATTTTATTTTTAAAGCAGAAATACCAGATTCATCAATGTGGGAGAATCAAGATTCTGCACAAACAAATGGAATTGATTCTGTTTTGTCAAAGGCTGAAATCGCATCTTGTAGTTATGAAGCCAGGTATGTAGAAATTAAGGGTGTTGTAATACTTAATGAATAATTAATTTACTTAATCATTTTTATATAATCTTTTGAAGTGGATTTAGATATGCTGGTCAAGCCTATGACTTAAATGTTAGAAACATGTTATGGAAAGAAATCTTTCTAGCCTTAATCCCTTCAGTTTCCTTTTCTTTCCCTTCACAAATGCTAGATAACTTCAAATAAATACCTTAGTGTCCTGATGAACCAGTGGGTCCTATGGTGGAAACCAAAAGAAGCTGGACATTGTTGTTTTTTTAAACCATTGTCTCTTGAAGTATAGAATTAAAGAATTAGATATTCTTGAATAGGAGAGGGCCTTAATGTCATCTACTCTGATCGTTCCCTTTTAGCACCAGGATCCCTTGTTATTTAAACATCCTAATAGTATTTTTTTTAACTTATGTTAAAACTTGATTGCCTGTTAAGTTATAACTAAACAGTTCCATAATGGCATAACTAATCATCTCCTCAAAGTTGCAGTTGTCAACCTGTTAGCACTAATCCTAATTACAACCAGCTGTTTCAGTACTAAAAAAACAGACATATATATCATATGTTCCTCATACTTTAAAAAAATTGTTTTTTAAAAATCGATTATTATAGTTGTAAAAATGGAGTAATAATGAAGTGATTAATTTTTTTTTTTTTTGCGGTACACGGGCCTCTCACTGTTGCGGCCTCTCCCGTTGCGGAGCACAGGCTCCGGACGTGCAGGCTCAGTGGCCATGGCTCACGGGCCCAGCCGCTCCGCGGCATGTGGGCTCTTCCCGGACCAGGGCACGAACCTGTGTCCCCTGCATCGGCAGGCGGACTTTCAACCACTGCGCCACCAGGGAAGCCCCCTGAAGTGATTAATTTAAAAGAGTATTCTTTATTTTTTCTTTCTTTATAACTGAACACAAACATTTTTACCTTTATAGCACAGCAAGCATTTATTTACACATTGTTGGCAAGTGTTAAAGTATTTACTAATTATAGAAACAGAGTCAAGTCACATCAGCTACATTTTTCAGCCTTTTTTTTTTAGATAGTGTCTTTATGGCTTAGTCATTCATACTTTTAAAAAATTGAGTTACAATTGACATGTAACCTTAACTGCATACAACGACTTGATATATATAACATTTTTCAGTCTTGATTTAAAGTTGGGGTTATTCAAGCAAGTCCAGTCTGAACAAAAAGTATCTCAACACAACATCATCTATCCAGAGTAGTTTGCTTAAATCTTGCCAATTATTTTATAAAAAGGATATTTAAGAAAAAAGGATTATATTCAAACATGCATAATTATAAAAAATGTTTTTATATAAATTTATTTTTGGCTGTGTTGGGTCTTTGTTGCTGTGTGCAGGCTTTCTCTAGTTGCGGCAAGTGGGGGCTACTCTTCGTTGTGGTGCACGTGCTTCTCATTGCAGTGGCTTCTCTTGTTGCAGAGCGCAGGCTCTAGGCGCGTGGGCTGAATTCAGTAGTTGTGGCACACGGGCTCAGTAGTGTGGCTTGTGGGCTCTGGAGTACAGGCTCAGTAGTTGTGGCGCACGGGCTTAGTTGCTCCGTGGCATGTGGGATCTTCCCGGACCAGGCCTTGAACCCTTGTCCCCTGCATTAGCAGGCGGATTCTTAACCACTGCGCCACCAGGGAAGTCCATAAAATATTTTAAATTATTTTCTGTTTATGACTTGTCAGACTTTTACTCCTGAACTAACTTCGCCTTTCTCATTGATAGAATTATGTTTTAATCTTTTTCATTGTTAGTTGTTAATGTAGCCAAGGAATTGAACCTTACTTTAATGAAAGAGATACGTCAGGTCTAAATACATTTTGCATTATTATGTTTTTATTAGCACAGGCGGTTTAGAGCTGATTGTACGCTGTGCTCCGTAGGCTGGTCTTTTCCCCCTGCTGAGTTACAGGCAATGCGCTTATGATGACTGGGCATCGTGTCCTGTATCTGGAGGGTGTGATGAAACCCAGAAACACATGCTCAGTCTTTGGATTTTGCTGTTGGTGAAACAGAAGCGCCGCCTTTCCATACTGCCTCTGCAGGATCTCCCTTCTCTCCCAGCGGCCCAGGTTGGACACTGGCTGGAGAGTGAGCACCAAGGCCACCTCAAAGTTAGAAGCACTGCCAACTCCTGGTGGCTTTCAAGTCCAGTAGCCACAGATATGTCTGGGCTCGGGCCTCTGTTGGTGTTTGGATGGTGCCTTTGTATTGTACCACAGATGGCGATTGTCAGGCTGAATGTGTCACAGAATAATTGGGGTGACGATATATGAGGGCCAAATGCTGTGTAGCAAGCCATTTGAGTGTCGCTTAGAGGGCACATGTTTATTTTAAGGAGATGCAGAAAGTGATGAAAATGAATTTGTTTTAGTTGGCGAAGAAAAACATGAAACCCACAGCAATGGGGTTTTTGTCCTTTAATTGTAATTTTTCATTTTCTAGAAGACTATTCCTAATGAAGGTCTCTTGAATACCCTTTTGTGTGTGTGTGGCTATCTAATAGTTATATTTTCCTTAAGTGAGAAGTTTTTTTTTTAAATAAGTATATTCACAGTTGGATCAGAGAAATGTTTCTGGGCTTGGCGTGGGGACTGTGTTGTGGGCGTGGTCATCCCAGCTTTAGGCACTGGTGAGTTTTCAGTAGACATAGACTTTATAATAACGGGGTCAGCAAAGGATGGAACGTGAACATGAGACGGTAGAAGTCATAGGAAGGTAGAATGTGTACATGTAGGTCGGAATATGTACTCATACTTACCATAGAGAACTAGCTTTATACATAGTTAGAAGGTGAATAATGTAGACGGATAGGTAATGATAGACAAATATCCTAGAATCATAAATTTTTAAGAGCAAATCATTTCTAAACCTCTGTTTTCACGTGCTTTTGTAAGGACACTTTACAGTCCTTAATTGGTATGGATGTCCTTCGGTATATTGAATTGACAGTGACAGTGATTTACTGGTTACTTTTTTTTAATATTGTCTAATGCAACACCAAATACCGTTGTCTGAGCATACAGCACGTGGAAGAAGGAGTGTGCTGCCTTCACTTTAAACCTGGGAGTAAACTGTTTCTGCAGCTTATGAAGTACTGGTAGTCTTTGCTGCCTGGGACTTCATTTGAGAGGAATAAATGTCACTGTAGTGAAGTTATTTCAAGCTGTTTTGTAATTGTCTTTACTCATTTATCTTATTTTATTTTATTTATTTATCTTATTTTATTTTTTTGGCTGTGCCGCATGGCTTGTGGGATCTTAGTTCCCCAACCAGGGATTGAACCCGGGCCCTTGGCAGTGAGAGTGATGAGTCCTAACCACTGGACCGCCAGGGAATTCCTACTCATTTATTTTATATGAAACAAGTCTAATTTTCCAACCACCAACTCAAGGTCTTTTGCTTCCCTTAGTTACGGGAACCCTCTGAGGTTTACCCTTTTTTTGTTCATAACTCCCTTACAGTGTCTAGTGATCCCTAAACATTTCTCCATGAGATGTAGGTATGCATGAGTACATAAGTTGATGTATTACATTTTTCTAAGTAATATGTCCCTGAAATTTTTTGTGTAAGTGAAAACTTTGAAAATGAATTTATTGTAAATATAAGAGTATTGTGCTTACAGGAATTATGTAAGACATTCCTTTAAAAATGAATAATTACCTTTAATTTGTAAGTTTAGCTTTTTTACATGCTGAAGCTATGTATCTAGCATTACTGGAACCTTTCAGCTTGTTTATGCACTTCTCTGCAGACTTGTGAACTCCTTTGCACACACTTCCCTGCCTTATGAACCAGGTCCGTCACCTTGAATCCGTCCTCTCCTAGGCCAGTGCAGGTCATCCTCGTGGATGTCATGGGATACGCTTTATTCACATAGTGCCCGAGACATAAATTTTTGTTAAATGAATGAAAGCATTGTTTTCTTCACCATGATTTGTTAATCATCTCTTCCTTTACTGTCATTTTTCCCTCTTATTAGATATTTCTCATCTACTCTGGGCTTTGCAGTCTGATGATCTATTATTGTTTTTATATACATTAAAAATGCATGTCATTTTGCATTTCTTTCATCTGAATGGCTTGGCGGAGTCTTTTCCTTCTTGGCTCTCTGGTGGTCTGGGATGGGCAGGCGCCACAGGCCTCTGTGCCACAGGGCACACCTCCGTACTAAGTGAGCACTGAGTAAATATTTATTGGGTGGATGTATAAAGTAACCATTTGATGTATTTACACCTATGGGTATGTAATCTGGGGAAACATTGCTTATTATTATCTGCTTGTGTTTTTACTGTAAGATTTTTTTTCGATTCATTGCATAGTAGTAACATGGAATTGTACTCATTATGCATAATTCCATGATTACAGTTTTGTGCTGAATGCTCCAAATTACCACAGGTAAGTGGGGCGTGGAGACACGCAAAAGATTTGAAATTTACCATTTTCAATTAGGTCCCTCAAAGTTCTGGAACCCTGGCCCCTGCCCAGAGTGATGTCCCACCATGTCCAATGCTGTTGGCATCTCAGCCACTGTGGAGCCACCGCAGGAGCTTGGAATTGGTCAATTGGGAATTGGGTGGTAATAGGATGAGTACACTGTGTCTGTCTGTCGCATAGCGCTGTTCTGTGTGGTTCTGCTGTTTATATTCTTTGTCTTTGGGGGATTGAGCCCTGGCCAAACCGGGCCCCGTGTGAGTGGAAGCAGACCGTTTTGACAGCACGCTCCTGCTCTGCGGTGGTTGTGGTATCACCGACGTGTGGTATGCTGGCATCTCTGCACAGGTGCCAGAGGTCTGAGTCTCAGGAGACGTCTTCACAGAGGCAGGAGCCAAACCTGGCCTTTGAATAACGTACTTGGGCACATCTGCACATGTCACTTACACGCATCAGACAATCTTGTCAGTTTCCTTTTGGGGGAAAACAAACCTGTAAGTTGTCTTAATGCCTGTTTTTTACCCCTCATGAAAATGGAGTTAAATGAAAATTGTGTATCAGTGGCTTGGGGAGATACTATCAGTATTTGATACTTGATTTGGCATTTAAAAATTCCTAGTCTAACCTCCACTGTATTTTGTTCTTTCTCTAGACAAGTTGGCATTAGGAATGGAATGTTTTTCGGGCAAGCGAAACAACTTTGTCCCAGTCTTCAGGCTGTCCCTTATGATTTTCACGCGTATAAGGAAGTTGCACGAACGATGTATGAGACACTGGCCAGGTACACTGTGTGCTGCGCTCACGCTCCTGTCTGTTCCTTTACTGCTTTTACCTAATGTTGAAGAGAGAACAGTTTCCCCAGGCCTGTCGGGGTCACTTTTGCTGGACGCTCCTCTCTTCCGGGAACCTGCTCCTCTGCCTTCGGGTGTCACGGCCCCCTCTCCTCCCCACGAGCACCTCCCGGAGCAGGGCTCAGGCCTCAGGGACGTGTTTGCACGGCTGGGATTGTTCAGCTGCTCCCTGGTGGTGATGTCAGTCTGATTCTGTGCCTGCATGACTTCTCGTCAGCGGTTCCAGGTTTCCCTCCGTGGAACCAGACAGCTGAAGGATTGGAGTTTTTAACCTGGTTATTCTCTTTTATTACATTTGAATTATGGTTTTGTTTAAAATGAGAACTATACGTTAACAAGTAGAGACCTTGTCAAACCCTGTGTCCTCTAAGATCATTCAGGACGCCAGAAGTTAGCTTTCATAGAAGGTTCTAGCAGTACAGCTGGCGCTTGCACAGCTTGGGGTGGTGCGGTGCCGTCCTCCGTGCGGTGGAGGGCCACGTGCCGTGGCAGCTGCCCGCTGCGCCCGTGGCTCCTCCGTGTCGGGGATCGCGTAGCGCTCCAGTGTTTACTGCTGACAAAATCCAGGTATACGTGGTCCCGTGCAGTCCAAACCAGTGTTGTTCAAGGGTCAGCTGTAGTTTCAAGGTGGGTGATTAGTTGGCTTGAGAAAAAGATATTAATTTTTAGAATATTTACAGTGTAGGTATATTGAATGTTAACTCAAAACTTAAAATTTTAGATAAGTATATGTCAGGCCCTGTATACTCTACAGCTGGAGTTGGCATATTTTCTCCATAAAAGGCCGGATGAGGTCGTTGTCCCAGCTGCTCAGCCCTGCCGTGGACAGTGGCAGCAGTCACAGATGAGGTGCGGGTTCGGCTCTGCTCCCTTCAGTCTTTATTCACCAAAACAGATCTCTAGACAGCAGACCAGGGTCCGCCAACCCTTGGGCTGTGTTGATGTTCTAAGGGAGGTTCTTGCCTCTATCTTCACTTCTTCCTCTCCTTTCTTAACGCGTTATTTTGAACACCTGTTTATGGAGTATCTACCAAGTGCAAACCACTGTTGATGCTGCCAATCCTATGAGAGTGGAGTCAGATCCAGGCTCTGCCTTTGAGGAGCTTACTTTAGCAGGAGAGAGAAACATAGAGGGGCAGGTGAAGTTATCTGGCATCAGTCTGTGGACTTAGGGCTGAGTGACAAGCCAGTTACAATCACAGCTGTCCTTAAGACCCCAATGTGGGAATGTCAGTGTTACCAGGTGGAGAGAGTGCTTTTCAAGTCCTGTCCGAAAGCTGCGGTCAGTAGCAGCGCCGCGTGTGGGCTGGGAGCAGGTAGCTGAGCTGGGTGCTGTGTGTTCTGGTTACGGAGGCCCTGGAGCGGGCAGCCAGCCTGCACCTCGGATTGGGGGGTTTGGTGGACGCTATCATATAATTTTAGTGGGTGAAGACATTGTTAGTGGCACGTGGCTGTTCTTTGGGGGAAAAAATTCCTTGTTCTCCTTCCACCTTTGGAAATCCTGCCTCTGCTTCATATTCTCCACGCCTCAGAGCAGCTTTCATATCAGGAATAGCCTTCTGCTCTTGCAGATTTCTCTCTGGAGTTAAGCCTAACAAAACACTCATTTCTTAAATGATTATTGATAGTAATTAATCTGATTCGTAACCTACAGTAAGGTGTAGTGAGAGGTGAGGCCTGGCCCTCCTGGTACTTTACCAGGTGGATTATTGACCATCCATTTCTGGTCCTGAGGCCTCTGCTGGCCTTGTGGTTCACATATTTAATTAGCATCAGAGCCACGTGGTGATTCTTCTCTTCCTTTTCCTCTTCTGTGGAGAATTGAAACAGTCCTTTGTGTGAGTAGATCATGACCAAACAGCAGCAGCAGTCAGAACCCAGAGCATTTCCACGTGCAGGGGGTGTTGCTGGCGTCCTGGACAGGCATCTGGGTGACTGGCCACCATCATATCCTGCTGTGTCCTGGGCGTTTTTGTTTAGGAGACTGTCAATTGCTTGTTTGATTTGTGTGATATTTCTGTTCCTCAAGGATTCTGGTAAACCGTGTTTGAACATTTTTGAAATTAAGTGTTGTGACAATTCCAATTCACTTACTACTTTTCAACTATTGAGAGGTTTACAACAGTATTCTCAGTATAGGGAAACTGAAATGGTCATTTCTGTTGTATTTTTGGTAGTTAATATGGAAAAAAAGAAAACATTGATTAACTTTGCAGTTAAAAGTTAAGTGACTAAATAGGGGCACTTGGGCCAGCTCAGGTAAACTGCTAATATTTTTAGCCTTTTAAGTCTTGTAAGGAAATGTCGAAGAGAGATACCATAGGAGAGCCTGTTTTGCCACATGTGGCTGCTTGATGTTAAGCTGGGGCTGTGATTCGTTGCCTTTGCTCTGTGTTGGCAGCTACACACATAGCATCGAAGCTGTCAGCTGTGATGAAGCTCTGGTAGACATCACTGAAATCCTCGCAGAGACCAGGCTCACTCCTGACGAATTTGCAAATGCTGTCCGCACGGAAATCAAAGACCAGACTAAATGTGCTGCCTCTGTGGGAATCGGTTAGTAGCCAGCGTATCGTGTACGACTCATTTTCCTCAAAGCAGTGCTCTGGGATCGTTGAATACCGCTTGATCTTTAGGAGTGATTTTTAGGTTTCGTTTTTATCACCGTACCGCATAGGTCTCCCACTTCTGAAACAGTTCTCGGCATGGCTCACAGTTGGGCAAAGCATGAGATGAAAGTGTTGGAAACGTAAGTAAATGATAACATCTTTGGAATAAACAAGTTGGAATATTTCTTGTTCTTCAAAAATGGGGAATATTGGATGCAATGTATGCCAGCAGTATTTTTTTCAAGTGAACAGAGGCGGTATTCAAGGCAGTGCAGTGTGAGTGGGGTTTGGAGTTCCATGCTGTTGCGTCTTGTGGTAACTCAGTTACTTTCTGAAGCTTCCTGGACCGCTCAGCCAGCCCTGTCTTCACTCTCTCGGGGCCAGAAGTTGCTGTTATTGACTCGTCCACACACACACCCCATTATCCCCTCCCCCCACCTGTTGTTTTGTCTCTAAGCCGTGTTTGCTTCCTCAGCCCTTCACATCATTGGTCCTCCTCTTGTCGACTCTCGCAGCTGTGTGCTCTGGAGCCCCCGCTGTCACCCTGAGCTTCCCCGTGTCCCTCCTGTCTGAGCGAGCCCAGTGCCTCTACCCATAGGAGATCTTTACTGGGTACCTGTCCCGAGAGGAGGGCAGGGCGTGCAGCCCCACGCAGGGCCTCGTGCAGGAGCGCCACGTACAGGTCTGGAGGCAGAAGCAGGAGTGAGGGGAGATCCTTGGCCAGAGCCTCTCTTGGGGTCTGTGTGTGAGTTTGATGAGCCTCTCTTGGGGTGTCTGGGGGTGTCTGGCGTGGGTGTGAGAGGCGCACCCCCAGGAACTTGCTTGCTGTCTTTAGGGATTAACCAGCCCTGGGAGGGCAGGCCCTCCCCGTCGGAGGGATTTTTAAGATGTCAGAACGTCGTAAGCTGCAGAACATACAGAGCGTGAGGAACACATTAACAGCGTCCCTCCGGTTACGAGCAGGCTGCCCTTCGGCTCCCCGGTGTGTGGCCTGCACTCCCTTCTCAGCATTCGTTTAGGACTTGCCTTCTGGAGTCCACTGTCAGGCACAGGTTTAGTTCTTTGTTGTAAATTGTATTTATTTTAAATTTACAAGTGGGATGACATGAATATGTCCTTTTAAGTTCAAGCACATAATTAAGACAAAAATCCCAAATGATGTTTCCACTTCTCAGCCCTCTTTTCTTCAGAACTCACCACTTTTATCATTTTAGTGTGCCTTTCCAGTACTTTTTCTCTTCATGAATATCTATACATTTACCCTAGGAAAACACACTGTTTTTAATGTAAGTCTCCTGTAAAACTAAGATATGTGCTTTATAGAAGTCTTCTGTAATTCGTGGAGATTTTATTATTTACACAGAAGTTCATCTGACCCCATTTAGGTATTTCTCAGATGCCTGATACCTTCTCGGGCTCCAGTAGCCTTCTCTCTGCTCTGCGTTAGTTGTCTGTGTCCGTTCACACACCTTGGACCTCGCTGTCACTGTCTGTCTCCTTTTTTAAGACGCTCATACCCTCAATTTCTACTCCACGTGTTCTGATCATATAGTGAGACATCTGGTTCTTTGGGCTTCTCCTCCCCAAGTCCAATGGCATTTCTTTGGCCTTATTTCTACCCAGCGTGGATCCATTGGTTGGTAAAATGAGGGACTTCCCTGGTTTTCCAGTGGTTAGGCCTTTGCGCTTCCACTGCAGGGGGCCCGGGTTGGATCCCTGGTCAGGGGACTAAGACCCTGCCAGCCAAGAACAAACAAACAGATAAACATTGGTTGGTAAAATGAACTGATGGCTGGTCATTGCCCACAGTTCCTGTAAACCTCCAATCTTAGATTAGGACTGTTTTCTCTATTCCTTTACCTGGGTAGGAGATGTTGAAATGTCACGTGTTTTGGAACAGAAGGTAACATCTGTCCAGGAACCATGCTGGTTATAATCTGTAATACTTAACAGAATTCTGCCAGTTTTGTACTGTGTTTGAAATGATCAAAGTTGCACATTATTTTCGTTCTCTTTAGAAATTTGATAGGTAACCTGTTTCTAGATGTCTTTGTTAAGAAATTTTGAAAGTAATTGTGAATATTTCTTGAATGACTTCTTTCTTTCCTTTTTTTAAAAAAAAATTTATAGGTTCTAATATTCTCCTGGCTAGAATGGCAACTAGGAAAGCAAAACCGGATGGCCAGTACCACTTAAAACCAGAAGAAGTAGATGATTTTATCAGAGGTCAGCTAGTTACTAATCTACCAGGTAAATACAAATCGTTTCTTTTTAACTTTTATTTATTGTAAGTATTCATTAGTGCTTTTCATAGATGTATAACGTTTCTTTCTTTTTTAAAAAATGAATTAAAAATTTTTCATCTTTTATTGAGTGCCATGGGAAGCAAAATTTAGAACTCCACAATGAATATCCTTTCAGTTGATTTATCAGAACCCTAATATAACATTTTAGTTTTGCCTCTCATGTGTTTTACTTTAAGTATTTAAGTATTTCTCAAGTACCAAGATCAAGGAATTCTAAGAAGTCATACTTAAAAGAATATGATGAAATTGACTTTTGGTCCTTTAAATAAATCAAAATTGAAATAGTGTACTTCTAGACCCAAGGTAAAGTTTTGAAAATCGATTCCCCTATTTACAAAATTGTCCTTCCAAACTAGTGATACTTTTCTGAGTTTACTAAACAAATAGTTTTTAAAGTAGAAAATATATAAACCATATTAGGAAGAAGAAAACCTAAAATGAAGTATTGTATTTTGTTAACTTAGGCTGAAGTAAAATGCCCAAGAAGGCATACCTTTCTCACCTAATGGGCAGGATGCTTAGCTGTCTTACTTTCTTGTGTAGTGTGGCTAGCTAACCTAGCGTGTAAAAACCTTTCTCTTTGGAGAAATCAAGTATAATTCATTGTAACTGGAAAATGGTTGCCTTTTGGGGCCTTGAACAGATGTAATTTTTGTGTGTAGGGCAGTTCATTTCACAATTAGTAAATATCGAGACTTGCTTTCTATGGTAGGTACCTCTTTCTAAGAAATTTCTCTAAGCCATGTAGTAATCCAGGATACCATTTCAGATCATCCTCTCCTGTTTTTATAAAGCAGCCTGCGTTAGCTTCACAAAGCTCCCAGGTGTTTGTGGTGGGAAAGTTCAAGAGAGTATACTTTTGGTGAAAGGTTTTCTTTTTATTCATTTGTTGTTAAAAGTTTTAACACTTTTAACAGTGGATTTAGTGGTATTTTTAGATGCATGTTCTTAAGCCTAAGAAAAGTATATCTGAACAAACTTAGAAATTTCTGTTATAGGCCAAAATTATTAAATGACCCAAATGCCATTTTATGATGGGTTAGTTCTGAAGCCTCCTGACTCCCTAGTAAATAACATCCAAGAATGTGGTAGTATCAGAAATGTGAAATATGACATTTTGATGGTCAGTTTGAGGTTAAATTTGAAGAGTAACCTTATAAAATCATGCTAGCAAATTACCTTATTAGACAACACAATTTAGGAGTTTTAATAACATGTCTTATTGCAGTTTTATATAAGAAGGAACCAGGGTATTTAAAGTGCATGTGAAATTTGAGTTCACAGTTACCATTACTTGGCATCTTCATTAGTTTGCTGAGGCTCTGCCATAACAAAACACCGCAGACTGCGTGGCGTAAACAACAGCAGTTTATTCCCTCAAGGATCCTGGGGACTGGAGGTCCATGAATGTGCTGCCAGCGCGTTGGGTTTCCTCTGAGGTCTCTCTCCGTGGCGTGTAGGTGACCGTCTTCTCCCTGTGTCTTCACATGGTGTTTTCTCTTTGTGCGTCTGTGTCCTGATCTCTTCTTATAGGGACACCAGTGATATTGGATTAGGGCCCACCTATATGACCTCTTGTTACCTTAATTACCTTTACGAAGGACCTTTCTCCAGTTACAGTCACATTCTGAGGTACTGGGAATTAAGATTTCAGCATAGGTATCTTGAAGAGACACAGTTCCGTCCACAGCGCCATCTTTATACTGCATCATTCTTGTAAGTTTTGTTTTGTTTTGTTTTGTTTTACATAGAAACAGAGAGGTTTTAGTTTTAGTTCCTTGACCTAGTCATCTTACCTTTCACCTTCATTTGCTTCCTGGCTGGAAGGACTTTACTTTTTGAAGGGCACATGTGGGTTTATGTGTCCCGGTTGAGTTCTTAGGCACAGCCTTGAAGTTCCTAAGAGAACCTTGAAATCTGGGGGAGATGGGGGCGGCCAGGATGGGCTTCCTCTGGCGATCCCCCTGCTCCTCTCTCCATGAGAACCAGCTTGTAGCCTGTGGCCGCCCAGAATTGTTGGAGAGATTTTCATGTGTAAGACTACTGACTTTTATAAAAATCCCCAAATTTATTGTCAGGAAGATTTAGAACATTTCGGTATGTAAAACGTCAGCCTTTTCTGTTGTTACTCCTGCCCTGAGATGGTAACGCATCTCAAGTACGAGCTGCCCTCTGAAAGCAGGCTCCACACGCATGCGGGAATTCTTACAAGAAGGAAACTTGTTCATCTTTGTTAAAAATTGGTCATTTCCCAAAGATAGTTGAAAGTGAATACATGGTGACTATTAACATTTTGTGGCACGTGCTTTGAGTAAGTTCTGCTCTGTAACCAATAACCAGAAGCGGGTCCATGTTAAACGCGCCTCCCTGCTTGTCCCCCGCCAGCTGCCTCTGTCCCTGTGTGCCCTGCCCGGTGACTGAGCACACGGCGTGCCTGGCACACAATCATTACAGCCGCGTAAAAGGGGAGCACGTGCTAGTGAGTGTATGAAGGCGCCCCAGGGTAGCGACTGCATGTGTGCTAGCATACAGACTACCAGCGAGGTCTGTTCAGCTGATGAAAGAGAGGGCTGTCCCCAGCAACCGCTTAAACGCGGTCGCGCTTTCCACTGCTTCTGTGGCTCTTCGCAAGGCTTTCCACCCTGGCTTGTAGGACCTTCTGCCCCTTGTCCATCCTTTGCTGGGTGTGTGCACCCACTCTGAGGTTTCCAGCTCTTTCTTCTCGTGTCAGATAAGCACCGCGGCCGTGTAGGTGTACATGACCATCTACACTGTCCTGATATGGGAGCCACTGGCCAAGTGAAGCTAGAACACTTTAGGTTAAATTAATTAAAGTTAAATAAAATTAAAATTCATCTTCCCAGTTGTACTGCCCACATTGCAGTCAGTGCTCAGTTAACCACATGTGGCGGGTGCCTCCTGAATTGGGCAGCACAGAAGAGAACAGTTCCATCACCACAGAAAGTTCTGTTGAACGGTGCTAACTTAGATGGCAAAGGTTGATTCTTTGGAACTTGACTTTTCTGCGTCTCTGGACTGTCAAGGTCCGGGTGCCGGGAGGAGGCATTCCTGGCTGTTCTTAGCCTGGGGTCATGGTTCCCCTTCAAGGACAGATGCCACATCTTCGTCCAGTGGCTTCTACTGGCAGCTTCCACGGCTTCTTCAAGGAGAAGAGAGTTTTCTTCTCTCCTTCTCAGAAGCTTGGTTCTACGCTGCACATTTTCCTTCATGTTTCCCTTTCTAGGTGGCTGCACTCAATGTGACTCTCAAGACCCTGTTACTTCCTCCTTAGAGGGGCCTCCTTTCCTTAAAAACGCTCACATGAAGCAATCAAACTAGCACCCATTCGGGGTCTTGGTGCTGATTCCAAGCTAACTTTTCCCCCCTGTGCAGACGTCATAGGGGTTAGAGGTAGACCATCCATATGCCTCCGTCCCCCACTCACCTTCAGGCCATTCCATTCCATTAGGTGAGCTTGTGATGGAGAGGAACCTCTCTTCTTCCCTAGACGGCAGTTCAGTTAGATTAGGTTGATCGTGGTTAAGTTGGTGAGATTTAATGTAACAGTCTTTCTTTTGTACCTCTTAGTGAATAATAATTGTGTTCTGGTATACTCAAGAGACTCTCAAAAACCATAGGTTTTCCCCCTGCCCATCCCAGTACACACAATTAATGCAGGATTATTGCCTCTTGCTGATTTTGCAAATCAGGGAGAACAGATCGGCTGCCCAGATTTGTCAGGGAAAGAACATGATCACATCTTGAGGGTGGGGAGTTGCGGCAATGATGGAACGGAAAAAAATAGAGACAGAAAGCATTCCCTGAACACGAACAGCTGCGTAGAGTGTCTCTGGCTTTGGCCACCCTCGTATCTGATTTGTCCCTTTCATTGGGTTCCTCCTCCCCATCTTGAAAAATACTCCAATAGGTTTCACTTAGAATTTCGTCTTTTTGTGAATGGTCTTCGTCTGGAGGGTTCTCTTGTTGTTAACTCAGACTCTGGTATTCTTGCTTGTTCTCTGTTCTGAATTGAACTTGAAAATGGCACAAATGCTATACAGCACCCTTAACACCTTTCATCTGACTTCCATTAGGGGACAGATTTTCTTGGGTTAAACTTGTCTCGCCCACCTCTGTGGTCATAGACCTTTTGTAAAGTTGACCACCTCCCTCCTAACCGTGTGTCTGCATAACTACTCCAAGAGGTTCTCCTGGCAGAACCTGGACGAGAATGCTCCTTCCCCCACTAGGGCCACTCAGAGAACTGGAGCCAGAAGTAACAATAAGGGTGACAGATAGGCAACCCCAGACTCCACTCTGAGCCCTCTGGTAACATCCTACAGAGGGCCAGACCGCAGTCTTCCTCACTGATGGACAATACTGATCTCATGGTGTGGAGACCATTTTAATAAGAGTTTTAGTTCCCCCAGGTTACTCTTAAATCACTTTCCCAGACATGTGTACCTTCGTTAAGCTTTTGGGCACATGGAGAGCAACAGAGCTCATGAGCATCGTTTGGGCGAGGCTCTAACCTTGCATCTTGCAGACGGTGATGAGGGGCTGCTGCACGCTGGCCCAGCTGCAGGACACTGACTGCCTTTCAGGGAGATGATCTTTGTTGGTAAAAGACATCTGTCTGTCCTCCCCTCGCTGCTACTTTGCTCAGGAAGCTTCATCTCCACGTCACTTGTGCCACTTTGTCCAGTATGAGAGCAAGCGACATGTGGGCTTGGACCTCTGTCATGACTTCTTGTTCTAGTTCCCATTCAGAGAAAATGTGGCCGAACCATTGAGAAGTTTGGTCCTCACCAAAGTCATAGTAGAATCCCTAACATTCCTGAGTCTCCTAGTATGTCTGTAAGTCATACTATAGACTAGCTTAAACGAGTCTGTAACTTAGTTGATTTTGTAAATAAGATAGAAAACTTTTTTACTCAGTAATAAATAAAAATAACATTTTTTTGGAGAACTTACTTAGTCATACACACTTGAAAAGTTCTGGTTCACCTATAGGTAGAGTCCAAATTGAGAAGTAGCTTCTAAAAATAAGTTTGCACTAGTATGATTTGCACCAACCAAAAAAAAAATTCTTAATCTATGAGATGCTTCAGTTATGTCACTTCAGAATTTTAAGGGAGATTATTTTAAATTAGTTGCTTGTGCATGAATAGTTATTTCATAATGCTCAATTGTTTTTAATAGCTTATATGCAGAATTAAAGAACTGTCCCTTTCCTAGGAGTTGGACGCTCAATGGAATCCAAGTTGACATCTTTGGGAATTAGAACTTGTGGAGACTTGCAATATATGACCATGGCAAGACTCCAGAAAGAATTTGGTCCCAAAACAGGTCAGATGCTTTATAGGTTCTGCCGTGGTTTGGACGATAGACCAGTTCGAACTGAAAAGGAAAGAAAATCTGTTTCAGCTGAGATCAACTATGGAATAAGGTTTACCCAGGTACTGCTCTCTTCACAGGTTTTACCTTATATTCTTTATATTTTCACATAGTCCTGTCTCTCCAACTAGACCATAGACTCTTGATGCTTGAAATTAAGTCTTAAAACCCTTGCCGTTCCCAGAACTGGCAGAATGTTTGTTTTTAAGTAGACAAGAGCAGGGCACTAAATCATATACATGTTTAATGTTGAAAGTTAATCTACTTGAGAAGAATTGTTAGGCATGTAGGAAAGTAACATGGAGGGTATTTTTTTATGTTTGTCTTTCTGTAGCCAAAAGAAGCAGAAGCTTTTCTTCTGAGTCTTTCAGAAGAAATCCAACGGCGACTTGAAGCTGCTGGCATGAAGGGTAAACGCCTGACTCTCAAAATCATGGTACGAAAGCCGGGGGCCCCTGTAGAAACTGCAAAATTTGGAGGCCATGGAATTTGTGATAACATCACCAGGTAAGCTTATCTTAAAAAGGATATTGGATACTGATGTTTCAGTGCAGGTTATTACAATTAATGGAAAATGAAAAAAAACAAGGAAGAGTATGAATAAAAATCTGCAAAACGCTGATGTTCCTGGACGTTCTGCGGAGCCAGGTCTCAGCTCAAGGCTGTCAGAACTACGTTGACTTGCCAGGTTCCAGGCCAGCCTGTCTGTGTGTCCCTGACCGGGGCAGACTGTTCTTGGGGTCTTGAGTTCAGTGCAGGGACAGAAAGGGAGGCGGTTGTGGACTTGGTGGAAGGGTCTTGCAGGGAAACGTCAGTGTAATAATTCAGAAAATGATTTCAATGAAACATGTACTTCATTTAGGGAGGTATAATTTCTTTTTGTGAAAAGATTAATCAGATTATGGTAGTCTCTGGAAACTGGTAGAAGGCATTTTAAAACCCTGTTTTTTTAATGTGAGGGCTACTAATATAAAACTGCATGTAAGATTTGTGGCCAATATGAAAATACCTAATTTTGTATGCCATTTTATACTACACAGTACACTGGATTTCAAAGTTTTGGTTGATTGACAGATAAAATACAGTGTAGTAGTTTCTTCTTGCTGTCTGTGCATTTTAAAATATCTCACAGTTTCTTAGAACTGTATGTTGTGATGCATTCAGCAGTACCTAGGGGCTCCCTCTGTCTGAGCACAATAAGAAAATCAGCCTTCGTTTAATCCTTTTTGGAAAATCTAGGTATTCCAAAAATCTAAATATAGCATTAAGAAAAACTGGGATTTTAACTGTACTTTATTTCCCCCAATTCAAGGATAATATTCAGCTTTTTCGGTAAGCACGTATCTGCTTGCTGTTATTGGTATTTGTTCATTTTTGTCCTAAACTTTTAAAAAAGTTTTATTTTGAAAAATTTAAACATGTAAGTAGAGAAAACAGTGTAATGAACCCCATGTACCCTTCACCTGATCTCCACAATTGCTGGTGGGCACCTGTACCATCCTTCCTCTCCTTCCCCCTAGTTATTTTGAAGCAAATCTCAGATACAGTATCATTTCTTCCACAGATATTAACACAGGACAGTTCAGAAATCTGCCTGCATTGCTGGCAGTAAAGTATACATTTTGCCATGCACTTAAAATAAGTATCTTTGGATGAGACATCATAAGGCATAAATAGCACGTGATTAATTGAAACAAGTGTAATTTTGTAAATGTAATAAGATGTAGATCAATTGTAAGCCATTAATTTAAGCCTAACGTTTTGGTGGTATTGTAACTGCATAAGAAATGCTTTAGGTGAGAGCTTATGAAATATTATAATACTGATCCTGTATTTCCTCTAATTCAGGGGTTGGCAAACTACTTCCTGTGGGCCACATCCAGCCTGTGGCCTGTTTTTACATGATTCATGGGAGCTAAGAATGATTTTTATATAAGAGATTGTAAAAAATGAAGAGTAGGTGAAAGAGACAACAGAGTACAAGCTGTTTTCCATCTGGCCCTTCCCAGAAGTAGTCTGGACCCGTGCTCTAGTCAAACTGAAGTCCTGTGTGGTTTAGGAAACTCAGAAGTGTATAATTATTCTGTAATCTCTTGTAATTGGCCTTAATCAAAAGCTGCATGGCAATCACGTGACTCACAGGCACATTTTGACACTGTCATCGAAACGACAAAGTTTAAGTTGCATAAGCCAAAGAGCCACGTGTAGATTGAGATCTGTGGCTTGATTATCACTTAGGAAAATTTTTCTTACAAGTTTTCCTTTTGGGAAAAGACTTCTTCCTTCTTGGAGTTCTTTTCTGTATATGTGCTTTTAATCTGAATTGTGTGTGTGTATATATATGTATATTATATATATTTAAAAGTGATAAACGAAATTGAAAAGGTCAAATACAGCTTCCAGTCCTTTGCACCTCTCCCCAGCTCCGAGCACCATACTTTTCAACCTTTTTGTGGTTTCTTCTGATATTTACATCCATATTTCTAGATATATACTTAAACTGCTCTTTCTGTCTTGAGTCTTGCAGAACGTTTGCCTGACTTTCTACTGTAGAAGAGGATCTTCTCCCTTCTCTCCTCCACTGCCTGTTGCTCTTCTCCCCAGACGTGTTTCTTTCCTTTGCCCCCAGTCAGGTCGGTGGGTTTTGGTTCAGTCACGCTCCACTGTCCCATTATTATGACATGTACATAGTGTACATAGCTGGTCCATATTGTCCACTAGGATCACATTTTCTTTCCTCTTGAATATGTTTCTCCTGGAGTTACTGAGTATCTCGTTTTGCTTGCTTTTTTGTGAATTTGCCACTGAGTTTATCCCCAGACTGCCTTCCACTGTGACTGTGTTTTAACACATCAGCAAGTCTGTTACTGTGATCTCTTTTCTTGGAGGCCTTTCTCTTGGGGCCCCCAGCCTGCTACTCCGGTCTGAATTTGTTTAAGACTTGCTGAAAAGTTGGAGTCGTGGGGTGTCCCTTCTCTGTGTTGGATCCCTGTTTTCCTAGATCCCTGGTCTCATATCTTGAGAAGGAATTCATGGGTGTAAACCTGTCTATCCTCATGCCCAGTGGTTTGCTGACTTAAAGGTTATAAACATATCTTAGAAATCATTTTTCCTCATTTAAAGGCTCCATTGTCATCATCTTTTCAGGGTTACTGTTGAGAAGTTCACTGCTCTTCTGATTGCCTGGTCTTTATAGGAGATCTGCTCTTTCTGGAACTTTCAGGATCTTCTCTTTATCACAGGTGTTCTGGGATGGTATCAGTTTGTCTTCGTGCCAGGTACTTTGCCGGTATTAAATTTACCATTTCTATCAATACTAACATTTTACATTGGAGTTTTTGAATTTATTCTTTGGAAGATGCAGAATTATCTCTTACCTCTTAAAATGTTCTTCTACTCCCAGTGTCAGTCTGTTTCTCTGAGTTCCTTTTTTCCTGTTTTGGTTGCTGCCTTTTATATCAGAGATTTTCTTCAAGCATTTATCTGTCTCACAGTTCTTGGCTGTTGTATGTGAACTGCTGAAATGTTGTGGGAGCCTCTGGACTCATAGCGGGACACGCAGACCAGGGGGCTTCACTCTGGGAGGGCGGCTGGAGGGGCTTGGTCTTTGGTTACCACAACCAGCTGGCAGTGTCTGTGGTTCTTCCTGTGACATGTTCCACCCAGGGGGTGGGTGAGAAGATGGACCGGTGACAGCTAGTGTTCTGGTTACTCAGGAGGAGAGGGGTCTGGGTGGAGAAACGGGTGTACTGTGCTGCTTCCGAGCGAGGGGCCTCGCTCGTCCTCTGCTGTGCCTGACCCCCCCTGTAGCTTCTCTGTGTCAACATTCCCATCTCTGGGAAGCTGTCCAGGAAGGAGGATGGCCAGCTGTGAGAGCCTGCTTCCCATGTATTCTCTCCCCCTCCTTTCAGACGTATCTGACACCTCTAATTGCTGAGCTCTTCTGAGGTTCTGTAGCATAAATTGGCTTATCTCAAAGTTGGTGCCTTGCTTTAGGCATTTAGCAGGCATTTGAGTTTTCTAAATTATGGCTGACATTTTTCCTCTACTCTTGTCTTCTGTCCTTTTTCTATCTTTTAAGAGTTTACACCTTTCAAAAATAATTTCAAGTCCATTTAGTGTTGTTTTGGAAAGAAATGAAGATAAACACGTGTTTAAACACGTGTTTAAACTATGGCCCACTACAAATCTTGCTTTTAAGTTACTCTCTATTTATCTGTGTGAAATAAATTTAAGGTAATCATTAGGTAACAAACCAATGGAAATTTTTTGCAAATGATTTCCTTAAAGAAACAGGTACTTTTCATAGATAAATAGATAATGTATTCGTAGTACTGAGAAAAGAGAGTAAATGTAGTCTTGGGCACCTGGTATTGCTGGCACGTTCTCTGGCCCCCTTGAGGCGTTCTTACAGATGTAGAAATTGCATATTGTAGTCTCTCTGGGTTTTAGACAGGGCGCCACCATACTTCCTTCCTCAGAGGTGTCCACACATTTCTGTATCCGCATGCCCATGTACTGGGCATATTCACATGTTGAAAACAGAGTCAGGAGAATCCGGGAGATTCATCTTTCTCTTCTGAATATTAACCATACCTCAACAAAGATAATCTTGCAACCTAAAACATCTCTGGGAATCTAAAACGTTGTATTTACTGCTCAGGCTTTAGTTGCAACATAATATGCTTATATTTGAATATACATTAACTGAAGTACATTTCTTTAAAACATTTTTCTCAACTTATTTTTGGTTGACCAGCTCTCTGAAAGTCCCAATGTTCTTGATGATTTTTCTTTTCCCACTTGTTGCCAATGTAATTAATTTAGCATTATTGGCTTCCTTGAAGGAAGACTATCTCCTGCTTTTTTAAGGATCATATTTAATACTTTAAAATTTAAACTTTTTGATAACTTGCTTTACAACTTTAACTCTTTAAACCGTTCCATACTACTGAGGTACCAGGGAATACATATGGAATGTAGCTTTTGTTCCTTTAAAAAAGTTAGTTCTATCACTTACAGGACTGTGACTCTTGACCAGGCAACGGATAGTGCAAAAATAATTGGAAGGGCTGCACTAAACATGTTTCATACAATGAAACTCAACATATCGGACATGAGAGGGGTGAGTAGTAACATATTAAAACAGGCTTTTCTGTAATGTTTTTCTTATTTGAGGGTTGATCGGAGGGTGGTCGTGGTGCCGTTCAGGGGGTTTATATGCAGCTTTTGCAGCTCCACTGATGAAATGTAAGAGAAACTGAAAAACGACTTTCTCATCTGAGCTGGTCTCCTTATTTAAGAATTCACATTTGTTCTGAAATCTGTTTTCTGCTTAGAATAGTAAGTATCATATCTTGAATTTTTATAGTGCCTTTCTTTTAAACAACCAAAGACCTATCTTAACATGCGTTATTTGCTTCCTGCTCTGGTTCCCGCAGAAGGAGACGGGGCTGGAGGGAGTGTGAAGCTGCAAATGTTTCTTGACCTTTAAGGTTCTTTTTCATCAGAAGTTTGTTCTGATGTCTGATAAACGATGATCTAGAAGGGAGAGTTTACCATGGGCACGTGAGGATGCATGATCAGTGAGAGGGCATCAAAAATGTGAAAGCCTTCATTTTCTTAAAGATTAACCTTTGTAGGTTGTGTGTGAGTAAAGGATGGTTACTCGCTTGGTATGGGTGTTGTGGAAGGATTAAAAAGTCACTAAGCCGGGCTTCCCTGGTGGCGCAGTGGTTGAGAGTCCGCCTGCTGTTGCAGGGGACACGGTCCGGGAAGATCCCACATGCTGCGGGGCGGCTGGGCCCGTGGGCCATGGCCGCTGAGCCTGTGCGTCCGGAGCCTGTGCTCTGCAACGGGAGAGGCCCGTGTACCGCAAAAAAAAAAAAAAGTCACTAAGCCAACAGTGATGATCCTCCTCCCTGGAGTACTGTCATGGGCAGGGGGCGGTGCTTATCTGTGCGGATACCTGCCGCGTACCCACTGCCCACCCTACCCCCACTCCCGGTTTTTATTGACAAAAATGATAGGTAAAGTAAGGTTGCAAGTAGACTGTCCCCTGGTTAAATTTTGTTCAAGTTTTATTTTAAAAACTTAATTGGGACTTCCCTGGCGGTCCAGTGGTTAGGACTTGGCGCTTTCACTGCCGTGGGCCCGGGTCCAATCCCTGGTCAGGGAACTAAGAGCCCACAGGCCGCACGGCGTGGCCAAAAATAAACAAACACAAAAACTCAATTGATGAGAACTTCAGTGGGTACAGTATTTCCACTTTTTTGGAGTTCCTGATTTTGAAGAGATAATGTTTGGGTAGATTAGATACTCTAAAATTGAGAGTAGCTCGTATAGGTAGTATAGAAGTTGTTTTTGTAATAAACTGTATAAAAGGCTGTTTGAATTTAACTTTTTTTCCTAGAAACCTATTTTATTCTGGTTCTAGGTTGGGATTCATGTGAATCAGTTGGTTCCGACTAATCCAAACCCCTCTGCATGTCCCAGTCGCCCAGCAGTTCAGTCAAGCCACTGTCCTGGTGGGTCACACTCTGTCCTTGACCTCCTCCAAGTTCAGAAAGCTAAGAAGCCTACGGAAGAGGAGCACAAGGAAGGTCAGTGCTCATCAGCGTGGTTCTCGTTTGGAGCTTATACCGTCCGGAGTGGGAAGTTAGTGTACAGGTCGTCCAGCCTTGCTGCCTGTGACTCTCAGAAACACCCTGACATTCTGAATTATGATGAATCAGTAATAAAGCCTTATCTGTAATGGATTAAAGTGCACCCTTCCTCCCCTCCCTCCCCCTCAGCGAAGAGGCTATTTTACGTCATTTCCTGTGTTTTCAGTATTTCTCGCTGCTATGGATCTGGAAGTTTCATCTGCCTCTAGAACTTGCACTTTCTTGCCATCTTTGTCTTCACATCTGACATCAAGTGTCAGTCCTGTTACTACTAGCAAAGCCGAGTCCTCAGGGAAATGGAATGGTCTACATTCTCCCATCAGTTTAAAATCAAGACTTAACCTGAGTATAGAGGTCCCATCACCTTCCCAGGTATGTATTTATAGTTGTAAATATGATGTCAGTGCAAAAGTAGTTTTACAGTAGGAATGATGTTTTTAAGTTATCAGTACAGCCAAGAAAGGGAGAAAGGGCAGCTTGACAGGGTGGATCATGGTGTTAGTTCCAAATGGGAAACAAGTTCAGGGCAAGATTGTGCTTTTGCAAAGATTTGCGACTCTCACGGGTTGTAAAACATGGATGAGAAAGCCCGTTCTGTGAACTGCCACTGTCGGCAGCCTCTGGACCTCCCTCTCACAGTTGTGATCACATGGACACAGCTCTGGTCAACAGCACGGCTTTGCTGCTCATTACTAGTAGAGGCCTTTTGTCAAAGGTTTCTCTTGCATGATTTGCAAACAGTTCTCTCTATAGGGTAAATGATTTTCCTAACACCAGCTATTAATTCCATTGGTGTGGTCTGTAAACGTGGTATGCTGTTGGCATTTTTGCTTCTTGCAAACTTTACATAGCACTTTAAGCTCTGTTGGGAAAATCAGTTTTCTCTGTTCCCCTAAGTGGTGGGATGTGCTGGCTGTGAGGCCAGGGAAAGGGGCGATTGCGAAATGCTTGCACTAGGTCCCTGGTGCTGGCGAGCTACCCCAAAATGGTGGCTCCTAGCGAGGTAAGACTGGCCTACTGGCGTATGGTAATTGCTTGTTTTCAAAGGGATGGATGGGCAGAGGATTCTAGTATGTAGGCTGGAGAGTTGAGCTTCTAGAATCCCTTTTTCCTAGCTTGCTGCTCAGACGAATGTAATTTATATTTGGGGGCAGACAGTCTCCTGTCTGAAAGGTAAACAAGCCTCTGACCCAGGACTCTTGACCTCATCCCAGAAATGGACATGCACCTTAGGCACTGGCCGCTCCCCTGGGCAAAGTTTAAGATTTGAGCTTGACAAGGGCCCGCCTGTCTGTCTGTCTGTTCCTGTGCAGGAGGTTCAGTGAGGAGACATGGCTGAGCTGACCCTGGGGTACCGGCCAGGGGCCTGCCCTTGTCATCTCGAGTCCACACATGACCAGCCAGGCATCAGTGGCAAAAGACCAAGATGTTTCAAAAACGTGCTGGTTTGGGGGTGGCTCTCCTAGCTTGATGATCTGCACCTTGTGTTCACTATCCATGATGTTGCAATGGAAAGGAAGGTGGGGCATGAACTCTGGAAATGCATCATCTCAGCATCTGTCTGGTGTCTTACAGCTAGATCAGTCTGTCTTGGAAGCGCTTCCACCTGATCTCCGGGAGCAGGTGGAGCAAGTGTGTGCTGCGCAGCAGGGGCAGCCGCCTGGCGACAGGAGGAGAGAGCCCGTAAACGGCTACAGCACAGGGGTGTTGCCACAGCCAGCTGGGACAGTGTTGTTACAAATACCGGAACCTCAAGAATCTAACAGCGATGGGGGAATTAATGTAATAGCCCTTCCAGCATTTTCACAGGTGAATTGAATTGAGGCCCTTCTACCATAGTGTGAATATCCTCGGTCATCTGGCTCCCAGCTCAGGGCACTTCTCTTTTCCTTTTCTCCTTTGCCCCTTAACCTCCCAGTGGCTGACTCCGTCCCTTGGGGGAGGAGGGATGGCCTGTCTCCGCATCACCTGCGGGACACAAACTGACAGAGCAGCCAAGTATGGACAACAGAGGGCAGAGAAGAGGGAGGCTATGGGGTGTGGGCGCTCACAGCTTCCACCCCAAAGACAGAAACACTCTGTTTCATTGGCCTGAGAAGACCCCGGGCCACACTCAAGTGCCAGGGTGAAGATGTGTAACCGTACACTAGGGACAGTAACACAATCAGAGTTTGATGTTTAAGAAAAACATGACATGTGCACCTGTTTTCTTGCGTTTTGCTTCTCATTTCCTACTAGTGCTTCTTGCCCTGGTGGTTCTGCACAGTGTTTTTGTTTTGTTTTTTTAATTAAGTCAATTCACATTCAAAGCTGTATTCCTTATTCTCACCCTATAACCTTGTGAGGATTATTTATGAGCTTTGACACTGAGGACCTAATTCATACAGATCAGAAAAGTATGATTTGAAATAAAGTCTATTTTGTGAAAAATATAAACCAGCCGACTATATAGAGTCAGCTCAGGTTTGACTTTGAACTTTCTCTTTTCCACCAGGTGGACCCTGAGGTGTTTGCGGCCCTTCCAGCAGAGCTTCAGAAGGAGCTGAAAGCAGCCTACGATCAAAGACAAAGGCAGGGAGAAAACACCCTTCACCCGCAGCAGGCCAGCACATCCGGTAAGCTTTGCAAGTGACACGTAACAGAAGTGAAGATGTGAGACATGAAACTGTTGTTTGATTGTTGTAGTATATATATATGATGGCCCAAGTCTTTAAGCTGTTAGTCATGTTCAGTGCTCTTCACATCAGGGGAACGGAACTAGTACGCAGTACAGGTTAAGTGCTGTCAAGAGTCCTAGGTGGATTTGTATCTGTAGCTTCTTGACTTAAAAGTCTGAACAAGCTATTACCCAGAAATCTTTTGAATTGATTATCTGTCAAGCCAGTTGTCCTTTGAGACCGATCCTTCAGAGGATGTAGGTTTAAAGCCCAGAATGTGAAGATGGTTTCTGAACATGCGTCACAAATACCACATTTAAAATGAAAACAGAATACTGCCCTGCTGAACTGCTGGAAGGAATTCGCCTGTGAGTTTTCATTGACTGCTGCGAGCCCCGTATAGACTAGCAGGTCCCAAATGTCACCAGTAAGTGGCTGAGCAACCCTAGGAAATGCGGGGCCACCTCAGGGAGGCCTGTGCTGTGTGCATGCGTGTGTTCAGGGCTGCTCTTGGGAGGAGGAAGGGGCCCGTGCTGCTCCCCAGGCATGTTGTGTTGAGGATCTTATGTCCATCTTCTTTTAGTGCCAAAGAACCCGCTACTGCAGTTAAAACCAGCAGCGGTGAAAGAAAAGAAAAGAAACAAGAAAAAAAGCTCCATCAGTCCCCCCAGAAAGATTCAGAGCCCTTTGAAAAATATGCTGCTTAACAGTCCTGCAAAAACTCTGCCAGGGGCCTGTGGCAGTCCCCAGAAGTTAGTTGATGGATTTCTAAAACATGAAGGTCCTGCCTCTGAGAAACCTCTGGTAATTTCTTTCATGCTTTTTAAACTTTGACCTTCTCCTTCCATCGGATGTTTATGTACTCGATGTTATGTAAATATAGCACTTTCTATTATTTGTTTTCTTAACAGGGAGAACTCTCTGCTTCCACTTCAGGTGTTGCTGGCCTTTCTGGTTTGCAGCCTGAGCCGTCTGCGTGTGTTAGACCCCCAGCACCCAACCTAGCTGGAGCTGTGGAATTCAGTGATGTGAAGACCTTGCTCAGAGAATGGATAACTACCATTTCAGGTTGGCCTGGCTGGTACTGAGATGTGATGTCCTATGACTACAGAACATGAACTCAGCTCTGTAGAGGAACTATTTTCCTAAATCGAATGAGCGTAAACCACCCCCCCCCCCCCCAACCTTCTGACCTCTGTGGGCGGCTCGGAAAGGTTCCTTACCACAGCCCACTCGTGTGGCAGCTCTGAGTCACTATCGTAGCACATAGTTTCCTTGGTCCCTGCAGATCGCTGCCCTTTCTCCTTCAAAAGCATTAAGTTGGTCCTCATTTGAGATTTCTCCCCTCTCTAGATCCAATGGAAGAAGACATTCTGCAAGTTGTGAAATACTGCACTGATCTAATAGAGGAAAAAGATTTGGAAAAACTGGACCTAGTTATAAAATACATGAAAAGGTAACTACTCGGTGCTTTACCCAAAGGGGAAAAAAAGACAGCATGTCTGTCACCACAGCTACTGGAGGGAGGTGATGAGCGAGCCGTGCCCTTTCTGGCCATCAGTTGCGGTATGGTAACTGCTCTTCAGCATTACTGAAAAGGGAAGCCCTGTATTTTGAATGCCAGAGAAAGAGGTGCCGTAACATTGACTGGGGAGCATAAAATGGTCGAAACGACGAGATTGCTCCTCCTCGCAAGGTTTATAGAGTTTAAACCATAGAAGTACGTTTTTGAGTGTATTTATATAGAGACGTTAAAACCCTTAAACATATATGTTAAACAGATTCTTGAAGGAATGGGTCTTTCCTGATCGCTTGTCTCTCCTCACCTGCAGGCTGATGCAGCAGTCGGTGGAGTCGGTTTGGAATATGGCATTTGACTTTATTCTAGACAATGTTCAGGTGGTTTTACAGCAAACCTACGGAAGCACATTGAAAGTTACATGAACGTTACCAGGGAGCCTGCTGCTCTCCACTAGCTGTGCCATAAGTGCTTGTGAGGTATTTGCAAAGTGCATGATAGTAACGCTCTGAGTTTTATAATTTTAAATTTCTTTTTAAGCCACGTGTTTTTGTACATTTCTTTTCAATAAGTGCCAAATTTGTCAGTATTGCATGTAAATAACTGTTAATTCTTTTACTGTAGCATAGATTCTGTTTACAAAATGTTTGTTTATAAAGTTTTATGGATTTTTACAGTGAAGTGTTTACAGTTGTTTAATAAAGAACTGTATGTATATTTTGTACAGGCTCCTTTTTGTGAATCCTTTAGGAAGCAAATCCTGAACTATTACGGCTGGACCGTTACACGCTTCATGCTAAGCTTTGAAATGCCTGAGGGGGCCCAGACTGGTGTTCTACTTGTTCCAAGCAAGGGTAAAGAAAGCTTCCAAATACTCTGATCACGCCTGACCCAAAGCATGAACACAGGAACATGTTAAGAAAATCTTCTTTACTTCTTCCAAGTGGAGGAATTTACATATTTTTGAATTAGAACACACACACAATTGAAGATTAAGTTTTTCCTGGGAAAAATTATGTCCCCCAGATGGTTTAGAGGTTTTGTCTTTGCCTCTACTGGCCCTTGAGAAACTTCAATCATAATGAAGAATGGTCCAGATTTTCAAATGTATATAAAAGTATTTTTCTATGCTATATGTTATGCCATAACACTTTAAAAATAGTTTATAATTCTATGCCAGTGAATATCAGAAACATTTTCTTCCAACACCCCACACTGACTTCATTCAACACTGTGCTATAAATAGGTAGTCAGATATTAGGGATCTGCCAGAAGAATTACTCTGATGCTAATAGATCTCTTACCTCAGGGACCCACTTCCCACATTCTTCAGGAAAACCATAAGAAACTAGCTTCAATCAATCAGACTAATATGAAGAAACCACTATGATGCCTCTGTAACAACTCAGTGTTTACACTAAGTCCAAACAGGTAATCAACACCCTATTGATTGTCTCATCAGAAAATGTATGCATGATGGAATTTGCTAGGACAAAATAGACCAAGATGGAGGTATAAGAATTCCTAATGTTAACATGTGCTGGTACACAAGGTATGATAGTTAATAAAAATAGTTTGAGAGAACGAGCTGCACGGGGATGGAGACTCGCAGAAGAGCAGCTACGCTGACATGAAGCCTAGCAGAGCTCGCGGGTCAACGTCTGGGTTCTTTATTGGAGTTCAGAACTGTGCTGATTACAGTGGACTCTCACGACCACACAAGCAGTAAGTAGCAGCCAGTTTTGCTTTACACCGTGGTTTCACACAAAGCAGATAAATACCAGAACGCCTAATCTTCTATCTTAAAAAATTCCTAAGGGCATATGGCAGAAGAACGCATGGGGGGAAAGAAAAAAAAACCACCACTGTGGGAAGGGTATGCATAAATAAGTATTTCTTACCTCAAAAAAGTCCCAGGTATCAGAAAATCTGCAGAAGCTTGGTTAATCAAATACTGCAGTACTGATTTAATCAGTATAAAATTGAAAGAGCTTTAGATCTGTAATAAAAATCCAAATTTGGGGAAGGGCAACCTTTAAAACAGCAGCCAGTAGAGGAGGACTGGGAAAGGCGTGGACGAGTGCGCAGGCACGCCGGAGCTGTGGGGACGTGTAATCGACCACTGTCAAACCAGTGTAAGTTTCTTGGTTTCTCATGGAAAACATCTTATACGCCTATTTTTTTTCCTTCTATGCTTAATTAGTTCATCAGTTTTCAGATAGGTCCATTCCATTTTTTGCCTTGTTTATCTTGGTAGTATTACAACATCATTTTGCATTTATTCCAATTCCTGACCCGTGTGGAAAAATTAGATGATTTCAAATACTTTCTTCAGCTCCACAATAAGCTGCCAGTCACTCTTCTGCATCTCGTCTCTGAACCAGTCTTTGAGGGCGTCGATGGACTGCCTGCTGATCTGTAAGGCCCAAGGCACACAGTGAACAAAACAATGTAACAAGTGCCAAAGAGGAGCATGTGGCCCCGGAGTTTGTTACCAGATCCTGCTCATCACAGATGGCAAGCTCAGGCAGAAACTGCCAGAGCCTGCCTGCCTCTATTTTCTGGGAGCAGAATGCCAGCACATCTGTTTGCTGGGGATCCGACCTAGAGTCCTAGCGGGCACTCTGTCAGGAGGCCAGGCTACAGGCCAAGCCCTCAGCTCCTGAGTAAAGGCCATCAGAAGAGCCGATGGCCCCCTTTCTTAAAAGGGGCCACTTTTGCTGAGTGAGATACTTACCTTACTGACGATAATATCTGTAGCTTCAAAATGTCTTCCGTACATTTTGGGAGATTCACCAGGGATGGGTTCTATTTTGACACAGACTTCCTGTCCTTTTTTTGCAACATCCACTTGTTTATGGTTTACTTCAATACTTGTTACTATTCCAATGTCAACAAACTGTAAAGTAATAACAGAAACTACGATGTGGGCAGAGGAATCGTGGCAGTCACAGGCGCCCAAACTGGACAACTGATGTAACTGGAGCGAATGAGCCAGCTGCAGAGCCTGGGCCCTGTGCCCCTCTTATCACCTTGGTCTCTGGGTCTCTCCGCAGTGTGATTTTTCTCACTGGAGAACTGGGGGTGATACCACCCCACCCCGTCTGCCTTCACAAGATGGCTGTGAGGACAAAAGGAGGTCGCTCGTGTGCTTTAGGACACGTGGAAAGTGCTCTGTCCATCCGACGTGTTTCCACCCTGCCCTTCCACATGACAGCTCCCAGAGTAAGAGAGGCCAGCAGGCACACAAGTTCTGAGTCAGAAATGAGCTTGGGGTGATGGGGATGCAGGCAGAGAGGCAGGGACCCGTTGTGTGGGCCCCGGCGGCCATGCTGAGAACTCTGCTGCTCATTCTGAGGATGCGACCTGACCTCAGTCACAGTCTGGGGAAGGCAACAACAACAACATCCCACTCTGCTGCCTGGGCAGCGAGAGTAAAAACAGGTAACCTGGTTTGGCCGAAGCCACACAGGCGATCACTGCTGTCAGTAAGTGTCCTAGCTTAGCCACTGGCAGAGAAGCATGACTCCTAGAAGCAGTGAGTCACAGCACTCGGAGGACGTCAGGTGCCGTCTCCCACTAAAGGAACCAAGTCTGGGGCAGGGAAAGTCCTAGATGAGCCTGGAGCACCTTACTGCACCACAAAGGAAGAAAGGGCCCCAAGTGCTATGTGCAAGGACACAAGGCAGCTTGAACGGGCTCCCAGTGACCAAACGCTGGATAACGGGGGTCTCAAAAAAAACCCGGCGTGTTTCAGATACCTAATGAAAAGGCCGGGGTGGGGGATGGTTCTTTACAGAAGCGTGTGGGAAGGGGGATCACAATACTGCCACCATCCATGTCATAACTACTCAGGCGAGGACTGTCAATGGTGGTTAAAGCCGCTGGGAAGCTCACAGGGACTCTCAGTGCTCCAGGTGACTGAGTCAGTACAGCGGGCGAGGATCTGTCTCTGATGGCGATGCTGAGCTGACAGCACCTTCTCTGATCACCCAAGTTTGCACTGCGACAGTGACAACCCGTGTGACAATTCAGAGGCACGCAGGAGCACCTGTGTGCACAGTATCCTTCCCAATCATTCTAACTTGCATCTAGTCACAAGGGAACAACCAGACAAATCCAAGCTGAGAAATCATCTGTGGAACTGCTGTTCTGGACTCTTCTTTAAAAAGAATGGCAGACCGTTCATCACTGAGACTAAAACACTAATAACCAAATGCAGTGCACCTCGAAGGAGCCCTGGGCCAGGTCAGCAAGCAGCGTTACTAAAGACATTTGGGACAATTGGTAAAAAGTGAATGTGAACTGTGAACTACAGGATTTCATGGAATTAATGTTATTTTCTCTTAGCTATGATGCTAGAGGAAAGACATGCGTGTCCATTATACTGTTTTTTAAGCTTTCCCCAGACTCAAAACACCAAAAACTTTTGAAGGGCAATAATTCTGCAACTTTCATTACCTGAAGCACTGACACCAGGTGCTTGAGAATCAACACTGATTAAGGAACACTGATACTGAATTTGTATAAATTACAGGAGGTGACAAGCTCTCCTTGATTTCAGTTTTTTATCACTCTTGACTCCCAGAACTGCTTTAAGAGATGACACACTTTCTAAAAAGTACAACCAGAACTTACATTTTTGCTAGGCACGCACATGGGTGTCCCCTGCTTCACCTGGCCTGCTTCCACAGTCACGCCCATCACTATCGGATCTCGAGAATTGAAAATAAACTGAGGCAGAATTTTTATCTTGCAGGGAAATACTGCTATGTGTCTAAAAGGAAAAAAGAAAACCCAAGAATTTTTAAGCTTACAAAATCACTTCGAAGCATAAAAAAGCAAATGCAGGTCAATATGAGGCTTCTTCTCCCCTCAGCTGAGGGCAGCAGGAAGGCCACACATCGGCGCTCAGGGGTCCCTAGGGTGCTGCATCCTCTCTTCATCCTCCTCCCTCCCCTCAAAGCAGCTGCATCACAGGAGCACGTTGGGCCCAGACCAAAGGCTGAGCCCCGCCCCTGAAGATGGAGCTTGAGTGCCTCGGTGGAATCCACCATCAGGTGTGTCCTGGGGCCCGTGTGAGGCCTATTCTGAGGACCACACTGGTATCAAACCACATCCTCCTTTTCTCTACCACGTTCCCAAATCAGTTGATCCAAAAGGACACTTATTTCTGTGCTTATGAAGCATATGCTTAGAATGCTTTAATGGTTTGTAGCGTTTTCTTAAACTTCAGTCTTTCCCCTTCAGGTTTCATGATCTAAAGTGAGCACACCTCAATCTAAATCCCAGTATTTACCAGTCTGCTTTTAAAATGCACCTCAGACTGAGCCGTCCCTCCCTCTGGTCACGCTGGTCTGAGCCTCCACCACGTCCTGCCTGGACTACGGGGGCCTCCTGACAGGCTCTAACCAGCAGCCCCCTAAACCCCGCCTGTGGCCTACGGGGTCCTACAGGGGATGGGTGCTGCCAGCTTCTCTACCGCAGCTCCTGCCACCCTCCCCGAGGGTCACTGTGGCTGCCTCCACCTCTGAACACGGCCCTGCTGGCCGGCGTTGTCCTTCCACCTGACACCTCCTGGGTGTCTGGGCGGCTCGCTTCACTCTCCCCAGCTGAGCTGCCTCCCCACCACACTATTAACCACAGCTCTCCTCGCCTTATCTAGGCCCTGCCCTGCTTCATCCTGCGCTTATCCCAACTTCTCATGTGTTCTTCACTTGTCTTCCCCTAAGCTCCGAGAGGCAGGGACCTGGTCAGGTCCATTGACAAGGGCTCCCCAGCACCACAGGCTCTGTCAGGTTTGCTCGAGGAATGACACCTGCCAAGGAATGCCTCGCCTCCTTTCTCTTTCTAATTTTCCACACTCTCACGGTGTTACCTCCATTCCATGCAACCCCAGATGAGGAACTCCAGCAAGATAAAGTCCCCAGATGTAGCAACTACTCACCCATTAACGCAACCTAGGTCTGCCAAGTTAAAGAAAATTAAAAACTAAGCAGAAATGTTACAGAGAGGATTCGTTCACACACTGCTGGAGTGTCTCAGGTGGGCCAAATCTGTGGCGTATAACACACCACCTGAGGATGCAGCTTCCGGGAGACGAGCGAGTGCCATGCTTCTGTTGTCTACACACCTGGCTGGTATTTGGAAATCCTCAAATAATCAACTTTATTACCAAAGATCCAAAGTAGGTAAAAATCACCAACTTACTTAAATTCTTCTTGTTTCTGTTTCTTGTAGTCTTGTCTATATTTCGTAAAGGCATCAAATAAATGATAAATAATTTCTGCACTAAAAATTCTAACTCCTAAACCGTCAGCCATTTCTTGCGCATCCCGTTCAATTCTCACATCAAAGGCCAAAATTACTGCATACCTAAAAGGTTAAAACACATCAAAGATCATTCAATGAAACACAGACCATGTCATAACAGTTCTACTAAAATAAAATAGATAGGCGACATAAAAGCCTTTACAGCAGAAGAGAAATTACTTACTGAGGATCATGTTCCAACATCACCGAAGCCTTCATAACATCTTTTTTATGGACTGGACCAATGTTAATTCCTGCATACTGTAAAAAGGGAGTTTCCTAGTTTAACTGCCTGTGTTGGGTAACAGGAACAGCGCCATAAACTATGCCGACCACTGACTCTCGTGGAGTCGGGTACCATTACTTACGGGCACTTCTGATGTTTTCAGAAATTCAAGTAGAGCTTCCAAAGATCCCAGTGTAGATGCCTGGACATAGACTCCTTTCTCTTCTAATTTGATAGCATTTAGTGTCTGCTTTAACTCATGGATCAGTTCATCCTTGAAAAAAGATTACATTTGACAAGGTTATAAATACACCTCTATCTCAGCAGCCTAGAATTAAACTGTTCCTGTTTTTGATTAGGTGTTCATCTGAAAATAAGAAACCAAGGCTTAGGACGGGCAAGGCATGGCAGAACCTGTACGGGAAAGGAAGGAGAGATTTGGCGGCCATAACTGAGCTGTATCCCACTTCACCTCTGTCTATGTTAGGTTTACTAATGTCGAAATATGTTTAACCTCTGCACCACTTGGCAGAGTAGATGGGTGAATGAAATGACGTGATAAATAAGAATCTTCTAAATTTAAATAGTACTACATGAATGTAATATGTTACAGTAGGCCAAAGGTATTTAATGATGAAATACCCTAATCTCAGCAGCCCTTTACTCCATCATCACTCCTTTGAAGGTGAAGAGATTTTGACCAGAAATAAGTAAAACAACCATGTCGATGCCATTAAAGATGTACAAGTCCACCCATACTCAAGACTGGCCACAGGGATGCCTGCCCTGTTCTCATAGGCCCTAAGGGGGCCGATTCCCTGGCGACAGTGACTGGGTGCTGCCTAAAGAATAATGGTCCCAGCATAGGACAAGAGCCATGTGCTGGGAACAGTGGTATCTTCTCTTTGGCAAGAGAATAAATATGTCTCAATGTTTGCTTTTGTGAAACTCCGCTGGGCTCATGTGTGCCATCTGTTCCTGAAAATAGGCAAACAGGCTTTAAAATGACTCCTAAAACCTAGTAAGAGATTATTTTAGTTCCATCTATATAGCTGAGTATCTTTAAAAAAAAAAAAAAAAGGAATAAACTTCTTCTAGCTTCTGGTTCATTTTTTATTTAAAATGTTCTAACTTGAATATATATAAATTATCATTTATTCATTGATTTCAGGGTTAATTTCTATCATTTCTTTCTACTTACATTTGTCTTCATTGTTCTTTTTCCAGTTTCTTAAGATGCTAATTCATGATTATACAAAGTGAAATAATTTAAAAGCATCAACTGTTTGTTAAGAGACCACCAGGTAAGTCTTCACAAAGACAAAGATGCCCATTTTATTCATCATTCTTAGCGTGTGCTCTACTGACACAAGGTACAACTCAAAACAGCTGTGGAGGAAAAAATAAAATAACTTACTTTAAGAACTGGGATTTCATCTTCTTTATAAGCCACGAGGAGGGGTAAACCAGCCAATGTTTTTTCCAGGTCTTTTCCAAGAATCTTTACCCCCTGAGCTGCTTCTACTTCTTTATGCTTTTCATATTGGTTCTACAGAGATCAAAACATTTGTTATCACGTTTATTTGAAAAGTGGTTAGTGGTAGAAGACGATGTAAGACGATACTGTCATGACCTTGGGACAGGGCAAGATTTCTTTAAACTAGATACAAAAAGCAGTAAGTGCAAATGGAAGACTGATAAATTCAACATTAAAGTTAAATAATTCTGTTTCTCAAGCTACTACAGAATGAGTAAAAAAGACAAGTCACAGAACAGAAGGTGCATACAAACCAGTAACATACTAGTAACTAGCTACCAGTGTAGAACGAAAACCATGTACTTTTGATTTTTATGAGAAACTTAGTTGGTAAACAAGGACTTTCACACATCTCTACTCTGATGGATGGTCCCTCCTGTATGAAGACACCTAAAATAAAACCAGTGAAGGGTGTGTGTTGTGTATTAAGCCAGGTGGCTCTTGAAGTGAGGAAACAACCTCAGTAGAATTTTTAAACACTGTGCAAGTCCACACGTGCCAACGCTTACCACCCTGACTTACCTTTACTCTTAACTCCTTCATAGGAGGAGGTAATAGGAGGCCTCGAATCTGAGTGACAATGGGCCCTTCTACTCCGGGAACAATAATTGTATCTCCTTCCTTCAAACGCCCGTTGATCAATATTACATCTATAGTGGTGCCCATCCCTGGGAGAGCCTTAACCTAAGAGACATTTATTGCAAAGGGAGTGAAATATAGGCTACAATGCACCATGTTGAGATTAAATCTAAATTAGTAGACATCCCCACCCAAGAACCCTATTTGGGGGTTGGTGGGGGGAGGAATAAACTGAAAAGCTGACAGTACCTCCATCACCTGTGCTCTCAGCTCTTCACAGTGTGCAAGTCTCTTATTCAACATGGTCTGAGTTAACTCGACAAGAAGGTAGATCAGACTTCCCATGCCATCACCAGTATGTGCAGAGGTAGGTACCAAGGACACAAAAGTGCGGGGATCTTTATTCTCATAAAACAAAGCTGCGTTCAACCCCTAGAGACATAAAAAGCAAAGTCATTCCCACAGGCCGAGTGGTGGAAGGAGGTCTCCAGAACAGAAATGACTAACTAGAAGCTGGATGAATAATGGCTCTTCATTCTGAAAAATCCTCAAAAACACTTAGATCATGTATATCCTGGAGGTATTAACCATATCGCAGAAAAGTAGTTTCTTTCCAAGTCAATTTGGTTTTTCAAAGTTAAACATTCAGACTACAAAGAGAGGTCTTGAAATAAAGATTTTAAAAGGAAAAGGGAGAAGGGAAAAGAATGAAAATGCTAATTGCCATTAATAGGGGAACAGAACCAGTATTAATGAAAATAGTGACTTAATTATAAAGACAATGTAAAAGAAGAAAAAATATTCTATGATATAGTCTCTTCGTAAAGAAGGGAAAGCTTTCTTACCTGCTGTGCAAATTCCACAATAATAGCCTTTGCTCGCTCCTCAAATTCATCTCTTGTATTCTTTTTCTGCTTCTTTAAAGTAGCAGCCACATCACAGTCGGGGCTCTTTTTCCAATCATACAACCTATCAATCTGGAAAAGTATTTTTCGTAAGAAACATCTCTAAAGCATTCACAACACTCAGGAAGTTAATTAAGGTTAATTTAAAAGCTCCAGAAGATTCCAAATGCATATCACACATATCTGGAAGAGTATTACTTTCATTGCACCAAAAGCCCCTCAGTCTGCTCAACCGCACCCCCTCTTAAATGTGAAGTGCCACACTGCCTACCAGCCTCCAGCCAGTTCATGGGAGGCTGCCATTTCCTGCAAAAGATGAAAAACTAGAATTATCCTGGGAACATTAACATATGTTGGAATTCCAAAATGGTTATGTTAAGTAGTATGCAGGAAAAAGGATTAATTACAGCCAAGTACCATCACCAGGAAAATGACATGAAAAATAATAGAAAATAATCTATTTTCCTTCACTTTTCAAAAGATGATAAATGGGTATAAAGAAGATTATTTAAGAGTAAAAACAAACAAAAAGGCATAATATATTGGCTCATTCTAGGGTGATAATATAAAAAAGCAGACCAATCTGATTGCTATCAAAAAGGAAAATCAGTAAGTAGAAATAGACCCAGAAATGACAATGATGGTATATAATTAGCATACAAGGGCCTTAAAATAGTTATTATAAATATATTCAATGACTTTAAAGGAAAAACATGTAACTTGTAGAGCTAAAAAAAAAAATATATATATATATAATATGAAATGAAAAAAAATAAATCACTGGATGAGCTGAAGCAAATTACATATTGCCAAAGATCAGCAACCTTGAAGATAAAGCAAATAAAAACTATCCCAACCAAAGCAGGTAGAGAAAAAAGGGTGGAGAAAAGAAAAACCTTCAGTCACTATGAGACAATATTAAGAGAAGTAAAGTCCTAGAATTCTATCAAACACTTAAACAAGGAAAGAGTAAGAAAAGAGAGCAGAAAAATAACTGCACAAGTAATGACCAAGAACTTTCTAAGAAAGTCAAACTCAAGTGGGATAAATATAAAGAAAACTATTATATAATCTCACTGACAAAACTCTTAAAGAAAAAGTCTTTTTAAAAGCAATCAAAAAATCCCACATTACATACTGGGGAACAAAGAATGAGTAGAGATAAAAGCCAGAAAATGAAGATGATGAAGGAAAAAAATATTTTTTAAACCTAGAATTCTATATCAAGTAAAACTATTCAGAAAATATTTTGACCTAAATGATAAATAAAAACACAGTATGTCTAAGCAGTGCTTTTAAGCATACCTTTAAATGCTTACATTAGAAAAGAAAAAAATATCTGAAATCAAATCATCTAAGCTTCCATCTTAAGAAACTGGTAAAAGAACAATGAAGACAAATGTAAGTAGAAAGAAATGATAGAAATTAACCCTGAAATCAATGAAATACAAAACAAACTAGAGAATATCAATAAAACCAAAAGCTGGTTCTTTGAAAGACACAAATTTCTACACAAATTTCTATACTGACAAAAGTAAAAAGCCTAAATAACCTAAACTTAGCTTAAATTCCATGCTGATGGTGCTTTACTAGTGAATCCTATCAAACACTTAAAGAATAATTATCATTTCTACACAAACCCTTTCAGAAAACAGAGGAGGAAATACTTCTCAACTCATCTTAGGAGGCCATTACTCTAATAGCAAAACCAGACAAAAGATATTAAAAGAAATCTACATACCAAAATCACTCATGAAAATCTCCCCCCCAAAATTAGCAAATCAAACCCAGCAATATATGAAAAATATATCATGACCAAGTGGAATTTGTTCCAGTAACGCAAGGTTGGTTTAACATTTAAAAAATCAATAGTAAAGAACAAATGGTGCTGGAACAACTGGACGTCCACAGGCAAAACACTGAATACAGACACAGACCTTACACCCTTCACAAAAAAATTAACTCAGAATCGATCACCTAAGTGTAAAACACCAAACTCTAAAACTCTTAGAAGATAACAGGAGAAAACCCAGATGACCTTGGCCACAGTGATGACTCCGGAGATACAACACCAAAGGCATGATCCATGAAAGAACTGATGAGCTGGACTTAATTAAAATTAAAAACTTCTGTGAAAGAGAGTCAAAAGAGTGACATTACAAAGCACAGACTAGAAGAAAATATTGGCAAAAAACCACATCTGGATAAAGGAATGGTATGTAAAGTATACAAATAACTCTCAAAATTCAACAGTAAGTAAACTAAGAATCCAATTTGAAAATGGGCCAAAATACTTAACAAAAAACACCTCACCAAAAAAGATATAAAGATGGCAAATACATACATGAAAAGATGTTTCGCACCTTTTGTCACCAGGAAGATACGAATTAAAACAAGATACCACTACACACCTATCAGAATGGCCAAAATCCTAAAGCACTTACAATAGCAAATGCTGGTGAGGATGTGGAGTGACGGGAACCCTCATGCACGACCGGAGGAAATACAACATGGTGCAGCCACTTTGGAAGACAGTTTGGCAGTTTCTTACAAAACTAAACATTCTTACCATACGGCCCAGCCATCGTGCTCGTTATTTACCCAGGAGTTGAAAACTTATGTGCACACAAAAGTCTACAGCAGCTTTATTCATAATTGTCAAGACTTGGAAACAACTAAGACGTCCTTCAGTGGGTGAATGGATAAATAAACAGGTTCATCTAGACAATGGGATTATCATTCAGTGCTAAAAGAAATGAACTATCAAGCCACAAAAAGACACGGAAGAAACTTTAATCCATATTACTAAGTGAAAGAAGATAATGTGAAAAGGCTACATACATACTGTAGGATTCCAACTATATGACTACTCTGGAAAGGGCAAAACTATGGAGACAGTAGAAAAATCAGTGGTTGCCAGTGGGTGGGAGGTGGGGGGATGAATAGGCAGAGCACAGAGGATTTTTAGGGCAGTGAAAAGGCTCTATAATTCTATAATGGTGGATACATATTATGATACATTTGTCCAAACCCACAGGATGCACCACACCAACAGTAAATTCTAAGGTAAACTACGGGTTCATCAATTGTAGCCAATGTACCACTTGGGTGGGTATATTGATAATGGGAAAAGCTATGAGTGTGGGGGGGGCGGGGGATACATCAGAAATCTCTGTACTTTCCCCTTAATTTCTCTGTGAATTTAAACCTGCTCTAAAAAATGACATGTTTTTTAAATAGCAACAAACTTCTCACACCCTCAACAACATGGATGAAGTCACAGAAGCATAATGTTAAATGTAAAAAGCCAGACACAAAAGAACATATTCTGTCAAATTTGATTTACATGAAGTTCAAGAAACAGGCAAAACTAACCCATGGGCACAAAATTTGGAACAGTGGTTGCTATGAGGGGCTGGGGATTGACTGGAATGGGGCATATTGGTACTTCTCGGGTGATGCAAAGTCTGATGTCTTAATTTGGGCTGTGTAACAAGGATGTATATACATTTATCAAAACTCAATTTCACACTTAAGTTCTGTGCATTTCACTGTATATAAATTTTACCTCAATTTTAAAAATAAGGATATAGCAAATTTACAGAAAGCATAAAAATATTTATGTCACAGCTTTTCCACCTGGTAATAATAATTAACCTGTTTTGAACCCTTACTTTGATCAGATACTAGTCTTAACACTTGACATGTTTTATCGCCTCTAATTCTTACAAAAATCCAGTAATGCTCTGTTTTGCAGGCAAAAAGGGGCTAATTAAGGACCCTCTTTATACAGTTTGAAGTGCCAAAGCCAGGATATGAACCCAAGATTCAAACCCTGGAAGCCAAGCTCTTAACCACTGTCCCACTCTGCTAACTCAGAGCTCGTAGGATGTAGTTTCTCTGGAGACAATAACGAAACTAGAAAGAGCAAGTGACTAAGGTAGTGCCTGCAGAGGAAGAGCAGACTGAGATCCTGTTAGACTGTCATCTTCACTAGAAACGTTCTAGGAATGAAGAGCAAATGGAGATTTCCAAGATACAACGAAGACTGCAATCTTAGGGTCACCGTGCCTGCTTAATCCAGATTTGCCCACCACTGGCAAATCCACACTCAAGTCAGAGGTCAAAAGCATAGGCCTGTAGAGAACTCCTAAGGGAGGATGTGTCTGCGTTTGAACAGAGTAACTATAACTTTAGAAAATAAATGAAGATTCGAAAATGACCTTCATAAATTAGAGAAACTGGATTAAACACAAACAGTTAAACTCCTAGAAGAAAACAAAATTAACAAAATGAAGTGGAAGGAAATGGTCTACTAGGTGTGTACACTGTATAATAAAAGACTCGGAAACTTATAAGCTCAAACTGAATTAAAGCAACCCATGAAATCTTCTCTCTCCAAAGTTAATACAATAGTTGGAAGTAATACATGCCAAGTGCCCATTACCTACTAGGCACTCAGTAAATTCTTGTTATTGCTATTTAACAGGATTCATGACTTAGAAAAGAGAGAAAACAACCCTATCTCTGCAACTGGTACAGATCAGAGCTTAATGAGAATTGTCATCTCTCCTTTAAAAAAAAGTGACAAACTTAGAAAGGGTTCAGTTTACAAAGGTCTTCTAGTGAAGCTGTGGCTGGGAAGAAGGCTTAGTGGTCAGTCTCCTCTAGATTTGTCCAAACCCACAGAGTATACAACACCAAGAGTGAACCCCAATGAAAACGATGAACTCTGGGTGATAATGATGTGTCCAAAGGAGGTTCATCAGTTGTAACAAATGCACCTCTTTGGTGGAGGACACTGGGAACGGAGGGGGTTGTGCGTGTGTGAAGACAGGGGTATACCGGAAATCTGTACCTTCCCCTCAGTTTTGCTGTGAACCTTAAAGTGCTCTAAAAACAATAAAGTCCTGATAACAAAAAGTAAAGCCCCTCACCCCCACAGCAACAGCAATTCAGGCTGTTACCGAATAAAGGAGAAAAACCACATAAGCATATCAAGAGATGCAGAATGAGCATCTGACAAAAATCAACAACCATTCCAGACTTAAAAGAAAAAACAATACTAAGCAACCTAGGAATAGAAGGGAAATTCCTCAGTTTAATGAAGTGCATTTACATCTGACATCATACTTAATGGTAAGTATCGAGAAGAAACAAGGATGTCTGTCACCACTTTTATTCGACATTGTTCTAGAAGGTCTAGTTAGTGCAATAAGGAAGAAAAACATTTATAAATTGCTAAAGGATACAGATAAGGGAAAAAGTGTAACAGTTTTTATTTGCAGATAACATAATCACGTATATAGAAACTCCCACCCGAGCTACAAAAGCTACTAGGCCTAATCAGTGAATTTAAAAGGTCACAAGATAATAAAACTGGAGCATATTGTCAAGACAAAGTAAAGTAAAGTAAATGTAGAGACAGACATCATGTTCACTGATTGGAAGGCTCAATTTTGTTAAAATGTCCATTCTCCCAGAATTTATCTACAAATACAACCCCAATAAAAATCCCGGAGGGAAGAAACTAACAAGCTGATTCTAAACTTTATATGGAAATTCAAGGACCCTGAAATAACCAAAACAATTTTGAAAAATAAAAAGTTGAAGAACTTAACCACCACCTGCTTTCATGACGTTATTATGAACCTGCAATAATCAAGACAGGGTAGCAGTGGCACAAGGACAGACATATAGGTCAATGGAAGAGAAGAGAAATACTAAGAACAAACATGTACCTACATGGTCAATTAATTTTCAACAAAGACTGCAAAGTAATTCAATGGGGAAAAGAATAATCTTTTCACAAGGGGTTTTTGAAGTAGATATACATTTGGAAAAAAGTTAACCTTGACCCTACCTTACACCATGCACAAAACTAACTTAAAAACATCATAGATCTAAATGCTGAATATCTAGAAACACTGGAGAAATTTTTCATGAACTTGGGGTGGGAAAAGATTACTTATATAGAACACAAGCGACAAATTATAAAAAAAAATAATTTCTCATAAATTGATTTTGCTAAAATTAGAAGTTTCTGCTGCTCTTCCAAAAACCTCATTAAGAAAATGAAAAACTAAGTCCTTGACTATAAGAATATATCTGCAATACACATAACTGACAAAGGACTTCTATTGACAATATAAAGAACTCTTAAAACTGAATTAAGACAACTAACAATCGAATAAAAATGAGCAAAGGATTTTGAATAGATACTTCAGAGAGACAGAGATGGAACAAGTACATGAAAAGATGTTTGATGCCATTAGTCATCATGGGAATGCAAATGAAACCAGTATACTTTGGCACTACGCACTCATTAGAATGGCTACAGGTAGGGTTAAGTGTTGGCAATAATGTGCAGAAACTGGAACTCTTCCAAATTGTGAGTTAAAAAATGTAAAATGGTACAATCTCTTTGGGAAAATGTGTCATTTTCTCATAAAGTTGAACATATACCTACCATATGACCCAGCAATTCTATTCCTAAATATTTACTAAAAGGAAAGGAAAATAAACGTCTACACAAAGACTTGTGTAAAAACGTTTATAGCTGCTTCACTAATAACCTAAAATTGTAATCAATCCAAGAATCCTTCAACAGGTAAATGGATCAAGTGTTAAGATGTATTAGCCAGATGATGAAATATTACTGAATAATAAAAAGGAACAACCTATGACCTATGCAACAACACGGATAAATTTATATTAACATGAGTAGTGAAAAATGCCAGACTCAAAAGATTATACACTGTATAATTCCATTAATATGAAATTATAAAACAGGCAAAACTAGTCTATGGCAGCAGAAAGAAGGCTGGTGTGTTTCGGGGTGCAGAAGGGGCACACTGACTGTAAAAGAACATGAGGGAACATTCTGGGAATATGGAGGTAAGTCTATATTCTGAATGACGGTGGTTAAATGTGCGTATAATTTTGTCAACATACATTGAACTGTACACTTAGCGTTAAGTGCATTTTCTTACATGAAAGTTATACTACATTTTTTTAACCACAAAAAAATAAGAAGCATATTTTCACAACTTAATTTTTCAGAAGGAGAGCTTACCTTATTGAGTGCAACAATGAAGGGACATTTTTTAGATTTCAAAAGGTTGATAGATTCAATTGTCTGGGGCTCCAAACCGTGCATAATATCAACAACTAAAATGGCAATATCACAAAGAGAGCTTCCTCTGTTTCTCAGATTACTGTTGGAAAAGAAAAAGATGTATAAATAGAAATCTTGCAATTAATACTTTTATTTTAAAAACTTAAAATTTTAATTGCTTTGTAAAACCTAAACAAAAAAGAACAAAATGAAGTACATGCATTAAATTCAAGTGCCATTAGCCCTTAACTTGCCAAATGCTTATCTGACAGTGAATTGACATCAGTTGGAATGACTTAGTTCCAGAAGTTACTCCATTATTTCTGCCAATTTTACTGACCAAGTTTTTTGCGCTAAGGAACATAGCCAAGAGGTAACAGGACAAAATTCCACCTGTAATGGGTTTCATAGGAGATAGACCAGGTATGTATTAGGATTTGCTCTTTCAAAGTGGAAAAGACTTCTCTCTACAAAAAACAAGTATCCAAATAAAGTACTACTAAATCAGTGAGGCACAGATGAGGATTGGCAGTTACAGGGAGCACAGACCTCAAAACAGTACCCCAAGACTAGCGACTAGTTAGAACTCCTCACTCATTGAACTTTGAGACTTAATGGTTTCAAGCAGTTTGCCTGATGACAAAAGACACAAATCATTCTTACCTGAAAGACTCATGCCCCGGAGTGTCAATAATCAGCATTCCTGGAATCCGTAAATTCTCTCTATTAAACTAGAAAAGGTGGGGGAAAGTGGAGAGCTTAACAAAGCCAAAACAATGAAAGCTTCTTTACAAAACAATTATTCTGCCATGAAAACTTCAACATCACTTCCTTTTCCAAATGAACTGTTTTAAAACTGTTTCAACCAGCAAAGCACAACAGTTAATATTTTCATTAATATCAAAAGGAATTTTTCAGAAAAAAAACTGAAATGAGAAAATATTCCCCTTGTTAAAGTTACATAACTGATGTAGTCTAAATCTGAACAGATTATTAGTAAGTGACATAGTAAGTGACAAATGACAGAGTAGTCATCCGAGAGTGATTATTTATAAAAAGCTGACACAGAAGAAGAGGTTCTCCGTATCTGGAAAATGTATCTGGTCCAATTTTAAAGCAATTCTAAACTCTGAAAAATATCTCAAAGCATGTTTTAAAGAAAATTTACCACATCAACTTAAAATATTAAAGAATAAGTTCATACCCTGCTTTATTCAAATACTATCCTCAACACTTGATTTTCTGGACAAAAGCACACAAATGAATGGAAACAACATTACAACAAGCCAGATATGGACGTCCTCCTTTAATCTAAAGAGTAGCACTGACCAACAAATCTCTCTCACACATACACACACAAAACTTTTTTCTTTGCTTATCTATACTTTTGTCAATCTTCAAATGATTTTCCAAAATCTTATCCAGGGATCTAGGTCAAAATGATTCAAATGCAAAACATTTCAATTTTGCATTCTGGTGGTCTTAGATCAAAATTCACCATAATTATTTCCACTTCGCTGTCTGGAATACAAACAATATAATGACAATTGCCATATAAAGGTTATCCTGAGAACTTTCATACAGGCCTAATAAAAATCATGCTTTTTAACTATGTGCTAAAATAACACCAGATTTAGAGTCTGGAAACTGGTGGAATAAGCTGTTATAAACTCCCCAGTGACTAGCACAGAAAAGTAACAGATAGAAACAACCAAAATAAAATTTAAATTACAAATTCAGAAAACTGTAATTCAAGAAAACTGTCCTAAAATAAAGATTTTAAACTACATACTGAAATGGAACACCATGTAACGGGAAAACTGACCCAGAACAACCAAAAGCAAGATGCAAAAAGACTACATAACTTATACGAGGATGAAAACCAGCTTGTAATCAAACTTGCAATGATTTATGTCAGAAGAAATTGGAGTAACAGTCAAGATACTTAAGGAAAGAAAATGTGAACCAAAGATTTTACATGTAGCCAACTAACTTTCCAGGATGAAGGCCACAAAGTAACTCTTAAATATTAAAAAACTCAAGTAATATTATTCCCATTACTCCTTCTTCAGCAATCTACCAGAAAACAAGCTGCATAAAACAATTTCAAACACACAAAACAAAAACTGAGTGATAAGCTCACAGACCCTTTCTATACACAGAACTGAGACTAAATAAGGAATGAAGAGAGATACCAGCATGTAATAATGTGCTATGTGTTACATCAGACAGCACGATGTAACCAAACACAAATAAGACTACTAGAACCTGTATCAAAAAGACTCAGAAGCCAATCACTGGGCAAAGATGGAACTATCTCAGCACAACAATAACTGAAATGGATTAAAACACGGTAAATAGGGACTTCCCTGGTTGGGCAGTGGTTAAGAATCCGCCTGCCAATGCAGGGAGCACAGGTTCAAGCCCTGGTCCAGGAAGATCCCACAAGCCGTGGAGCAACTAAGCCTGTGCACCACAACTACTGAGCCTGTGCTCTAGAGCCCGCGAGCCACAACTACTGAGCCCGTGCTCCGCAACAAGAGAAGCCACCACAATGAGAAGCCCATGCACCACAACGAAGAGTAGCCCCCGGCTCGCCGCAACTAGAGAAAGCCCGTGAGTAGCAATGAAGACCCAACAGCCAAAAATAAAAAAAAATAAAAAGGTAAGAAAAAACACAGTAAATATGTTGAAATCCATGAGTTTATAATAATATAATAGCAAACCAAACCAATCACTCTTTATTTTAAGAGCTGGTTAATAAAGGTGAAGGATCAGGCATTTATTCTGCCTTTCCTCCACATCCCATCACTCAATGACCAAATAGTAGATGAGGACTCTATAGAAGTAATCAGATGATGGGACTGGAATATCAACATTTAGAGATTACTTCACTTCATAATAGTGACTGCCTCTTGGAGCAGGAGGGAAGGAGGACTCCTACAACATTTAATGGTTTATGTCTTTAAAGATGGCGTGTGTTAATTATGAACGGTGAGCATATGGGTCTGTTATACTATTCTGTTCTTTTTTCTGTGTTTGAAATAATTTATACGTTAATTTTTGTCAGAGATTAAAACACATGAAGTACAGTGTACTTACATTTTTAATCATCTTCGTTTGTTCATTAATAGCTTCAAGAGGAACATTGGTGGCACCAATCTGCTGCGTAATACCACCTGCCTCACCATCTTGTACATGCGTGTGACGGAGCTGGGATAAGATGGCAGATTCAGATTCAAATTTCAAAATGCAAAAAGAAGCAAAAGCAATAAGAAAACAGCAGCTTGTAAACAGAACTGCCCATGTGTGCTATGGTTTCTATTAGCTTTTTATAAGGTATCATTCACTTATTCAAAAAGTTATGTATCAATGCACACATTTTCTTACTTTATCTAGAATTTTTGTCTTCCCTGTGTCCACATGTCCAAGTACACAAATAACAGGAGCTCTTAGCTTCTCTGTATTTACGTTTTTACTATGTTCAAGTCTCCGTTTCTAGGAATAAAAAAAAAAAACACAAAATTAAATACTATTTCAAACACTTAGTACCATCTTCCTTTAAATTATTTTGCCTTTGCAAGGGAATGCCACAACCTGCATACAGGTTTTGCTGCTTGTTTTGCTGCTTTAACTACATGTAACTGCATTTTACAATGTGAACTTTACAACCTTTGGACAAGGAGACACCTGTTTATAAGAGATTTCTGAGCAGCACTACTAATTATGAATAAGAATGGTGTAAAGTGTTGGCTCAAACTTTCTGAACACTTTTGCACATGGTTAATTTAATGGAATATAATGAATAGAAAAAGGAATTGATCATTTTGTCACACTTACTATATAGTACAACCTCTAACTTACGTGGAGGTTTACATAGAAAGAGGTATACACTAGCATTCCAACACTTTCATTAGAACTTAAGAATTGTTAAAAATTTTAAAGCAATATATTTCAAAGCTGTATCCAGTGTACAAATGCTATGTCTTTTCAATTAGGACATGGTTACTGCAAGCTTCAGCCTGACACATCCAAATGACACTTCCTACCTTCCTAAGTAACCACTAAGCATGAGAAAGCCTGTCCTTGAACTACAATGTATTTACTGTATCATTTACTTCTAAATACTTCAGCTTTCTGAGAACCAAACAAAACACAAGCTAGCAGTTCCTCTTTAAAATGACGGCCTTTGAAGTACAGTAAAGCTGGCATTCGAATGAAATAACACTTTTCACAAAAAGTCTGAAGCAATGTCATTTACAAAACTATCACTATTTTCCATCTAAAAAACCGTTTTTCTAAGAACTCTTTCATTTCTACCACGACACTGATTCTTTCTATAGAAACTGTAATGAAAAGACATTTTGGAATGTCAAAAGTAAGACGCAAGTATTTACTAGCGAAGAGTAGTACACAACAGTGTCACAACATGTACGACTCAAAAGCAAACGGGACCTTAGTTAGAACTTGATATGGTTGAAAACTGCCTTTCTCTCCCATACTTGATGAAATGCTGAAATTTTCTGGAGGGCAATGTAGTATATATAGACCACGACTCAGAAATTCTACCTCTAAGTATTTGCTCTGAAGCAATGACAAGTATACAGAGATGTACAGGTGTACAACAGTTTGCTCACTGGAGTATTTATAATAGCAAGAATCAGTAACCACTTAATCTTTAGTGGAGGATTTCTTAATGAGTGTTTCCAAAACCCCAGGGCTGATACCTTTCTGGTTGCATAGAATCATATAGGTATCCTATCCACAATGGAGAGTCTTACTTAGGAAGTCTGTGGTGAATGTCAGAAAATTATAGTATATAGCAAGGTTTCAGAACCATGAAGTGTGTTATGGACTGAACTGTATCTTTCCCAAATTTATACACTGAAGTCCAAACCCCCAATGTGACTTATTTGGAGATAAGGCCTTTAGGAGGTAATGGAAAGGTTAAATGAGGTCCTAAGGGTGGGGCCCTAATCCAATAGAGCTGGTGTCCTTATAAAAGAAAATCAAAAATCTTTCTCAGCACTTACAGGGGAAAGGCCATGTCAGGACTCAGTAATAAGGTAGTCACCTGCAAGTAAGGAAAAGAGTCCTCACCAGAAAACAGCCCTGCTAGCTCTTGAATCTTGAACTTCTATCCTCAAAAACTGTCAGAAAATAAATTTCTGTCATTTAAGCCTCCCAGTTTGCAGTATTTTTGCAGTATTTTGTTGTGGCCGCCCAAGCAGACGGATACAAAGTTAAATTAGGATCCTTCTATAAAATGGAAGACAACATGGAGCTGTTAAAAGGTGTTGTGAGGCAGGACTTCTTAAAGGATGGAATGAGGAGGCTCAGCAAGTCCTCTCCCTAAAAAGAAAAGATAAAACTAGACAAAATTGTTGAAACAGCCACTTAAAGACTCTAGAAGTTGGCCAACAGCATATAACAAATTGAGAAACATTTAATTCAAGAAAATCTACTGACCATCAGTAAGAGCAACTGTGGAGTTTCAGACTGGAGTTGCTCCATCACACTCCTCTCACTCCCACAGCTCCATGGGGCAGAAGTGATATGAGAGAGGGACAGGGGATTTCACACTGTAGGGCACTGCCAAAACCAGGAGTGACCCCAATGGCAAACAAAAAGATAAAACTAAAATCACAACTAGACTAAGGCCTTGATACTGGTGAGACAAGAGATAACCAGGAAGATCAGTCAGACATTTAACAGGGAGGCTTGTGGAACAAGACTGACAAACCAGGCTTTGATAAGATACTACTAATCTCCGGTGGTCCAGAAGGCTGTGCCCCTTACAAGGTTGTCAGAAGAGACAAAGAGGTCCTTGGTCCTCTAACAAGAACTTAAAAAATGAAAACAAACAAAAACAAAGAAAACAAAACTGAGAAGAGGCACCAGCAGTTGCATACAATAAAAGCCAAAGACATAACAGAATTAGTCCACCTGATTCACTAGGCAAAAAAACCAAAAAACCCAAACTACCACATTTGTAGGAGCTAACAGAATTCAGAGTGGTCAACAGAAACTACCTCTGAGAGATCCAGATTTTGGACTTATCAGACAAAGACTCAAAAACAGGGAACCATGTTGAAAGAAAAGTGTGATGATGACTCATCAAAAGAGGACATCAATAAATAGAAAAAAAATTATAATTAAAAAAAATAACTTGAACATTTTGGAGTTTAAAAGTTCCGTAACAAATTTAAAAAGTCACGTCACTGAAGGGGCTCAACAGTAGCTATAACCTGGCAGAAGAAAGAATCAAAGAACTTAAAGATAGATTAATAGAAATTAAACCGGAATGAAGAAAACTGGACAGAACCCTGAGAGATCTGCAGGATACTCTCAAGTGCACCAGTGGAGTTCCAGAAGGAGAGGAGACAGAGAAATAGGCAGAAAGAATATCTGAAGAAATAATGGCAGAAAATGTTCAAAATTCGACAAAAAACATCAATCTACACATCTAAAAAACTCAATAAACTCCAAGTAGGATAAATACAAAAGATAGCCACACCAAGACACAACCTAGTTAAATTGTTAAGAGCCAAGATCAAAAAGAAAATCTTGACAGCAAGAGAAAAATCACTCCCTGTGTAGAAGGGAACCCAAATAAGAGTTAACAGCTTAATTTTAATCATAAGCAATGGAGGCCAGAGGCAATGCAGTAACATATTCAAAGGACTAAACAAGAGAAAAAAATTGTCATGCAAGAATTCCGCATGCAGCAATATTATCTTTAAAAATGAAGGTAAAATAAAGAATTCCCAGACTTAAAAAGACTAAGGAATTCACTGCTAGAAGATTAGCATGATGAGAAATATCACAGAAAGTTTATCAGGGTGAAATGAAGTGACACCAGATGGTAACGAAAAGCCACATGAAGAAAAAAAGGGTGATGGTAAAAGATGATTATATAGGTAAATATAAAACACAGTAAAAATTACCTTTTTCTATTTTCTTCTCTTAAAGGCTGATTTAAAAGATAACTTCAAAAATAATTCTAAAGTTGTATGCTTGATCTTATAACAGATAAAGATGTAACAAATATAACAAAGATCAAAGGCAAGGCGAGGGAGGTACTGGAGCTATACTGTAGCAACAAAATGACACCAGCAGAAACTCAAATTCATAGGAAGAAATAAGGAATACTAGAAACGTTAATATTTAGGCTAATATTAAAGACTATCAATATATTTTTCTCCTTTCTTCTCTGAATTCCTTTAAAAGATGTAAGATCAAATAAGACATTAATAGCACCACTGTTTTATTGGGTTTGTAACATTTATAAACATAATATATGTAACAATAATACATAATATATGTAACAATAATAGCATAAAGGAAGAAGAAAGAAATAGATCTATATTGGAACAAAATCTTTTTTTAACTAGAATTAAGCTACTAATAATAGAAAATAATAAGTTAAGATACATATTGTAATGCCTAGAGTAACCATGAAGAAAATAACTTAAAAAAAGAGAAAGACCCAAGAGACATGCAATATGTAGAAAACAAATAGCAAAATGAGAGAAGAAAATTCCATCACATCTATGACAACTTTTTTCCATTTCCTTTTTCTTTTGCCCCACCAAGTGGCTTATGGGATGTTAGTCCCCCAACCAGGGATTTAACCCAGGCCCTCAGTAGTGAAAGTGCAGAGTCCTAACCACTGGACCAGTGGGGAATTCCCCATAATAACTTTAAATGTGAATCAATTAAATGCTCTTAAAGGCACATTGTGTGACTGGATAAAACAGCAAGATTAAAGCACATGCTGTCAGCAAGAGACACTTTAGAGTCAAAGACACAGACATAAACTGAAAGCATTAAGACTGAAAAAGACATACCATGCAAATGATAACTATAAAAGAGATTCATGGCTATGTTAATAATACACAAAAAATGTTATTAGAGACGAGAGACATATCTGTATCCTCAAGAAGATATAACAATTATAACCACATACAAACCTAACAGAGACCCAAAATATATAAAGAAAAAACTGAAAACATTGAGGGGAGAAATAAAATTCAACAATAAATTTGGGAACTTCAATAGCCCACTCTCAATAATGGATAGAAAAACTATACATAAAATGAGCAAATGTATACAAAATTTGAACAGAAGTATCAACAAAACTGACCTAACTAACACCAGACCCACCAACAGCATAATCCACATTCTTCCTAAGTACACAAGAAACATTCTCCAGAAGAGACCATATGCTAGAAGATAAAACAGGTCAATTACTTTAAAATGACAGAAACTATACAAAGTATGTTCTCTGACCACAATGGTCAGAATTTAGAATTAACAGAAGGAAAATAAGGAAAATCCACAAATATTTGTAAATTATAACAATACACTTCTAAATAATGCATGATCAAAGAAGAAATAGTAAAAGTGAGATTAGAAAATCTGAGTTGAATGAAAACCAAAAAAAGTCAAAATTTGTGGGATGCAGCTAAAGCAGTACCTTAGAGGGGAAATCTGTAATTGTAAATGCCTATATGATGTGGAGAAGAAAAGAATGGTCTCAAATCAATTATCTAAGTTGTCACCTTAAGAAATTAGCAAAAGAGGAAACTAAACCCAAAGTAGAAAGAAAATAATAAAGAACAGAACAAAAAATCAACTAAAAAGAGAACAAACAAAAATAAAGAAAAATCAATGAAACCAAAAGTTGGTTTGAGATGCTCAAAAACATGGAAAACCTTTAGCCAGACAGACCAATAAAAAAAAAAAAAAAGAGGAGACAAAGATCACCAAAATTAGAATCAAGAGGAGACACCACTACTGACCTTACAGAAACTTAAAGGACTGTAAAAGGATGCTATGAACAACTTTATGCTCACAACTTAGATGAAAAACAATAATTAGAAACTCAAAAATTACTGATAATGACTCAAGATGCAAAAGAAAATGACAATACAATAAACTGAATTAGTAATTTTAAAATCCTCCCCCCCAAAATGCTTTATTGATGAATCCCAACAAACATTCAAAACAGGAAATAATATAATCCTTCACAAACTCTTGCAGAAAGTAGAGAAGGATGGAACACTTCCCAACTAATCCTACAAGGTTAATATTAATCTGAAATCAAAGCCAGAGAAACACATCTTAAGATAAGAACGTTACTGATCCATATCCTCATAGGTATAGATCACAAATTCCTCAACAAAATATTACAAACGACATCCAGTACCATATAAAGAGGATTATATACCATGATCAAGTGGGATTTATTCCAGGAATGCAAGGTTGGTTGAATACCAATTAACATAATACATCATATATCAATACAAAAAGGGAAAAACCCATCTCAATAAATATACAAAAAGCATCTATCATCCACTCACCAACAGAAACTCACCACAAACTAGGAAAAAAAGGGAATTTCATCAAACTGACAAAGGACATCTGTGAAAAACCCACTGCTAATATCATAGTTAATGGTGAAAATCTGAACATTTTCCCCCCAAATACTGGGAACAAGGCAAGTATGTCTGTTCTTACCACTTCTATTCAACAATGTATTGGTCTAGCCAGGGAAATAGGGCAAAAAGAGAGAAATAAGCAGCAGTAAGTTTGGAAAGGAAGAATTAAATTGTCTTTGATAGATGACATGACACTGATTACAGGAAGTCCTAAGCAATCCATGAAAAATTACTGGAATAAAAAAATTTCAGTATAGTTGCAGGATACAAAATCAATCTATAAAATCAACTGCACCTTTATATTGACAATGGAAGATTAAATGAAGTGACTCCATTCACAAGAGCATCAAAAACAATAAATATACTTGGCAGTAAATTTAACAAAAGAATCATAAATCCTATACTCTGAAAACTACAAAACACTGCTGGATGAAATTTTAAGAGATATAACTAAATGGAGAGACAGCCTATTTCCATGGATTGGAAGATTTAATATTAATAAGATGGTAATTCTCCACAAAATTGATCTACAGATCCAATGCAATCTCTATCAAAGTCTGAGTAGACTTTTTGCAGAAACTGCTGACCCTAAAATCTGTATGGAAAAGCACGTGACCTAGGATAGTCAAAACTATCTGGAAAAGCAAGAATAATGTTGGAAGACTTACATTTCCCAATTTCAAAACTTACCATAAAACTATAGTAATCAAAAACAGTATGGTACTGATGTAAGAACAGATATACAAATGAATGAAACAGAACTCAAAAGTCGAAAAATAAACTCTCACATTTCTGATCACTTGATTTGTCGAAAATGACAAGGCAACACAATGGGGGAAGAGTAGTCTTTTAAACAAATGATGCTGGTTAAATTCATTAAAAAATGATGTTAGTCCCTTACATCACACCATACAAAAAAATTATCTTAACATAGAGTTAAAGATACAAGAACAAAAAGTATAAATTTTTAAGAAGAAAACACAGGGCAAAATATTCATGATCTTGGGTTAGGCAAAGATTTCTTCAACACAACACCAGAGGCATGCTCTAGTAAAAGAAAAATTTAATAAACTGGATGTTAACAAAATTAAAAATTTATGCACTTCAAAAGAAACTTAAAAAATGAAAGGAACTCTTACAACTTAATAATAAAAAGACAAATTCCAAAATTTAAAAATGGACAAAAATTTGAATAGATGTTTCAACAATGAAGATTATAGGAATGGCCAATAAACATACAAAGAAATGCTCAACATCATGGAAATGCAAATTAAAAACTGCAATAAGATATACTACTTCACATCCTTTAGAACGGTTATAATGGAAAAGCAGACAGTAACAAGTATTAGTGAGGATGTAGAGAAACTAGAACCCTCAACTGATAAAAATTTTCAGTTGCAGAGCCACTCTGAAAAATAGTTTAGTAGTTTCTGAAAAAGTTAAACACAAATTTACCATATGATTCAGCAATTTCACTCCTAGGAACATATGCAAAAGAAATAAAAACATGTTTCCATGCAAAGATTCATATGAGAATGTTTATGACAGTACTATTCATAATAGCCAAAAAAGTGGAAAGTCAAATATCCTTCAACTGGTGAATGGACAGTAATAAAATGTGGTATATTTGTGCAACAAAACACTATTTGTCAGTAAAAAGGAACAAAGTACTAATAGAGCAACAACACAGATGAATAGGCTTAAGTGAAATAAGCCAGACAGAAAAGACTACATATTATAGGATTGCATTTATAATGAAGTTTCCAGAGAAGACAGCTCTCTAGAGACAGAAAACCAGATTAGTAGTTGCATGGGGCTAGGAATGGGGAATGACTGCAAACTGGCACAAGGAATGTGTCTGGGGTGATGAAAATATTCTAAAGTTAAGTTGTGGTGATGGTTGCACAACTCTGTAAATTTACAAAATGTCACTGAATTGTACACTTAAAATGGGTCAATTTTATGGTACGTAAATCATATCTCAACCAAGCTGTTTAAAAACTGTTGAGCTAAAGAAGCCCATAGCATATTGTTATGTGGAAAAAAATATGCATCCACAAAATTTATTATCTAATTATTAATGAATTTTTTTTAACATGAGGCTGATAAACAGATTCATTAACAAGGGTAGTTCTTGTTATCTCACTGGGGAGTGAGATAATGGGGGAACTTTTACTTTCTGATTACACCCATTCTGTTTGTTTTTAAATCATCAAACACAGTACACAAACTGTCTCTCTTACACATAGGTATACAAGGGAGTTGGCCTGAGTAGGTGCTGTGGGGAAGAAGCAGAGACACGTGCAGGAGAAGGGAGGGGATCTAGTGGGTGGAGACCAGAGATACTGCTCAACATCCTAAAATGAAGACGACAGTCCCCCGCAGCAGAGAATTATTCAGCCCAAAAATGTCAACGGTGCTGGGGTTGAGAAACCCCAGTTTACAATAATAGACTTTGTTAGTCCTTTAGAGATTCAGAAAATCTATTCCTATCTAGACTTTACAGAAGGAAAGGCAAATACTGATATATAGGTATTAAAACAAAAATTAAAAACTAGAATTACATATGAAAAGATTAAGGAAAGGAAAGCTAAGAACAGTTTTTAGCTTTAAAATAGTTTAGCATCCTCAAAGCAAACTAAAGTAGTTTTTAGTGTATTATTTATGCTAAGCTGACATAACTAAAGGAAACTTTCTCTTGAAGCCTAGTAGAAGTAGTAGTAGAAGTCTACCTCATTAAGTAGGCCAAACAGTAAGCCGGCTAGGTATGTGAACTTGACTAAATATTGATAGAAGCCTCATTAACCCACCAGATTTAAACAACTAAAGGGATCAGATGCCTCAGAATGACTAACCTAAATACGTAAGGCAAAAACTCAACTAGAGGGCATAAGCTCAGAATACCTCTGTATACCGATAAATTGTCAAAGAGCACATTAAAATTTGGAGGAAAAAAGAAAAAAATGATGAAGCAGTCACCATTCTGTCTTAGGTAAGAGTGAGGTCCTTGGGTTAGACCACTGTTAAAGACCTATTATGTCTCCACAAAAACCGGACAAAGATACCACTCCGAGACTGTATTTTTAAAAGTGCTCCTCAATAAAAGCCTTTAGTTGTATAGTTCTAATGTTCACAGAGGAGTGGGGAGGAAAGGAGGAAAGAGAAGAGGAAAAATAAATACCTCAATCCTCCGTTTTGCTTTGTCGTAAGCCCGTTCTTCTTTAGTTCGATCATCATCAGAGTCATACTCAGATTCCGAGCTCACTTCTTTACTTGGCTTTTTAACTAATGTTTTCCCCACATCCTTCTCATCTGACACCTTTTCATCTTCTTCATCGCCTTCACTGCCTTCACTGTCTCCTTCTTCTTCCTCTTCTTCTTCACTCTCTTCGTCATCCTCCTCCTCCTCCTCTTCCTCCTCTTCCTCTTCAGGGTTTTCTTTTACTTCTATATGCACCGTGTTTCCTACTTTCAGGAAAAGAGATTTTGAAATAAATGAAAGTTAACAATGAGATTTCTATCAAGATAGAGACCTTAAAGGGAAAATAATACTGAACATGTACTAAATAAGGGAGTAAAAATTTTTTTTTTTTGTGGGGGGGTATGCTGGCCTCTCACTGCTGTGGCCGCTCCCATTGTGAAGCACAGGCTCCGGACGCGCAGGCTCAGCGGCCATGGCTTACAGGCCCAGCCACTCCGTGGCACGTGGAATCTTCCTGGACCGGGGTACGAACCCGTGTCCCCTGCATCGGCAGGCGGACTCTCAACCACTGCGCCACCAGGGAAGCCCAGGGAGTAACATTTTAATACAGCATTAATTCCAAATTAATGTTTTCATACATCATAAATGCAAAGTGTTTGTCTACATTGCTACAATGAAGACTGCCACTTAACAGTAAAAACTTAATGCATTAACCATACTTCAGCTAATAAACAAGAAAAACATTACTAAGCTAGGATACAAGAGAGGACAGAAACCCAGGGAGGTGGACACGATGCCTAGTACTTTGTTCCCCTGGGGTCATTTGCGGATCCTGGAGGAGGCAGCTGAAAAGCTATGCAGCTCTTAGTGGCCCCTCAAAGCTTAGGGGTCCAGGCATTGGGAGTTCAGGCCTACCAAGGATTTCCATGGGGCGAGGGAGATGGACACTGGGTAATACCCTTATTGTGGGGTGAAATCCTGAAAAACTGTACTGTAGCAGTAAGGATAAACGAGAAGTAAACAGGGCCTCCCCATTATTGGCATATCACCTCCAGATCCTCTAAATTCCACATGTGGAATAAGATGACTCTATATTGCTAGTTCACTCAGACTCCTGGTAGATGTACATATAAATTCTCTCTGGGGGAAGAAAACACCAACCTTGACATCAAATTATTTCTACAGTTGCAAACAATTGAGGAGAAAATTAATGAACCAGAACACAGATCAAAAGAAACAATCTACAATGAACCACGGAGACTCAATAGGTAAAAAATACAGAAAAGAGGAAAAGATACAGTGATAGAGTAAGAAGGTCTATCATAGGCTTAACTAATAACCCTGAGAAGAAACAGTGGCTCATAACACTGCAAAACTAATAAAAACATATAGGCAGAATAAATAAAAACAAAACAAACCTAGCCACATCATAATAAAACTGATGAAAACGAAAGACACATGAAAAATTTAGGCTGGTAACCTGACTTTTAAACAGAAACAATAAAAGCTAAGACAAGGGACTAATATCTTCAAAGTATTAATAAAATTACGACTAAGAATTCCTCATTCAGTTTGTCACCTTCAAGAATGAACATGAGATAAAGATATTTTCAGAAAAGCAAAAATGGAATGTCTCAGTAACAGATGCATACTGAAGGAAATTCTAAAAGGTATTCTTCAGGCTGGAAGAAATGATCCCAAATAAAGGTCAGAGGTGCAGGAAAAAAATGAAGCACAACAAAAGCTAAGAATGTGGGTAAACTTAAATATATACTGACTGCTTTTTAAAAAAAGCTATTATGGGGTTTAAAACAGAGAATTAAAATTAATGAGAACAATGGTATATAAATTGAGAATTGGTTAAATGTTGTTTATGTATTCTTTGGTCATTACATTGCCTGGAAAGAAGATAATAGTAGACAGTGATAGTTCAAAGATCCATGTTAGGCCCAGTCGGAGGGCCAAGGAGCACTGGTCCGGGTTGGGCAGAGCGGGGGAAGGCAGGGTGCAGCCGTTGTGCGGCGTAGTCCCCCAACCTGCTGCCAGCTCTGTAGCCTGTCAGGCCCCAGCACTGTCTGCTGATCTCGGGCTGGAGCCATTCCCTATCGTGGCTTTTAAAGGTCTTCCATTTTCTCAGATTGCTTTCTTTTCATCCCTCCGTGCTGTTCCCGCACCCCTGGCAAGGACCTACCTTTCAAGGTCCCCCTCAAGTGTGCCCCTCTAGAAGTCTTTTACAGCCCCTTCCTCACCCCTCATCCAACACACTTAGGTGTCTCCTTTGGGCCCCACAGAAATGTCTGCACACCACTGTTAGGGCTTCGCTCCTTCAACAACGAAACGTGTTTATTGGCGCCTGTTATTTGCCAGGCAGAGTTTTTAAATTTCTGCATTAGTTTCTGTCTCTCATCAGATTTGAGGGCAGGAGCCATCTTGTTATGGAATCCGTAGAGGGAGAGGGGATGAGGCAGGCTTTGGAATCAGGCCCAGGCGGCTCCAGATGCAGCTGCACCACTTAAGGACAGCTGCCCACCCTCTCACAACTTTCCTAACCCCCTCAGCCCCTCTCAGCTTTTGTGAGGATTTAAAAGGCATCTATCAGGAAGCGGGGGGGGGGGGGGGGGGGGGGGGGGGGGGGGGGATTACACAGAGCAGTTGCCCACCCATCCATTTATTCTTGCACAGATCCTTGTTTGAGGTGTCTAATGTGCAAAGCACTGCCACAAGCATTGCAGGGAACAGAGAAATCAAGTCCTCATCTTCTAGTGGGGCTGATGTGAGAGGAGGAGATAAGGACTGGGAGGAGGAATACTGGGTGAGAGGATGGAGAGAAAGGGGAAAAAAAAAAGATCCACGTGAAAACTCTCTAGAGTAACCACTAAAAGTAAGCAGAAAAGTACGAAACTTCCAAGCTCATGAAAGGAGAAAAAATTCAAATAATCCAAAAGATGGTTAGAAAGGAGAGAAAAAGAAACAGAACAAGAAGAACTTAAGAAGAACTTAATAAGATGATAAATATATAATCAATATACTTTATTAACTCTATCAAATGTTAGATGTAATGGGCTAAGTACTCTAGGTAAAATATAAAAATTGACAAACTGGATTTAAAACCTCAACTATATGCTGTTTAAGGATATAGAAAGTGTAATAAAGACAGAAGAAGATCATGTAAATTAAAGCTGGCATAGCTATTAATATCAGATAAGGTAGACTTTAAGGCAAAAGACATCACTAGAAATAAAACAATAAAACAGTTATTTCATCAGAAAGATATAAGATTACATTCATCTAATAATATAGCACCAAAATATATAAAGCAAAAATTAATATAACTCATGGAGAAACAGACAATCTACAAGCACGATGGGAGATTTGAACACACAACTCTCAGTGAGAGAGAAAAAGCACACCAGAAAAAAAACTCAGAACAGAACATAAGAGGTGAAAATGATCAGCAAACTTAACTAAATATAGGTAACAAGTCACCCAACTAATGCAGAATATAAACTCTTTCCAAACATTCATAATAATTTACAGCCCAACAAATGGTTGGTTAAGTCGACGTATTTCAAAGGACAGAACCATGTATTTTTCTGATCACAATGAAGTAACAAAGATACGTAAAGTCCTCATTTTCATAAATTAAGAAATATACTTCTGGGCTTCCCTGGTGGCACAGTGGTTGAGAGTCCACCTGCCGATGCAGGGGACACGGGTTCGTGCCCTGGTCCGGGAAGATCCCACATGCCACGGAGCGGCTAGGCCCATGAGCCATGGCCGCTGAGCCTGTGCGTCCGGAGCCTGTGCTCCGCAACGCGAGAGGCCACAACAGTGAGAGGCCCGCGTACAGAAAAAAAAAAAAATATATATATATATATATATATACTTCTAAACAAATCACAGGTAAAAGTTAATATATCAAAATAGAAAATTTAATATACCAACGTATCAGACCTTACAGAATTTGGCTAAAGCCAGGCTTAAAGAAAAATCTGTAGTTTTAAAAAACGACGGAAAAAACAGAGCCAAATATTCATTTCAAAAAGTTAGCAAAAAGCCAGCAAATTAAACCCTAAAAGAGACAGGAAGAAATGACAAAAACACTTTTTATTCATAGTGATTAGGAACTAAACAATTCGTTTGTATTATCTTTGTATTATATTTTAAGTTCAAGAGGTTTTTTTGGTAGGCTAGCTTTAATAACTTATCCCCATTTGTAACATTATCACTCTGAGAAAAAATGTATTCTAAAGCCTAGGCAACTATCTTACAAATGACTTTCTGAAAAACCATTTATTAATAAAATCAGGATCCATATGAGGACTTAGGAACCATGGCAATGGAGAGAGCAAGACTGGTCTCTATCCCCAGGAATGTTCATACAGCTTTCATCATCGGGAGACTATTTCTTTAACATACACACCTCCAATAACCACTGGACTTATCAATGAGTGCTTACGAGCTACTCACCTGTTTCTCTCTCCTCATCACTAGCCATAGCTTCCCAATCATCCAATCCAGCATCCTCAGTTTCTTCTTCCTCTTCTGTAAATAAAATTTTCATTAAAGACATAGAATATATCTAGACAGATAAGATTGCTTTTAGAAAAAAAAAATTACGTAGAAAACTATCCTGACATAAAGAAACAAATGTTTTAGTTATGCAAAAAGTATGTACACAATTTCATTACCTTTGGAACTAGTTTTCAATATACCTACCATGTTAAATCCTCTACTATTACTAAATGCTTCACAATTTCCTCGTGTTTTGAATACACTATATTAAACTTAACGCAGATTTCACATTTGAGGTAATTAAAATATTAGCAACTCATTGAAATGTTCCTTTAGATCTTGAAAAGGGTAAATGATGGCATTCAGTTCTTGAGGATAAAAGAAATTTCACATATATCTTCTTTTTGATCTTCAACCTATACTTTATACAGAAGAATGTACTGTTTATTTTGCTTTAACCTCTACAAATACATATAAATACAACTTAAATTACATAGTTGGAGGTACAAATCTACACTTCTATTCCAGTTGAAAATAAGAACAGTACGTTGTGCTTACAACCCAAAAAATAGCCAGAAAGGTATAATTTTGAATTTATAGACTTTAAACTCTCATTAACAAAAATGATTCTTTTTACTGAAATCTAATCAAGCAAAATTATTCTCAAATGAAAGGAAGATGAGATTGGGACACTGTAGTATTTGTTTCCCTGTCATAATTACTATTTGTCAACAAGTTTGGACACGCCTTCTTGAGGAGGAAATGAGTCAGAAACACATACCCCTAACTCCTCCTAAATTAGCAATTCTTTCTAGTGCTACAAATATCACCTAAAATAGGGAACTGCTGTTAAGTCTATCAATGTGAGTTTCTCTAATCTCATCCTGTTAAGCTGAGGTGTGCCCAGGAAAATGATCCTTTTTATATTGAGAATAGGAGGGGAAGAAAAATAGGATCAGTAATACCTTTCACCAGTGTGGGTCAGTCTTAACATTCTCTAAAGCTGCTCCCATTCCTGTCTTTAAACACTGGAGATTCTCCTGATTTTACAAAACATACATTTAGCCGGCCTCTGGCTCTCCTAGCAACAGCTATCTCATGAATTAGAACAATGTTTATCTTAAAGAAAAAAAAAAAATCCAGAGATTTTCTCCAATCTCAAAACACACACACAAAATGAGTAAGTTGAATCCTCTTACTAATTTAGTAAACAGAAGCTGACCTCTATAAAGATTTTAAAATGCCAATTTTTAGGACTCTTAATAAAAGTTCTAATTAAAAATGCTTCCAATTTGCTTCTGAAGGATTAAATAAAGAACTTTAGTTCTTCTTGGTACCGCTTAAGAATTCTGACCCATAAATAAAAACATCAGAAAAAATCCAAATACCTCTCTCTATCCTCTCTAAAAAACATTTTACCAACACTATTGTAAAGAACAAAAGTGATTCAAGTCTCACCTCTACACTTTTTACAGTGGAAATGAAATGATTTAGAGAAAAGAAAGAACTATGAAGAAGGCCATCCTGCCAGACATTTGGTTTCCCCAAACTAACGATAACCAAGACAACTTATGACACATCAGTGATATTTAACAGGAATTAATTAGTCAACACTACTGACCTGGTTCAACAGGAGGTGGTGTCTCTTCTTTTTCAGGTACTCCTTGTTCCACAACTTCTACAGCAGCACTTAATTCCATTGGTTCACATACTGAAAAAAGGAACAGAAACCAAGTTAACAATACTTTTCAGTGCATAATTTGTTAGGATACTCTATTAAGTACTGAATAAAAACCAGTAGTACAACCTAAATTCTTTAGCAAGTTTAGAAAACATTTAAACATCAGCTATGCGTTGTTGTTTTTTTAAAGAGGAAACTAGTTTTTCTTTCTGCTCAAGAATAGAATGTAAAATTACAGAAGGTTGAGAAGGGAACAGAAAACATAAGAATGATAGTTGTGCTTTTCAGAGTTAAGAACAGTTATTCATAGCATAGGATCCACATTCTTCAAACAAAAGTACTTTTCCATTAACCTGTCATTTGAATACGTTGAGAATGATAATAACAAGAAACAAGGTACAGGAAGTAAGTTTCAGTATGCAATTCTGATTTGCTGATTTCTTTTTAAGACTTCTGAGAAAAAATGTATTCTAAAGCCTAGGCAACTATCTTACAAATGACTTTCTGAAAAACCATTTATTAATAAAATCAGGATCCATATGAGGACTTAGGAACCATGGCAATGGAGAGAGCAAGACTGGTCTCTATCCCCAGGAATGTTCATACAGCTTTCATCATCGGGAGACTATTTCTTTAATATACACACCTCCAATAACCACTGGACTTATCAATGTGTGCTTACGAAAAGGCAAACAAAACTGTTTCTAAATCACAGGCTATTTTGTATGCAAACCTTTATTTTCCAGCTGCTGTGGTGTTTTTTTCTTCTTTTTATCTTCATAAATTGGCCTCTTCTTTGGCAAAGAGTCTTTTGATGGCACTTCAACACCTGAGGGATAAAAATGGAAAATTTCAGGGTTTATACTACTTGCTTGTCACCTAAGAAATACTACTTAAGAAGATAACATTTTATTCACCTCAGAGATGCATACCCTAAAATATAAAGGAACATTCATGGAAAACCCTCTTTTGTAATGTAAGGTATTTTAAAATTTATATACGTTTAAATTCCATTTTTTTGGTGTCCAGTTCTATGACTTTTGACAAATGCATGTAGTTATGCAACCACCATCATAATGAAGATGCAGAACAGTTCCATCACCCTGTGCTGCTCTGGGAAGTTAAACCCTATTCACATCCTTATGCCCCTGGCAGCTACTGATCTGTTCTCCAACCCAAAACATGTGCTCTTTCCAGAAAGTCACAGAAATAACACTTTACAGTCTGGCTATCATCATAATGGATTTGAGTCATCCTCGTTACTATATGTACCAGTACTTCATTTCTTTTTATTGCCGAACAGCATTCCATTGTATGGATGTACCACAGTTCCCTTATTCGACAGACAGCTGAAGGACACTTGAGTTCTAGTTTTTGACAATTATGAATAAAGCTGTTAGGAACATTTGCATGCAGATTTTTCTGTGAACATTTCTCTGGGGTAAATACTGTGGAGTGGGAATGATGGGACATTAAGATAAATATGTACAGTTGACTCTTGAACAACATGGGCGTCAGGGCTGCCAACTCTCCGCGCAGCTGAAAATCTGCATATACCTTATAGTCAGCCCTCCGTATCCATGTTTCCTCCATATTCATGGTTCTGCATCCTCAGATTCAACCAATCACAAATTGTGTAGTTACTGTAGTATTATTGGAAAAAAATCCACCTATTAAGTAAACCCACACAGTTCAAACCCGTGTTGTTCAAGGGTCAACTGTATTTAAATTTGTAAGAAACTGTCAACTGTTTTCTAAAGTGGCTTTACAATTCTGCATTCCCACCAGTAATATATGAGAGTTCCAACTGCTCTTACCAGCATTTGGTAAAGACAGATGTTGGGTTCTTTTAAATTTACATATTCTAATAAATGTGTAGTGATATCTCAGTGGTCTTAATTTGAATTTCCTAATGATGTCGAGCAGTCTTTCCGTGTGCTTATACTGAATAGTTTCTTGGTGAAGTGTCTCTTCAAACTTTTGCCCATTTTTAAATAGGATTGTTTTTCTCATTGTTGAGTTTCGAGTTATCTTTATATATATTTTTATGCACACACACACACACAGTTATCACGTATGACTTTCAGGTATTTTCTTTGAATTCTCTCAATGGTGTCTTTTGCACAGCAAAAGTTTTTAACTGGACTTCAATTTTATAATTTTTTCCTTTTATGGATTATGCTTTTGAAGTTGTAACTAAGCACTCCCTGCCTAACACAAACTCACAAAGATTTTCCCCTATGTTTTCCTCTAAAAATTTTTTTTTTTTTTGTGGTACACGGGCCTCTCACTGTTGTGGCCTCTCCCGTTGTGGAGCACAGGCTCCGGACGCACAGGCTCAGCGGCCACGGCTCACGGGCCCAGCTGCTCCGTGGCACGTGGGATCTTCCCGGACCGGGGCACGAACCCGTGTCCCCTGCATCGGCAGGCGGACTCTCAACCACTGCGCCACCAGGGAAGCCCTAAAAGTTTTTAAGTTGTATATTTTATATGTAGATCTACAATCCATTTTGAGTTAAATTTTATATAACGATTGAGATTTAGGACTAAGTTTTTTTGTTTTGAGGTTTTTTTTTTTTTACACAATGTCTAACTGTTCCACTATCACTTGTTGCAAACATCATATTTTACCTACTGAATTGTCTTTTCCTATGACAGAAAAAAAAAACCCTGACCATACGTAGACTCTATCTGTTCTATTGATCTATTTGTCTATCCTTTTGCCAGTATCACACTGTACTGATTACTGTTTTTACAGTTAGTCTTGAAATCAGATAGTGAGTCCTCCAAGGTTTGTTCTTTTTCAAAAATACTTTGGCCATTCTAACTCCTTTATCTTTTCATACACATTTTAGAAATAGCTTATAGATATCCACAAAATATTCTGCTGCAATTTTGACTGAGATTGCACTGAATCTACAAATCAGTTTAGGAGAACTGATATCTTAACAACATCAAATCTTCCAATCCATGAATGCAACATCTCTCCATTTACACAGGTCTTCGATTATTTTCGTCAGTGTTTTATAGTTTTCAGCATATAGATTCCACAAATACTAAGTGTTTCAATTACTTTTATGGGGGGGGTACTGTAAATGGTACCATTTTTAATTTTTACTGTTAATTGCAAGCATATAGAAATACAGTTGATATTTGCATACTGGTCTTATCTATAATCTTGTTAACCTCACTTATTAGCTGTAGGATTTTGTGGGGGGTAGATTCCATGGGATTTTCTATGTAGACAACTGTCATCTGTGAATAGACAGGTTTACTTCTTCCTTCCAGTCTACATGCCTTTATTTCTCTTTCTGCCCAATTGCCTGAGTTAGGACATTCCAGTGCAATGTGCAATGATTGTGATGAGAGTGGATATCCTTGCCTAAATCACAATATTAGTGTTTATTAGTATTCAGTCATTCACCAGTAACTGAAAATTGTTGTATGTTTTTTGTAAATGTCTTACATCAGGGAAGGAAGTTCCCTTCTATTCTCAGTTTGTGAATTTTTATTATACGTGAATGGTGAATTTTGTCAAATGATTCTTCTCCATCTATTGAGATGATCATGTAGATTTTCTTCTTTAGTCTATTAATATGGTGAACTATTTATTTATTTTTAAATACTGAACCAACCCTGCATTCCCAGGATAAAACCCACTTGGTCATGATAGATTAACCCTAAATATAAATATACGCACATAAACATAAATATTTATAAAGTTGACCCTTGAATAACAGGTCTGAACTACACAGATATTTATACTCAGATTTTTTTCACTAAATATGTATTATATTATAGTACTAGAAGATCCACTGCTGGTTCAATATGTGGACGTGGAACCGTGGATACAGAGGGCCGACTAGAAAATTATACACAGGTTTGTGCCTGCATGGAGAGTTGCCCCTAACCCCTAGATTGTACAAGGGTCAACTGTACTGCTGGAATCAAACTGCTAATATTTTGTGGAAAAATTCTGCATCTTTGTTCATGAGGGATATTGGTCTGCAGTTTTCCTTTCTCGTAATGTCTTTGTCTCACTATGATATAAGGGCATGCTGTCCTCATAAAATGAGTTGGGTAGTTCTGGAAGATAATGTTCATAACTAGCAATATTTCTTCCCTAAATATTTGTTAGAATTCCCAAGTGAAATCATAGAGGCCTGGAGTTTTCTTTGTTGGAAATTTTTTTTTAACTTAGATAAAATGTCAGTAGATATAGGAGTATATTTTTTAAACAGGTACAGGACTACCCAGGTTATGTATTTCTTTGCATGTTGGTTGTTTGTGTCTTTTAGGGGAATGTGTACTTGCTATATGCTTAGTAGTTACAGGCTAAAGGCTATGGAACAGACTAAAAAGGTAACCTGCTACACAATTCAGCGTAATTATCCGAAAATATCTGCAGATACACTAAGAACACATTTTGAGCTCAATTAATAAGTTTTATATTATTCTAGGTAATGAATGTGGTAAATAATATTTACCTAACAAGGCAGCTTTTAAAGATATGGTGAGACGTAGCATGTAGTATCTTTTCAATGAATGCACTTGTGGAGGGCCGTTAATGTCAGGTTAAGAAGTTTGGACACTTTTATTAACAGACAATAGGGAACCCATAAGAGGGCAAAAACTGAGCAACACTATGAAGAATAAGAAGAGAGACTAGGGCCAGAGATGCTACCTGAGAGACCATCTCTTCCAAGCCTGTCCTAAAGATTGATGCCAAGTTCACAATTTTAAATGATTTTCATCTAAACTTGTAAATACAAGTCAAGCTACTCCATAAAACAGCATTTCTGAGATTGGCAAATTACTCCCTACGTGGTCCTATCCCAATTTCTCCATGAGTGCTTCTAGCCTGTCAGATAGCCACAAGTCAAATCTGATATTTGGGTGCTAGTTGTACTCGAATTTGTTCTTTACTTTTGTTTTTTAAAAAGCTATATCCCCAACTGAGAATAAGACTTTCTGAAATCTAAGTACTGTGTTTCTCTACATTTACTGCTCCCAGCTGACCATATAATGCATAACAAAGAGCTGGTCACACAGATCAATTAAATCTCAGTTCTAGGTCCTTGGACAAGCTGTTAAAGTTTTCTGAGTCTCCATTTTTTCATCTATATGATGGGAATGAAGATATTTATGAGGAAATAATGTCAAAGGTAACATCAGGTATATACTAAATACATAATACATGGTAGCTCTTACTTTAATTATAGCATAAGCACGAAAATTACTATAATATAAAAATCTGTGGAACGTAAGGACAGGACATTAAGAGAGGTCCCAAAATATTCTTCTCAAAGGAGCAAAGACACTATTTTAAATCATCTTACCTGTCAAAAACATAAATGATTAAATGCTCAGATTATGGTCTCTAAACTAAAAGGAACCAAGGTTCCCTGGGTAAACAGTTGATTTCAAGGTCTAGAGGAGAAAATGTGCAAGATGAGCCTGGGATATCTCGTGGTGTTAGAAAGCAAGGAAGAGGTCCAAGAATACAGTAGTCAAGTGAAAAAGTCACAGGGACCAACCTGAATGACTTCCTGCTAGCCAAAGATGGTATAATTTGAGTATCAAAAACATAAATGGGGCTTCCCTGGTGGCGCAGTGGTTGGGAGTCCGCCTGCTGATGCAGGGTTCGTGGGTTCATGCCCCGGTCTGGGAGGATCCCGCGTGCCGCGGAGCGGCTGGGCCCGTGAGCTATGGCCGCTGGGCCTGCGCGTCCAGAGCCTGTGCTCTGCGGCGGGAGAGACCGCGGCAGTGAGAGGCCCGTGTACCGCAAAAAAAAACCAAACCAAAACAAAACAAAACCATAAATGACTTTAGGAGATGAAAACATATCAATTATATAAAACTCCATTAAGATAAAATGATATACATCCAAAGCAAAATTAAATTCTAAATTTAATACTAAACCTCCACTGGTCACCTTTGGAGGTTAAGGGGACATCAACTTATTATTTTACAAATTAGTAAAGAAAGGGAAAGAATTAAGCATATACTCTGGTTTTCCTGCATGAACTGTATTTCAGGGAAAGCTTTTCTTTAGAGAAAGATTCTAGCTAATAAATGCAGAAAGAATGACAGACTATCACAATTCTTTAATTCCTAACAAAGTACTGGATATAGGCAATGATCACCAATTGGAATTAAAATTATTAGATGAAAAGTCAATGAAGAACTTTTCTAATGGACAAGGCTGCCAATAGCTAAACTCACTGATCAATCTTGACATCACCAGAAGGCAAGCAGATCACGTGCCTCCTCACATGAGGCACTTTAGGTGGTAAAGCACCATTAAGAAGTAGCCAAACTGCTAGATCTAAAAAATTACAAGGTATAGAGAAATAAGTTAGCCAACACCAGGAGAATGCAAATAGACAAATCCAGGATAGGAGAAATTCTAGGAAAACATCCAGTATCTTCAACAAATAAATCCATGCCAAAAATAGGGGTGGTACTGGTATCAATGAGAGACAGACATTATCAACCAAATACAACACATGAATTTAATCTGGATCCTGATTTGAACAAATCAATTATAAAAGACATTTTGGAGATAAGTGGAAAAAACTAGACAGGGACAACATCAAGATATCAAGGAACTTTGTTTAATATAATAATACATACTACACTTATATTAAAAAGTAAAATGTCCTTATCTGTTAGGTATACACACTAAAGTAAAATGTGAGTAAACCCATAATGGCATCTGGAATTCACTTTCAAATACTCCAGGGGAAAAAAGTGGGTGGAGGGGGGACAAAACAAGAATGGTAAATGGTGATAATTGTTGAAACTGAGTGATGTCTACACGGGGACTCATTTTACTATTTTGTATTTTCATTTACAGACATACTATCATTTACACACAAATTTTTACCACAGTATAGATGTCATCTCCCTAAATAATGAAATTATCTCACCTATTCCTTATATTATTATTGGACTTTTTCACAGCATTTTCATAGAATTCTCCTTCTGATTCAATTCTCCTTTTGACCATTATAGAGATATAACTGCATGAGAGAAGTTTCTAGAGCATTCAGTTAATTAAGAACACCACCTACCCTGAGCTTGTAGAAGTTTAAGGGTAGCTTCGGCTCTGGCTCTGGCTTCTCTCTGGGATTTAGTTAAAAGTTTCCCTTCTTTTTTCAAGCGTTCTTTTCTTTCCTTTTCTTTTTGCTTTTTCCTCTCTCTTTTTTCTTGTTCCAATCTTTCCTATAAAAGAATATGCATCAGACAAAAACTGTATTAGCTTAATGAATTACAAAATTTAAACATAAACAACCCAAATTTCTAACAAAGCTCTTGAGATACATGCAAAGTATTATGTTAGGAGCTTCCAAATGAAAGTACTTTAAATGTTGTACATAATGAGTATTAATTAGTATCACATGAGAGTCGACTATGTGTTGGCAATGATGCACAAGCAACTCCTGTCTGTACCTGAGGAAATAAGGTAGGATTTTCTCTACCCCTTCATCTTATTATTTATATCTGAACAATAATGTAACTGAAATACCATACAACTAAGAAATTTTTAGAATTAGAAAGCTAGAGATATTTTACGAGAAGCGGATTTAAGTAAAATACCAAGTCAAAGTCAGCAGCTTCACAATGACATACCTCTTCTTTACGCTTGGCTTCCAATTCTTCAAGGCGTTTTATCCGTTCTTCCTCTTCTCTCTTCTGTCTTTCCTCCTCTTCTTTAAGCTTAGCCAGAGCTTCCTGCATAGCCTTAACTGTGGCTTTGCTAGGTCCTTTTTTCTTCTCTTTCTCTTTTTCTTCCTTTTCTCCTTTCTTTTTCTTCTTATCTTTTTTCTTTTTGTCTCCTTCATTGTCATCTACCAAAAAAGAAGAGAGGCAAAGAATATTTTTAAAAGTTGTTTCCTACGGCAATGGTAAGCAAACCCCAGAGTGCAGGAACCATAATGGGCCAGGGCTGATGCCAGCAGCAGGCTAAGGGCTTTGGATATCTAGGCCCCCTGAGCACTTGAGTAACCAGAAGAGCTCCAAACAACCCAGTTGGCCTCCTTAGAAGCCTACAATGCTGGTGCTACTCTGAGTTGTCCTGAGGGATTCAAGAAGATGTGAGGATCCTGTCATCAGGGAGAAGATATACAGTACCTAACGTATCTTCTAAATCCATGGTGTCTGAATTCATAAATTCTGTAGCTAGTTTTGCTTCTGTAAGATGGGGATGATAAGAATGATGCCTACCTTAAGGGGACAGACATTAGAAGAATAAAATACAAAACTATAAATATATTCCAAGAACTCTATAGCATTATGCTAAAGAATTAAAGATTATGAAGCTACTTTCTTGATGGTTCTCCTCAAACATGTCCAGACAGTAAAAATTTGAGTGGTTAAAAAGCTATGTCAATTTTCCCATTAAAAGTTTTCTAGTCTAAAGAAAAATTATATAAGTCATTTGATCTTTGTTTCCATTCTGAATAAGGGGGAAATTTAACTAGAAAGCTTCTTTTTTGCTAATTGGTTCTGGTACAAAAAAGTGCCTCAGTATTGCTTAAAAGATGTTAACTAATTTCGGCATGTTACTTTTCCATTTCATAGACCAAATTAGGTTTTTAAAAACAGGAAAGAATTCAGATATTATCTCACACTGAGGCATCAAAAGGAAGAGTAAATTTTTCATTAGGCAACTTCCAGCCTTCATGAGCAGCAAAAAACTGTTTTCCACGGTGAAATTCCGTAAAAATCCTAGTGTGTGCACAAATCATTTGAAAGATATTTTATACTACATACATAAATGTTTAACAGTGAAAATCAATTAAAGGAGTACTTAGACCTAATTTTAAGTTTCTTACAATTTAGTACCTTTATAAGCAAGGACAAACAACAAAATGACTTTGGGGCATAATAATCAAAACTTAGGCTGATTATGAATCCAAGCCTTTTGCCCTTTCCTCGATATTATTACCAACCTTCTGCAGCTGTGGGAGCCTCTCCTTTCTCTTCAGAGGCAGGAGGTGCTCCAGAATCAAGAGTCACTTTGGATTTTACAGCTTCCTCTTCAGATTTCCTTTGAGATTCTTTTGGTTTACTCTGATCCTTTTTACCAGATTCTAGCTCTTCTTTTTCTTTCAGCTTCCGCAGTTTTGCCTTTTCTTCATCCCGCTTTTTTCTCTCACGCTCTTTCTTTTCTGCCTTCTTTTGAGCCATTGTCTTAATTTTGAAGGAGGAGTCGTCATCTTCATTCCCACTCTCTACATTAGGACCTGGCTTATTTTTCTGATTCTTTTTCTGTCCTTTCCTGGACTGCAAAACTTCATCTGATTCATCACCACTTTCACCAGAAGAATGTACTCTCATACAATCTTTAATTCTTTTACTGTTATCCTCATCCTCTTCTGACCCATCCTGCTTCTTATTCGATTTTTGAGCTTTCCCTTTAGCTTTTTTGGAGAGTTTACTAAAATCATCATCATCATCACTCCCAGAGTACATTTCCATTTTGGGTTTTGCAGTCTTTTTTGATTTTGAATCTTTATCTTCCAATTCTTCACTATCATTATCTTCAAAACTTTGTTTTTTGCCTTTCTGTCCTTTCTTTTTTTTATCTTGTTTTGAGGTGAATTCATCTTCATTATTTTCTGTTGGCTAAAAAATTTCCATTGTTAGAAATATTAACAGAGTTATACTTTATTTTTTTTATTAATTGAAACTCCTCAAAGTCATGTACTTCGTTAAGTACACATGGAAAAATTATCGAAATAATTTAAAAATAAAGTTGTTTTTACAAGAATATAAAACTCAAGCAAGTACCAGAAGCTAGCCTAGGCCTCAGGTACATCTCATAATCACTGTAAATTTCAGAATCCAGGCACTCTGAAGCAAACACTAATCACCAGTCCACATTTATTACCTTCTTCAAATGGCATAAAAAGCCTAAGGGGAAAATTGAAAGAAAAAATATCCATCCCTCTCTCATTACTCTGAGGCTTATCCAATTTCAAAGGATGGAAAGAAGTATCAATAATACAGAAAACTGCGGGTAGAGTTGGGAAATGTTATATTTCCAAATGCACCAATTTTATAAATAGACAACATATCACAAAATACCTTTAGATTCCCAAATAAAGCATCTTTATATTTGTGAAAGGTTTTAAAATGCATTATTGATTCCCTAAAAACTGTTTTCCCCCTTTGGCATCAAATTTTATGGAAACTTTTAACTAACACATATATGTTGCTCAAAGGTTTCCAAAAGCAGTCCCTAAAACTGGAGCTACGAAGAAGCATAAACAGGTAACAACAATCTGTATTTCACCTTTGCTGTAGCAGTTTCTCTGTCAGCTTTGATGCCTTGAGCTTCCCAAGACAATTCTTCCAGTTCTTTCAGGATATCGTCTTCACTAGAAATGGATTAAAATATATTTTGAGGTACTGTATTAGTTTAATAAGTAAATCTAGTACGAAAGCTAATAAAAATCAAATATATTTAAAATATACTTACTCAAAATCTTGCTTTTTTTTCTCCTTTTTCTTTTTCCCCTTTGCCTTTTGAGGTTCCTGTTCCTTAGCAGCACCAGCTCCTTCTATTTCTGCAGCCAAGGCATCGAGATCAATGTCATCCTTGGCACTTAAATGAAAACACAGAAGACCTAAATGTTACTCCAGAGCAAAATAATCTGTCACATTCACTTACAGAGAATTTTTTTTTTCACTTTAGCCTTTTTCATGCATTAGCAGCCCACTGAGAAAAATCACTTGGCAAGTTCTTTCATGACAACACTTGAGTTATAACTACTCATAAGCCTCTCTGTATCTGCTTCAATAAAGTTTGAGTTACACTCAAACCCAGAAAGAGTTATAATGAACAGCTCCAGGAAGAAAATCTAGGTAATCAAGAAAAGGAAATTCATGCTTGTATTCAAGTAACCCTAAAAAAGAAAAAAGAAGAAAGAAAGGAAAAGAAAAGGAAATTCACTTTTGTTGATACCAAAGTTTTTTTTGTTGAGTGTCTGAATGGAATTATTTATAAAATGAAGAAAAGTTAAAAGAGAAAAAGATTCTTATTATTTGATTATCAATAACACCTAAATCTTTGGAAACCTTTGCATTTTTACTTGCAATAGCAAAAATTTTAGAGCTGAAAGGGACTTTCATCTAGTCTCTCATTTTACCAAAGGGAAAACAAGATGCACAAAGTTTGAATGCTTTCAGCAAAACATCACCACACATCCAAATCTAAATAAATTAGGAATGATTCAGTAAATAAAATACCCCAAAATCCAGAACCAAACCTGGTCACAATCTTTTACATTCCTGGTTTCATTTCTGGTTCCATCCCACAATGTCCTCCATCTACCAATATTACTTGGAGTAATAAACCAAACTAAGTTCCAGTTAAAACCTACAGAAAACAAAGAAGGTCAGTCTGAGATGTACAAGTAGAAAAGGTGTATGAATTCAAATAAATGATACAATCAGAAAACAAAGACCTCATGCAACAGAGCCTCCACTGGTGGATGCCTTGTTGTGAAGATGCTTCACTTCAATAAAGATAATTCCTAATATGATAAACATAAAGATTATGTAACAAGACACGGAGGACACAGAATTTATCCTCAAGGAGCTTCACAGAAGAGACAGAGAGAGAGAGAGAGCAAACGAGTAAAAAACCAGAAATTGCAAAATGCTAAATGCCATGAATTAAAGGAATTTAATGCTTTTACAGGTGACCAGAATTGAAATGTGTTCCCTTTTGTCCTACATTTTAGACAGTGTATTTAAGGGGGATCATAGAACACTGAACCACTGTACTGGTGGTGACTTCCCAAAGCACCAAATCCAGAATGAGAAAGTCAGACACTTCCTAGCAGAGGAGAAACCTAGACCCAAGTTACTGAAGGAGAAAAAGGAGTTAACCAGGCAAAGAGAGTGCATATATCAGACACAATGAGCACAAAAACCTAAAGGTAATACATGTATGGTGCCTCAGGAGGACTCATTAAAAGGTATCTGAATCAACTGAGAAGCTTTTTGTAGGTTACTGATTTCTTGAGCCCACTCAAGCTAGGGAACCAGAAACTGGGGGTCGGAGCTAGGCAGCGTATTTTTAGCAATCTTTCCAGGTCAGATTTGAATGGTTTTTCTTTCTTTATAAATGAAGAAACTGAGGCACAGAGAACTTGTCCAGGATCACACAAGGCAGAGATGGGATTTGAACCCAGGAAGTTCTGATTCCGAAGTCAAAGACAGTAACCCTGCTGGCATAATCAAATTTGCATTTCAGAAAGCTACCTCTGGTATAAATGATAGGGCAGAATCCCAACTAGTCAAGCAGCAGGAAAAGGTAGGAAGCTTTTCTAGCTAGTTGGGATGACAAACACACATCTGACTTGCAGCAGTGGCAGGCAAGATGAAGATATATGAATCAGATAAATACTAAGGAGATCAATCAGCAACACAAATGACCAACTGGTTGTATATAGAAAGGGGGAGGGAAGAATCAAGGATAATTCTCAGGTCTCATCAGGTAACAGAAACCTTAGTCTGGCCCAGCATCAACCATCCGGCCCAGCAGCATGAGATCAACCAGTACCATCTCCAAAGGCAGCTCTGCCAATATTCCACACTACAGCAGATTCCGAGACAGGGTGACAAGGGAAGGTAGTTAATGATCGATGCTTGGCACCTCACCTCCAAAAACTTGCCAGTCCTCATCTGACTCTATTCACCTCATAAAAATAGTCTGTGATTTGCTATACTGCCACAGTATTCATTAACAAACATCTCCAGAATAACAAAACATTGGACTACATCTGTATGCTGCTGAGTTTGAAAAGCTCTTCCGGCTAGTAATAGAAATTAACAGCTTCTGAGTGCTTACTGTTTATCAGGAATTGTGCTGACCAATTATTAGACATACTGTATGTCATTTAATCCTCAAAACAACTCTATTAAATTAAGCTTAAAGATGATGATACTTTATAAAAGGCATCCAGCTAGAAAGTTACATACCAGGAACTCAAGCCCAAATCTGACACCAAGATTGTACTGACTTCCTAGAAAATGGGAAATACAGTAATCAAGTTTCTGAAAATTATTTGACACAGCTACAAAATATATCAATGATATAACAACATGCTTAACAGTCTTACCTACCATGGTTTCTAAAGTGTTCTTTCAATGTGTACTGAACTTCCTACCCCTGATTCAAGAGAATGTCCTAAAATGTCAACCATATTACAAAAGTTCATGAAAGTGACACATAACATCAGTTATTTAACTTGAGACTTTTATACTCTACCTACATTTCAGCCCTACTTTTCTACCTACCCATTACATACTACAGCTTAAAGATTTCAGTAAACCAAGAGCCAAATCTACAATCCAGTCATGCTGATAATGAAAGCTTTAAAACCTTTAAGGAATGTGTAAGAGTATTTTTATGTAGGTACATCTTTCTGCAGATCATTTTTCCTTTATCAAAGCTACAGTATTCTTACTAATATTTGCCCTTCCAGCCCCAATCCTTTATTCTAAACTTACTGCAGACTTCCAGAAATAAAAGGCAATTTTCTATGGTATTCAACTCAGTGTTTTCACAGGCCACATTCCTCCATCATCAGGACAGAAAAAATGTTATAACTTAATGGCCTTTAAACAGTGAAGCTATTGGGACTTCCTTGGTGGCGCAGTTGTTAAAAATCTGCCTGCCAGTGCAGGGGACATGGGTTTGATCCCTGCTCCGAAAAGATCCCACATGCCACGGAGCAACTAAGCCCGTGCGCCACAACTACTGAGCCTGTGCTCTAGAGCCCTCACATCACAACTACTGAAGCCCACACGCCTAGAGCCCGTGGCTCCGCAGCAAGAGAAGCCACCGCAGTGAGAAGCCGATGCACCGCAACAAACAGTAGCCCCTGCTTGCCGCAGCTAGAGAAAGCCCATGCACAGCAACAAAGACCCAATGCAGCCAGAAATAAAAATTAATTTTTTTTAAATGAAGCTATTAAAAATATTGCATATGTAGTTTTTTTAAGAAACAGCCAAACTACTTTCTAAAGTGGCTTCACCATTTAATATTCACAACAACAATGAATGGAGATGTGTATTTTTTCCACATCCAGTATTTAGTATTTTTCCACAACCAGCCGGTATTTAGCATTATGGCTACTTTTCCTTTAAGCTGTTCTAATAGATGTGTGGTGCTATCAAGGTCTTCCTTTGCATTTCCTTAAAGGCTAGTGAAGTTAAACATTTTTTGGTCTACTTTGCCATACATATACATTCCGTGAAATGTGTCTTCATATCTTTTACCCTTTTCTAATTGGATTGATTTTCTTTTAATGTTGAGTTTTGAGAACTCTTTATATGCCCTTTATGAGTCATCAGTCAGCTATGTGGTTTACATATACTTTCTTCCAAGTTGTAGCTTGTCTTTTCATCCACTTAACAGGGTTTTTTAACCAGAGCAAAAATTTTGAATTTTCATGAGGTACCATTTATCAAGCTTTTTCTTTATGCTTTTGGTGTCATGAAAAAGAACTCTGCACCAACTCATAGGTCCTGAAGATTTTTAACTATGTTATATTCCAAAAGTTGGGTATTTTAATGTTTTGTATTTTGATCTTTTGCCTATGGTTATCCAACTGCTCCAGCAACATTTCAACTATCCATCCTATATACATAAAATTGCTTTTGCACCTTTGTCAAAATCCACTTGGCTATACTTGTATGGGGCTATTTCTAAGTCCTCTATTCTGCTCTATTGATTTATGTCTTTCCCTCTGACACTAATAAACTGTCATGATTAAGGTAGCTACACAAAAAGTCTTGAAATCAGAGTGATTGCTTTTATTCTTCTTTTTCAGAATTGTTTTATCTATTATTAATTCCTTCAAACTTTTCAAATAAAATTTGGAATATTCTTGTGTGAATTTACAAAAAGAATCTTGCTGTAATTTTTTTAATATTATTTTTTTTTAATTTTTGGCTGTGTTGGGTCTTTGTTGCTGTGCACGGGCTTTCTCTAGTTGTGGTGAGTGGGGGCCACTCTTCATTGTGGTCCATGGGCTTCTCATTGCCGTGGCTTCTCTTGCTTCAGAGCACGGGCTCTAGGTGCGTGGGCTTCAGTAGTTGCAGCACACGGGCTCAGCAGCTGTGGCACACAGGCTTAGCTGCTCCACGGCATGTGGGAACTTCCCGGACCAGGGCTCGAACCCATGTCCCCTGCATTGGCAGGTGGATTCTTAACCACTGCGCAACCAGGGAAGTCCGTCTTGCTGTAATTTTAATAGTAACTGCATTAACTGTATGTGAATTTAAAGAAAACCAACATCTTTATTATGTTGAGTTTTCCAATCCATGAACACCATATTTCTCCATTTATTTAGATCTTCTTTGATTTCTTTCATCAGTGTTTTGCGATTTTCACAAAATTCGTATTTAATTTTTAAAGTAATCTGAAGTGGTATTTTTAATTTCTGTTTCTACATACTCATTTCTAATATACAAAATGTGACTGAATTTTTTTATGTTTATCTGGTATACTGCAACCTTGTTGAACCCACTTATTAGTTCTTTGCACTAAGCAAGGAGTTATGATTTGAAATTAAAAGTACAACCCACCCCCCAAAAAAAACTAGACTTCATCAAAATTTAGAATATTTGCTGTGCAAAAGACCATATGAAGGGAATTTAAAAAAACAAGCCACAAAGTGGAAGAAAATATCTGCAAACTACATATCTGAAAAAAAACCTAGTATCTAGACTATGTAAAGAACTCTCAAAACACATCAGTAAAAACCCAAACAATCCAATTAGAAAATGGACAAAAGGCATGAAAAGACATTTCACTAAAGAGTATTTACAGATGGCAAATAAAGGATGTTCCACATCAATAGCCATTTGGAAAATGCAAATTAAAATCACAATGGGATATCACTACACCATCAGAATGTCCTCTCCCCAAACAACAGTGGTAATAACCAGTGTTTGCTGAAGATGAAGAGGACCTGGATCACGCACACATTGCTAGTGAAAATGTAAGCTGGTACAGCCACTCTGGAAAACAGTCTATCATTTTCCTGGAAAACTAAAAATGTACTTACCATATAACCCAGCAATTGCACTCATACACATTTATCCCAGGGTAACAAAAAATTTATCTCATGCAGAAACTTGTAGACAAATGCTTGTAGCAGCTTCATTTGCAACAGCCAAAAACTGGAAACAACCCACATGTCCTTCACAATGGGTGAATGGTTAAATAAACTGTGGTTCATCCCCATTCCATGGAATACTATTCAGCAATAAAATGGAATGAACTATTGATACATGCAACAACTTGGACGGATCGCAAGAAAATCAGACTGACTGGAAAGAAGCCAATTCCCAGAGGTTATATACATATATGATTCCACTTATAAAATTTTTTATTTTCAAAAATTCATATAAGTACAGAAAAGATTCATGGTTACTAGGGTTTAGTGAGAGGAGGTGCACAGAAAGGAGATGATTATGGTTACAAATGAACAACATGAGAGATCCTTGCAGTGATGGTCTGTATTTTGACTGTGGTAGTGAATATACAAATCTGCACATGTGATAATACTGTATAACACTAAACACAAACATACACGTGTGCTAGTGCAAGTGAAACTGGGAAAATCTGAATATGATCAGTGAACTATATCAGTGTCAATATCCAAGTTGTGATACTGTACAGTTTTACAAGATGTTATCATTAGAGGAAACCAAATAAAAGACACAGGAATCCCTCTGTATTAATTCTTACAACTGCGTGTGAATCTATAATAATCTTAAAAGTTTAATTAACAAAACTGAACACTGTTTAAAGGAGAAGGCAAACCTCAAACTGAGAAAAAAAAATGTTTGCAATACATATATCTGATGAAAGATTTGTCTATAATATATAAAAAAATTCCTATGACCCAACATTAAAGAACACAATTTTTAAATGGGCAAATGATTTCAACACTTAACCAAATGAGATATAATGATGGGAAATAAACACATGACAAGATGGTCAGTAACACTAGCTAATAAGGAAATGTAAACAAAATCACAATGAGATGCCACTACACAGCCACCAGAATGACTAAAATGAAGGGCTGATAATATTAAGTGTTGAGAGAGGATGTGGAGCAACTGGAACACACCTCAAGAGAGAATGCAAAACTGGCACAGCCACTTTGGAAAAGACAGTTTGGCAGTTTCTTCAAGTTAAACATACACACTTACCATATGACCCAGCAATCCCACTCCCAGGTATTTACCTAAGAGAAACGAAAACATATGTCCACACAAAGACTTGTACTCAAATGTTCACAGCAGCTTTATTCATAATCACAAGAAGCTGGGAAAAAAACCCTAAATATCCAACTACCAGATAATTCATAAACAAATTGTCATCTACCCACACAAAAGGATACTACTCAATGATAAAAGTAAAGAATGTTACACACACCAACATGGATGAATCTCAAGAGATTATTTCACGTGACACCCAGCCAGCCAATAAAGGCTACATTCTCTATGATTCTAGTTATAGGAATTTTTAGAAAAGTGAAAACTACAGTGACCCCCCCACACACACAAAACACAAAAGCTACAGTGATTTTTGGCCAGAAAGGACTGCCTACAAAGGGTCATGAGGGAACTTTTTGGGTTAATGGAAATATTCAGTATCATGATTGTGGTGAAAGAAGCACAACTGTATAATTTATCAAAGTTTATTAACGCCACACTTTAACTTTGTGTATTTTATGTCAATTACACCTCAAAGAAGAGAATTTAAATTTCTAGGGATACTATAAAAACGGATGAGAAGTTACAGAATGGATTTATCAGTTTACTGAAAACAGTTAAGGTTAAAATTACATATACCTAAGTCATTTTACCCATTTTTATAAGTTATGAAAATAAGAATCAACATATATTTTTATAACACCTTAATTTCTATTAACACAATGTAATATGTAACTAAAATGACATTACTGTGAAGGAATCTTTTAAAAACATGGTATTTCTTTATTAATTGTATGTAAAAGGCATGTGATCAACTTTGGTGCTTGGCTTTTTGGAATAATCAAAAATCATGCATAAAAATAAAAAATGAGACACTTCACTTTGAGATCAATACACTAAAGCCTTTTAAATACACATAATATAACCAAAAAAAAAGTTCATTGTAAAGAAGTAAAAGAAAAATTAACCTGTTTGCAAATCTCCTCTCAACTCCAAACTGGCAAATTTTATTTATTAATGACAGACATTTTCCACTAAAAAGTTGTCTGATTTAAGTTCTACAAGAACATAGGAAATCCAACCCTTTCCCAAATTATTCCACAATTCAAAATCTCCAAGCTTCCTAGGATTCTCTCCTACCAACCCCTCTTCTCCAATGTCTCTTTATTTTTACCCTCTGAGGAGGTCTTACATCCTGGCTCAAAATTTCTCTGACACTGAGAGGTGGGGGTCTATGCCCCTCCCCTTTAATATGAGACTGTGTGACTGTTTACTCAACAGAATATGGCAGAAATGATGTTACAGTTTCTAAGCCCAGGCCTTGTACTTCCGGGCTCTTGAGACATTCACTGCCAAGCTAATGAGGATGTCCAGGCCACATAGAGAGGCCAAGGATAGGTGTTCCAGCTGACGTGCCAACCAACAGCGACTATCAACCACCAGAAGTGAGTGATGTGCAAGTGAGATAGCCTTTAAGATGACTCCATCACAGTCATCATTTACCTGCAACCACATGGAGACCTCCAAGCAAGACCAATCTGAGCTCAGTCAACCCTCAGAACCAAGAGAGACGAAGATTTTTGTTGTTTTAAAGAACTAAGTTTGGGATGACCTGTTATGATACAATAATAACTGAAGCACTCACATATTTCCTTCTGTTCCTAATGGATACCAGGGCCTACAGAAGTAGAAACCACACCAGTCCTTCTTCTCTCCCCACCAACTTGACCAAAAAAATTGTTCGTAATCTATAAGTACTGAGGGAAGACATGGTGATATCTAACTCTTTGCACTTTACTTTGGTTTCCGCTCCTCCCCTGAAACAGGCTCAATAAGAACAAACAAGAGGAAAAACATAAGGAGGAATCCCATTCTTTACTCCTAACTCTATCCCAGCAGTGCCAGTAGCAATAAAGGAAACAGGGAAATCTAGTCCTGCCTTCTCCATAAGATGCCTTTTGGCATCTCTTTTCCTCCAACCTCCATCTCTTCTTACCCAGCACTCCTTGACAACAGTTACATATACAAACAGGAAAAACAAGACGAAAGAGGGAAAAGCCCAGCAGTCATTGCTCCTCACTAGCTCTCACCATTTGCACCACAGAACCCAACAGTTCTCACTCCCCACTCCCTCAATGGAGTTCTATCTTAAGCACCACAACCCATTAATAAATTCAGAGGTACCCAATCATGTCTTTAAAAAAAAAAAAAAGCCCTCTGAGCTTAAAACTTCCTTATGAACTGGGTCTTGACGTCTTTAAAAGGCATGTGAAACCATACTTCATTGTACAATGCAAGCAAACAGAATGTATCTTATTACCTTCCACAAAATTCAGCCTAATTCTCCACTTTCTAAATACCTCATAGTTGAATCGGTAAGAATACAAAAGCAAGTATAAGCGTCATCTTGTAGACCTCCAAATATATATAATCTAAGTTCACACATTTTTATGGATTCCAATGTGTTTAACTATAAAATCAGTTCAGGGCAGCTTTGTCAAACCAGAACGAGTACCCTCAAAGGGGGCAGGTGAGATGGGTTAGGAGGGGGAAACGCAGGGTTGTGGGTAATTTCAGAAGACTGAAAATTCTCCCCAGTAACTTTTATCTGTTTAATTTGTTTTAATTTTAATATGATAATAAAGATTTAAGATGAACATTCCATGAATCATATGGATAGACACTTTATCACAGTTCACTGTCATAGAATATCAACCAAAGCTTTTGTTTACAAACCTCCACTAAGTTGTTTCACATTGACGAAAAAGAGCAGAAGCAGACTTAATATGTAAATTAAACATTTTAGCCAAGAGAAGGTGCTATAAAACAAAGGTGAAAATCATTAGTTCATACTGAAAAAGATTAGAAAAATTGAGTTCTTACTAGTATATGCATGCTGAACTCAAAAGAAGTCCATTATAGGAGGCAATACTTTCACAATAAAATAGTGATTTAGATCCTGCTACTCAAAAGAATAATTCCAAGATAAGCAGCATTAGTATCACATCGTTAGAAATGCAAAATCTTAGGTCCCACCCAAGACTTACTACATCAAAATCCTCATTTCAACAAGACCCACAGGTGAATCACATGCACATTAAAATATGAGAAGCACTGGTTTAGAATCAACAAAACACTATCATTCACATCAATACTGCAAATTTGAACTTCAAAAATTTTTATATTTGTTACTGTTTGATATAAGTGTATTTAGGGTTTCATAACTGCCTAAGAGGTAAGTTTATACTTAGTTTTGGGCCTGAAGATATATATATAAGCAATATTAACAATTTAAGTCAACATTCTCAATTAACACCTTAAGGACACAAGTTATGTTCTAAATTAATTGATTAGACTGAGCACTTCCGGCACTCACAGATAGTGAACTCATAGTCTTTGTATTCCGTAAAAGTAACTCTGGTCCTTAATCACTGTTAAAGGATTCTTCCCACCTAATTTCCTTTTGTAACACCTGGCATAACCAAACAAATATTAATAAAATTTTGATGCAGGTAACCACTCTCAGGAGAGGGTACTTCTCACTTGCTGAACAACATCATCATTAGAATGGTCTGGCTGCACCTGTGTGCAGGCACTAGCTAAGCAACTGAAGATCTTGGATACTCTTCATCATCAACCCTTGCTTCTCAAGAGACAGAAACATACAGCACACTCCCATTCCTTCCAATCTGGCTTGCTCTCCTGACAGCAGATTTAATTACAAAGGGATCTGGAAGACATATGTAATAACTTTAGGAGGGAAATTTGAAATCTCAAGGGTAGCACTCCCATACTTAACCTAAACTTCACATTCTCCCTTCATCTCCTCACTGTATTATCTGTGCATATGCCTATTTGCTATATTAAAACGTAAGCTCCTCTGAGAACAGAAAACTCCTTTTTGTGTGCTCAATTCACCTCCCATTTTAAAAAATAAATTTATTTATTTTTGGGTGCACTGGGCCCTCGTTGCTGCATATGGGATTTCTCTAGTTATGGTGAGCGGGGTGGGGGTGGGGGGGCTACTCCTCACTGCAGTGCGCAGGCTTCTTATTGCAGTGGCCTCTCCCGCTGTGGAGCACGAGCTCTAGGCCTCAGTAGTCATGGCACACAGGCTCAGTAGTTGTGGCACACGGGCCCAGTCGCTCCACAGCATATGGGATCTTCCCAGACCAGGGCTTGAACCCGTGTCCCCTACACTGGCAGGCAGATTCCCAACGACTGCGCCATCAGGGAAGTCCCCACCTCCCTACCTTTTACAACTAGCAACCAGCAGGGAATGTAACACATTCTTAACAGGCACTATTAAAGAAAAAGCCCTATTTTAGAATGGCAACCACAATTTTCATACAATTAGAAAGGCTCACCAGTTTCATCACTGAGGCTTAATAAAAACCTCATCTACCACCATAACAATTACTATATTTTGATCGTAGTAAAACTTCCAAATTGAATTTTCTGAAACAATAAATTCAAACACCAGTTTAAAAATCCCACTGAGAGAAAACTACAGCTACATTTTATTTACCTAACACAGACAAGGATCCTTTGTATGTGAATTTTCCAAATGAATGGAAACGTACCATTCTTTAAAATTCATATTTAAAATGTAAATCTTTCTTATAACTGATTATATAACCCCCTGAAATATTTACAAATGTCTGGGGTTGTTTCAGTACAATGGGGAGAGGGAAGACGAGAGTGGGTAGGATGCAGATGAAACAAGGTTATCTGTGAATCAGTAATATCTGAAACTGGGTGATGGACAGGTGTGTTCATTAAACTATTCTACTTCTATATACGTCTGAAATTTTTTATTTAAGAAAATTTACACTATAGTAACCAAAACAATGTGGTACTGGTATAAGGATAAACATAAACATCAAAAGAATAAAACTGTCCAGAAATAAATCCATTCATCCATGGCCAATTGATTTGACAGTGGTGCCAAAACCAATCAATAGGGGAAGAAATAGTCTCTTCAACAAATGGTGCTGGGACTATATCTCCACACGTAAAAGAATAAAGTTTTGGACCCCTACCCCACACTATCTACAAAAATTAACTCAAAATGGGTTATAACCTAAATGTTAGAGCGAAAACAATAAAACTCTTAAGAAGAAAACATAGGTGAATCTTCACACCCTGGCATGACTTAACAGTAGATTTTTAGATACAATACCCAAAGCACAAGCAACAATAACAAAAATTAGGTCAGCTGGATTGCATCAAAATTTAAAAACTTTTGTAAAAATGATACTATGTCAAGACAGTGAAAAGACAACCCACATAATGGGAGAAAATATTTACAAATCATGTACCTTATAAGGATCAAGTATCCTGAATATATAAAGAACTCTTAAAACTCAAGCGAAACAAGCTAATTTAAAAATGAGTAAAGGACTTGCACAGACATTTGTCCAAAGATATACAAATGACCAATGAATACATAGAAAGATGTTCAACATCATTAGTAACCAGGGAAATGCCAATCACAATGACAATGAGACACCACTTCACAATCGCTAGGATGGCTATTAATGGAAAAAAAAGGAACAGAATTGTTGGCAAAGATATGAAGAAATCAGAACCCTTGTACATTCTGGTGGTGCTGTAAAATGGTGCAGCTGCTGTAGAAAAGTTTGGTGGTTCCTCAAAAAGTTAAACATAGGATGATCTACCACTTCCACTCCTAGATATATACTATACTCAAAAGAACTGAAAACTGGTACTCAAACATCTAGACACAAATGTTCATAGCAGCACTTTTCACAATAGCCAAAAGGTGGAAACAACTGAAACATCCATCATCAGATGAATGGATAAACATTATGTGGTATATATACACAGTGGAATATTATTCAGCCATAAAAACAAAATGAAGTACTGATATATTCTGCACATAGATGAACCTCGAAAACATGCAAAATGAAAGAACCCACACACAAAAGGTTATACATGGTATGATTCCATTTATATGAAATATCCAGAATAGGTAAATCAAAAGACAGTATATTAGTGTTTGCTAAGGGCTCAGAGGAGGACAGAAAGGGAAAGTAACTGCTTAATGGATATAGGAACTCCTTTGGGGGTGATGAAAATGTTTTGAAACTAGACAGAGAAGACTGAACAACACCGTGAATGTACTAAATCTCACAGAATTGTACATTTAAAATGGTTACTTTTATGTTATATGAATTTAGCCTCAAAAAAATTTCACAAGGGCTTCCCTGGTGGCGCAGTGGTTGGGAGTCCGCCTGCCGATGCAGGGGACGCGGGTTCGTGTCCCGGTCCAGGAGGATCCCACATGCCTTGGAGCAGCTGGGCCCGTGGGCCATGGCCCCTGAGCCTGCGCGTCCGGAGCCTGTGCTCCGCAGCGGGAGAGGCCGCCGCGGTGAGAGGTCCGCGTACCGCCAAAAAAAAAAAAAAAAATTCACAAAACTGATTACGTGTTTCATACCAACCTGAATGGGAGTAAACTAATATAATTTAGCACTTCAGTCATCATTCAGGAGTGACAAGTTTGTAGGCCTGCAAAAGAATTTTGTTCTTAAACCAAACAACACAATGCCAACTGCTACTTACAAGTCTCTCTAATAACTCCCCTCCATTCTAATTACCAATAGGCTGAGATGACCAAGTTGTGAAAATTCTAAGTTCAGAGTGAGAACGTGAAAAGAAGACTTACACAGAAAAAAAAAAAAAAGAATAACTTTAGCAGATACCTATAATGAAAGTGTGACTTTTAAACATTGTGAGCTACACCACAATGAAATGCAGGGTGAACCTCCTCTGCAACCTGGTTTGAAAAGCCATTGTGGAGTTGGAAATCTGAAATATGAACTGGATATTAAATATAAGAGAATTTGTGTTAATTGCACTAGGTGGGATAAGGGTATTATGGTTACATAAGGAAACATTTAGAGAGAAAATGTCAAGATGTCTATAAAATAAAATACATAAAGCAAAAATGAGGACAAAATACTGGTAATGATTAAATCTAGGTGATGCGTATATAAGAGTTCCTTATATTATTCCTTCAACTTTTCTGTGTGCTTGAAATTTTTATAATAAAAAGTTAAAATTTTAAACTTTAATCACAACATTTCATTTTTTAAGACTTATTAGCTACTAATATGTCTGAAAGAGAAAATCACTTCTCTTAAATTCCTAAGAGAACAATGGATAATCCAGTAAGTATGTGTCTTTTTTCCCCCCAGGTTCATTCCTGACAAGTAATGCCTTCAAGTAACATCCAACCTTAAGTAAAAGGTCACTGACCTGAAGTGGGGGATTATAAAACAAAATACCAGACAATAGTACTACTGTCCTTGTACTGTTTTACAGGACTTTAAATATTGACTTTGTATATGCAAGGTATAAGTCAAACCACTTAAAAAAAAAATAGAAACAGCATGTATAAACTCTAACCCAAGATAAGAAGGGGGAAAAATAGAAACAAAGCATTGCAGAATTGGCACAAATAAAAAACAAACCAGGATGGCTGAAATAAGATCAAATATATCATTAATCACAAGCAATGTGTAAGTAACTTTAAACTCTTAAAGGTGTTATCAAATTGGTTTAGTAAGAATTCAATTTTATGCAGTTTATCCAAAGACCTCAAACAAGTACATAGAAAGGTTAAAAGTTTAAAAAAAAAAATTAAATCCTCAACAAAACACTAGCAAACCAAATTCAAGAACATATAACAAGGATTGCACACCATGACCAACTGGGATATATCCCAGGATTGCAAAGTTGGTTCAACATATGAAAATTGATTAATGTAATCCACCATATATAAATGGTATAAGACACAAAAACCACATAATCATCTCACAGATGAAGAGACAGCAATGTAACAAAATCCAACATCCATTCACGGGGCGGGGGGCGGGATGGGGGGGACACACCTAACACAATGCGAAAAACCGAAAGCTTCCCCCCCATCCCATGATCAGAAACAAGAAAAGAATGTCCATTCTCCCCATTCAGTACAACACTGTACAGCAGGATCTAGCCAGAGCTTAAGGTAAGATAAAGAAATAAAAACCATTTAGATTGGAAAAGAAGGAGAAAACTATCTGAACTTGCAGTGGCAGGACCATGTACATAGAAAATTCTAAGGAATCCACATACACAACAAAAAAAATTCAAGCTAATATATGAGTTCAGTAAGATTGCAGAACAGATCAATATATAAAAATCAACTGTATTTAAACTGTGTACTAGCAATAAACAATCTGAAAATGAAATTAAAAAATAATTCCACTTATGATAGCATAAAAAAAATTAAATGCCTCAGAATAATTTTTTAGAAGAGTTGCAAATGTTGTACTCTGAGAACTACAAAAAATCATTGAAAGAAAACCTGAAAACCTAAATAAGTGGAAAGACATTCCATGTTCATGGATCTCAAGGCATAACATTGGCAATACTCCCAAAATTAATCTACAGAAGAAATCCAATCTCAATCAAAATCCCAGCTGCCCCCCCCTTTTTTTTTGCAGTAATTGAGAGATTCTAATTGTAAAATCTGTATGGAAATGCAAGGAACCCAGAATAGCCAAAACAATCTCAAAAAAGAACAAAGAGAAATCACACTTCCCAATTTCAAAACTTAATACCAAAGCTGTAGTAATCAAGATAGTGTGATACTGCCATCAGGATAGACATACAGATCAATGGAACAGAACTGAGACTCCAGAAATAAAATCCTACATATACGGTCAATTGATTTGATCAAGGAATTAGAGGAGTAATAGTCTTTTTTTTTTAAATGGTGCTGGGACGATTGAATATCCACACGCGAAGAATGAAGTTGGACCCCTACCTCACACAATATAAAAAAAATTAACCCCAAATGGCTCAAAGGTCTAAATGTAAGAATTAAAACTGTAAAACTAGAAGAAAAATAGTAAATCTTCATGACCTTAGATTTGGTGATGATTTCTTAGATCTGACACCAAAAGCACAAGCAGCCAAAGAAAAAATAGATAAATCGGGCTTTTTAGAAACTTTTGTTCTACAAACGACACCAAGAAAGTGAAACAACAACCTCCTATGGGAGAAAATAATGACAGCCCAGAGAATGGGAGAAAATATTTGAAAATCATATCTGATAAAGGATTTGTATCTAGAGTATATAAAGAACTTATTCCTCAATAATAAAGAACTCAATTTTAAAATGGGCAACGGATCTGAATAGACAGTTCTCCAAACAAGACATACAGATGTCCAATAAACACATGAAAAGATACTCAACATCTTAAGCCATCATGAAGTGCAGACCAACCAAAAGTCACAATAAGATACCACTTCACACCTACTAGAATGGCTATAATCAAAAAGTCAGATGATAACGAGTGTTGATGAGGATATAGAGAAACTGAAACTCTAACACACTGTTGGTTGGACTATAAAATGGAGCAGCAGCTTTGGCAGTTCCTGGAAAAAAAGTAAAACTACTTGGCAGTTCCTAAAAAAGTTAAACATAGAGTTACTCTACGACCCAGCAATTTCACTCCTAGGTATATACCCCAAAGAATTGAAAACACAAGTCCACACAAAAACTTATACACGGATTTTTTTAGCAGTATTATTCGTAACAGCCAAAAAGTGGAACAACCTTGAATCCATTAACTGATGTATGGACTGGTAAATAAAATGTGGCACACCCATACAATGAATCCTTAGAACATGTGATTCTAGACTTAGAAAAAATTCCAACTACTGCAGTATCATCAATCACATCTATTAGTTTCATCAGAGCTCAGTACCCGAAACCTAATGACACAAATTTAATTAACACAGTACTTATTGTATTTTCAGAGACTGTTTATATAAAGTTTACAGTACGAAGGTAGTTTCAAAAACAGAAAAAACAAACATTACTTTAAATCTCAATAGAAAGTATCTTTCTATCACCAAAGGGAGATTTGAAAACCAATGATTCTAAACAATGACTGCTACCTGGGTGAAAAGTAGGGATTCCTCTGAAAAAATATACCTGAAATTTTATATACCATGTCTGAAATGGGAAGGAATGAAACATTAAATCATCACTGTTTTCACTTTAAACAGACAGGCTATGAGACAAGCAGTTATTCAACTAAGGTTAAGTGAGAAAATTTTTTTAAAGGAATTCTGGCACTGATTGACCTATGGACAACGGCTGTCATTCTTCTATTCTCCCTCCTTTGTTAAACTGTTCCTCTTTAACAGTTGCTTCACCAGTAAAGATCCTTTGGGAAGTCTACATTTTGGAGTAGCAGGATTTCTTAAATCAGCTAGTGCAGCACAGTTTAAAAAAAAAACAAAACCACAGGTTCTGAGGTCTGGTTTGGCTTAACAGCTGAGAGGCTCTAAGCCTCAAGCACATTATTATGCTAAATCTGTTTCCTCTTCTATATGTTATAAAGTAGTTCTTTTATCTTTATACCTTTCCCTTCCTCCAGATTCTCAAACTGGTTACAGCATAGTTATTTCTTCTACATTAAGTGTCTTCATTATTAAAATTATGTAAATACTGTGATTACTGCTAGAGCAAGTAGTATACTGTGATTATTTCAATAGTTCAAAATACCTGATTTGAAATTTCTTAACAGTACATATTTGACACAAGGCATAAGTTAGAAAGGGAGGGAAAAAGGAGTCATTTGTGTGTCACTAACTAAAACATTTGAATGCTGCTGTAATGTCTCTAATTTTTCTCCCTGGTCTCCCCCTCTGTTATATATTATCACAAACTAATAACCAAATCGCAGTTAAGGCCTCATCCTTTAATAACAGCTACTTTTAATAGTAAGAGAGAGTTAAGTTGGTCAGACCATCTTGAAAAAAAGTTTTCCTACATTAACAGCAACCAAAACTATAAGACACCTAGGAATAAACCAAACAAGAAATATCCTTAAAGGTTCAACTGAAGAAAATAAAGTTTTACTGATAATTAACCAAATAAAGAAGCATGTCATGTTACTAATTTGTTCATCACTACATTTCAGCACCTAGAACAACAGCTGGCACTTAACTGCTTAAACAGACAATATATTTCTTGAAGGGAATGATTCAATACCATAAAGATGTAAGTGTACCAAATAATCTAAAAACTTAATGGGACTCCCAATTAAAATCAGTCCCAACAGACTTTTAATAGACCTTGATAAACTCACCTATTACATAAAAAAATTTAAAAATCATAAGTGGGTAAAATATCAAGAGCATGAACATACCCACAAATGTCTTAAGTTGTCCTCTGAGTGCTTCTCAAACATTCTAAGCACCTGTTGGACAAACATGAATGGAAGTCAAAAGGCTTGGGAAATGTCTCACAAATGCCTAAATCTGGTTTAGGAATTCCTAAATAAACAGTTCTCAGAGTAGTTCCCCCCAACACAATTCAGAGGGTCTAAACTAATTCAAGGGGTCAAAACTATTTTCAACATAGTACTACGAGGCTATTAGCCTTTTTTTCATTCTCATTTCCTCATAACTGTACAGTGGTGTTTTCCAGAGGCCACACGATGTGTGATATTGCTACAGGATGAATCACAAGCAGACAAGAATCAAGCTATCTTCTACTAAGCCAGATAGTAAACATTTACAAAATGTTTACCACCACTCTCTTCATAAATTTTTGAAAATGATTATTTAACAGTGTTATTTATGTTAATGTGATGTTATTTTTACTTTTAAATCAATATATTTAAAGAACTTTTCAGTTTTAATTTGTAATATGGTAAGTACTGATTGACCTAACCCACATAAACAAAAGGCTTTTGGGTTCCTTAGTAATTTAGGAGAGTAAGGGGGTCCTAGGACCAAAAAGTTTGAGAACTGCTTTTCTAACCTAAGCAGACACTCAGTTCCTCAGTTAAACAATGCTTTGCCCAACGTATAGATCAACTGCCAGATTGGAATAAACTTAGAAGGCTAAGTAAAGCACAACTAGTGGGCAAGTAACATCAAAAGTAGCTACATTGGGACCCCCTGGTGGCGCAGTGGTTGAGAGTCCGCCTGCTGATGCAGGGGACACGTGTTCGTGCCCCAGTCCGGGAAGATCCCACATGCCGCAGAGCGGCTGGGCCCGTGAGCCATGGCCGTTGAGCCTGCGCGTCCGCAGCAGGAGAGGCCACAACAGTGAGAGGCCCGCATACCGCAAAAAAAAAAAAAAAGTAGCTACATCAGCTCCCCAGAGATCACCAGTAGAGAAGGCAGAAGAGGTTTCTATAAGCTAACAAGCTAACAAGTTTATCATCTGCTTTCTTATTCATTTATGACAAACTACGACTTCTTCCCGTCCTTCCACATATTGATTACCTAAAGTATCAATCTAGGAACAAGGTAAACCAAGAGAACTCTCAGATTATACATCTTTTTTTCTTTTTTGATCTAATGTATGCAGATAGTTTATTATTAATTCAAATATATTCAAATGAGAAATAAATTCCTTTGTTGAACTAGACTATTTGAACTGTTTGCCACTTGGACTACTTCCTCTCTGGGATGCTTTAGATGTTCTGGGATGCTTTAGATGTACCTGCTATGCTCACAGCTCCTCTGGACAGGTTCCTTAAGCAGATCACCATGCTTTCTATCCCAGAAGAGGGACCCGATACCCTGATCATACCTGGCTACAATGAATATCTGACACCAGGACAAAAATCTAAAACGTAGGCAGCTGTCTCAGAGATAGCCAGAACTCCCCCAAAAGGAGGAATTTTGCCAAGAATAATAGGAGCATTATGTGTAGTTAAAAACAAAGAGCTACTATACTAACTCACCACCAGCATAGAGAATCATAGCTGAAGATACCTGTACTCAATCCTGAAAGATCTCCTAATTCCTGAATGACATCCCCACCTTCATGTCTGACTGTGAGATAGGTGAAATAATGATCTTCCTTCCCTCTATATCCTTTGTGAGGGGGTATAGATGTATTAATCCCATTTATTAAGGTAATATACCACATTCCTTACAACCTGAAAAATATAACTACCACACTTGGGGGATTAAAAAAAAGAATCAGAATGAAGAATTGGAGGCTAATTGTGAAAAACTAGATAATCAGGATCATTTTTTCTCTGCACACATCAATAAGAGAACATTCATCGTGTTATATAAATGGAAATGGTAAGACATTGCTACAACACACAAGATCCCATAAGATATGGTCCCATTATGTAAGCTGATTACTGGGAAGGTTATAGGAAGAAATGAAAATATTGGCCTTATATTTTGTCTATATGATCTGTGAATATTGAACCCTACCCCAGTCAACTGAAAAAGGCAGGAAAACTGAACACCTATCAAAATCTCATTCTCAGAATTTCACAAGCTGAAACAAGATTCTAGAACTCAATGTTTAAACAAAGATCAGTCACTGATAAAACATATGTAATCCAAATAAAATTACTCAGATTAGATAGTAAAATCTAAATTTAAATAAACGCTGAGTGGCTAAAAATTTTAAATAACAATATAAGGATTAAAACACTCAAGTATTTTATGTTTTTTCCAAGAACTGAAAAGTGGCTCAAGGCCTTAACTTGATAGCTAATAAGCAGGTGCTCATTTCTCACCCAGTTCTTCCTGAGCAGAAACATGTCTGGCTTAGGACAGCTCAGAAGGGAAGGAGAGGTGGGAGGAGTCCACGAAGCATTAAAAAACAAACAAAAAAATTTGATATTGGCTTATGAGAAAGTGTGTTTTTCCATTACACTGCCACCATTTTTCCTTCAATACGAGACAAAAAGTAAACACTGCAGATTTAGTCGGAAAGGAAAAAAACCCAGTAGCATTCCTTCTATACTAACAAACCAATCATTTAACAGGCTCTAGTGTTTGCAATTTAAACTTTATGTCATCCAGGAAAACCTTTATGAATTAGGAAAAGACTTTCACTTTTCTATAAAAATACACACACAAAAATAAATCTCTCCTCTGAATAGCTTTTGTCCAATGTGAAAGAGCTTGAAAAACTGTAGCTAAAATAACATATACATAAATATTTTTTAATCTAAAGAACAAACTTCTGTAATTCTGATCCAAACAAACCAATTGTAAAACACAAAATGAAAAAAAAAACCCACAAAACATAATTTTAATTAGAATCAGTGAAAACAGAAAACTGACTAGACAATTGATAATATTTAAGAAGTCACTGCTAGTATTCCTTAGGCTTAATGATGACATTGTGATTGTGTCTTATGTTGTGTTCCTGTGGTTGTTTTTTTCCCTCAAGTATTTATCTTTCAGATACACCTGAAAGATTTACACCTGAAAGGATTTTGAGAGTTCTTTACCATATCCAGCAGAGATGAAACAGGGCCAGTCATGTGACAACAATGGTCGAAGCTGGGTAACTGGTACAGGAAGCTTTATTACACTCATCTCTATTTCTTGTATAAGGTCGAAGAAAAAAAGTATCCTAGGCACCAAAACATCCTGTCAAAAGCATAGAAATTTCTCTCCCACTAAATCACCCCAGAATTCTGCTTCTTTCTTCTTATTTATCTGCTTTGATTAACAATAAGTTCTATTCTTGAAACCAATTAACTTCCTCCAATAGACCTGTAACTGAAATACAAGACTCACCTTGGTGTCTTTTTAACGCCATTCATCAGATAGGTGAAGGCCAGTGAGGACACAACCCAGGATTCCAACTCACAACTGGTAATCTGATTTTAACTTCAAGACCACATATCCGTTTTGAGTCAAAATGAACTATCACAGGTTGTTTTTGTCTTTTGAATTTCTCTTACTATCCCCAGTATTTGAACTAAGTTTGGTGAGTAGTACAGAAGGGTGAAAAGTAACAAATGTTCACTCCCAGGAAGTAAAACCCTTTCAATGAAAAGGGGTAAAGAACTCAACCGAATATGACACCCAGAAATGTTCCAATAATCTCAGGGTACGCAACTCTACATACACCCTTACGCTCCCTCGCCTCAGAAGTCTTTTAAATGGTTTAGAAAAGACCGACCCTGGTTGGTTTGTTTCATCTCCTCCTCCTTTCTTAGGGGAGGTGCTAGAGAGCAAAGAAATGACCAAAAGGCCGGAAGAAGGAACGCGAAAAGCATGGAGTCTGGACAATCAGCCCTTAAGTAATTGAAAGCTGTACCCAAATTAAATGAAGTTAAAGGGAGCTTGCTGCTACGCTCCTCCCGGTAACTCCAAGGCACCTGAGCGGCTCAGAGAGTGGGAACACCTGGCTGGAGACAGAGCGGATCCCAACTCCCTCTCTCGCCAAGAATTCATAGATACAAAGACATAAAAAGAACTCTTCCTGACCCCCAGCAAGAGTAGCGCCACGAAAACAACTCCCAACCTCCGAGCCACGCTGGCTGAGCCGGCCCCGCGGGGCCGCGAGCCCTGCCCCGCGGGGCCTCGAACCCCAAACGACTGCCCCGCTCCTCAGGCCGGACACCCCTTCTCCCGGGCCGGGCGAGGGGCAGCAAAGGGACGGAGTCTCGGCTGGGAACCCGCCCGCCGCTGAGGCCCTCCGCGCCCGCCCGGTACTGGGGTCTCGGGCCCGCGCCACCCACTGTGGGCCCCGGACGGTGCCCCGCGGGGCCGCTCTCGAGCCTCGACCCCGGTCCGCCGCGCGCCCACGGGACCCGCGCGCCCCCCTCAGCCGCGCCGGCCGCCGCCGTTGAAACCCCGACACCGGCTACCTGTCTTCGCTCTTGTTTTTCTGCTTCTTTCCCATCGTGTGTCAGCGGCGCTCGTAGCCCCAGCCCCTCTGTTCGGTCTCTCACAGAGCCAGTGTCCCCCGGCCGACTTCGGTCTCCGCTCGGCTCCGTCCCCCACCGCGGTGCCGCCTCTCGCACCCGGCTCTCCACAGACCCGCGCACTGGGACAGGGCACATATGGTGTGAGCTCCGAGTGCGCAAGCGCATCGCCCCACCGCCTCGGCGTGTGGACGCAGGGCGCGGCTCATTGAGAGCTGCGCCTCGGGTAGAGCGTCTCCAGTTGACCCGCCCGCCAGGCAGGAGCCCGAGCGCCCCCTTTCCGCAAGCGTCAGCCGTGCACCGACGCCCGTGCGGTTTCCAGATTCTAGAACCCGGAGGTGGACAATGAGGCTGAAAATTCCACCGTCAGCCTTCTCCCTGTGGGGAACGCAGACTTGGGGAATCGGATCTCAGTTCAGGAGTGGACTGTCGGTTTCCCTTCCACCTTTAACCTCGGTCCCTTTGTACTCTCAGATGCGTGAAGTTCAGTAAAGAACCACAATGAACCCCTGGTGAGCTGTCCAGGTGTTCCCAAGGGAGATAGAGAAATCCAGCACAACATGAGTCCATGACTTACCAAAAAAATAAATAAATAAACCAAACAAACCAGAAATCATAAAACAAGGACACACCCATTAATTCTGAAAAATAGATCATAACCTTTACATTCAAAGCGAGAGCAAGTTCTAAAATTGTGTGTCAGGGAAGTCGCGAGGGAACCTATTAGGGTTGTGAAAGTGTTCTATATCCGGATCTGGACGATGACACTACGAGTGTTAACTATGTAAAAACTATGGCGTATAAGTTATATTTCAACTTTTTTTTTAAAAGGGGAAATGTTCAATAAACAATGGAAACGAAATTGGAGTGTCACTCCTGAGGAAGACAGTAGCTATTTCATTTCTGATGTAACATTATGTCAGAGCCTAAGAACGTCAACTCCAGGCTGGGCACTAAGAAACTACAAACTCCAGCATACATCGCTTCCTTGCTCTCTGGGCTGTTTACACGGAGGGAGGGAGAGGTTGGGCCACCTCGGTTCCGGGTGGTGGGGCGGGGAAGGGTGGGGGGAGCGCACGCGCAGAAGCGCTCACCGCACGCACGTCCCCTCCCTTCCCCCCCTCCACTTCCTGGGGCGTCGCAGATTGTATCGCGTGAGAGCCGCGGCCAATGAGGAGGCAGAAGTGACGGCCGCTCCCCAGTCCCCCGAAGCTGCTACGAGGCTGAAGCCGGAGTGGATTGCTCTTCTGGAGAAGCTGGTTCCTCACTTCTCAGGTATCACCGAGAGCTCAGGTGAGGCAGAGAGTGGTGTGAAAACGCCGGCCATGCATCTCGGTGCTAATGGACTGCTCAGCCTCCTGCCTGGGCGGGGGAGGGGCGCGGCTCGGGCGAGGGTGTCCGCGCCGCGGAGGAAGCTTTGGCGCATGCGCCCCGGGAGGCGTTGAAGCCGGGACCACCTCAACTCTGCCCTCATCTGTCTCCGGGGGCGCAGGGAGTGGCGAGGGTACTTTTGGGAAGCGGCTGGCGTGCAGTTAAGGGTGAGGCCCCTGGTTTTTTTGGCGGGTGCATGCCGGGGGATCAAGGAAATGGTTAGGTAATTTGAGGACAAGTCCCTGCTCACCATTCAGTTGAAATGAAAAAAAGAAGCTTGTTTGGGGAATGAAGTTCCCAGGATACCTGCACCATCTCCTTTCCCCCTTTCTGAATGCGGTGACCAGCACCACCTGCCCGCAGAGCAGCCCTTGTTAATCGTTTCTCCTCCCAGTTATCCAATACTTGAATCCTGAGCTCAGCCTATAAACCTCTAGGGATAAGCGACAGCTACGCCCCCGGTAAAGAACAGGATGTGACATGCAAGTCAATGTTTAATGTCGAGTTTTTGCCTCGTCTGGCCCCAGTCCTGAGTCACAGCCTTACGTTTTTTTCGGGAGGTAGAGAGTGTGAAATTCATTTGCTACATTTGAAATACGGCTCCTTTAAAATTTTATAGCGTTTATGAGGAAGTTACATTGTTTTTTTTCCTAACCGGAAATACTTTTGAAACTTAACGATAATTTGAACAAAAGTTACGCACGTTCCTTCAACAGTTGACAAACATTTTTTGTGCATCTGCAGTGTTCTCAGCACTGCTAGCTCCAGGAATACAAGGTGAAATCGAGTATGTTTTTTAATTTATTTATTTTTGGCTGCGTTTGATCTTCGTTGCTGCATGCAGAGTTTCTCTAGTCTCGGCGAGCGGGGGCTACTCTTCGTTGCGGGGCATGGGCTTCTCACTGCGGTGGCTTCTTGTTGCGGAGCACGGGCTCTAGGCACGCAGGCTTCAGTAGTTGTAGCACGTGGGCTCCAGAGCGCAGGCTCAGTAGTTGTGGCGCACGGGCTTAGTTGCTTCGAGGCATGTGGGATCCTCCCGGACCAGGGATCCAATCCATGTCCCCTGCATTGGCAGGTGGATTCTTAACCACTGCGCTACCAGGGAAGTCCCCAGTGTGCTTTTCAAAAGGTTCTTTTCATGTGTAGAAAAATGGAATCAGAAGCGAAGTTTGCAAGAAGACTATTTCTCTTCACTTCGACATTTATAGAGGGTCTGGTGGGCCAGGCTGCGTGTCTGAAGCTGGGTGAATAAGCTCACAAGTTTATTCAGATTTTTGAAAGTGCTTCAGTAGTGGTTGCAAATGTATCACATAACTAATTGAGATGCAACAGCCTCCTGCTTTGATAGGCAAATTATAAATTGAAATTCAGGGCTACCCATAAAACATTTGATTTTCTACCAGCAACAATAATACATTTCTTCTAAAATATGTAATTGAAATAGATAACAGGGACCTACTGTATAGCACAGGGAACTCTATTCAATATTCGTAGTAACTTAAATGGGAAAAGAATTTGAAAAAGGATACGTGTATATGTATAGATGAATAACTTTGCTGTACACCTGAAATTAACATTATAAATCACTATATGCCAATATAAAATAAATATGTAATTGAGAGAGATCTTCCTTTCTAATCTGAATTAGATTTTTTTAATATTCATTTATTTATTTATGGCTGTGTTAGGTCTTAGTAGTTGCGACATGCGGGATCTTTCGTTGTGGCATGCAGGCTCTTCACTGCAGCACAGGCTTCTCTCTAGTTGTGGTGCTCAGGCTCCAGAGCATGTGGGCTTTGTAGTGTGTGGCACACAGGCTGTCTAGTTGAGGCATGTAGGCTCAGTAGTTGCGACTCGAGGGCTTAGTTGCCCCACGGCATGTGGGATCTTAGTTCCTCGACCAGGGATCGAACCCACGTCCCCTGCATTGGGAGTTGGTTTCTTTACCACTGGACCACAAGGGAAGTCCCTAGATTCTATTTTTAAACTCTTATCTTACATAGAGGTTTGATGGAAAAATCAATATTCTTTTTACTATTTGTAGTGTTATATTGTTTGACCTCAAAGTTAAGAACACTGAGTGTCAGTGAATCAATACCAGTATCAATCTTTGTGGCCTCATAGACTTTATTAGGTAATGGGAGAACAGGAATGGAAACTAAATCTTAGGGAACATCAGGCAGAGTTCTTTACATAAGTTGTAATGAGCTCTCTTCGGAGCTAAACGAAAATCATTTAGGCAGAGATGAAAAATATGTCTTTTGCTCAACTCTGCTCTATGTTGAAGCAAAGTTTGGCGTGTATATGTGTGTGTAAAACCTCACTGCAGTTAAACTTTATCTTGTTCACAGTCATTTCTGCTTTTCTTCCCTTTTCCTTTGGTAAAGAACACTGTCAGTATACAGCACGAGGTTTAATTTCGTCATTCCTTTCTGGTCTGGCGATGGTCTTAAAGATTTGTCTTTGCTTTAGGGTAGTAAAACACAAACTAAATCAAAAGCACCTAAACTTTGGTCTAAATCGTTTTTGAGGAGTGTAACTATAATCCATTGAAAATTAAATTTTAAAACATTTAAATAAAAATTCTTAACATGATATGCTTGGTTGTCAGCAGAACACTTTGTGGACTACAAATTATATACTTGCTAGCATTTTTGAAACTAAGAGAAAACTGTCTTATTTATTTTTTTTGTGTGTGGTACGCGGGCCTCTCACTGTTGTGGCCTCTCCCGTTGCGGAGCATAGGCTCCGGACGCGCAGGCTCAGTAGTTGTGGCTCACGGGCCTAGTTGCTCCGCGGCACATGGGATCCTCCCAGACCAGGGCTCGAACCCGCGTCCCCTGCATCGGCAGGCGGACTCTCAACCACTGCGCCACCAGGGAAGCCCCTGTCTTATTTTTTTTCTCTAACTTTGTAAACCTTCTCCCCAGCATCAAGGCTGAACTGTACCATTTAGAAGAATGGAAGCGAATGCATCTGTTGAAATGTTTTCAAAAGTCCTAGAGAATCAGTTGCTTCAGACAACCAAGCAAGTGGAAGAACATTTGGATTCGGAAATTCAGAAACTGGATCAGATGGATGAGGATGAGTTGGAACACCTCAAAGAAAAGAGACTCAAGGCACTGAGGAGAGCTCAGCAGCAGAAACAAGTAACCTCTCTGCCCTGCTTTCTGAAATTGCTCTAACAGTATGCTTCTAACAACTTACATATACCCGTGCTGCAGTAGTCACTTGTAGTTCTTAGGGTGGTTTGACCTCAAAGTACCTAATGCCATTAAAAATTTGCCCAGAAAAAAGATTTGTTTTAAAGACACATTCAGAATTAGCCTGACCAGTGTATTAATCCACAGTCAAGTACAGGAAACACGCGCCCAGGATAATCTTCTGAGTTCAGATTTGTGTGGTTGAGGAGAGAGTGGATGAGGAAGAACCCTGGGAGGAATAGGGGTCAGTGGGTTCCCTTTCAGGTGGAGTTATGAGAAAGCCTGTCATAACTTAGCTGTGCTCAAAGCAAATGCGTCATTAAGGAGTGTATTTGACAGTTTATAAACTCTTTATGGAAGCTTTACCAAAGAAATAAGGAGAAAAATATCAGGGCCTCCGGTAGGTCTCAGCTCAGTGTAAGCCAACATGAAATGTATAGATACCAAAGCTGGTGACGCAGTCTCGGCCTTGTTAGTGTAAGTCCAGGGATGGCACTCCTGCCCCTTTCTAGTTGGACCACTTCTGGAAGACTGTTCAGAGGAGGACAGCCAGAAGATGAAAAAGTCTAGAAGTCATTTCATAGGAGAAAGTCAAAAGCAAATGGAAATGCTCAATGCGAAGCAGGGAGGACATAGGCGATGTAGGATATTTGAAGGGCTGACGTGAAGGAGATTAGAATTTCTCTTTCTCATCTGAGGTCCAAGCTGGGCTCCATAGCCCACTGTTCTGGATATACTGTGATTCAGTGTGAGAAGACTTTTCTAAGAACAGAGAGTACATATACAAATGCTTTTTAAGCACACCTGCCAGACACTGTTGTAGTTATTGTCACGTTGTCCATTCACAGTAACTCAATGAGATAGTTGCTTTATGATCTCCACATTACAAATGAGGAAAGTGAGACTCAGAAAGGGCAGTGATTCAAGCCCATGCCTTCTGCCTGCAAGTCCAGTCCTCCCTTTTATTAAAACCAGCTCCTGAGAAAGGAAACAAGCTTCCAGTTGAGGGGACCAGCTTCCTGCCACAGGAAAGGTTCAAGAAGCTGAAATGTCTATCCAACATGGATGATAAGGGTTGATTTGTTGATTTGGGGAGTTGGATTAGGTGACTTGCGGGATCTTTGTTTCTGGACACCACGTGAAGACAAACACCTTTTTCTTCCCAGGACACTACCCATTGGTGGCCAGTACAGAAGAGGTTTGCTGTCTCTGAGTTAGTCATCAAAAGCAAACAGGGCTCCCGAGCTTCAGAGCTGCGGTACCCGCCCCCTCCCCAAAGACGGATTGGCTTTATCTCACAAGCATTATTTTTTAAAGCTATGTAGTAACTTAGATCAAATGCTTCTGACTTTAATAGTTTCAGTGCAAAGAAATTAAGTAGATGGTTACATTCTAAGTCTCTTTGTAGTCTAAATTTTTACTTTCGAAGTTCTAAGAAAACGTATGTTTTAAGTTACCAAGACAGATAATCATCTTAAATATGAGCCATGCTGTGGAGATAGTCACGGCCCACAGACTGTATTTGCATTGACACTAGCAACATAGGAAAGTACATCACCGAAAGGAATTCGTTTCTCTCTAAGATAAAGTCAGCTTGATTACAAAATACTATAGTGATTTGGACATAAAATATAAAGTGCTATTGAAAGAGATATTTCAAATGTGTGATATTTTCCCTTTTCTCCAAATCAGGAATGGCTTTCAAAAGGACATGGGGAATACAGAGAAATCCCTAGTGAGAGAGACTTTTTTCAAGAAGTCAAGGAGAGTAAAAAAGTGGTTTGCCATTTCTACAGAGACTCCACATTGAGGTAATTTGTTTCCCTCAGTGACTGTTCTTGAACATGATGAGATTGTTAAATAGAGATACACTGACTTAATAGAGAAATTAAGAAAAATATAAAAGGAAGTAATTCCTAAGTTGTCTCTTTGTACTAGAATTATATTAAAGTTAAGCAATCATTAAAGATTAACTTAAAAACCAGTGTCATACAAAAGTACAAACTATAGAAGATCAGTATTTCCATAGAAATGGCTATTTCCTGAACTATATTTTCACTAGCTAATTTTTAAAACATCTTAGAAATGAACACTTTAATTTTTTTATCAATGCCAAAAGAATTCTACTTTTGTCCCTACTATTATGATACAGCCACAGTGTTGGAAATGGGGCCAACACCTGAACACCAGCTTTGAATTCAGTCACTTCTTCTCAACTTGCAATTCACCGGGAGGCTGTGGCTTGACCAAGCCTTTCACCTGAAGCAGAGTTGCGGCACCAGGCATGGCTGGAAGGACAATAAAGTGATTTCTATTAGACGCACCCAGGTCTGCCAACCTCTCTTTGGAGGCAGATCCCTCAAAGTGAAAATAGCCCCAGAAGAGGTTACATCTTAAACCAGAGGACTCAAGCCTTTTTTTTTTTAGCCCCCAAATTTGAATACTTGCCAACATTTAAGTGTTGGCAAAAAAACTTTTAAATGTTGGCAACCAATCAGATTTTAGAATTTTTTTTAAGTATCAGATAACTTGATAACAGACCTAGAACTGTATGAAAGCAATTCACTGATGCCAAGTAGCTCCTGCCCCCCTTAGACACACACTCCAATGCAGAGTCTCTGTTATTCCCTGGGATCCCAGCCCTGCCCTCTTCTCGCATTTCCAAAGCCTGCCTGGCCCTTACCTTTACCTCATCACCCAACAACGTGGCTATTAGTTAACACCTTTCAGGGACTGATTGCCTGGGATTTATTGACTAAGAAAATAAAGATGAAAGAAAATAACTGAGATGATGAAATCTCCTATAAGGGAAAGTGGGAAAGGGATTAGGAAGGTAAATAGAAGATTGATATTATTTGTCCACTTATTTATTAGATGTCTCTGCCCACTAGATTGTTAGTTTTGTGAAGGCAGAGGGTTTGCCTTTGTGTCGTGTGGCCCACTGTGCTCTGGGTTCCTAGCCATAGAGCAGCACTGACTACACATAGTAGGTACTCAGTAAGTATACTTGATGGATTTATAAACAGTGCAGCACCAGCAGTACTTAACCTTAAAACAGAACTGAAAAGTCAAGATTGAAATGAGGTGATAGAGATATAGATAGGTAGATATCAAAGTTTCTAGCACATAGTACGCTAGATACTTCGTGTTGTATAAAATCCTGGAGCATTCACAATCACCTTTGGAGGTAAGCACGTATAATTCCTGTGCTTCATGCGTGGACACTAAGACTTGGAGAGATTAAGTGACCTACCTAACGTCACTCAGCTCCTAAATAATAAAAGAGGATTTGAACCCAGGTTTTAAGCCTAATGCTGTTTTAACTACACCATAACTACTACTTCTGGATTTTTAAAAAATGGATTAATTGACAAGTGGGACACAGACCTATTTAAAATAGATTCCGTATTACTCCAATAAAACAATGGAGCTGATTTTTGTACAAATCTTCAAGAACGTATTTCTCAAAATGATTTGTCACTTGTTTGGAACTTCATTCAAAAACAGCTTATTCCCCTACCATTTTTCACTAACATCCCATTGCTGCAGTACGTGGGTGACATATAAAAAGAATCACTCAGGTGATGATGCATCAAGGGTATAAGAAACTCCGTGGACCCAAACCTAACTCAGGAAAAACTATACCAAGAAGTACCCAAAAAGCCTACCAGTAAAACCAGCTATGAAGCGTTCGGTGTCTTACTCATCGAAAGCAGTAGTTCTCAAACTTTGCTGGGCATGAGAATCACTTGCATGTTTCTCAGCTCAACTCCTAGAGAATTTTGATTCATTTGCATATTTTAAAAGTTGACTGTAATAATCACCTCTGGGTAAGAACTACTGCTCAAAAGATTATTACAGTAGTCTTTCAGAAACACTAGAGGGTTGGCCGGTTTAAAATATAATTTAAAGAAAAGATCGCTTTCCACTCTTCAGGTGGCTTAATAAAGGTTACTGCTGGTATTTTTCATACCATAATGACCATATTGGTAGCCCTTAACCTTGATACGCTGCTCACTAACAGAGTTGCACAGTTGGAAGGGTTCCTTCTCAGTGACACCATTCAGTCTTTCTTAGTGACTTCCGAATGTGGCCCCACATGTTCCCTTCTAATTCTGAGAACTGTCTTCCCAGTTCTGTCAAGTTCAGATGTGTCACCTGTGAGATGCCAGGAAACATGCATAAGGGAAATGACAGTTTTTTTATTCTTAACCATGAACATGACAGCTTTGTGAACCACTTAAGGCATAAGTTGAATACTTTGTTTTTTATAAGTATCATTAAGGGAGATCTGACTTTCTAGAATATGATATCATGAGAGGTAGAAAAAGAGGTACCTAACCTGTGAAATGGAAATGAGGTTATCTGATCGAAGCATAGGTTGGCTGCCAGATTATGAGATTCAGAAAAACTAAAAGCTTAGATGTGCCTTAATATTTATTTTGAAAAAGAAATGTTGTTTTTAGCTTTTGATTTTCTATGTGTTGTCACTTATAGGTGTAAAATACTAGACAGACATTTGGTGATACTGTCCAAGAAACATCTTGAGACCAAATTTTTGAAGCTGAATGTGGAAAAAGCACCTTTCCTTTGCGAGAGACTGCATATCAAAGTCATTCCCACGCTAGCACTGGTGAAAGATGGGAAAACACAAGATTTTGTTGTTGGATTTTCTGACCTAGGAAATACAGATGACTTCACCACAGAAACTTTAGAATGGAGGCTGGGTTGTTCTGATATTCTCAATTACAGGTAACTTTTAGTAAACTATCAATTTGTATTAATTCACATACCCAGTTGATTTTTTAGAGAATTTTTTTATGTTAACATTTATTTTATGGAACTAAGATCTTTAAGCTGAGATGTAGAAAAATTTTCACAAAGGAAAAGCATATTTCTTAAAGTGTACATTAGCACGATCTTACAGCAAAATCAGAGTTATAAATAAAATTGATCTTGGATCTTGGAGTCCATCTAACTATAAAAGTTTTCAAACTAACAGAGCCTATGGAATCTAATTCTCTGTTAATCTGGAAACCCAAATGACACTCCAGAAGAATTGACTCCTTCCTGATTTAAACGAGTTTAATCAAATTGATAATGACTTACATGAAAAATCTAATGTTTGAAAGTAGATATTCCTGTATCACTTGTAGAATCTGATAAAACGTATAAAATCTCATCTCTATGCTTAGCTTAAATTACTTACTGTGGGAAACAGTCTCAGAAAACCATCTGTTGATAAAATCCAACTTCCATTTTCCGCTTATCTCTTTGTCCACTTCTCTAGACAAGTAATTTATCTAATTCCACAAATCAGAGCATATCATCTTATCTTTTGGGCCTGTTTTTGATTTGCAAAAATAACAGGTGAAATTTTCCAGTTATTCCAGTCAGAGTGCCTTTTGATAAGTAGAAACCTCTCTCATCTTTTTACTTCCCTTCCTCCTTTATCTCTGAATCTCTCCTCCACATGCATAAATCATTCCTACATTGTAGTGATTGATTTTGGAGTTATAGGTTTTATTTTCTTAATATTAAGTAAAATGTTAATGTTAAATAAAATTATTTTGAAGTGATTTCAAACTTTAAATAAGTTGGAAACTAGTACAAAGAAATCTTGAATTCTTGTATATCATTGACCTGTGTCCCTCAATTTTCAACATTTTATCTTTGCTTTATCGTTCTCTTTCTAGATATATGTAAACTTTTTTTCAGAACCATTTGATTGGACGTTGTAGATATATTGTCTGTTTACTCCTAAATGTTTCTGTGTGCATTTCCTAAGAACAGGAACATTCTTATATAACCACAGTACAATTTATTAAAACACAAAATACAGTTTACAGAGCTTATTCAAATTCCACCATTGTCCCAATAATGTCCTCCATACTGGAAAAATGGGTTCTGTGTACTTACTATGTATTTTTAGTTTCCATTAACCTGTAGCAACTTGTTCCCCTCCTTTGTTTTTCAATACTTTAACATTTTTGAAGAGTACAAGCTAGTTATTTTATAGAGCATTTCCCAGTTTGTTTCAAAGTTAGATTCAGATTCTGCGTGTTTTCCACAGGTGTATTATGGAAGTGATGTTGTATTCTTTCTTCTCAGTGTACCATATCAGGAGATATATGATGGTTTGTCTCATTGCTGGTGGTGATGACTGTGCACTGGTTAACCAGTTGTCCACCAAGCCAACTGGTGATTTAAGGAAGAACTTCTCCAGACCCCACATTAACTTACTTCTTCATTTATCTGTATTAGAATGGGCTGTGGATTCTTTTATTCAGTGGGTTATAGTCTGTTGCTGTTATTATTTACTTTGAAGCTCAGATTGCCTCAAATTTGGCCAGTGAGAGCCTTTCATACTGGCTTCTGTGTCCTTTTGACACATCCCCATAATTCTTTGAGCACTTTCTTTCTGGTGCACGTAAGGTCTTTTAGGGGGCCTCGTGTTATACTCTCCATAGGAACTGGCTTTTTCTCCGAGACGCCATGGTTCCTTTCAGTGGTGGATGATACTTCAGAACCAAGATCTAGCTGCTAGGAATATTTCCAGATATTTTCGAAATATTTTTCAGGCGTCATGAAAAGAGTTCCATACTAATTCTGGGTTAATGATAATGAATTCCATGAGTTTTGTTGATGTCTATAGAGATCTAAGCATTAAAAGATGTTAAATAGAATCAAACCAGTCATAACAGGCTATCAAAAATGGAGCATGGTTTTCCTGTGTCATTCTCAGGAAAGAATCTAATACAGATTCAGCATACCCAAAACAGATAAAAATAACTGATTTCCTTCTATGCTTTTTCAGTCAGAAATTTTGTTGGTGCATCCCGTGAAATGTTAATCAGTAATTAATGATAAGAAAATAAAACGCTGATCTAAAGCATTTAGTAGTACATAGTAAGGTTTAAAACTTAACTATCAGTGTAAATAATACACCTCTTCCTTGACACCAACATTTTAAAGAAAATTTTACTCTATTCCTTGTGTTACAGTGAGGATAGATTTTTGTGCAGTTTAGTATACCAGCTGTACTAAATCATACAGAATAAGTGTTTTTCAAATTTGCTTTCTTTTTAGTGGAAATTTAACGGAGCCACCATTTCAGAGCCAAAAGAAATTTGGAACAAACTTCACAAAACTGGAAAAGAAAATTATTCGAGGCAAGAAATATGATTCTGACTCTGATGATGATTAATTCTTTGTAAATCGTCTCCTGACTTCAGAATTAGATGTGTTTTCTAAATTCTGTTGATTTCAGTACATTCGTCTCCTAATGGTCACATTCTAGAGTTTTATGCAGTTGCATCACATTGAAAAACATCTGTGATATTTTCTGTGTGGAGCTCGTGTTTAAGTTGAGGAAAACTTCTGAGTTCTAAAATTATCTGAGTCGGGTCTGGATTCTCTATTTTTGAGATTGGTTTTATCACAATATGATTCTTACATTTTTATACCATTCACAATTGTGTTTTTAATCTACTGGATTGGAAATAGAAATTCAGCACACTATTCCAGGACTAATTCTTACCTAGCATTATTTACTTTATAAAGAGGTCAAGTAACATTTACTGGTGTAACAGACTGCACTTGTAAATGATTAGAAACACTCTTTACTTCTGGAATATAAGTAACTTAAAGAACTGTATTTATTCTGTATGCCGCATGGTGTTGTTGAGTCAACTGATGGCAACAGAAAGCTTTTTCAGGTTGTGAACATACTGCCTTATTTAAAGGGTCTTGATTGCTTATATTTTAAGACATGTATTAAACAAATCAAGAAGCACTTTCGAAATAGCAACATGAGGAGACGTACAGACCCCTCAGTGAAACAATCATAACTGGTAAATATTTTTTTAGAAATTAAAGTCTCTGGAAATTGTCATAAGAGCACACAGCAAACAGAAACATTTATCCAAGAAAATACTCAATCCTGGTAAGAATAGTGAGTCTCTGTGGTATTTGAACCATGAGCCTGCACCCTTCCTCCCCTCATCTCCCAGTCTTGGCCTACAGTTTATCCCTAGGAGGAGCAGACTGCTAGCATCTCTCATTCCCCCAAGGTCTGTGTTGCAGAAGCTCTGTTGCAAGCAGCAGTAGCAAAGAGGTCTGAGCCTGCCTTCCTCCACCCAGTCCCCACTTGTAGCACAGAATATCTACCCCAGCAATACTGTTTTCTAATCACTGTTGCCCTGGCGTACTCATAAACTAGAGCAATAGTGATTAGGGTGGAGGTTCCATGGAAGGAGAGGCAAGCAGAGAAGATCAGGGGCTACCACCCACTGCTTTACTTACAGACTACTAGCAAAGCCAGCTACTCTCCCCATCCCCAGTGCTGGGGGAGTAGCACAGAGGTTCTGCCCAGTGGGAGAAGCAGGCTGTAAAAACAGCTTCCATAGCATTCCCTAAAGGGACTGACTTTATTTAGAACAGAGAAAAGTTGAAGCATAAGGATGCTGCTGCAGACAAAGGAGATTTCAGGTGGGGTTGGGGGTGAAGTAAGAGGAGCCTGGGATCTCCAGGTTAGCAAAACAAGCAGAAAGGAAGGCCAGTGAGAATTTCAACAGAGAATGAAAGTGGAAGTTCAGAGTAGCCCTACAGTTGGAACAAACCTCAACAACTACAAAAACCTAAATTCAATTAGATTGAACTGTGTGGCAATTTATGTCCCAGGACATTGTCAAATAATAGAGAGGTCCACCAGCAATTAGTGGATGTTAACAGCACAGCGTGATAACAATGGAGACAGACCAACTAGAACGCTTGCAGGGACGGCAGGGAAAGAAACAGCAAGAGAGCCTTGCTAAAACTACTGTCCTTGGGGTTGAGGGGAGGTGTCAGCAACACTGCCTATGCCCAGGCGACGTACTGCAACATCAGAGGCCATACAATTCAGGGTAAGTGGACTTAGCCAAAATGGTCCAGCTAAGTCACTAACCATATAAGCAAACAAGCCCTGGAGAAGGGAGTATGAGTCTCCAGAACTGCTGTATTATGTAAAATGTCCAGTTTTGAACCAAAAAAATAAGATCTACAAATAAACAGGAAAGTGTGACTCATACATGGTGGGGAGAAAAGCAATAAAAAAAAATTTTTTTAAAAAATTGCCTTTGAGTGGGTCCAGGTATTGGAAGCAGACAAAAACCTCAAAGCATCTCAATATATATATACATACATACACACATACACATACTAAAACCATGCTGAAGGTAAAGGAAGGTATAATATTCCTTCAAAGAATATTAATGGAGATAGAAATTATTTTTAAAGAACCAAATGGAGATCTCTGGACTTAAAAAGTATAATAACTGCAATGAAAGATTCATTAGAGGGACTCAACAGTAGCTTTGCAGTAGAAAGCCAATGTGGGGATTAATCAATATAGATAATGCAGTCAGAAGAACAGGAAAAAGAAAAAAAAAAACAGCTTCAGAGAAATAGGGAACATCAACATATATGTCATGGAAGTGCCACAAAGAGGAGAAACTAGTGAGTAGAAAAGTTACTAGAAGAAACTGCCTAAAAATCTCAAGTTTGATGAAAAGCATTAATCCAAGAAGGTCAGGTTCTGAAAATAAAAGGATCCACACCCGGACATACCAGAATAAAAATGTTTAAAGACAGAAGAATCTTGAAAACAGAAAGAAAAACCACTAATCATGTACAAGGAAACCACATTAACAGTTGACTTATTAGAAACAATGAGGACCTAAGGCAGTGGAAGGACATGCCAGGTGCTAAAAGGAAAAAACTCAACCAAAGAGTTTACGTCTAACGAAACAGGCTTTCAGAAATGGAGGCAAAATGACACAGATTTTAAGAACTCATTCCCAGGAAACCCACCTTACAAGAAATGCTAAATGATGTTTTTCTATCTGAAAGGAAGTGAGACCCCACAATTATTCACACCCTTACCAAAAGTCAATGCCAATTAAAATGTAAGAAATTATAAAAGACATTGTAACAACTTATTTCCCCTTCTTTCGGCTGATATAAAAGCAATTGTATAAAACAATATACATATATATATAATTGTGGTGTTGCACCTATAACATATGGAAACGTATATTTGCATATAACACCATAAAGCAGGTGGGAGCAAATATTTCATACTTCAATAATGAAACAACAGAAAGCTAACAAGAAATTGTGAATTAAAAGGTTAATTTAAAAAATCTAAAAATATATTCAGCTACTTTAAAACAAACTTCTAGAAAGTATTATATGTTTAACATATAGTGATGCAATGTGGGTAACAAATGCTATACAGCTAAAGTAGATTCTGACAAGATGTATACTGTAAGTCCTAGGGTATCCATTAAGAAAATAATTCCCAAAATATACAGAAAAATATTATTAAAGAACATAAAATATTACACTAGAAAATATTCACTTAAACCAGAAAAAGGAGAACACAGGAACAAAGAAGATGTAGCGTATAGAAGACAAAAAGGTAAAAGGACATGTAAACCCAACCATATACATAGTACATGTGAGTGAATTATTACTCATGCCTAACAATGATTAGGCAAAAGTTGTCAGACTGGATAACAAAAACAAGACTCAACTATATTCTGTCCACAGGAGACACACTTTAAAATGAAAGGTAAAACTACAATGAAAAAGCTATACCATGCAAGCACCAGTCAGAGAACTGGAGTGGCTAAACTAATAGACTTGAAAATAAAAGCTTATTACAGATAAAGAGGGTAATTTTATGATAGAAAAGAACCTGTCAGGAAGCTATAACAGCGTAAACATCTCTGCACCTCACAACAGAACTCATGTTCTTGACAGTTCTGTATTTTGCTGCAAGAATTCTGAAGCAGAACTTGATAGAATTGAGGGGAAAATAGACTATTCAGCAATACTAGTCAGAGACATGACCCTGCCTCCCCTTTAAATAATGAATAGAAAAACTAGTTAGAAGATCCACAGGGAAATAAGACTTGAACAGCACTATAAACCAACTACTTAACACATCTATAGAACATTTACACAATAGACAATTCTCAAGATCACATGGAACATTCTCCATGATAGACCATATGTCAGACCATAAAAAAGCCTCAATAAGTTGAAAAAATATTAAAAGTCGTAAAAGGTATGTTCTCTGACCACAATGGAATGAAATAAAGACAAAACTGAGAAATTCAAAAATATGTAGAATTTAGTGAACTCTTAAATAACCAATGAGTCAAAGGGAAAGTTCACAAGATAAATTAGGAAATCCTTTGAGATATATGAAAATAAAAATGCAACATACCAAAACGTATGGGCTGCCACTAAAGCACCATTTTCAGGGAAATTAATAGCAGTAAACACCTATATTACGATAAAAAGATCTCAAGTCAATGATCTCCCACCTTAAAATACTGGTAAATGGGAAATTTATAGTAGCAAACACATTTTAAAAAGAGGGAGACTTCCAGTTTCTGGTCCAGCATGTAAGAAGCTTGGAAGTCACCATTCCATCCTAACAAGTAAAAAGCTGAACAAACTGAAAAATCAACAACTCTTCTTATGTCCATAAGAGAAGTTAGGTCACAGGGAAAACCACTGTTCCTAAAATTAGACAGACCAACAGATAATATAGAGAATTACAATTCACTGGAGCAGCAATCTCCTTGGGAACCAGTGCCAGGGTAGGGACACCTCAACTATAGTTTGATGAATTTCTGGAGGCTCAGTGTGGACAAGTCAGACTTAAAACTTCCAGGGGAACTCATTCAACAGGGGAGGGGAGACGCTGCACTTGTGAGTGTTATCTCCGGGATCTCTATCGGATTCTCAAAATGAATGTCAAAGAAAAATCCCGTCATGGTTCTGTCGGGGGGAAGGGAAAAGGAAGCATTTAGAAATATGCCAGAGCATTCTGTTCTCCTTAATAAGGTCTGGCCTTCAGACCAAAACCTAACTGCCCTGGGGAAGGGAAATACCCAACCCTAGTCCCGATTTACCATCCTGTCCCACCTAAGAGGTGAGGAGAAAAAAAGCATGAGTGAAGTTCACCGTCCAGAAGCACAGGCTCACCAAAAGTCAGAGACATAATCATAGGAATAAAATGTTTTTGCTCCTCCCAAACCTTATCACAACACTACTAAAGGCCTGTTTCCAACAGTTCCTCTTACCCAGAACATCATGCTCAGCTATCAAGAAAAAATTAAATGAGAACAGTAAAAAAACAAAAAAAAACCCCACAATTTTAAGAGACAGAGCAAGCATAAAACCCAGACTTAGATATCACAGGGTGTCAGAATTATTAACTAGGATTTTTAAAACCATGATTATTATGTTAAGGGCTCTAATGGATAAAGTAGACAGCATACAAGAACAGGTGGGCAATGTAAGCAGAGATACCTAAAGTTTAGGAAAGAACAAAATAGATACTAGAGATCAAAAACACTGTAACACAGATAAAGAATACTTCTGATGGACTTATTAGTAGACTAGTAGACATGGATGAGGAAAGAATATCTGAGCTTAATGATATTGCAATAGAAACCCACGAAACTGAAAAAGAGGGAAAAAAGGGGAGGAGGGCTAAAAAAAGTAAGCAGAAAATCCAAGAACTGTGGGACACCTATAAAAGGTGTAACATAAGCATGGTGGGAATACCAGAAGGAGAAAAGAGAAAGGAACGGAAGAAATATTTGAAACAATAATGACTGAAATTTTCCCAAAAATTGATATCAGATACCAAACCATGTATCCAGGAAATCTCAGAGAACACCAAGAAGGAAAAATGCTAGACAAAACAAAACACAAAAACCTTCACTGAGGCCTATCATTTTCAAACTACAGAAAAATCAAAGATAGAGAAAAAAATCCTGAAGGAAGCCAGAAGGAAAAAATACCTTTCACTCTTCTGTAGGTAAGTTAAGAATTACACACTTCTCCTCAGTAACCAGGTGAACAAGAAGAGAATATAGTGAAATGAAAATGTTGGGAGAAAAAAGCCCACAAAACTAAAATGCTGTACCCTGTGGCATTACCCTTCAAAAGTGAAGGAGAGATAAAGGCCTTTTTGGACAAACAGAATTGAACTATGTTGCCAGTAGACCTGCCTTGCAGTAAATGTTAAAAGTTCTTTAGAGTGAAAGAAAATAATGTAGGACGGAAAATTGGATCCAATAAGGAAAGAAGATCAGAGAAGGAATATGTAAAATAAAAACTTTTTTTTCTTAATTGTTCTAAAGATGACAATTTGTTAATAAGAGCAATACCTTATTCGTCCATGTATGCTTGTGTGTGTACACACATATGCTTGTGTATGCTTATGTGTAAGTGAAATGAATGACAGCAATGATGCAAGGGATAGAAGAGAGGAATTAGGATTATTTTGTTATTATAAGGTATTTACAGTACCTGTGAAGCAGTACAGTGTTATTTGAAATTGGATTTGGGATTAGTTGTAAACGTATATTGCAAACTCTACAGCAAACTCTTAAAAAAAAATAGTATAACTAATATGCTAGGAAAGAGAAAATGGAATCATAAAATGTTCAATTAAAGCCACAAATGACAGAAAAAATGTGGAAGACAAAAATAGGGACAAAGAACAAAAAAAATAGAAAAACAAATATTATAACTATTAACCCAACTATATCAATAGTCACTTTAAAGATTAGTGGTATACATATGCTGATTAACAGAGATTGTAAGACTGGATTTTTACAAAAGACCCAACTGTGTTGTCTACAAGAAGCCCACTTTAAATATAAAGACACATATAGATTAAATGTTAATCTTTAAAAAGATATACCATTCTAACACTAATCATAAAGAAACTGAGACTAGCTATATTAATTTCAGGCAGAGCTGACTTCAGAGCAAGGAAAGTTGTCAAAGATAGAAAGGAGACTTACCTAATCTAAGACATGACAATTTAATTTGCATGTGCATTGAAACATCAGAGTATGTGAGGCAAAAAATCAGAACTGCAAGGAGAAATAAGTGAATCCACTATTATCATTGATGACTTTAACACTCCTCTATCAGAAATGGAGAGATCCAGCAGGCAGAAAAATCAGTAAGGACATAGTTGAACTCAACAGCACCATCAATCAATTAAGTATCATTGATATCTATAAACTACCTGATTGAACAACAGCAGATTACACACTCTTCTCACATGGAACATTCACCAAGATAGAACACATTCTGGGCCATAAAATACACCTTAACAAATTTAAAAAGTAGAGATCATATAAATGTCTGCTCTCAGACTACAGTGGAATCAAAATAGAAATCAATAACAAAAAGATAGCTGGAAAATCCCCAGAGATTAAACAACACATTCTTAATAACACATGAGTCAAAGAAGTCTCAAGAGAAATGTTTAAATATTTTCACTAAATGAAAATGAAAATACAATTTATCAAAATTTATGGGATGCACTACTATATATAAAATAGATAACCAACAAGAGCCTACTGTATAGCACAGGGAACTCTACTCAATACTCTGTAATGACCTCTATGGGAAAAGAATCTAAAAAAGTGAATATATGTATAAGTATAAATGATTCACTTTGCTGTACAACAGAAACTAACACAACTTTGTAAATCAACTATACGCCAATAAAAATTAATTTTAAAAAATGTATGGGATGCAGCAAAGGCACTGCTTAAAAGGAAACTTATAGTACTGAATGCATATATTAGAAAAGAAGGTCTAAATAAATCATGCACCTTAGGAAAGTTGGACAAGAGAAAATTAAATCCAAACAAGCAGGAAAAAAAGAAATAATAATTATTAGAGCAGAAATCAATGAAACTGGAGGTAGGAAATCAATAGAGAGAAATCAACCAAACCAAAAGCTGGCTCTTAGAAAAAAACAAATTTGATAAACCTCTAGCCAGGCTAAGAAAAAAAGAGAGGACACAAACTATTTTACAGAAATGGAAGAGGAAACATCACTACAGATTGTGGACATTGAAAGGATAATAAAGAAATAATATGAACAAATCTGTCCCTGCAAATTTGATAACCTAGGTGAAATGGACCAATTCCCTGAAAGACACAATCTGCTAAAACTCACACAAGAAATAGATAAATCTCAATAGGCCTCTTTCTATTGTATTATAAAATCAACAACTACTAATCTTCCAAAACAGAAAGCACCAGACACAGATGGGTTCACAGGTGAATTTCAGCAAACATTTAAGGAAGAAGTTACACTAATTCTATACAATCTTTTTCAGAGGATGGAATCAGAGAGAATATTTCCTAACTCATACAATGAGACCAGCATTACCTTAACGCCAAAAAAAAAGACAGTACAAAAAAATGACAGACCAATATCTGTCATGAACATAGATGCAGAAATCCCCAACAAAATATTAGCAAATCAATCCAGCAGTGTATTAAAATAATCATACAGCACAACCAAGTGAGATTTATCCCAGGTATGCAAGACTGTTTCAATATGCAAAAATCAATGTAATCACAGGCTAAAGAATTAAAATCACATAATGATATCAATGGATACAGCAGAAAATGCATTTGACAAAATCCAACACCATTCATGATAAAAACTCTCAGGGAACTGAGATTAGAGGGGAATTTCCTCAATTTGATAAAAAATATCTACAAAAACCTACAGCTAATATCATACCTAATGGGAAGAAGTTTGAAGTTTTCCCATTAAGATCAAGAACAAGGCGAAGATGTCTGCCCCTCCCACCTTTGCTTTTCAACATCATATTGGAAGTCCTAGCAAATGCAGAAAGAAAAGAAAATATACACAGATTGAGAAGGAAGAAGTAAACTTGTGTTTATCTGTAGATGACATAATTGTGTAAAAAATCTGGAAGAATTGACAAAAACAAGCAAATGAACAAAATAAAAAACCCTCCTGGAACTAATAAAAGTTTATAGCAAAGTGCAGGATACAAGGTTAATACACAAAAGTCTATTGCCTTCCTATATACCAGCAATGAACAAGTAAAATTTGCAATTAAAGACATATAACCATTTACATTAGTGCTCAATGAAATAGGCAAATCTAATAAGGTATGTACAAGACTTGAGGAGAACTATAAAACGGATGAAAGATATCAAAGAAGAACTAAATAAATGGAGAGATATTCCATGTTCAGGATAGGGAGACTCAATACTGTTAAGATATTAGTTGATATATAGATTTATAGGTTCAACTTGATTCACGGATTCATGAATTTAATTCATAAATTCAACACAATCCAAATCAAAATCCCAAAAACTTATTTTGTGGATATTGACAAACTAATTCTCAAGTTTATATAAAGAGGAAAAAGGCTCAGAATAGCCAACACAATAATGAAGGAGAACAAAGTTGGAAGACTGATACTACGCAACTTCAAGACTTATGATAAAGCTACAGTAATCAAAACAGTGTGGTGTTGGTGGAAGAATAGACAAATCAATGGAATAGAGAGCCCAGATATAAACCCATATATGTATATGTATGTATGTGTGTGTGTGTGTGTGTGTGTGTGTGTGTGTGTATAGTTAACTGATCTTTGACAAAAAAAGCAGAGACAATATAATGGAGCAAAGATAGTCTTTTCAACAAATGGTGCTAGAACAACTAGACATTCACATGCCACCCCCCAAAAAAACCCAAATCCAGACACAGACATTATACCTTTCACAAAGATTACCTCCAAATGGATTTGAGAACTAAATGTAAAACACAAAACTCAAACTCCTAGAAGATAATATAGGAGGAAACCTAGATGACCTTGGGTATGGTGATGATGCAACACCAAAAGCACAATCCATAAGTGAAAGAATTGATAAGCTGGCCTTCATTAAAATTAAAAATGTTTGCTCTGTGAAAACAAATGACTCTTAAAACTCAATAATAAGAAAACCAAAAACCTGAGACTTCCTGGGGCGCAGTGGTTAAGAATCCGCCTGCCAATTCAGGGGACATGGGTTCAATCCCTGGTCCAGGAAGATCCCACATACTGCAGAGCAACTAAGCCCGTGTGCCACAACTGCTGAGCCTGCGCTCTAGAGCCCACGAGCTGCAACTACTGAACCCCCGTGCCACAACTACAGAAGCCCGTGTGCCTAGAGCCTGTGCTCCACAACAAGAGGAGCCACCACAATAAGAAGCCCACACACCACAATGAAGAGTAGCCCCCACTTGCAGCAACTAGAGAAAGCCTGCATGCAGCAATGAAGACCCAATGCAGCCAAAAATAAATAAATAAAAATAAATAAATTTATTAAAAAAAAAAAGTGCTCGCTTCGGCAGCACATATACGAAAATTGGAACGATACAGAGAAGATTAGCATGGCCCCTGCGCAAGGATGACACGCAAATTCGTGAAGCATTCCATGTTTTAAAAAAAAGAAAAGAAAAAAAGAAAACAAACAACCCAATTAAAAGATGGGTCAAACACCTGAACAGACACCTTACCCAAGAAGACATACAGATGGTAAATAAGCACACAAAAATATGTTCCACATCACGTGGCATGAAGGAAACACAAATTAAAGCGATGAGATACCATTACACACCTATTAGAATGGCCAAAATCCAAAACACAGCACCAAATGCTGGCAAAGATGTAGAGCAAGCGGAACACTCTTTCATTGCTGGTAATAATACAAAAGGGTGCAGCCAGTTTGGAAGACAGTTGGGCAGTTTCTTACTAAACTAAACATACTCTTACCATATGATCCAGAAATTGCACTCCTGGTATCTACCCAAATGAGTTGAAAACTTATTTCCACACAAAAACCTGCACATGAATGGCTATAACACCTTTATTCATAATTGCTAAACTTGGAAGCAACCAAGATGTCTTCAGTAGGTGAATGGATAAATAAACTGTGGTATATTCAGACAATGGAATAGTATTTAGTGCTAAAATTAAATGAGCTATTAAGCCATGAAAAGACATGGAGGAAACTTAAATGCATGTTAGACAAAGTGAAAGAAACCAATCTGAAAAGGTTATATACTGTATGGTTTCAACTTTATATGACATTCTGGAAAAGGCAATATGGAGGCAATAAAAAGATGAGTGGTTGCCAGGGATTAAAGGGGAGGGAGGTATGAAAAGGTGAACCACAGAGGATTTTTAGGGCAGTGAAACTAGAGATCTTCCTAGACTTAACAACAGGGTTACATCCTGATATTTTCAGTTCATGGTGGGTTTAAGTCGCAAATGCATTTAATGAACCTAACCTATCTAACACCATAGCTTAGCCTAGCCGAACTTAAATATGCTCAGGACACACATTAGTCTGCAGTTGGGCAAAATCATCCAACACAAAGCCTATTGTATAATAAAGTGTTGAGGGCTTCCCTGGTGGCGCAGTGGTTGAGAGTCCGCCTGCCGATGCAGGGGACATGGGTTCGTGCCCTGGTCTGGGAAGATCCCACATGTCGCGGAGCGGCTAGGCCTGTGAGCCATGGCCGCTGAGCCTGCGCGTCCGGAGCCTGTGCTCCGCAACGGGAGAAGCCACAACAGTGAGAGGCCCGCGTACCGCAAAAAATAAATAAATAAATAAAGTGCTGACTCTTTCATATAATTTATTGAATACTGTACTGGAAGTGAAAAAAAGTGAATGATTGTATGGGTACAGATGGTTATAAGTGTATCAGTTGTTTACCCTAGTAATCATGTGCTGACTGGAGCTGTGGCTCACTCCTGCTGCCCAGCAACACCAGAGAGTACTGGCCAACGTACCACTAGCCCAGGAAAAGATCAAAATTCAAAGCTCGGTTCCTACTGAATGCTTGTTTGCTTTCGCACCATTATAAAGTCAAAAAATCATTAAGTTGAACCATCATAAGCCAGGGACGTCAGTGTTCTGTATGATACTGTAATAGTGGTACATGTCATTATACCTGTATACATTATACATTTGTCCACATCCATAGAAAGAGCAACAGTAACAATGAACCCTAATGTAAACGATGGACTTTGGGTGATAATGATGTGTCAAGGCAGGTAGGTGATCAATTGTAACAAATATGCCACTCTGGTTGGGAATGTTGATAATGGGAGAGGCTATGCATGAGTAGGAGCATGGAATATATGAGAAATCTCTGCACTTTACACTCAATTTTCCTGTGAACCTAAAACTGCTCTTAAAAACGTATATTTTTTTAAAAAGGGAAAATCTCACATTAATAAGCTAACTTTACATCTTAAGGAAGTCAGAAAGAAAGACAAGCTAAACCCAAATCTAGCTGAAGGAACTAATGAAGATTAAAGCAGAGACAAATAAAATAGAAATTTTTTTAAAATAGAATTGATGATACCAAAAATGGTTCTTTGAGACTATTAACCAATTTGGCAAACTGTTAGCTAGATTGAGAAAGAGAGAAAAGATGAAAATAACTAATATCAGAAATGAAAGTGGGGATATTACTACTGACCTTACAGAATTAGAAAGGATTGTAAGATATTATGAACAATTATACGCCAACAAATTAGATAACCTGGAAGAAATAGACAAATTCCTAGAAAATGCACAACTTACCAAACCACCTCAATAAGATATAGAAAATCTGAACATACCTTTATTGAGTAAAGAGGTTGAATTAGTAATAAAAAGCCTTCCAGGAAAGAAAATCCAAGACCATATGGCTTTGCTGGTGAATTCTATCAAACGTTTAAAGAAGTAACACTAGTCCTTCACAAACTCTTCCAAAAAAAGAAGAGGAGGAAACAATTTCTAATGTATTCTATTAGAGGTCACATTACCCTAATACCAAAGCCAGACAAAGGTACCTAAAGTACAAAAAAAAACTGCAGACCAATATCACTTATAGTTGCAAAATCCTCAATAAAATACTAGCACATGGAATTGAACCACATATCAAAAGGATTATACACCATGACCAAGTGGGATTTATTCCAGGATGCAAGGATGGTTCAACATAAGAAAATCAATATAATACACCACAGTAATAGAACAAAGGAAAAAACTCACATGATCATCTTGATGCTGAAAAAGCTTTTGAAAATATCTAACATCCTTGCAGGATAATAACACTCAGAAAACTAGGAATAGAAGGGAACTTCCTCATTATGATTCATGTAAAACCTCAAAGCTAACTTCGTATTCAACGGTAAAATTTTCTCCCCTAATAGCAGGAACAAGACAAGGAAGTCCACTTTCTCATCACTGCTATTCAACATTGTACTGGATGTTCTTGCCAGAGCAATTTGGCAAGAAAAAGGAAAGGCATCCAAACTGGAAAGGAAGAATCAATCTACCTCTCTTTACAGATGATATGCTCCTATAAATGCAATATCCCAAAGAATACACAAATAGACAGAAAAAACCTACTACTAGAATAAATGAATTCAACCAAGTTGCAGTTTACAAAACAAACACACAAACTCAGTTGTGTGTTGACAATATACGAGCAAGGAACAATCAGTAAAGCAATTAAGAAAATAACGCCATTTACAATAGCATCCAAAGAATAAAATACCAGGAATAAATTTATCCAAGGAAATGAAATACTTGTACACTGAAAACTATGCAACGTCACTGAAGTAAATTGATATTTATTTTAAAAATTGAAATACTTCTCAAGTTCATGAATTATAATATACAATATTGTTAAGATGGCAATACTATCAAAAGCAATCTAGAGATTCAATATAATCCCTATAAAAATTCCAATGAACTTTTTTGCAAAAATGGAAAAAACCAATTCAAATTCACATGAAATTACAACTCAACAACAAAAGGCAAACAACCAATTTATAAATGGGCAAAGGACTTGAATAGATATTTCCTCAAAGAAGATACACAAATAGCCAACAAGCACACTAAATATGTTCACCATCATTAGCCATTAGGGAAATGTAAATCAAAATCACAATGAGATACCACTCCATACCCACTAGAATGATTATAATTAAAATTAAAAGAGAACAAGTGCTAGGATGTGTGTGGATTGAAACCCTTGTAAATCACTGGTGAAATGTAAAATGGTGTAGCTGCCATGGAAAACCGTTTGTTGGTTCCTCAAAGCATTAAACATAGAAATGCCATATGACCCAGCAATTGAACTCTTAAGTATATTCCCCAAATAATTAAAAACAGCTATGCAAACAAATGTAAATGCATGTTCATAGCAGTATTATTCATAACAGCCAAAAGGTGGAAACAACCCAAATGTCCGTCACTGGATGAATGGATAAACAAGTTGTGATACATGCATACAATGCAATATTACTCAGACACAAAAAAAGAATGAAGTACTAACACATGAAACAACATGGATGAACCTCAAAAGCATTATTCTAAGTGAAAGAAGACAAACACAAAGCTACATATTTTATGATTCCATTTATATGAAGTATCCAGGATAGGTAAATCCATAGAGCAGATTGGTAGTTGTGAGATGGTCGAAAAAGAGACCCTTATCTACCATTTGTTTTTCCTTTTTTTTTCTTGTATCTTTTGAACCTCTGTGTTGCATCCTTTTTGACAATTTTTTTTTTTTTACTTTTTAAAAATTGAATCGTTACTGAACAAAAAATATATATAATGAAAAGGAACTATACTGGAAAACCCACTGTGATTGGGACAGAAGCTGAATATTAGGGGATTTTAGGAATGAAATGAGACAGAAGGGGAAAAGTAAGGGATATGAATAATTTTAGAAAAACTTAGAAGGGACAGGAAAGCCACTCTTCAGGTTGTCAGTAGCAGGCTGGACTGTTTTCGCTGATGAGAATCTGAGGTACCCTGCAGAAGTCAGGACAGCCTCTAACATGGACTCTGTCTTCCCCACCACTTAGCTACATAGCTTGAACATTTTCCCATATCAGTACATACAGAGCTACCTCTCTCTTTAATGAATGCAAAGTATTCTATTGTACAGATGTTTCATATGAAAATGTTTCCTAATCAGGCACATGTGAAAGAGAAAACCCTCTGGACTCCCCTCTCTCTTTTTTTAAAAAATATTTATTTATATATTTGGTTGCACCAGGTCTTAGTTGCAGCAGGCGCACTCCTTAGTTGCGGCTTGTGGGCTCCTTAGTTGTGGCATGTGAACTCTTAGTTGCAGCATGCATGTGGGATCTAGTTCCCTGACCAGGGATTGAACCCGGGCCCCCTGCATTGGGAACACAGAGTCTTAACCACTGCGCCACCAGGGAAGTCCTGTGGACTCCCCTTTCTTTTTAACACACCCCCAAATCTTTATTTTATGAAGGACTTGCCCTGTGTCATCAGTCCACAAGAAATAAAATGTGGACTGCTCTGGGCCAGCAACCTCAGCAATGTTCTTTTTTTTCTCTTTCATAAAAGAAGAGGAAACCAAATCTCTAAATGAGATCTCCAAGTAAAAACAAACAATATTGAGCAAAGTACCAGGTTTTCTGAGCTCATAAAATGTAAAGCACAGATTACACATTATGAAATAGCCTTGAGAGCTATCTTAACTTTTTAATTGTCTGATAAAAAACATGACTGAATATACCATTCCCACTGAGAAGTCAGAGGCTGGGAATGAAAATTCCCACTGACTGCACTCAGGACTTCAGCAGGAAGTCTGCCCATGAGCCTCTGGGAGGCTCACCTGAAGATCTTTCCACTGGGCCTGCAGGCACCCCCCAATGCCCTGAGTGCTAAACCCACACTTCCCCCCACCCCCAAGTCTGCAGGTGACTCTTTGTGTGTGTTTCTGAGGGCAATGGCCAGAGTGTTCTGAGAAAAATCATACCAGGGTCTGTTGGCAAGAGAGAAACCACAAACTTGAGTGGTAGTGCCACTTTCTGGCAAACAAAGAGGTTTCCAAAGGTCAACGTGATGAGTTGTAAGAACCAGAGAAGGCATGAAAGCTTAAAAATTCCACCACAAGAGGGAATAAGGAGTGTGGAGCAGATGTACCCATAAAAGGTCAGAGAAAATCTAGATATAACAGGACCAATGAACCCACCCAAAGGCAACTGGTACAGATTTGAGGGGTTCCACTACTTCAGTGCAAGAGCCACAATGCAAACCTCCAAGGAACATGAGAAATATCATCACCAAAAGAAAACAATCCTCCAAAAACTGAACTCAATGACATGGAATTTTGAGATCTAGCTGATAAAGAGTTTGAAATAGCAGTTTTGAGGAAACTCAAGTGAACTACAAAAAAACGCAGAAAGACAACTCAATGAAATGAGGAAAACACATGAAAAAATGAGAAATTTAACAAAGAGATAGAAATCATAAAAAAGGACCAAACAAATTCTGGAGCTGAAGAATTCAATGAATAAAATGAGAAATGCAATATAAAATATCTACAGCAAAGTAGACCAAATGGAAGGTAGAATAAGTGAGCTAGAGGATAGGAATTTTGAAATAATGCAGTTAGGGGAGAACAAAGAAAAAAGAATGAAGAAGAATGAAGAAAGCCTACATGATCCATGGGAATCCATCAAATGTACAAATATTAAAATAATTAGTATTTCAGAAGGAGAAGAGAGGGAGAAAGTGGTAAAAAGTTTAAAGTAATAGCTGAAAAATTCTCAAACTTTGGAAAGACTTGGGCATCCAATTCATGAAGCTAATAGATCACCCTATTTTTTCAATGAAAAAAAAAGTACTTCTGTAAGATACACTATAATGAAAATGTCAAATATCAAAGAGAATCTTAAAAGCAGCCAGAAGGAAAAAAAGATTATAACCTACAAGGAACCCCCCATTAGGCTATCAGTGTATTTCTCAAAAGAAACCCTACAGACCAGGAGAGAGTGAAAATGGCATATTCAAAATGTTGGAAGAAAAAATTTCCAACCAAGATAATTTATCCAAAGTTACACTTCATACATGAAGGAAAACATAAAGGCTTTTCTAGATAAACAAAAACTGAGGGAGTTATCACCACTAGACCTGCCTTGCAAGAAATGCCGAAAGGAATTATTCAAGCTGAAATGAAAAGATGCTAATTAGTGACATGAAAACATATGAAAGTATACAGAACACTGGTGGATATACAGTCATATTTAGAAAGCTCTAATTCTGTAATAAGGTGGTATGTTAACCAGTTACCTATAGTACAAAGATTATATGAAAAGATTATTTTAAAATATATAGTTATATATTTTTGTAACTGTATCTACTATAATTTGTTAATGAACATAAAATATAGAAAGAGGTAAATTGTGATGTCAAAAATGTAAAGGGAGGGAGTAAAATTTTGGAACTCCTGTGTGTGATTGAAGTTAAGTTGCTATCAGCTTAAAATGAACTGCTTTATTTATGTTTTACGTAAACCTCATGGTAACCACAAAGCAAAAACCTATAGGAGATTCACAAAAGATAAAGAAAGGGGAAACAGAGCATATCACCATGGAATGACCAGTTGACAAAAGTAGGCAGAAACAAGAAAAAAAAATACATTGGAACTACAAAACTGTGAGAAGTTATTAAGATGGCATTAGTAAGTCCTTACCTATCAATAATTACTCTAAGTGTAAGTGGATTGAATTCACCCATCAGAAAGGTACAGAGTGGCTGGATGGATTTAAAAAAATATATGACCCAACTATAAGCTGCCTATAAGAGACTCACTTCAGGGTTAAGGACACACATAGGATCAAAATGAAGAGGCAGTAAAAAGTATTCCATGCAAGTAGAAACCAAAAGAAAGCAGGGGTAGCTATCTACCCCTCTATCACACAAAATAGACTTTAAGCCAAAAGAGGTAATAAGAGATAAAGAAGATGATCATATATGATAAAAGGGTCAATTCATCAAGAAGATCATAAATATATATGCACCCAACATTGGAGCATCTAAATATATTAATCAAATACTGACAGATCAGACAGGAAAAACAGACAATACAATAATAGCAGCAGTCTTCAATACCCCACTCTCAGCAATGGAAAGATAATCCAGACAGAAAGAAAACATTGGACTGGACTCATATATTAGATGAAATGGACCTACAAAACATTTATAGAACATTCCATCCAACAGTAGCAGAATACATATTCTACTAAAGAGCACAAGAAATATTCTCCAGGATAGATCATATGATAGGTTACAAAACAAATACTAGCAACCTTAAGAAGATTAAAATTATACCATCTTTTCAAACCACAATGGATGAAACTAGAAATAAAAAACAAGAGGACAACTGGAATGTTTATAAGCATGTGGAAACAACACATTCCTGAACAAGAAATGGGTCATAAAGAAAAAAAAATCTCAAAACAAATGAAAATGACAACACAACACATCAAAATCTATGGGATGTTACAAAAGCAGTTCTGAGAGAGAATTTTATAGTAATAAATGCATATATTAAGAAGATAGGAAGCTCTCAAATAAACAACCTAACTTCACACTTCAAGGAACTAGAAAAAGAACAAGGAAGCCCAAAGTTAGCAGAAGGAAGGAAATAAAGATCAGAGTGAAAAATAATGAAATAGAGAACAGAAAAGATTAACAAAACTAAGAACTCAGTTTTTGATAAGAAAAATGAAACTGACAAACTTTTAACTAGACTAAGAGACTATTATGAATACTTACATGCCAACAAATTGGGTACCTAGAAGAAACAGATAAATTTCTAGATACATAGAGCCAAGACAATCAGGAAATAGAAAATCTGAACAGACCAATAATGCAAGTAAGGCAATTGAATCAGTAATCAAGAGCCGTCCAACACAGACAAATATAGGACCAAATAGCTCTACCGGTGAATTCTACCAAACATATAAAGGAGAATTAATGCCAGTCCTACTCAAACTTTCAAAAAATAAAATCAAAGAAGAATCACTTCCAAACTCATTTTATGAAGCTACCATTACCCTGGTACCAAAGCCAGATAAGGACACTACAAGAAAAAACTACAAACCAATATCCCTTATAAATATACATGCAAAAATTCTCAACAAAATATTAAGAAATCTAATTCAACAACACATTAAAAGGGTGATACACCATGACCAAGTGGGATTTATCCCTGGGATGCAAGGATGGTTCAACATATGTAAATCAATAAATGTGATACACCACATTAATAAAATGAAAGATAAAAATCATGATCATCTCAATTGATGCAGAAAAAGCATTCAACAAAATACATTTTTTTCAAGATAAAATCTCCACAAGTTATTTATAGAGGGTATGTACCTCAACATAATAAAGGCCATATATGACAAGCCAACAGCCAACATCATGATCAGTGGTGGAAGATTGAAAGTTTTTCCTGTGAGATCAGGAACAAGACAAAGATGCCCACACTCACCACTTTTATTCAACATAGAACTAGAAGTCCCAGCTAAAGCAATTATGCAAGAAATAAAAAGGCATTCATTGAAAAAGGAAGTGCCGAGATTGGTTCAAGATGGCGGAGTAGGACGTGCTCTCATTCCCTCCTGTGAGAGCACCGGAATCACAACTAACTGCTGAACAATCATCAACAGGAAGACACTGGAACTCACTAAAAAAGATACCCCACATCCAAAGACAAAGGAGAAGTCACAATGAGACGGTAAGAGGGGCACAATCACAATCAAATCAAATCCCATAACTGCTGGGTGGGTGACTCACAAACTGGAGAACACTTATGCCACAGAAGTCCACCCACTGGAGTGAAGGTTCCGAGCCCCACATCAGACTTCCCAACCTGGGGATCCGGCAACGGGAAGAGGAATTCCTAGAGAATCAGACTTTGAAGATTAGTGAGATTTGATTGCAGGACTTCAACAGGACTAGGAGAAACAGAGACTCCACTCTTGGAGGGCACACACAAAGTAGTGTGTGCATCGGGACCCAGGGGAAGGAGCAGTGACCCCAGGGGAGACTGAGCCAGACCTGCCTGCTAGTGTTGGAGGGTCTCCTGCAGAGGCGGAAAGTGGCTGTGTTCCACAGTGAGGACAAGGACACTGGCAGCAAAAGTTCTGGGAAGTACTCCTTGGCGTGAGCCCTCCCAGTGTCTGCCATTAGCCCCACCAAACAGGCTGGGTAGGCTCCAGTGTTGGGTCACTTCAGGCCAAACAACAAACAGGGAGGGAACTCAGCCCTGCCCATCAGCAGACAAGCGGATTAAAGTTTTACTGAGCTCTGCCCACAAGAACAACAGCCAGCTCTACCCACCACCAGTCCCTGCCATCAGGAAACTTGCACAAACCTCTTAGATAGCCTCATCCACCAGAGGGCAGACAGGAGAAGCAAGAAGAACTACAATCCTGCAGGCTGTGAAACAAAAACCACATTCACAGAAAGACAGACAAAATGAAAAGGCAGAGGGCTATGTACCAGATGAAGGAACAAGATAAAACCCCCAAAAAACAACTAAATGAAGTGGAGATAGGCAACCTTCCAGAAAAAGAATTCAGCATAATGACAGTGAAGATGATTCAGGACCTTGGAAAAAGAATGGAGGCAAAGAGCGAGAAGAAGCAAGAAATGTTTAACAAAAACCTAGAAGAATTAAAGAACAGACAAACATAGATGAACAATACAATAAATAAAATGAAAACTACACTAGAGGGAATCAATAGCAGAATAACTGAGGCAGAAGAACGGATAAGTGACCTGGAAGACAGAATGGTGGAATTCACTGCTGTGGAACAGAATAAAGAAAAGACAATGAAAAGAAACGGAGACAGCCTAAGAGACCTCTGAGACAACATTAAACGCAACAACACTTGCATTATAGGGGTCCCAGAAGGAGAAGAGAGAGAGAAAAGATCCGAGAAAATATTTGAAGAGATTATAGTCAAAAACTTGCCTAACATGGGAAAGGAAATAGCCACCCAAGTCCAGGAAGCACAGAGAGTCCCATACAGGATAAACCCAAGGAGAAACACGCGGAGACACACAGTAATCAAATTGGCAAAAATTAAAGACAAAGAAAAATTATTGAAAGCAGCAGGGAAAAACAACAAATAACATACAAGGGAACTTCCATAAGGTTAACAGCTGATTTCTCAGCAGAAACTCTACAAGCCAGAAGGGAGAGGCATGACATATTTAAAGGGATGAAAGGGAAGAACCTGTTACAACCAAGATTACTCTACTCGGCAAGGGTCTCACTCAGACTTGATGGAGAAATCAAAAGCTTTACAGACAAGCAAAAGCTGAGAGAATTCAGCACCACCAAACCAGCTCTACAACAAATGCTAAAGGAACTTCTCTAAGTGGGAAACACAAGAGAAGAAAAGGACCTACAAAAACAAACCCCAGGGCTTCCCTGGTGGTGCAGTGGTTGAGAGTCCACCTGCTGATCCAGGGGACATGGGTTCATGCCCTGGTCCAGGAAGATCCCACATGCAGTGGAGCGGCTGGGCCCGTGAGCCATGGCTGCTGAGCCTGCGCATCTGGAGCCTGTGCTCCGCAACGGGAGAGGCCACAACAGTGAGAGGCCCGCATACCGCAAAAAAATAAAACAAAAACCCCCCAAAACAATTAAGAAAATGGTAATAGGAATATACATATTGATAATTACCTTAAATGTGAATGGATTAAATGCTCCAACCAAAAGACACAGGCTTGCTGAATGGATACAAAAACAAGACCCATATATATGCTGCCTACAAGAGATCAACCTCAGACCTAGGGACACATACAGACTGAAAGTGAGGGGAAGGAAAAAGATATTCCATGCAAATGGAAATCAAAAGAAAGCTGGAGTAGCAATATGCATATCAGATAAAAGGGACTTTAAAATAAAGGATGCTACAAGAGACAAGGAAGGACATTACATAATGATCAAGGGATCAATCCAAGAAGAAGATATAACAATTATAAATATATATGCATCCAACAAAGGAGCACCTCAATACATAAGGCAATGGTTAAAAGCTATAAAAGAGGAAATCAACAGTAACACAATAATAGTGGGGGACTTTTAACACCTCACACCAATCGACAGATCATCCAAACATAAAATTAAAAAGGAAACACAAGCTTTAAATGTCACAATAGACAAGAGAGATTTAACTGACATTTATAGGACATTCCATCCAAAAACAGCATATTACACTTTCTTCTCAAGTGCACATGGAACATTCTCCAGGACAGATCACACCTTGGGTCACAAATCAAGACTCAGTAAATTTAAGAAGATTGAAATCATATCAAGCATCTTTTCTGACCACAACATTATGAGATTAGAAAACAATTACAGGGAAAAAAACGTGAAAAACAAAAACACATGGAGGCTAAACAATACATTACTAAATAACCAAGAGATCACTGAAGAAATCAAAGAGGAAATCAAAAAATACCTAGACTTTGTTATAAAGCAGAAACTAACACACCATTGTAAAGCAATTATACTCCAATAAAGATGTTAAAAAAAATACCTAGAAACAAATGACAATGAAAATACAACGATCGAAAACCTATGGGATGCAGCAAAAGCAATTCTAAGAGGGAAGTTTATAGCAATACAAGCCTACATCAAGAAACAGGAAAAATCTCAAATAAACAAGCTAACCTTACACCTAAAGCAACTAGAGAAAGAAGAACAAACAAAACCCAAAGTTAGCAGAAGGAAAGAAATGATCAAGATCAGAGCAGAAATAAATGAAATAGAAACTAAGAAAACAATAGCAAAGATCAATAAAACTAAAAGTTGGTTCTCTGAGAAAATAAACAAAATTGATAAAACATTAGCCAGACTCATCAAGAAAAAGAGGGAGAGGACTCAAATCAATAAAATTAGAAATGAAAAAGGAGAAGTTACAACAGACACTGCAGAAATACAAAGCATCCTAAGAGACTACTACAAGCAACTGTATGCCAATAAAATGAACAATCTGGAAGAAATGGACAAATTCTTAGAAAGGTATAGCCTTTTAAGACTGAACCAGGAAGCAATAGAAAATATATACAGACCAATCACAAGTAATGAAATTGAAACTGTGATTAAAAATCTCCCAACAGGTCTTCCCTGGTGGCACCGTGGTTAAGAATCCTCCTGCCAATGCAGGGGACACGGATTCTAGCCCTGGTCCGGGAAGATCCCACATGCTGCGGAACAGCTAAGCCCGTGCACCGCAACTACTGAGCCTGCGCTCTAGAGCCTGTGAGCCACAAATGCTGAAGCCTGCAAGCCACAACTACTGAAGCCTACAAGCCACAACTACTGAAGCCTACGTGCCTAGAGCCCATGCTCCACAACAAGAGAAGCCACTGCAGTGAGAAGCACGCACACTGCAACGAAGAGTAGCCCCAGCTCACCGCAACTAGAGAAAGCCCACACACAACAACAAAGACCCAACACAGCCAAAAATAAATAAATAAATAAAATACATAAATTTAAAAAAATCTTCCAACAAACAAAAGTCCAGGACCAGATGGCTTCACAGGTGAATTCTATCAAACATTTAGAGAAGAGCTAACACACATCCTTCTCAAACTCTTCCAAAAAATTGCAGAGGAAGGAACACTCCCAAACTCATTCCATGAGGCCACCATCACCGATACTAAAACCAGACAAAGATATTACAAAAAAAAAATTACAGACCAATACCACTGATGAATATAGATGCAAATATCCTGAACAAAATACTAGCAAACAGAATCCAAAAACACATTAAAAGGATCATACACCATGATCAAGTGGGATTTATTCCAAGGATGCAAGGATTCTTCAATATACACAAATCAATCGATGTGATACACCATATTAACAAATTGAAGAATAAAAACCATATGATCATCTCAATAGATGCAGAAAAAGCTTCTGACAAAATTCAACACCGACTTATGATAAAAACTCCCCAGAAAGTGGGCATACAGGGAACCTACCTCAACATAATAAAGGCCATATATGACAACCCACAGCAAACATCATTCTCAATGGTGAAAAACTGAAAGCATTTGCTCTAAGATCAGGAACAAGACGAGGATGTCCACTCTCACCACTGTTATTCAACATAGTTTTGGAAGTCCTAGCCATGGCAATCAGAGAAGAAAAAGAAATAAAAGGAATACATATTGGAAAAGAAGAAGTAAAACTGTCACTGTTTGCAGATGACATGATATTATACATAAAGAATCCTAAAGATGCTACTAGAGCTAATCAATGAATTTGGTAAAGTTGCAGGATACAAAATTAATGCACAGAAATCTCTTGCATTCCTATACACCAATGATGAAAAATCTGGAAGATAAATTAAGGAAACACTCCCATTTACCACTGCAACAAAAAGAATAAAATACCTAGAAGTAAACCTACCTTGTGAGACAAAAGACCTGTTTGCAGAAAATGAAAAGACATTGATGAAAGAAATCAAAGATGTTACAAACAGATGGAGAGATATACCATGTTCTTGGTTTGGAAGAATCAATACTGTGAAAATGACTATACTACCCAAAGTAATCTACAGATTCAATGCAATCCCTATCAAATTACCAATGGCATTTTTCACAGAACTAGACCAAAAAATTTTTAAATTTGTATGGAGACACAAAAGACCCTGAAGAGCCAAAGCAGTTTTGAGAAAGAAAAATGGAGCTGGAGAAATCAGACTCCCTGACTTCAGACTATACTACAAAGCTACAGTAATCAAGATGATATGGTACTGGCACAAAAACAGAAATAAAGATCAATGGAACAGGATAGAAAGCCCAGAGGTAACCTCACGCACCTATGGTCAACTAATCCATGACAAAGGAGGCAAGGATATACAATGGAGAGAAGACAGTCTCTTCAATAAGTGGTGCTGGGAAAACTGGACAGCTACATGTAAAAGAATGAAATTAGAACACTCCATAACACCATACATAAAAATAAACTCAAAATGGATTAGAGACTTAAATGTAAGGCCAGACACTATAAAACTCTTAGAGGAAAACATAGGAAGAACACTCTGACATAAATCACAGCAAGATCTTCTTTGATCCACCTCCCAGAGGAATGGAAATAAAAACAAAAGGGACCTAATGAAACTTAAAAGCTTTTGCAAAGCAAAGAAAACTACAAACAAGACAAAAAGACAACCCTCAGAATGGGAGAAAATATTTGCAAATGAATCAAGGGACAAAGGATTAATCTCCAAAATATATAAACAGCTCATGCAGCTCAATATTAAAAAAACAAACAACCTAATCCAAAAATGGGCAGAAGACTTAAACAGACATTTCTCCAAAGAGGACATACAGATGGCCAAGAAGCACATGGAAAGCTGCTCAATATCACTAATTATTAGAGAAATGCAAATCAAAACTACAACGAGGTATCACCTCACACCAGTTAGAATGGGCATCATCAGAAAATCTACAAAGAACAAATGCTGTAGAGGGTGTGGAGAAAAGGGAACACCCTTGCACTGTTGGTGGGAATGTAAATTGATACAGCCACTATGGAGAACAGTATGGAGGTTTCTTAAAAAACTAAAAATAGAATTACCATATGATCCAGCAATCCCCCTACTGGGCATATACCCAGAGAAAACCATAATTCAAAAAGACACATGCACCCCAGTGTTCATTGCAGCACTATTTACAATAGCCAGGTCATGGAAGCAACCTAAATGCCTATCAAGAGACGAATGGATATAGAAGATGTGGTACATATATACAACGGAATATTACTCAGCCATAAAAAGGAACGAAATTGGGTCATTTATAGAGATGTGGATGAATCTAGAGACTGTCATACAGAGTGAAGTAAGTCAGAAGGAGGAAAAGAAATATCGTATATTAATGCATATAGGCGGAACCTAGAAAAATTGTACAGATGAACCGGTTTGCAGGGCAGAAATTGAGACACAGATGTAGAGAACAACCATATGGACACCAAGGAAGGAAAGCGGGGGCAGGGGGCTGGTGGTGATAGTGGGATGAATTGTGATATTGGGATTGACATATATACTCTAACATGTATAAAATGGATAACTAATAAGAACCTGTTATATAAAAAAATAAAATAAAATTCAAATATTCCTAAAAAAAAGAAAAAGGAAGAAGAAAAATTGTCAATATTTATAGATGATATGTATTACCTCTTATAAAGAAAATTCTGGGACTTCCCTGGCAGTTCAGTGGTTAACAATTCATGCTTCCACTGCAGGGGGCACTGGTTCGATCCCTGGTTGGGGAATGAAGATCCCGTATCCTGCAGTGTCGCCGAAAAAAAAAAATCCCGAAGAGTCAACCAAAAAACTGTTGGAACTATATGAAATCAGTAACATTGCAGGATACAAAACAAAGAAAAAAAAAACCCCAACATACAGAGATCAGTTATGTTTCCTTTGATAAAGGAAATCAAAGATTATTCAAAGAATGGAAAGATATTCCATGCTCTTGGATTGGAAGAATTAATATAGTTAAAATGGCATACTACCCAAAGCAATCTACAGATTTTTTTTAACATCTTTATTGGGTATAATTGCTTTACAATGGTGTGTCAGTTTCTGCTTTATAACAAAGTGAATCAGCTACACATAGCAATCTACAGATTTAATGTGATCCTTATCAAGTTACCCATGACATTTTTCACAGAACTAGATCAAATAATCCTAGCATTTATATAAAACCACAAAAGACCCAGAATTGCCAAAGCAATCCTGAGGAAAAAAGGATAAAGTCTGGAGGCATAACCCTTCCAGACTTCAGAGTAATCAAGGCAGCACGGCATTGGCACAAGAGCAGACATACAGATCAATGGAACAGAATAGAGAGCCCAGAAATAAACCCAAACACCTATGGTCAATTAATCTTCGACAAAGGAGGCAAGAATATACAATGGAGAAAAGACAGTCTCTTCAGCAAGTGGTGTTGGGAAAGCTGGACAGTCACATGTAAATCAATGAAGTTAGAATACTCCCTCACACCATACACAAAAATAAACTCAAAATGGCTTAAATATAAGACGTGACACCATAAAACTCCTAGACGAGAACATATGCAAAACATCTACCAAGGCAGAAGAAATAAAAGAAAAAATAAACAAATGGGACCTAATCAAACTTAGAAGCTTTTGCACAACAAAGGAAACAAACAAAAGGATAATCTATGAACTGGGAGAAAATATTTGCAAACAATGCAACTGACAAGGACTTAATTTCCAAAATACACAAATAGCTCACACAACTCAATATCAAAAAACCAGGGCTTCCCTGGTGGCGCAGTGGTTGAGAGTCCGCTTGCTGATGCAGGAGACGTGGGTTTGTGCCCCGGTCCGGGAAGATCCCACATGCCGCCGAGCGGCTGGGCCCGTGAGCCATGGCCGCTGAGCCTGTGCGTCCGGAGCCTGTGCTCCGCAACAGGAGAGGCCGCAACAGTGAGAGGTCCGCATACCGCAAAACAAACAAACAAACAAACAAAAAAACCCAAAGAACCCAATCAAAAAATGGGCAGAAGACCTCAATAGACATTTCTCCAAAGAAGACATACAGATAGCCAACAAGCACATAAAAAGATGCTTAATATCTCTAATTATTAGAGAAATGCACATCAATACTACAGTGAGGTATCACCTCACACCAGTCAGAATGGCCATCATCAAAAAGTCTACAAATAATAAATGCTAGAGAAAAGGAAACCCTCCTGCACTGTTGGTGGGAATGTAAATTGGTGCAGCCACTGTGGAAAACAGTATGGAGGTTCCGTAAAACACTAAAAATAGAGTTAACATATGATCCAGGAATCTCACTCCTGTGCATAAATCCGGAGAAAACTATACTTTGAAAAGATACATGCACCCCAGTGTTCACTGCAGCACTATTTATAATAGCCAAGACAAGGAAGCAACCTAAATGTCCAACAACAGATGAATGAATAAAGAAGATGTGGTGTATATATATACAATAGAATATTACTCAGACATAAAAAAATGAAATAATGCCATTTGCAGCAACATGGATGGACCTAGAGATTATTATACTAAGTGAATTCAGACAGAGAAAGACAAATATTATATGAGATCGCTTATATGTGGAATCTAAAAAAAAAACAGTACAAATGAACTTATTTATGAAGCAGAAACAGACTCACAGACATGGTAAACAAACTTATGGTTACCAAAGGGGAAGGGGGGAGGGAAAAATTAGGAAGATGGGATTAACAAATACACACTACCATAAATAAATAGATAAACAAGTATTTACTGTATAGAACAGGGAACTGTATTCAACATCTTGTAATAACCTAGAATGGAAATGAATCGAAAAAAATATACACACACATATATGTATCTATCTCTCTCTATATAAATAAAACAAAATCACTTTGCTGTACACCTGAAACTAACACAATATTGTAAATCAACTATACTTCAATAAATAATATTTAAAAATCAGTTATGTTTCTATATACTAACAATGAAATATGTGAATAAGAAATAAAGAAAATTATCCCAGTTACAACAGTATCAAAAACAATACCTAGGAATAAATTTAAGGAAATGAAAGAGCTGGACAGCAAAACCCAAGACTCTGATAAAAGAAATGGAAGACAGTGTGAAAAATGGAAAGAGATACTATGTTCATGGATCAGAAGAAATAATATTGTTAAAGTGTCCATACCACCCAAAACCATCTATAGATTTAATGCAATTCTATCAAAATTCCAATGACATATTTCACAAAAATACAAACAACAATCTTAAAATTTTTATGGAACCACATAAGACTCTGAACAGCCAAAGCAACCCTGAGAAAGAAGAAAACTGGAGGTATCACGCTTCCTTATTTCAAACTATACTACAAAGCTATAAGAATGATATCACGGGCTTCCCTGGTGGCACAGTGGTTGAGAGTCCGCCTGCCGATGCAGGGGACACGGGTTCGTGCCCCAGTCCAGGAAGATCCCACATGCCGCGGAGCGGCTGGGCCCGTGAGCCATGGCCGCTGAGCCTGGGCGTCCGGAGCCCGTGCTCCGCAACGGGAGAGGCCACAACAGTGAGAGGCCCACGTACCGCAAAAAAAGAAAAAAAGAAAAAAAAGAATTATATCAGTATGGTGCTAGCATAAAAAACAGACACACAGACCAATGGAATTGAATAGAGAGCTCAGAAATAACCCCCTGCGTGTACGGTCAACTACTTGACAGGGGGTCTGAACACTGAGTGGGGAAAGGATAATCCCTTCAACAAATGGTGTTTCAAAAACATGCAAAAAAAAATGAAATTGGATCCTCACCTTACGCAACTCACCAAAATAAACTTGAAATACTGTTAAGTCCCCTACAGACGAACCTTCAAGTTGTGAACTTTCAAAGATGGGAATGTGGGGGCTTCCCTGGTGGCGCAGTGGTTGAGAGTCCGCCTGCCGATGCAGAGGACACGGGTTCGTGCCCCGGTCCGGGAGGATCCCACATGCTGCGGAGCGGCTGGGCCCGTGAGCCATGGCCGCTGAGCCTGCGCGTCCGGAGCCCGTGCTCCGCAATGGGAGAGGCCACAGCAGTGAGAGGCCCGCGTACGGCAAAGATGGGAATGTGCCCAGAGAAAGGACGAAGAGAGACAAGAGGAAGAAGTAACTGAAGAACCGAAGAGATTCATGACACAGAAAATGGCAAGGGGATTTTCTTTATTTGAGGAGGCCCTGTTTGTTTTTGAGGCACAGGACTCCAATGTAGAACGGTATATGAAAGTTGCAGCAGCCGTTCAGAATGCAATCCAGTGCTACCATGTCATCTATGACGAGAAAAAAAAAGCTACCACTCAGACATCACTGGATTGTTTTTTCAAGAGGGTAGATGGACTTGAATCCAGCAAGGAACTAGAACATGTGCCATGTGAAATTGCAGCTTGCCCTCCATCGCCTATTGCTGACAATCCTTCAGCTCTACCATCTCCCACCTCCACTCCCTCCTCCAGTCAGTAACTCTTGTTTGTTCCCTCGATGCCAGCCCCTGGATGCCAGCTGTTGTACTGTACTGCTGTACTTTTCAAGGTACTGCATTGTAAGATTTTAAATGTTTTATTTTTTGTGTTTGTTGTTTATGCATTATTTGTGTGAAAAGTATTAGAAACCTATTACAGTACATTACTATATAGCTGATTGTGTTAGTTGGGTACCTTTGGCTAATTTGTTGGACTTACAAACAAATTGGACTTTATGAACGTGCTCCTGGAATGGAACTTGTTTGTATGTAGGATTAAAGACTTAAACATACGATCTGATACTGTAAAACTCCTAGAAGAAAACATAGGGCAGAAGGTCCTTGACATTAGTCTTGGCAACAATTTTTTTGGAGAGGACACCAAAAGCACAAAAAACAAAGGCAAAAGTCAAGAAGTGGGACTACATTAAATTAAAAAGCTTCTGCATAGGGGCTTCCCTGGTGGCACAGTGGTTAAGAGTCCACCTGCCAATTCAGGGTACACGGGTTCAAGCCCTGGTCCAGGAAGATCCCACACACCGTGGAGCAGCTAAGCCCGTGCACCACAACTACTGAGCCTGCGCTCTGGAGCCCACGAGTCACAACTACTGAGCCTGTGTGCCACAACTACTGAAGCCTGCATGCCCAGAGCCTGTGCTCCACAACAAGAGAAGCTGCCGCAGTGAGAAGCCCGCTCACCACAAAGAAGAGTAGCCCCCGCTTGCCGCAACCAGAGGAAAGCCTGCATGCAGCAATGAAGACCCAACGCAGCCAAAAAGAAATAAATAAAAATTTAAAAAATTAAAAAATAAAAAGCTTCTGCACAGCAAAAGAAACCATCAACAAAATGAAAAAAATAACCTATGGAGTAGGAGAAAATATTTACAAACCATATATCAGATAAGGGGTTAATATCCAAAATATATTTAAAAAATCATACAACTCAATAACAAGAAAACAAACAGTCCAATTTAAAAAATGGGCAGAGGAACTGAATAGACATTTTTCCAAATGTCCAAAGAAGACATCTGAGTGGCCAAGAGGCACGTGAAAAGGTGCTCATCACTAATCATCAGGGAAATGCAAATCAAAATCACAATGAGGTATCACCTTATACCTGTTAAATTGGCTATCAGCAAGGAGACAAGAGGTAACAAATGTTGGCAAAGATGTAGAGAGATAAGGGGACGCTCTTACACTCTTGGTAGGAATGTAAATTGGTGCAGCCAGTATGGAGTTTTCTCAAAAAAATAAACATAGAACTACCATATGATCCAGCAATCCCACTTCTAGGTATAGATCCAAAGGAACTGAAAACAGGGTATCAAAAACATATCTGTGCTCTCATGCTTATTGCAGCATTATTCACAATAGCCAGGATATGAAAGCAACCTAAGTGTCCGTCAATGGATAAAGGAGATGAGATATACACATATATCTTATATACTATGTATACAAACACACAATGGAATATTATTCAGCCAAGAGAGATAAGGAAATCCTGCCATTTCAACAACATGGATGGATCTTGAGGGCATTATGCTGAGTGAGATAAGCCAGACAAATATTATAATATATGATATCACTTACAGGTGCACTCTAAAAAAGCCAAACTTATTAAAAAAAAAAGAGTAGAATGGTGGTTACCAAGGGCTAGTGGGTGGGGGAATCTGGGAGATGGTAAAGGGTATAATCCTGGAAGTAGAAGATGAATAAGCTCTGGTGATCTAATACACAGTACAGGGATTATAGTCAACAATTCCGTATTACATGAAAGTTCCTAAGAGACTAGATCTGAATTGTTCTTAGCACAAAAAAAGAAATACTAAGTATGTGACATGATACAGATGTTAGCTAAAACTATGGTGGTAATCAAATTGCCTCATATAATTGTATCAAATCGACACAGACACCTTAAACTTACATGATATTACACATAATTGTTTGTTTGTTTGTTTTGTTTTGGTCATGTAGCATGCGGGATCTTAGTTCCCTAACCCACATCCTCAGCAGGGAAAGCACAAAGTCCTAACCACTGGACCACCGTGGAGTGGAATTCCCATAGTATACATAAATCATATCTCAAGTTTTAAAATTTAGAAATAAAAAAGAACCGGAAACAGTCGAGACAAGCCCCTTCCTCTCAGGCAAAGCCACACTCTTAGAAAGATTTCGGCAAATGACGGCTGAGAGCCCACAGACACTCTACAGCAGTGGGGCTTTCTTTTGCTTTTTGCAGTGGTTCTTAACTTTGGTTGCATATATCAGTTTCTTGTTGCTGTTGTAAAAATTACCACACACTTGGTGGCCTAAAACAACAGAAATGTATTACCTTACCGTTCTGGAGGTCAGAAGTCCGGGGCTCTCACTGCGCTCAGATTGAAGTCAGCAAGGCTGTGGTCTTTCTGGACGCTCTACAGGGAATCCATTTTCTTGTCTTTCCCAGCCTCTTGATGCTGCCTCATTCCTTGGCTCGGGGCCCTTTTCTCTCTGTCTTCATGAGCGTCAAGGCCTGATAGAGTCTCTGACACTGACCCGTCTGCATCCCACTGTCACATTGAAAGACCCCTGTGAATACTGGATTCACCTGGATAATCCAGAATATTCTGCCTATTTTAAGGTCAGTTGATGAGCAACCTCAATTCCATCTGCTGCCCCGATTCCCTTCAGCTGGGTAACATACATCCAGAAAACAGGTCACAGGTTCCGGGGATTAAGATGCGGCCTTCTTTGGGAGGCCATTGTTCTGCCCACCACACCTGGGGCGCTTCAAAAAGTAATGATGCCTGGGCCCAACCCCCAGAGATTCTGAGGTAATTGGCCTGGAATATGGCACGGGCATCTTGATGTTTTTAAAGCTCTCCAAGAGGCTCTAACGACCTGCCATTGAAAGCCACTGCTCTAAAGTAATAGAATATACATAGGCATCTAGCATGGTCCTAGATGTTTTTATTATTTATATACCATTTAACCTTCCCAACAACCTGTTTTTACTTAACAACTGTTAAAGTAACCTGATTAGGCCCAAGATGGAGTGGTTCATGCTACTTTTCTGTGTTCAGCTCTCCCGTAAAAGGAAAGGTCAGGTCACCCAATCAGTGCTTGCCTGCTCAGCACAAGTGAGCTAACCTGCTCCAAGACTGTCCTTTGACCATATAAGGGAATAGCCCTGCTTTTACCAATCAGCAAATGCCCAGGATAACTTCCTTGTTCCTGTTTACTTTGGTCTATAAAAATCTCTCACCTTGTACGGTTCTTCGGAGCTCCTTTCTATCTGCTAGACTGGAGACTGTCCGATTCGTGAATTGCTTCATGAATTGTTGAATAAAGCCAATTAGATCTCTCAAAATTTATGATGGTTGGATTTTTCCTTTATGACAACTAACATCTATAGGTCAGGCATTGTGATAAATTAATTGTGCTAATACTGTGGTGACATTTTACAGATATTTTCTCTCAAGCAATCCCCACAACAACCCTAGGAAACAGGTACTGTTTTTAGCCCCATTTTACAGACAAGGAAACAGACTCAGAAATTTGCTCAAGATCATGTGGCAGAAAGCAGTAGAACAAGGAGTGACTCCCAGTTCTGTCTGACTTGTTGTAACATCTGCATCATTTTGCTACTGGATAATAGAGGTAAAAGAGCATTTAGAGTTTCGACTCACAAGCAAAAGGTGTAAATCAGATATTTAACATTGAAATTCCAGGAGGGCTATAAACTGTGATGAACTCTAGAAGCTATAGATATGACCTGAGGAGTCTTGATACAGGGGGTCTGTGTTTAGAGAAGTAGAAATAGGTTCATAACCAGGTACTTTTAAATGGTCTTTAGTGTGGATGGGCCAGGTTACATTTCATGATTTATAAGCCAATACTGAGCTTAACTACTTTTTCGTGCATTTAAGATGAAACAGAAAACATATATATATACACACATATCTTTACTCCTTTAAAAATAGAGCCTCCCTGATTTTTGTTAGGGATCCACATCATAAAATCAGCCAAACTGTAGCTTAATTTCCCAGTAAAGCAACACTTATCAGCTTTTGGTAGTTTTCTTCTGGAGAATTTAGAAGATTCTCCAGGCCTTACTGAGTAGGCCCGACCCTTCTAAGTCATTTCCAAACGCCCCAGTGGCCACATTCATGGCTTATTGCTCTTTTTTTGTTTGTTTGTTTTGGCACGTAGGCCTCTCACTGTTGTGGCCTCTCCTGTTGCGGAGCACAGGCTCCGGACGCGCAGGCTCAGTGGCCACGGCTCACAGGCCTAGCTGCTCCGTGGCACGTGGGATCTTCCCGGACCGGGGCACGAACCCATGTCCCCTGCATCTTTAACACTGTGGGCACCCAAGTTTCCCCACATCTCCATCTTTGAAGGAAAAGGGGAATGAGCGACCATGAAAACACCACCAATGGGGTTTGTGCTGTGTGGTCATGGATCATCTCTGGAGGGCCCATGGCTGCGAGGACTGGGCAAGGTGGCCAGTTAACTGAACCTGGCAGCCTTACACTGGCAGTACAGGGCACTGACCACGAGTCTGCACTGGAAATCATCCAAGCCTGGAATGCAGCTATACACAATGTGGATGGGTCCTAGCAATATAATATTAAGTGTGAAAATAAGCTTTAAAAAAGTACCTTTTAGGGCTTCCCTGGTGGCGCAGTGGTTGAGAGTCCGCCTGCCGATGCAGGGGACACGGGTTCGTGCCCCGGTCCGGGAAGATCCCACATGCCGCGGAGCGGCTGGGCCCGTGAGCCATGGCCCCTGAGCCTGTGCGTCTGGAGCCTGTGCTTCACAGCTGGAGAGGCCACAACAGTGAGAGGCCCACGTAAAAAAAAAAAAAAAAAGGTGCTTAAAAAAAGTACCTTTTGGGAATTTCCTGGCAGTCCAGTGGTTAGAACTCAGTACTTTCACTGCTGGGGCCTGAGTTTGATCCCTGGTCAGGAACTAAGATCCTGCAAGCCCCGTGGCATGGCCAAATAATAAATAAATAATAAAGTACCTTTTGGAAAATATATTAATGTGAAAAAAATTTCCTTTCTTTCAAAAGCAAGTGAATGAAGGACTTTGCTTCAGGGAAGGTAGAATAGACACTCTGCTCCCTACTTTTCCCTCTAAGTACAACTAAAAACCCTGGACCTTATATATTTTAAAAAACATTTTGCAGCAACATGGATGGAACTAGAGATTATCATACCAAGTGAAGTGAGCCAGACAAAGACAACCATCATATGATATCACTTACATGTGGAACCTAAAAAAGTGATACAAATGAACTTATCTACACAACAGAGATAGACTCACAGACACAGAAAACAATCTTATGGTTATCAAAGGAGAAAGCTGGGGGGGAGGGATAAATTAGGAGGTTAGGATTAACATATACACACCACTATACATAAAATAGATAACCAACACTGACCTACTGTATAGCACAGGGAACTATAGTCAATATCTTAACAACCTTTAAGGGAAAAGGATCTTTATATATATTCTTTTATATATATTCAGCTATATAAATATATATATGCATGTGTGTGTGTGAATCACTTTGCTGTACACCTGAAATTAACACAATATTGTAAATCAACTATACTTCAGTTAAAAAAACCAAAAAACAAACAAAAAAAAAACATAAGAAAACTGTAAGGTTGAGAGAAGAAGGCAGACTGGCTCAGGACCTGAAGAATGACATGGCAGTGAGTTCCCTGGGTTTTGTTTTCTCTTGCTTTGTTTTTTTTTTTTTCTTTTGTTTGTTTTTTGCTTCATATATGCTAGACTTGAAGTTGAAGAAGCCACTAACCTGGAAACACCTAAGGGCCCAGAAAAAGTCCCTCCCCTCCCCCAAGAGACCTCAACAGAAGCCTGCTGTGTCTAACCAAAGGACCAGGAAAGGAGAAGCCTAGCAGGACAGACAAACTTCAGACGATCACCGCTCAAGTCTATCCAAACACCAGAGGCAAAACTGTGGCCCCACCCCCAGCAACAGAGGCTGAACGGGGAGCTTAGACTTCCCCCCTCGCCAGGCTGTAACAAGGGGCCCCAATTCCTCCCTATGCTGTGGTGTCAGGAAGGGAGCTGGTACTTTCATCCCAAAGCAGCTAATGAATGTCCTGCTCTCACCGCAGTGTCACTGGGGACCAAGTGAGGAACCTGGACTTCCACTACCACCTGGCAGTAATAAGCACCTCTCTCCAATAGAGGTGATTCTGAGCAGGTCTAATGGAGAATCAGGACTTTACCACCCAGAGGTAATGAGGCCACCCGCACCCAATGCCAGGGGAGCAGCAGGGCACCCTTAATCTGCCCAGCTGGGGAGATGTCAACGGAGGCCTGGCTGGGAACCAACCCCCCACCCCCGCACAGCAGTAATGACACCCACTGGGTGTCAGTGGAACTGAGTAGAGAGCCGGAACTTTCACTCCCACCTAGCAGGAAAGACATGGCACCTCTCTGGGGCTTCCCTGGCGGTCCAGCGGTTAAGACTCCGAGCTTCCACTGCAGTTGGCATGGGTTCAATCCCTGGTCAGGGGAACTAAGATCCCGAATGCCACGGCATGGCCAAAAAGAAAAAAAAAAGGACATAGCACCTCTCTCTTCCCCTGTTGGACCAGTGTCAGAGGGAGCTAGCTAAAAGAGAAGGTTTAAATAAGATCCAGAGTCTCATAACATAATACCTCAAATGTCCAGGTTTCAACTAAAAATCACTCATACCCAAAACCAGTAAGATCTCCAACTGAATGAAAGAAGACAATCAGTAGATGCCCATACCCAGAAGACAGATGTTAGATTTATCTGACAACGATTTCTAAATCCTTCAACAAACAATTACAAACACCCTTGAAACAAACAAAAAATTAGAGTCTCAGCAGATAAATAGGAAGTCTCAGCAAAAGAAAAAAAATTTAAAAGATACCAAGAATCAAATAGAAATTTTAGAATTGAACACAATTACACACTCATTTCCACAAGTCGAGTGGATGCCATAATAATATTATTTGGGGGAATCACAAGATAGAACAGCCAATCCTTGCGTCTCAGCCTAAGTTAAACTTAATTCAGAACCAGTGGATGGGAAGCCCTAGCCAGCTTTGAGCACACTCCTTTTGATGCAGACACAAGGCAGTTATTCTCAAGGGATTATCTGCAGACCATAGGACCTTCTTATTCCCTTTGGTTGCTCATGTAGCTACTGTTACAGAAGCCCTAGATGGCTTGGAATTATTGGCTGCTAATGAGGAGGGCCCAAGACTCAGGTCTTCATTTCTCAAAGCCACAAATCCTACTACTTAGAGAAGCCTCCAGCTCAGATTTTCCAGGGTCACCCCGGACCTGATATTGGTGACTCCATGACCTAGGCTTCCCCCATGATCTGATGTTGGGTAACAACCCCTGGGAGTTCCATGCTCTTCTATAGAGACTGGACAGAGCATCCAACATCCTCCATTCCTGAATGCAAACCCCCAAGGCACAGGACACAGTGGTCCATTCCCTCACCTGACCAATGGCATTCCCTGACCAATGGCAATCTCCTCAGCCTTGCCAGGGAAGCATCATACCCCTGGGATCCCAGCCACCACCGGAGGCCAATCACCTCTCTACAGCCATGGTGGGCCATTGTTCCCCACATAGGCAAACTTCTGTGGCCTTGACTGATGCTGAATCCCAAATCACGGTACTCCCAGAGATCCCATTAAAGAGAGGAACTCTATCCTCTCTAGGGAGTTACAGGACATAAAATTGTAGGCAAACAAGTCTACCTAACCTGACCTGATTAGGTCATCTAAGTCATTTCATTACTGAGGATCACAGTTTCCTCAACTGTAAAATATGGGTAATGATTACGCCTGCTTCATACATCATAAGGACACTTCTATAGCATGTGTGAAAGTATCTGATACCCTGGGAAGTGATCCACCACTGTGACGTCTGACCGGGTGATCCCTTGGGCAGGTTTCCACATTTGGGATATTTGAGACACTGCATGAGTCACAGCATCTACGAATTTTATTGGTTCCTGAATAAGACAGTTTTATTGGTCTCACACTTCCATGCCTGTGGACAATAAAGAACTTTACTTAGAGTTACTTCATCAGTTTGTTTCAGGGTAGCTAATGGATCCTATGGAGTTTTATGGTCTGTACATGAGAGGTTGGATGTTTGCTGCAGGGGGGAACCAGCAATTTAGCCCCTTGGCCCAAGAGAAGTCAGAAAAATATCAGTAAATACCTGGTAGTGAGCTTCCTGAGGGCAGAGGTTGTGTCTTATTCAACTTTTTATTCCTGGCATAAACCCAGTGGCTGGCACAATGTGGGTACTAAGTAAATACTTATTTAATGGACAGACAGAAATATGTTAAAAGGAATACGGTTGTTACTTGCTTCCTGGAATTGCTTTTCTCCATAGTCAGCCTAGGCATTTATTATTTGCCTTGTTTTTGTATTGTATTTGTTACACAGGGTCAATATTTTATTTCACACTTATTGGAGAAAAGGCATCATGTGAATATAAATAGAAAATGTACAGAAGTACCTATGTCTGGTTCATAATTCAAATCCCCAATTATTCTTTTTCTTCATGTAAACTAGAAGTAATCTGAAACAAATTAAAGATCCAGCCTTCATTCATAGATCATCTCCCTAGTACTTTCAGGCAAAAGTAGTTTCAGGTCCATGTAATAGAAGTTTTTGACAATTGAAAAGTATTTCTCTTGGAGATTTTATTAGGTGTAAGAGGAAAACCAATAAGAGACATGCATTTACATGTCTAAATTTATATAAGTACTCGCATGTTTATAAATTGGTATTAAAACACTGCTCTTAACACACAAGGAGATTTCACAACTTAGGGATGTGCCAAGCCAAAGATTAAAAAGGAGGAATGCAAAATAGAAGATTCCCCCCCCCAAAAAAAAGCAAACATGGTAGAACCTCTCAATGAACTGGGGTTTGACTATTAAGAATAAGTCAATTCTTTCTGAACCCCAGAGCTGGCAGGAGGCGTCTTGTGAGCAAGATTGATCAAAATACTCCTCTTCTTCTGGCAATCACTGACAAGAAAAGCAGCAAGGCTTTGAGCTTTCCTTTCAGCAACCAGCAGTATATTTAGACATGGCACCTTTTTCCATCTGATAGTTTTAGGTAGTCAAACTTTTGCCATGCTGAAAATTCAATCGTATCTTTCCACTGTCACACTGACCTTAATGAAAACTAGAAGATACGGTCTTTTGCAGTGAGAATGCTTGACTACATGTAGACTTCTGTTTCTGAGGATGGCATCATAGACTGTGAAAAGAAATAGAAAAAATCATCCACAAATTCTGTGTTCAATGTATGAAAAAAATCACATAGATTTTATTTTTCCTGGTGTTTTGAATAATCTATGATAAAGAGCAGTGATAAGGCTTATATGACTGTAGGGTCTCTTGAAATGAGTATAAAGGTTCTATAGGTGAACATCAGATCAGATCAGTTCCTTCGTTTTTAGAAAAACACTAATGAGAGCTTTCCAGGATGTAGCAACAGGAAAGCCCTCTTCAGCTTGCCCACTAAGTGAGTGTAGGCTGCACCTGGTATCTGTGGGGTACATTCTGTTAGACTGCACCTCAAGCCTGTGTCTGGGACCAGCCTGTGTGTCCTTCCTCAGGGGAGGGCAAGAAGAGCTGCCAGGTTTTCCCCCGGGAAATATTAGCAGAGCACAACACAGCATCTGCCCTATCCAGCCAGCCACCTCTTATAAAATGCCACAAGGAGCATTCCTGGACCCTGACGTGTACAAAAGTACATATCTGTCATTTTTCCCGCAGTGTCCAGGAGGCTTTTTGGAAAATGCCCTCTTAGGTCATGAGGATTCTTAGGGTGGGAGGAATTAGAAGTCATCGAAGAATCAGCAGGGTCCGTGAGAAGCCACTTCCCAGAGACATGAATAGCAACCAAAGACAGGAGCTCCACTCAGGACTGACAGTGGTGGAAAGGTCAAACACTGAGTAGGGCAGAGACTGAACAGAAGAGTCCAGGAAGCCCCTGCCTAAAAGAGACTGTCCATAACTTCAGGACCAAATGCCACTTGGAGCAGCATCTAGGGGGAAACAGGTTTGGCTCTTAGCCTAAGCCTGGGTTCCTAGCTTGGTCCCTCCATTTGTCCCCCTCCTGGCACGGAGCTTCTAAGACCCTTAGAATTTCCTAAGCGATGAGAACCATAAAGTTGTCTTTTGCTATTTTAATGAAAGCCCCTAAGCATGGGGGCTGGTTGCCAGTGGAGCCAATCTGGTGATTTTAGGGTTGGAACTTTCAATCCCACCCCTCTACTTGGGAGGGGAGAGGGGCTGAAGCTTGAGTTCAGTCACCAATAACCAATGATTTAATCAATCCTGCCTCTGCAATGAAGCCTGCATAAAACCCAAAAGGAGAGGGTTCAGAGAGCTTCTGAGTTGGTGAACATGTGGGGATGTGGGGAGAGCGGTCCCAGAGAGGTCATGGGAGCTCTGCACCCCTTCCCCATCCCTTGCCCTACAGCCTCTCTTCCATCTGGCTGTTCCTGAGTTATATCCTTTGAAATAAATAGGTAATCTGTAAGTATAAGGTTCTCTTGAGTTCTGTGACCCATTCTAGCAAATTAATGGAACCCAAGGAGAGGTCGTTGGAACTTCTGATCTACAGCTGGTAGGTCAGAAGCCCAGGTGCAACCTGGACTTACAATTGGCTTCTGAAGTTGGAGATGGGGGTGGAGGGAAGTCTTATAGGACTGAGACCTTAATCTTTGGGATCTGATACGATTTCCAGGTAGATAGTGTCAGAATTGAGTTAAATTATAGGACTCAGCTGGTGTCACAGAACTGCTTGGGATGGAAAAGAACACACACCTCAGAATTGGTGTCAGAATTGCATGGGGCATGGCAGGGAATATCTTCAGCTGTTTCTAATATTTAGTCTCACTTAAGAACAGGCGCAACAAGCTTTCTTTTCAATACCCGCCCTCACCCCCACTCCGCCCCAGCTTCTCCACTGAGTGTCCGCCAGGTCTTTGAAAGGGAGGTTGTCCACACAGAGCAGCTGAGGACTGAATGAGCCTGAGGGCACTGGTGTGCGTCATTTCCGTGGAGCTGTTGCCAGGCAACATGCTGGCTGCCAACCAGGGGAGAAACTTGCAGGATGCTCATGTGCATCCTCGGCGCTGGGTTTGATTGGCCCTGGTGACGTGGTGTTTTTGCAGATGGGGCCAGGGCCTTCCCGAGTTTTCACACACTCTAATAAATTTGAGTTGTTGGTGTGTGCTACACCTTGGTAGACAAAATAAAGAGAAAGGATTCCACTGTTTGGTAGGGACATGGTTTCTAGTGGGGTACATTATTTATCTGCTTTTTATCCCAACTCTGCCAACAACAGAGAGGAGACCAGCATTCTCACACCCTCTCCCCAAATGTAAAGTTCAGGAACTCCTGGTCTCTGGGTCTGGATCCTTGCTCAGAGTGCCCTGTCTTCTCGTAGCCTCACCATCTACGCCTTGGGGAGTGAACTAGGAAATCCCAGTCCCCAAAGTCTGAGCTGCAAATACGGAGTCAGTGACTTCCCCAAGTCATAAATATCCTTTGGTTCATTTATTCATTCTATCAACATCTACCGAATACCTCTTATGTGCCATTTAGGGGATACAGGAAAAAAGACCCAGTCCTTGCTCTCAAGTTGTTTTCAGGCTGAAATACCTACCAGGCAGCATGGAAACCAACCTGGGACGCGGGGTTGGAGGACCGATCTGAACCTTGCTGGGTGAGACTGAAGATTCTTCATGCATTGACGGATTCAACAGATATTTACCGAACACACACAAGGTGCTAGACTCTGATCTGGTCTCTGAGGACTCAGTCATGAATGAAGCGCCAAGTTCACTGCTCTCACACATTCCAGGTGTGGCAGGGCAGGGGACCCGGGAGAAGGCAGGGGCTGCAGAGGAGACAGATTAGCAACAGGTCAGCCAATGCGCAACCCATTTATTCCATGGGTTTTATTGAGTATCTCATATGTGTTCGGCAGGGTGTTAGGTGCTAGGGTTGTAAAGACAAATGACACACAGTCCCTCGGGGGGGACACACAATGTCCCCGAGGGCATTTCTGCCAGAGGGAGGAGCCTGTCCATAGGCAGAGAGCAAATGATGGGGCTGCTTGGGGGAGATCAAGCATTCAGTAGAGCTGCGGCGTAGGGCGTGGTGGTTGAGGAGTTTCCTTCTTTTAATTGTGGAACTCATCCCTTGGGCAATCTGGGGCAAGGAGTCCTTCCTGGAAATTTCATATAAACCCTCTTGAAGTATCTATTGGGGTAGACATTTAGGAACAAACTGTAGGCATTAGAGGTGTATAAAAGAGCATCATTCAGCCTAAGGTGTGGCTCTGCTTGCCTGAAATACACATGAAGAATAAGAGTTTCTAACATTTCAGATTCAGTTCCTTCCACCCTCCCTCCCTTCCTCCCTTCCTTCCTTCCTACCTGGCCCCATTCCCAGAAACTGGTGCAAATAAAAACAAGTGTAGGACTAGAAAATGTCAAAATGAATATAACTAGGATCTGCCCTCTGAGGTGTGGCAGGAAACAATATTGCTTAATGTTTGCAAAATGTCAGGACGTTCTTGAATAAAAGGCCCTATATAAGTTCAAAGTCTTTATAATTATTTGATGATTACTATAATTTATGATTAATTTATAATTACTATAATTTATAATTACTATAATAACTATAATTTATAATTACTATAATTGATGATTACTTACTAAAGTAAGACAGTCATAAATCTCTCAGTAAGAGGGTGAAGTCAACACTTTTTGAAAGAGGCAGCAGGCCAGGGACTCTATATAAGGGGTGATGAGCGGATGGTCTCTAAGGACAAGAGCTCACTGAAAACAGGTGAGCGGTGGAACTCTGCTCAGGCCTATTTAGCATGAAAAATCCAGGATATGGTGATCAACTGATAATGACTGTGTCTCTGCTGCTAAGTAAATAAGTAAAGTTGGAGTCAGAGAAAACTCAAGAACCTTGCAAGGAAAACACAAGTTATAAAAGATTATGTAGATGATAGAATGATTTTTTATTTATAATACTTATACATGTTCAGATTTCTTTTAATTTAAGTATATAGTTACTTTTGGATTTGTGAGCACGGGCGAAAGAAAGAATGGGAGAACAGAAACATGTGTGCATTTAATGGGAACTGTTATAGGCCATATGAGATGCATTTTTTGTGAATTCAAAGCCAAAGGACAGAGGTGTTTATGTTTTTCCAGATGTAACCTCTCCCCCACCCTCAGGCTCCCTCCTATTTCATTAACCCCACCCACCTTAAGCGACGCCTCTATAACGAACTCCTATCTTCTCTGGAGGCTGTGAAAGATCTAAGGCCAACAAGTCTAACAGCTTAAACTTGGCGGAGTCAAAGGCTAGAAAGGCTTCAGGAGTCTTGCATGGAAGAGAGACCATGGTCTCTTAGATTTGATCTTTGTTCAGAACGGGATATTCCTGGGACAGTCCTTCGCACTGGGAGAGGAGCCTTCCTGGAGTTCCCAACTCTGGGAATCCCAGATGGGCAAAGTGAGGAAAGCAGGCACAGCGGCCGAAGGGAGAGAAGGAACTCCTTCCCAGGTTTCTCTCAACCAGGAAAGGATTTGCCTGCAGAGAGTGAAGAGAAGTGATCAAACCTTCCAGGCTGGCAATCCTTGCTCACAATCCAAATTCAGTAAATATATATTTTCATGGACCATGTGAAAATGCAACTCTGCAAAAAGTGAGTTTAAAAGGAGCCTTATATCTGACTCTAGAAAGTTAGATTTTTCTCAAGAAAATGTGGTCTTAGTGGCAGAAACATTTTATGTATGTGGCTGTCATTGCTGTTGTTTTCATTTAAGGGCTGTTGGTGCACAGCAGTCTGCGGGGCAATGCTAGGGTGTGTGTGAGGAGGGAGAGCATGAGGGGATATGGCTAAGATGTGATGCTACTGGAAAGGCCTTTCAGTCCATAGGGAGCAAGCAAGAAAGCTGAGTTAGCAATAAAACCAGGGTCAGGGTGACAGTACAACGTGGAGCAGAAGAGACCTGCCTGGTGTGTGTGTAGAGAGCAGTCCTCAATCCTTCCAGGACCAAGTGGGGTGGGGCACGATGGGGCAGGGCCACCTCCATCTCCCAGCACCTTAGGATGTTAACATGGCAACTTTTCCAGGCTGGTCGGAGGACCCTAAGGACCTAGGATGCCTATGGTTCAAGGTTTGTGGGGATAATCTGGGAGAACATTCATGGAAAAGGAATGGGGGTTCTCTTGTTACAAAGAACAAAGATCTTTATTTCCATCTTTTCCAGAAACATTGTTTAACTGAGGAGGAAATAGTCCATGACACCTTACAAATCTAAACACTGCTTTGAGAATTACAAAGTGCTCAGTGGAGGAAGGGTGTGTGGAGGCCACCAGGAACCTGAACTGGCCCCAAGTGGTGTTCAGGTTGTCAGTTTCCAGCATGCCCTCCACCTTGACACCCCCATGCTGTCTGTCACAGTTTTGCTCTCCAGAAAGGGAGAAGAGGGATGCTGTGCTTGGCATCGTGAACACAGTGCTGGACTGACCTGACGTTTTGATAATGGTTCCAAGTGTCTGGAGCCACAGGGGTTTGACCGGATCGGTCCTGGGTGACCGATGGACTCTCCCCACACACACTCCAGTGACGCCTCAACACTCCCTTCTGAACATAGACTCCTTTTTGGCACCTGGAAAGTTGCGTCACAGAGTTTGGGTTCCTTCCATATGCTATGTTGATGTCTTATTGTCCCTTCTTGCTCTTTCCTGATGTAATTGAAAAAAAACAAACAAAGTAACTCTGTGTTCCTAAGTCACTGGCACATGTATTTACACAGACTCTTTTCATTCAAGTGCTTACGCAACACAGACATTTAGCTCCATGCTTGGAAAATGAAACGAGCTTTCATGTTGCAATAAAAGCTAAGTTTTTCCACTTGTGTTTCCAAGAAGAATTTTTTCCCCCTGGAAAAGCAGTACAAAGAGTAAAATGCTCTGGGCTTTGCATCTGGTTGCAAGCAGTCCTTTTTTCGGATGGGTCCTTTCCATAAAGCCAGTGAGAAGCCTCTGTAAATAAACACTTTCACGAAACTATGAGCTTTTCCTGTACCTACATGGCTCTTTCTCTGCTCTTTTTCCTGGGACGGAGTGTCCTCTCTCATTCAGTGCTGGGGGCTCAGTGGGTGATTCCTGTTAGGTGATTGAATCTGAGAGTTCCTGTAAACACAGCTAAAATGCAAAGTTCCTGTATCTTTCTGGTGTTCTGGACTGGGCACGGCATTTTCTACTCAACTAAGGGAAATCAGATAGACTATCTCAATGTTGTAGGGAAGAAAAACAAAAAGCATGGTTTTTTGTTAATTCAAATGACTTCCTTAATACCTCTTCTTCATCTTGACATATTCTCTTCCTGGGTATTTGGAAGGAACCGCCCACAATACTAACCTTCAAACAAAAGAGATGAGAAAAGCATCATGAAAGTGCCGAGTACATATTTATACACACATCCCACTTGTAATGATAGTAGTAACTCAAAAGGATCGTAGCCAAGCTCCGCTGACCAAGGGAGATGATGGGAGCAGCCAGCAGTAGAAGGGGCTCGTGGAAGGTGGAGGCTTTGGGGGCAGGTGGCTGGCTCCTCAGGCATCCCCTGGGGTCAGCAGCAAGCTATTCTGGGTGGCATTTGTATATTCATTTGGTAGCTAGTGGGGGAACCAGGGCTCTTTGTACACGAGGAAGGTGATTAGAGGAATAGCTGGGATGAGAAAGTATTTGAGAGCAAGTGCTTGATGGTGACCAGTTGTCCGATCTCTTGTCTGCTGACCCCCTTATGAGTTCAATCCTGGACCCCTATCATGACCTGACTTCGTGAGGATTTGACTTTGCTGGTGGAAATAGCCTGTTTATTGGTCTCCCCAGGCTCTGGCCCAGGTTTGTTCCTGCCTAGGAGTCCTATAGAGGGAGAACGGGAAACATGGCTCAAGGTGACCAAAGGGGTCTGAGATTCCCAGGCTGGGGGCTTAGAGCAGTGGGGAATGTCTTCCAGCTTCTTCTTCTAACCAAAGCAAAGATGGCAAGGCACCAAGGAAAGCATAACCTTTCCTCTTAACTCAAGGAAAAAGAACCCAAAGTAAGAGGAGCACTGATGAGAAATTCTACTTTTGGTATTACCTTTTGATAATGAAGAGGCTATTGGGATGAGGCACATGCATCAGAAACTGGCTTTTCAAGATCTGCAGTCAGATCACCGTATTTCTCAGTGTTGAGAATCAAAGTATCTTGGTTTCTTGAAAGAACCTGTATTTGGTAACTTGACAGTATGTTGAGTTCCTGTGGGCTGAGCAGGAGTCTCGTCATTTTTAAGCTAATTAAAAGGATGGATGGAGCACATGTCCCGCTCTGGCTTATTTCATTATGATTCAAATAATTAATTTTCTTAGTTCAGACAGGGGGACACACATTCATTCTTTTCACACTCTTCCATAGAAACACTACATAATGTTATGACAATTGATATCTTCACATCTTTGAGCTAATTTCTCTTTTAAAATCATTTTAGGATCTGTAGTGCCAAGTCATCAATATGTCTGTGCTGTGGCTACTTCTGGGCCTTCTTGCCTTTACTGGTGAGTGTGTTGCATTTTTCCCAAATGACCTTGGAGATGGGAAAGATAAGCATGGGAACATAGTGGTACTTCTGATACTTAAAACTGCAGTGGAAAAAAAAAAAAACTGCAGTGGAAAATGTTCTTTTTCCCCCCAAGCTGTTCAACAAATCCTGGAGTTGCTAACAGCCACTGACAAGCAGCCTCTTGCCAGGTGCCTCACAAAAGGAGGGGGCTCTGCAGAATGTGGGGTGGACTTACAGAAGCATTGCTTGGGCCAGACTTTAAATCCATACCATTGAAAAATGCTCACTGTTCCTCTATAAAAATTCTTTCACCAGAAATATTTATTGAATTTATTAATAGACCACATAATTCTACAGAAGCATTGACGTGATTTACCAATGTAAAACTAATGTAATGCAATACAAAACTAGCAACACTGGGATCAAGGAGATGGGACTCAGCTAACCACTGAGGCTGACATCGTTGCCATGCTTGAATTTCAGATTCGGTCCTAAGGTTCCTTGCAACTGGGGCAAAGAGGAAAAGGCAATTTTTTTTTTTTTTGACAAAGAAAAGTAGGAAGCATAGTTCCTCAAGAGAAGCAAATTTTTTCCTGGCTCTGAATTCTAAAAACTTCTCAGATAGGGCCAGCCTTACATTCATTCCTTTCTTTCCTGAACCATCCATTCAACAAACATTTTTTAAAATTTTACAAGGAATTTTGGGACTATAAGGAACTTTGGGTGAAGGAGACAAGATGGCAGAGTAGAAGGACATGAGCTCACCTCGTCTTATGGGAACACCAAAATCACAACTAACTGCTGAACAACCATCAACAAAAAAGTGCTAAAGATACCCTACATCCAAAGACAAAGAAGAAGCCACAATGAGACAGTAGGAGGGGTGCAATCATGATAAAATCAAGTCCCATACACTCCAGGTGGGCGACCCACAAACTGGAAAATAATTATACCACAGAAGCTCTCCCACAGGAGTGAAAGTTCTGAGCCTCACATGAGGCTCTCCAGCTTGGGGTCTGGCAATGGGAGGAGGAGCCCCCAGGGAATCTGGCTTTGAAGGCCAACAGGATTTGATCACAGGAATTCCACAAGACTGGGAGAAACAGAAACTCCACTCTTGGAGGGTGCACACATGGTCTTGTGCACACCAGGACCCAGGATAAAAAGCAGTGACCTCATAAGAGACTGGACCAGACTTACTTACTAGTATTGGAGGGTCTCTTGTGGAGGTGTGGGGGGCAGCTCTGGCTCACTGCAGGGACAAGGACACTGGCAGTAGCAGTTCTGGGGAGTACTCATTGGTGTGAGCCCTCTTGGAGGCCGCCATTTTCTCACCAACACCTGGCTCCACGCTACAGCCTGTAGGCTCCAGTGCTGGGATGCTTCAGGCCAAACAACCAACAGGGTGGGAACACAGGCCCACCCAACAGCAAACAGGCTGCTTAAAGTCTTCCTGAACACACAGCTGTCCAATAAACCACACCCCCTGACACATCCCTGCCCGCCAGAGGGACAAGACCAAGCTCCACCCACCAGTGGGCAAGTACCAGTCTCTCCCACCAGGAAGCCTGCACAAGCCTCTTAGACAGCCTCATCCACCAGGGGGCAGACAGCAGAAGCAAGAAAAGCTGCAACCCTGCAGCCTGTGGAGGAAACTGCAATCACAGAAAGTTAGACAAAATGAGATGGTAGAGGAATATGTTCCAGATGAAGGAACAAAATAAAACTCCAGAAGAACAACTAAGGGAAGTGGAGATAGGCAATCTACCTGAAAAAGAATTCACAGTGGTGGTAATAAAGATGGTCCACAATCTTGGAAAAAGAATGGAGGCACAGATCAAGAAGATACAAGAAATGTTTAACAAAGACCTAGATGAACTAAAGAACAAACAACAGAGATGAACAATACAATAACTGAAATGAAAAATACACTAGAAGGAATTAGTAGCAGAATAACTGAGGCAGAAGAACAGATAAGTGAGCTGGAAGACAGAATGGTGGAAATCACTGTGGTGGAATAGAATAAAGAAAAAAGAATGAAAAGAAATGAGGACAGTCTGAGATCTCTGGGACAACATCTAATGCACCAACGTTCACATTATAGGGGTCCCAGAAGGAGGAGAGAGAAAGGACCTGAGAAAATATTCGAAGAGATAATAGCTGAAAACTTCCTTAACATGGAAAAGGAAACAGTCACCCAAGTCCAGGAAGTGCAGAGAGTCCCAGGCAAGATAAGCCCAAGGAGGAACATGCCAGGACACATAGTAATCAAATTGACAACAATTAAAGACAAAGAAAAAATATTAAAAGCAACAAAGGAAAAGCAACAAATAATGTTCAAGGGAACTCCCATAAGGTTTTCAGCTGATTTCTCAGCAGAAACTCTGCAGGCCAGAAGGGAGTGGCACGATATATTTAAAGTGATCAAAGGGAAGAACCTACAACCAAGAATACTCTACCCAGCAAGGCTCTCATTCAGATTCAACAGAGAAATCAAAAGCTTTACAGACAAGCAAAAGCTAACAGAATTCAGCACCACCAGACCAGATTTGCAACAAAGGCTAAAGGAACTTCTCTAGGTGGAAAAGAAAGGCCACAACTAGAAACCAAGAAATTACAAATGGAAAAACTCACTGGTAAAGGTAAACATACAGTAAAGGTAGGAAATCATCTGCACACAAATTTGATATCAAAATCAGCAATTGTGAGGACAGCACAAATGCAGGATATTGGAAATGCATCTGAAATTGAAAGACCAGCAACTTAACACAATCTTGCTTACATACAGACTGCTATATCAGCAGCACTGAAAGAGGGCATCAGACCAGTCCCTACGCTACATCTGTCACCTCTGTTTTCCAACTCTGCCTCTTACCATTACCCTGAAAACAGCTGTGAAATGTCTGCTCGTCCCTTCCTTTGCCTAAACTTGTAGCTTTACTATTTATCCTCAGGAAGATTGAAGGTGGCGATGGTTCTGCCAAAGGGGAGGAGAGAAAAAGGGAAATGAAAAAGTAGCCCTGAGCCCAGGAAGCTGCATCACCCTCTGCCTCTCTCCTTGCAGGACCCTGGCCTTCATGCCCCACCTCCTGGATCAGCAAGGCCCAGGTTTCCCAGATGACTGAGGTCCTGACTGTTAGAATCAAAGAAATCCAGAGGAGGTTTCCAACCTGGACCCCTGACCAGCACCTGAGAGCTTTGTGTAACCCATGGGTTGGTTTCCCAGCGTGGAGTTAATAGGTACAAACATAATTCATTGCAGCAGATTCTCCCAAACCTCAGTTGCCTCCTAAAAAGCAACTAGGAAAGAGAATCTGAGTTAACTGCTGAGCACCCTGCCACAGCGAGGGGCTGTGGGCTTGGCATTAACCCATCTCACAAATTCCACGTGGACTCCGTGACTACACCCGAAGCAGCCAGGACCTGAGCTGTGACTTCTGCAATGGTGTCCTTGCACGAGCCAAATACTTCAGAAGACAGGGCTTCTAACGCTTCAGCTCAGACCCAAGATCATTATTGTGCAGGCAGCTTCAGCTGTTACACAGATAAAAGTAGCCAATGAGGGCTTCCCTGGTGGCGCAGTGGTTGAGAGACCACCTGCCGATGCAGGGGACACGGGTTCGTGCCCCGGTCCGGGAAGATCCTACATGCCGTGGAGCGGCTGGGCCCATGAGCCATGGCCACTGAGCCTGCGCGTCTGGAGCCTATGCTCCACAACAGGAGAGACCACAACAGTGAGAGGCCTGCGTACCGCAAAAAAAAAAAAAAAGTAGCCAATGAGGCCAGTAATTCTGAATCTGAGTTTGACCCAAATGTCATCAAAATAACATGAATCACATTAAAGAATTATTATCTGCATTTTGTGGTCTGGTGTGTGCAAATAAAAGGCTGTGTCTCTTGAAAGGTATTTCCATGGATGTGAGCTGTAATGTGGACTTCTGTGAAATGAATCCTGTGTCTCATTGGCTTGCATTGTCAGACTTAGCAAATAAAAATATCGGAATCCCAGTTAAATTTGAATTCCAGATAAAAAATGATTTTTTTTTAGTGTAAGTCCCACGCAATATTTAGAACACATTTATACTAAAATATTATGTGTTGTCTATTTGAAATTCAAATATAACTGGGCATATGGTTATTTTAGGTGGCAACTCTATCACTGATTTCTTTGATAAAAATCATAGTTTCAAATTTTAATTGAAAACTTTTGATGAGGAAAAGGGTAAGAGGGTAGCCAGTCCTATCTGCTGGGGGGGGGGGAATAGTTTTGCAAAAGGAGGGAAGGGCACAATCTTTATAAAAATGACATAGCCACTGAGGACACGACAAAAACTGGTTAGAACCAACTAGGTCCAAGATGGCAGAAGGTTCTACTTCCAGCAGACTTTGAGCCTCATTATACGTTCATTGTAATACATTAGCTAAATGACATACCCAGGGGTGCCATGACTGTTCTGAGGCCAACCATAAAAGGCCAAAAAGTGGGCAGTGGCCCAATTCCTGGAAATCTCTGCCTTTTCTCCAAAATAATTGGAATAATCTTCTCACTCATTAGCCTATGAAATTAACCCATAAAAACTAACCACACCATATTTTGGGGTCTCTCGTCTTCTGAGATGGCCCACACTCCATGGAGTGTGTTTCTCCCAGGGCTGCTCTCACTTTCGGAGATGACCCCCATGCCCTGTGGCCACTCTCACCTTTTGAGACGGACCACATTCTGTCTATGGAATGTGTACCTCTCTAAATAAATCTAATTATAACCTATCACTTTGCCTCTCACTGAATTCTTTCTGCGATGAGACATAAAGAACCTGAGCTTCATTAAGTCCTGAGACCAGGTGTGTGATCTGTAAAAGACAGCGGGATGGTGAAAAACTGAAAGCATTTCCACTAAGATCAGGAACAAGACAAGGATGTCCACTCTCACCACTCTTATTCAGCATAGTTTTGGAAGTCCTAGACAGCAATCAGAGAAGAAAAAGAAATAAAAGGAATACAAATTGGAAAAGAAGAAATAAAACTGTCACTGTTTGCAGATGACATGATACTATACATAGAAAATCCTAAAGATACCACCAGAAAACTACTAGAACTAATCAATGAATTTGATAAGGTTGCAGGATACAAAATTAATGCACAGAAATCTCTGACATTCCTATACACTAATGATGAAAAATCTGAAAGAGAAATTAAGGAAACAATTCCATTTATCATCACAACAAAAAGAATAAAATATCTGAGAATAAACCTACCTAAGGAGGTGAAGGACTTATACTCAGAAAACTATAAGACACTGATGAAAGAAATCAAAGATGACATAAACAGATGGAGAAATATACCATGTCCTTGGACTGGAAAAATTAATACCATGAAAATGACTATACTACCCAAAGCAATCTACAGATTCAATGCAATCCCTATCAAACTACCAATGGCATTCTTCATGGAATTGTAAAAAAATTTTTACAATTTGTATGGAAACACAAAAGACCCCAAATAGCCAAAGCAATCTTGAGAAAGAAAAACGGAACTGGAGGAATTGGGCTCCCTGACTTCAAACTATACTACAAAGCTACAGTAATCAAGAAAGTATGGTACTGACACAAAAACAGAAATGTAAATCAATGGTACAGGATAGAAAGCCCAGAGATAAAGCCATGCACATATGGTCACCTAATTTATGACAAAGGAGGCAAGAACATACAATGGAGAAAAGACAGCCTCTTCAATAAGTGGTGCTGGGAAAACTGGACAATGTAAAAGACTGAAATTAGAACACTCCCTAACACCATACACAAAAATAAATTCCAAATGGATTAAAGACCTAAATTTAAGACCAGACACTACAAAACTCTTAGAGGAAAACATAGGAAAAACACTCTTTGACATAAACCACAGCAAGATCTTTTTTGACCCACCTCCTTGAATAATGGAAATGAAAACAAAAATAAACAAGTGGGACCTAATTAAACTTCAGAGCTTTTGCACAGCAAAAGAAACCATAAACAAGATGAAAAGACAGCCCTCAGAATGGGAGAAAATATTTGCAAATGAAACAACAGACAAAGGATTAATCTCCAAAATATACAAACAGATCATGCAGCTCAGTATCAAAAAAACAAACAATTCAATTAAAAAATGGATGGAAAACGTAAATAGACATTTCAATAAAGAAGATATACAGATGGCCAAGAGGCACATGAAAAGATGCTCAACATCACAAATTATAAGAGAAATGCAAGTCAAGACTACAATGAGGTTTCACCTCACACTGGTCAGAATGGCCATTATCAAAAAATCTAGAAACAATAAATGCTGGAAAGGATGTGGTGAAAAGGGAACCCTCCTGCACTGTTGGTGGGAATGTAAATTGATATAACCAGTATGGAGAACAGTATGGAGGTTCCTTAAAAAACTACAAATAGAACGACCATATGACCCAGCAATCCCACTACTGGGCATATACCCTGAGAAAACCATAATTCGAAAAGAGACATGTACCACAATGTTCTTTGCAGCACTGTTTACAATAGCCAGGACATAGAACCAACCTAAATGTCCATCAACAGATGAATGGATAAAGAAGATGTGGCACATATATACAATGGAATATTACTCAGCCATAAAAAGAAATGAAATTGAGTTATTTGTAGTGAGGTGGATGGACCTAGAGACTGTCATCCAGAGTGAAGTAAGTCAGTAAGAGAAAAACAAATACCGTATGCTAACACATATATATGGAATCTAAAAAGAAAAGAAAAAGGTTCTGATGAACCTAGTGTCAGGGCAGGAGTAAAGATGTAGACATAGAGAATGGACTTGAGGACATGGGGGTGGGGGGAAGCTGGGGCGAAATGAGAGTAGCGTGGACATATATACACTACCGAATGTAAAATAGTTAGCTAGTGGGAAGCAGCAGCATCGCACAGGGAGATCAGCTCAGTGCTTTGTGATGACCTAGAGGGGTGGGATGGGGAGGGTGGGAGTGAGGCTCAAGAGGGAGGGGATGTGGGGATGTATGTATGTATATGGCTGATTCACTTTGTGGTACAACAGAAACTAACACAGTATTGTGAAGCAATTATACTCCAATAAAGATCTATTAAAAATATAATAATAACAATAAAAGCACCATCTATACACCTAAAAAGAAAAGAAAAAAAAAAAAAGACAGTGGGTTTGAGTTCCAATCTGAGTTGTGCGGTTTCAGTTTCAGGAGAGTCACTTTTAAACTTTGCAGCATTTTCTTAACCCCAGGTCTCTCTGACATCTAAGTTTACCTCTTCCTCTCCTTCCCTGAACCACAATCTCCTACGTCCAATTTCCCCCAACTCAGCTAAGCTGTCCCCTTCTTTGGGGCACTTAATTAAGACTGATAGAGTCAGGCCACCGGAGAGTGATTCCTCAGTTGGAGCTGCCCTCAAGGATATTGACCACTATACTGACAAATTATTTAATTCTAGGGGTTGTACGCTATAAAAGTAATTAACATCCCACTCTATCAACACTTTACAGAGTGTCATTCTAGAACAACTATCATCATTTCAAGCAAAAACTTGTTTTGGAAATGACTGTCTCACCATATATGAAGCACTATATCAGAGTCTCTGCCCTCAGGAACCGTTAAATCATAACATTTGGTTGGGAATAGCAGCCAGCCACACATGTGCACAAGGTACAGATGCAGGGCGGACATCAGGTGATCATGTAAAGTGCTTACCTTCTGTGTTACGGGCTTGTGGAACCTGCTCGTGACCATCATGACCTTGAACTCCTGGGCTGCTTCCTTCTTGTCTCCCCACCGTCTATCTTCCAAGACCCACTTTCAAGGCTGAATCCAGTGAAGGGATCCTCACTAAGGACAATATGACTGAGAAGACCTCAGGAATACACCTTTGGAGATTTCCATTTCCCTGGCACAATGGCAATGGACTGGGAGGCACTGGTTACGAGTCCACGTGTGAACCAGTTGGGTAAAGTCCTGCAATCACCAGGGCAGCCTCGCGCAGCTTCTGTATTCAGATAGGGTAGGGGGTCCCCAGAGGAAAAGAACCAGATTTCACTTTTCTTTTTTTGACATAAGAGAAACCATTCTGGCCCAAGTCATTTTGTGATCTAAGCCTGGCTGCAGTGCTTGCCCTTGAACAAGTCATGAACCCAAGGAGGACCCTGTGGGGCTCCTGGGCTCGGAACCCTTTCAAACAGCTGCTAATCAGGAAAGGGAAGGGATGCAGAGACAAGGGAGGAGCAGCCAGGAGACAACAGTGCAGCCTTGCGGCAGGTCCTGGTTCTGTCTCAAGGGATATGCATAACAGTATCTTTGAGCTCTTCTGCGTAACTAAAACCCCCCCAAAATGGAAAATGCTAACTACTTGATGAAGCATTCTTCAGAGAAGATCAGGAGACCAACTGAGGCCAGATTAAAGAAACCACAGAAGCTCAACAGGAGAAGCTCAACCACAGAAGCTCACCTGAGACCAGATTAAAGGAATACAGGCCCTGCACACACCCTGATCCTTGTCAGCAATCCTGCCCTTGCACCATTGCTATAAAACTCCTCACCAAACCCTCCTGGGTTGGGACACACAGTTTCAAGGGCAATAGCCGGTTCTGTCCCCCTTTGCCTGGCAAAGCAATAAAGCTACTGGCATAGCCTTTGAGGATAAGACATAAACTGGTTAGAACCATCTAGGTCCAAGATGGCGGAAGATTTGACTTCCAGTAGACCTTGCGCCTCATTATACACTCATTGCAATATTGATACATTAGCTAAACGACACACCCACAGGTGCCAGGACAGTTCCAAGGCCCGACCATAAAAGGTCACAAAGTGGGCGGTGGCCCAATTCCTGGAAATCCCCACCCCTTCCTTCAAGTAGTTGGAATAACCCTCCCACTCATTAGCCTATGAAGTTACCCAGCCCATAAAAACTAACCACCCCATATTTCGGGGCCATTCTCACCGTTTGAGACAGACCGCATTCTGTCTATGGAATGTGTATCTCTTTAAATAAATCCACTTCTTACCTATCACTTTGCCTCTTGCTGAATTCCTTCTGGGATGAGACATAAAGAACCTGAGCGTCATTAAATCCTGAGACCAGGTGTGTGGTCTCAATTAAACGACAGTGGATTCTGGATTCGAGTCCCAGCCTGTGGGTTCAAGTCCCAATCTTGAGTTTTGGTGGGTTTGAGTCCCATCTGAGTTGTGCAGTTTCAGCTTCACCATCAGTCCTTTGCAGCTCTCCCATGTTGCATCTCCCCATTTTTCACATTTTTAGCTTACTCCTTTGTTTATATGGAGCACATCCTCCAGCAGCTTCCTGAGAAAAGTGAGTGGGAGGTTAATTTTTTGAGGCTTTTCGTGTCGAAAGTACCTTTTTTTCTACTCTCACATGAATTGGTGATTTGGCCTGGCAAAAAATTCTAGTCTGGAAATAGTTTTCTTTCAGAATTTTGAAGGCATTTATCCCTTGGTCTTCTGGCTTCTAGGAGTACTCTTGAGAAGCCTGAGGTCATTTTGATTTTAATCCTTTGTATATGATATATCCCCCGTTCCCTCTACAGTTTATAGAATCTTCTCTTTGTCACATGTTTGACATTTCACAATGATGTACTTTGGTGAGATTCTGGTTTTGATATATGGAATATTAGCCATAAAAAAGAATGAAACCTTGCCATTTGTGACAACATGGATGGACCTACAAGGTATTATAAGAATATTAGCCATAAAAAAGAATGAAACCTTGCCATTTGTGACAACATGGATGGACCTAGAAGGTATTATAAGGGAAATAAGTCAGACAGAGAAAGACAAATACTGTATTATTTTGCTTACATGTGGAATCTAAAACAAAACAAAACAAATGAAAAAACATAACAAAACAAGAGTTATAGAAACAGAGAACAAACATGTGTTTGCCAGAGGTGGGAGGGGTAGGAGGTGGAAAGAAATAGATGAGGGAGATTAAGAGGTACAACTTCCAGCTGCAAAATAAACGAGTCGCAGGTATGAAGTGTACGGTGTGGGGAATACAGTCAATAACGATGTAATGTCTTTGTATGGTGACACAGCATAACTAGATTTATTTTGGTGATCAGTATGAAATGTATAGAAATATCAAATCACTATATTGTGTAATAAGAACTAACATAGTGTTAGTTCAATTAGGTCAATTATACTTCAAAAACAAACAAGCAAACAAACCCATAGAAAAAGAAACCAGCTTTCCAGATTTGTGGTTACCAGAGGTGGAGGTAGGGGGTGGGCTGGGGAGGGGGAACTGGATGAGGATAATCAGAAGGTCCAAACTTCCAGGTATAAGGTAAATAAATACTAGGGATATAAGGTACAGCATGAGAAACGTAATTAACACTGCCGCATGTTATATATGAAAGTTACCGAGAGTAAATTCTAAGAGTTCTTATCACAAGAAAAAAATTTTTTTCTATTTCTTTAATTCTGTACCTATATGAGATGAAGGATGTTCATTAAACTTACCGTGAGAATCACTTCATGACGTATGTAAACAAATCATTATTCTGTACACCTTAAACTTATACAGTGCTGTATGTCCACTAGATCTCAATAAAACTGGAAGAAAAAACAAACAAACGAACAACAACAAGAACTCAGTCCCATTCCCAGGTGATTCTAATGTGTAGCCAAGGCTGAGAATTATTGCCTCACAGATTCTCCAGAATTACCTGAACGAAATAGGATGCTGATAGGTGGTTTTGTGTAGCCATCTGAAGACTCTTAAAGTCTCCTCTCGCGTTTCAGGGCTATTTAAAACCCAGGTTCCTGGGACTTCCCTGGTGGTCCAGGGGTTAAGACCCTGTGCTCCCAATGCAAGCGGCACAGGTTCCATCCCGCATGCCGCGCATGGTGCAGTCAGAACAAAAACAAAAAAAACAAAACCCAGATTCCTCATTGAGGTGTGCACCACTTCTGGCTTAGCTGGGCAGATGGAGCTGAGTCCCCTTTGACTTGCTGAGTCGGCCTATCCAGCCAGGGTGAATCTATCCCGCTTCCCCCTCTGTCAGCCTCCCCTGCAGCCTTCTCTACCCGCTTTCCCATGCTGCCTTAGAGCAACCTCATGGGGACTTTTTTCTTTTTCAGATATTGAAGCAGTGCCCAGTCAAAGCAACTCCACTTCTCTTATGTTTGACTTCCCTATATGACCTGAATCTGTTTTTCTAGCACAGACCAAATAGACATTTTATACTTCCAATAACTTATTTATATTTCTTGTGATGGGGAAATGAAAAGGGGGAATACTTAAGACCCTGAGTAAAAGCTCTTTGAGAAGACAATATGAACCAGATCCCTCAAATTTTTTGCTCCAGAGTGTGAGATAGTAAATGAGCAAAACTCCAAGTATCCCCACGTTATCAGGTCATGTAGAGTAGAATGAACCCGGCCTGAACACACGGGGCACTAACAAAACATCTCATCACGTGGGTGCTGCAAAGAGCCAGGCTGTTCCTCCATGAGTTCCCACCCTCCCAGAAAGCAGTGGAGGCTGCTGGAATTGATAAAAGGAACTTGGTTAATGGCTTCACCTCAGGCATCTGACAGCATAATCATGCACTCTTTTGTGTTGTTTCTCCCTACAGCCTAGAAGCTCTGAATAACTCAAAAGAAGGATTTGTTCTTACTTCTGGGGGAAAAAGAAAAAAACCAGGACATATGTACAGGCACATAAAGGAATTACTTTATGTTGCAAACACAAATGAAACTTTAGAGAATAAAGCTAGATGGGGGACTTCCCTGGTGGTCCAGTGGTTAGGATTCTGCGCTTTCACGGCCACGGCCTGGGTTCAATTCCTGGTCGGGAAACTGAGATCCCGCAAGCCGTGCAGCGCGGCCCAACAAACAAAATCTAGGTGGGACTGGGTTGTGACTTTCTGCGATCTTGAAAGCAGGTAGCGTTTTATTCTCTCCTCGTGGTCCCAGGGGAGCCAAGAACCAGTTCACCGGAGCAGAGTCACTGGTCACAGCTGGCCGGCTGCTGAGGCACAGATCAGGCCGGACACGCTGGGGAGCTGCCAAGAGGACTGGGATCCTCCCATGTCCCTGCTCCCCACCCAGTGCACGCGTGTCCCCGACACTGCATCCTCCTTCCGGCTTGCGCTGCCCACGCTGTGAACGGTGCTTTCTCAGCATCTCTATGTATAGCCTCACTGGCGGTGACCAGGTGCTTTTTATTTGACAGGGATCTCAATGTAAATTTTCGTTAACATGTAAACAGAGGTAGAATGAGACAGACGTTTAAAAGGGGGATATCTTACAAAGCAAGAACAATGTCAGACCTGTTATTTATTCTGTGTCCAGGTCTTAATTTCTTTTTTTATTTTATTTTATTTTTTTTTATTTATTTTTTTGCAGTACGTGGGCCTCTCACTGCTGTGGCCTCTCCCGTTGCGGAACACAGGCTCCGGACGCACAGGCCCAGCGGCCACGGCTCACGGGCCCAGCCGCTCCACGGCATGCAGGATCCTCCCCGACCGGGGCACGAACCCGCGTCCCCCGCATCGGCAGGTGGACCCTCAACCACTGCGCCGCCAGGGAAGCCCCGGGTCTTAATTTCTAAAGGTGACTGAGTGATGACAGAGAGAGGTCAGTGCCATCGTAAGAAAAATTGAATGGTACTTACCGTTCCCCTAGAAACAAGAGGCAGGCCCCGCAACTCAGGGCCACGGGAGAAACGCCAGGTTTTGGTCGGGAGGCCGAAGACAAGAGCGAAGGGAGGGCCTGAGTCAAAGCCTCCAAGGGGGTTTCTGTGGGAAAGGCAGCAAGGAAGGGCAGAGGAAACAGTGTAGGATTGGCTAGTTTGCATAATTTCTGTGGGCTTTGGTCTTTAGACGTGGTCCCTAGTTGCCTGGAATCTGGCCTTGGGATAATTTAGGGCCGGGGAAAGATTGGCTCCACCTGCGTGAATTAGGTAAAGGTGGTGGTTGAGGAATAAGGGCTTGGATTGGTTGCTGTGTGTGTGAAAGGCATGCTCCCCGCTGAGCCGTTTGCTTTCTCAAAGAACTGCTAGCCCTGGGAGGAGCAGTCTTTCTCTGGCCAGCAAGCTTTTTAAGATGTCAAAACATCATAAAATACAGAAAATAGAAAACATGATTAATACACTATTCAAAACAGCCCACTGCAGACCAGCAGCATCCCCAGCATCACTGGGGAGCTTGTTGGAAATACAGATGAAGAGTGACCAGTGCACAATAAGCATGCAATGAGGGTTTGTGAATGAATAAGCCTGTAGAGGTGGTTCTCAAAGTGTAGTCCTTTGACCTACAGCATCACAATCCCCTCCCTTATTTAAATGCAATTTCTGGGTCCTCAGTCCTGGCCTATTAAATCGGAAATTCCAGGGATGGGAGCCAAGCAATTGCATTAGAGAAATGTATCGATTGATGGATTAGGTAATATTCATGAACTTCACAATTCAAGATACGAGAGGGTATATTATGAAAATTTTCTTCCCATTCCTGTCCTCTAGCCACTCAACTCCTCTATCCAGAAGCAACTAATTTTACCAGTTCTTGTCTATTTTCTCAGAGATATGTTATACATATGAATAAATATTCATACAATATTCTCATGCTTTAACAATTCCCCCAGTCAGAGGCACACTATACACACCTTAATGTAAATTATTTCTATTTAAATATAATTTACGTAAAATGCTTACATACACTTTAAAGAATAATAAAATGCACGCCCATCCACTTATCTCTCAGGTAAAGAACTAGAACCTCACTGCTGCTAGGGGAATCCCCAAGGAGCTTCCCCTCCATTACCGCCAGGAGGATCGTGGACTGAATTTTTGTATTAACCACTCTTCTGCTTTGCTTTTTACTTTTACAAACCATGTGTGTATCCCTAGATGATACATCATGGAGTTGGGCCTGCCTTTGAACTTTATATCAATGAAGTCATTTTGTATCCATCATTCAGTAAGTTGTTCCTTTTACTCAATATTGCTTTTGAGAAACAAACAGCTTGATGCCTATGGCTGTAATGTATTTATTTTCACTGCTGTCTGGGATTCCATTTTGTATGTATGTGACACAGTTTACTTATTAATTCCACTGATGATGGACATTTGGATTGTCCAGACTTTGCTACTATGAGCAATGCTGTTACGGCCATTGTTGTACAGGCCTCCTGTTCCGCGTGTCAAGTTTCTGGAGCTATGCTGTCCAGTACAGTAGCCACTAGCCATATGTGGTTGCTAGGCACCTAAAATACAGCAAGTCCAAGTGCTGCAAGTCTAAGACTACTCACTGAAGACTTGGTATGAAAAAAATTCTAAATACTTCATTAATAATGTTTTTATATCTATTACATGTTGAAATGATTTTAAAAATTTGGATATATTGGGCTGAATTAAAATGTTATTAAAATTAATTTCAGCTGATTCTTTTTACTTTTTAAATGAGCTATTAGACAATTTAAAATTACATATATGGCTTGCATTTATTTCTACAGGACAGTGCTGATCAATAGGGTATTTATCTTGTTGTAAAATTGCTGGATTTAATACTGGGTGATGCCAAAGTGTTTTGTAAAGTAATTCTAACCATTGCACTTCCACTGGTGATGTATGAATTCTCCTCTTGCCACATACTCCAGCATTGTCAGGATTTAAATGTTTTGCCGATCTGGTGTGTGTGAAACGTTATTACATTGTGGTTTGCATACGCATTCCCCTGATCACTAAAGGTGTGGAACATTTTGTCATGTTCATTTACGGTTTTTCTTCTCAGCTCTTTTTCATTTTTTATTTCAGTGCATCTCTTTTTCTTTTTGATTGATAGAAATTATTTTGGGTGGTAATCCTTAATCATTTCTGTGTCATGCAATTATCTTTTTTTGTTTCTAACATTTTTTTCACTCTTTTTGATGTAAACTTTTGATTTTTTTTTTTTCTGGCTGCGCCACACGGCTTACAAAATCTCAGTTCCCCGAACAGGGATTGAACCCAGGCCACAGTAGCGAAAGCGCCGAAGACTAACCCTAGACCACCAGGGAACTCCCTAAACTTTTGATTTTGAAGCAATCTCAAATTTACAGAAAAGTGGCAATCTCAAATGTACAGATACTGCAAATAACTCATTTTTCCCTAAACCATTTGAAAGTTGCCAACATGATGTTTCATTATTTTTGAATATTGTAGTGTGAGGTTTTTACAAACAAGGACATTCTCCTACACAGCCACAATACAACCATCAACATGGTTATCAAGGAAACGCTGTCTGGCAGCATTTTGTCCAGTTTTTCCTTGTAATCTGAGGGTGAGATAGGCTGTAGTGGGCTTATGCCATCTGAGTAAGAATGAAAAGCCCTGAGAGCTTTTTAAAATTACATTTCGTTGTTGCTGCAGTTTACAAATGCAATTAACATATATTTTTTCATTAACATCGATGCATAAAATAGATAAATCATAAACCTTAGTCTGTGAAACACGTCATTAGTCCATTTGTGGCCTTCCTCTATTATTTGTTTATTTTTAAAATACAATGAACACTTGTGAACCCACACCAAACTCAAATATCACCAATAACTGACAGCTACCTGTGTGTTCTCCTATTCCATCCTCTGCTTTCCTCCCAACAATTACCCTGTACGCCTCAGGGTGTACTCCTTACCTTAGAGATGTATGCTTTTTGCCTCTTTTAAAAATCATCAACTTGTCCTCTCCGGACCTTCTTTTACCTTCTTCATATCTTCATGTATCTTCTCTATTTCTACTGCTTTCAGTAGCCCTTCCATATCTTTTGTGATTCATAAGGCTGTAGAAGAAAAGTTTATTTTTCTGTTCTTAGTGCTTTTGGATGATTTCCAAGAGGAAAAGGGAACTGATGACTTCATGGAGTCATGTTCAAACTAGAAGCTGCATTTTTGAAAATCTCCTTAAGTGATTCTGATGTCAATTGAAAATGAGAGCCAATTTTGTGAAGATGATCCAGAGAAAGGTCATGTATATTGAGTCAGAAGCAGGGTGGAAGGGGAGCGGGTGGATAGCTCCACTTTGAGGTCAGTACAAGAGCAGAGCTCAAGGGAGCC